>NW_027518689.1:29402500-30050833 GCF_043159265.1 Tasmannia lanceolata
CACATATGTGTAGGAACCGTTTTCTCATATATATATATATATATAGAGGAAAGTGTTGGTGAGCTTAAGCGCCCAATCACATTGGGGCCTACTTTGTTAGGATGATCCAAAGCATTCATTTGAAAGGCCCTTACATGGATGGGGTGTGTACCAAAAACCAGCTCCATAGGATCATCCTAACCCATCCATTTGTGGAGGTCAAAATGGACAAACATTATTTGTCCACAAATCTGCCCATTTTTGTCCTCCACAAATGGAGGGGTTAGGATGATCCTATGGAGCTGATTTTTGGTACACACCCTATCTATGATAGGGCCTTGCAAATGAATGGTTTGGATCACCACAGAAAATGTGGGACCAATGTGATTGGAGCGCTTAAGCTCACCATAAGTTTGGTGAGCTTAAGCTCACCAACACTTTCCTCATATATATATATATATATATATATATATATATATATATATATATATATATATATATATATATGAGGAAATGGTTTGTGTGCAGCTGCACAGATAGCTTATCTGTGCATGGCTACACAAACTATAGTGGGGGCCACATTTTTTGGGGGATCCAAAGCATTCATTTGGAAGGCCCTTCCATGCATAGGATGTGTACCAAAAATCAGCCCTTTAGGATCATCCTAACACTGTCCATTTTCCCCTCCAACTTTGATTGGGTTAGGATGATCCTATAGGGCTGATTTTTTGTACACACCCTATCTATGGAAGGGCCTTCCAAATGAATGCTTTGGATCCCCCAAAAAATGTGCAACCCCCCCCCCCCATCGTTGGTGCAGCCATGCACAGATAGCTTATCTGTGCAGCTGCACATAAACTATTTCCTCATACCACAAACACATGTGGCCCCACATTTTTGGGGGGGTCCAAAGCATTCATTTGGAAGGCCCTTCCATGGATAGGGTGTGTACCAAAAATCAGCCCTATAGGGATCATCCTAACCCTGCCATTTGTGGAGGGACAAAATGGGCAAAAACATGGACACACAGTGTCTGTCCATTTTCCACTTCACCTTTGATTGGGTTAGGATGATCCTGTTGATCTAATTTTTGGTACACACCCAATCCATGGAAGGGCCTTCCAAATGAATGCTTTGGATGCTCACACCCCCCCCCCCCCTATGGTTTGTGAGCTCTGCTCATATATATATATATATATATATATATGAAGACAAATAAAAAGAATATAATAGGTAATACATGAGTCATTTAAGAAACTAACCACATGGTGTGATGTCTCGTTGTGTCTTCCATGGAGCTGAAGGTATTCTTCATACGTCTGTACTTAGGAAAAACACACGATGAGTTACGAGAGATACGACCATCACACACTTAAAAAATGGTCCTCTATCTACTTGGTATGAGCATCCTCTTATTACTGGGCATGTAAATGAAACAGCATGTGCATATAGTTGAATGAAACATAAAACCATTGCAGACAAAAGTCAAAGTCAAAGAATGAGATTAAGCTTAACAGACCACCGATGCTTTAAGGGAAACAAATCATAAGGCTTATATTCCTCCACTACAGTTATGCAATAGCCTTTAATGTGGAATTTTTCCATATTTTCCATTATTCACATGCAATTATCAAGAAACATTGTTCAATACTTCAATTCAGCGATACACTACAACGCTGGTTGAGGCATTATCGAAAGATAAGGAAAACGTGATAAGACATTCACCACGGTTCGTCCCAATGCAATTGTTGATCGCAAGAATTAGCTCTTTCATCCACTAGATATAGTGAATGCAACACATCATTCAGAAGCACATCAAGTCCAAATCATCGAGTTCATGTAAGCAAGTGTATGTTCTGTGCTGAGTCTCAAGCATCTCTCAATCCAACCTAAATTTGAGTTAAATTGATCGCAATTTATGATATTTTATGGTCTACTAATGTATTTATGATTTCAAAAAGATAAAAGTTTTAAACTTGTATTACCTATTTGTTGTATGATGCAAAATATGCAAAGCATTTAATATCAAAGATCAAGAGCATTACTCTTCATTGGTGTGGCGGACCTTTTGCTAAGTCGGGACAAGTTCTTTAGGGCTTGGTACTTATGTAATAATTTGGCATATATTGGAGGAGGGAGAGAGATAATCGTATTGAAAAAAGAGAGGCAATTGGAAAGGATAACATTAAACAAAAAATAGACCTTATCCTTTGGGTTAGAAATGACAAAAAGTTCCCAAACTATAGTACGGGAGATGTTCTTAGAAATTGGAGGAATAATGACTATTATTCAAGGAAAAGGCATGTAAATGAAAGTTGCTCCAAGGTGGCAGCCATCCCTCAATGGTCGAATCAAATTTAATTTTTTTCAAGTAACAGAATTTACTAATGTAATGGCAAGCATAATACATGCTACGGGGATAGGGCGTCCCCCAAGAAGTATACAACCACCTACACCCACACATACCCACCAAAACATTATCACACTGACCTCAAAATTTCCTTCCATCCCTCGGGGGTGCGAAAAATCAATGGCATTACAACCCAATTCAGATGCCTAATTTCTATCACTGCAAGTTTTGCACATGGTTTTAAATTTCGACCGAAATCCGGCGGGGACTGAAACGAAAAGTTACCGAACCGAAATTCCCGAATTTTACAAAATTTTGAATGAAATTTCAGAAATTTCATCGAAATTTATAATAAATAACAATTTTTTATTACGTTAACGAATTTCGAACGAAATTACCGAAATTTCGATCGAAATTTCATCCTAAAAATCTGGGATTTCATCCGCCAATACCAAATTTCGGGCATTTCGGCTGAAATTTCAGTTTTGGATAACTTCGAAATTTTAGCCGAAACCGAAATTTAAAACCATGGTTTTATATTCCCCGTTTCCTCCAATATTACCCAAGCAACTTGAGAAGTCCCGGCATAAATGACTTCATTTCCAAATACACTTGTCATACATGGTGTGATAGTGCCTTGCCTTCCTATGAGTTATTTTTTTTAAATTTATTTACGACTTTATATTCCATTATATTGTTATTATGGAGCCTAGATGTGGGGTTTGTCCACATCACCTAGGGCCCACCATCACCTCACCACTACCCCTTACTTTGCCTTGACCATGATTTCCATTTTGACCTTAAGCCTACTTGTAGGATATCAAATCTTCGTCCATTTGTCTTGATTTTGGTATCATCAGGAAGGTTTTTCGATTACCTATCTAGCAAGCCCAATATCACGCAATTTGGACGTGATTTGACGAAGTTATGGGCCATTTACGGGCATATAGTATATGTATATGATGGGATTTCTTTTTTAGGGTGGTGTTGTTTTAAGTAGGGACATTGTCACTATTTAATGACTAGAGTGATGATTTGATTGGCCCTTATTAACTTAAGTGAATTGATATGATTGGGCAAAGAAGGGACTCACTTCTAAACTTTCTCTAAGAGATATAAAAAGTGCCAAGGGAGGGGATGAAATTCAGATTTGGTCGTGCAAGCCCTCCTTTTGACGAAAAAGGTAGAGAAATCCTAGTTTCTCCTTCTATCCCTTCTCCACTATTTTCTTCTCCTCTTTCTCCCATCTTTCTTCTACTTCTTTCCCTCTTCTTCCATTGTCTTCTCTCCTCTTTCTCCTTTCTTTTCCTTTCATCTCCTCATCTTCTCCTCTCTCCCTTCTACTCACTTGTCCTCCCTCTCCTGTCTTAAACAATTCCCTTAGCCATTCTTCTTCCCCACCTTCTTTCTCCCCTCCTTTCTCTTCTTTCCTTCTCTCTCATTTCCCATGGTTTTCTCCTAATCTAACCGTGCAACCATTGCAGCCCACTGCTGCAACGGTCCATCATTCATCTTTCCCATTCTTTGGCTCCTGTTGTGTCCTTTCTCCAATATCCCCTCTATCTCCCTTCATTTCTCAACTCTTCCCCTTGATGTTTCACAACCTAAGGGGTTGCTCACAGTCCTTTTAGGGACTGTTCACCATAAACACAGTCCCTTTTCCCTTCTTTCCCTTGCTCCCCACTCATTGATCCTATTCTGTTTCTTTTTTGCTTGGGGGTTGCACGTACACATACACATTATATTCCTTTCTACTTGGCTCTCCTCTTTGGTGCGATTGCAGCTATCTTGGGCGGATCGGTCTTCCTTGCTTCTCCACCACCCGTATTGGCATCCCACGATCAGGATCCAAAGGCGATGTACAGACATTACTGGGTGAGATCTGACCCTTTTGATTTCCAGCCCTATTAGCCCTGATTTGGTTCACTGATACCCTTTAGCCTACCACCTTTGCACCTATTGTAACCTTGATATTGTTTTCACTAGAACGATGGCTGTTTTGGGCCCTAGAGTTCACACCTTCTCTATTTTCATATTGTAACCAGACCCATTATTTGTTACCAGTCATAGTTATATAATTGTCATTTTAGTGTGGATTATTATAGAAATGATGCTTTAAGTGAGTTATATCTATTGATGGTTTATCTAAAAGGCTAACTTAAGATAAACACCCTAATGCAATTTTGATTAACTTTTTGGTTGCTTAATCTGAATTTTGGGACTGGTTGTGCTTATTTTACTTGAAGTTTGACCTATCAAGCTCCTAAGAGTTCTCCAAAATAACTCGCGAACCCTTGGGTTTGCTCCAATACGTTATCCAAAGACGGTCAACACACCTATTATATTAAGTACCAGAGAGGATCAAACTTAATTCTGATGGAAGGTGATCCAGGCCCAGCGGGTATTGGAAGTGTTTCCCATAAATTGGACTCACGTTGTTATCTTTTTCCAGACCAGTGGGTGCCTGCAATTCCAATGAGGAAGAAAGTAAGAGCCCTTCTGTAGGGATTGATATGATTTGCAAAGTCTATGAATGGTCCTTTAATCATTGAAGGTGATTCTTCTAACGCTATTGCTTTTGGGCGTCAAATAAATCAACTCGTTCTTGGAAATTGGGAGACATCAATGTGGAAATTAGAGATTTGTACCTAAAAATACGCCCAAATTTGCAGCACATGCTGAGGACAGGTAATGAGTAAGCAGATAAGTTGGCAAAAGAAGGGGCAAAGGAGGAGGAGATGGTCATTGTCACATCCAACTCGTAGGTAGACGTGACCGTGGAATAGTGATGTTTATATAATGGGCTCTCCTTGGGATGCCTCATCCCATTTGAGCTTCTCATGTAACTGTGATGTAAATTTCTCTTCATTAATAAAGTTGTTAACTTTTTTAAAAAAATAATATCAAAATATACATAATACAGACTAGAAATTTATTGGAAACTGAGACAAACTAGAACTATTATTTATTAATTGCATTATATAAAATATGCAATGCATTTAATATCACAATATCTATAGATAAATTTCATTAGAATGTCTGACTCAGTTGGACTGGAAATTCACTGGAACCAAAGACAAAGTGGTAGAAACTATCAGCAAACTTGGTCTGACCTAGTCGAAGATGACATAGATAATGTAAACACTAACACACCGTCTCATTTTGAAAAGTTCAACGCTGTTGCAAGAGGAGATGAGAGAATGGAATGAGTTAGGGTCTTTCCCCTTCACTCAAGTATTTATATTAAAGAGGAAAACAAGAAAAGACTACTATGCCCTTATGGCATTACATACACATATATATCCAACACTCCCCCCTCAAGCTGGAATGTATATATTACACATTCCTAGCTTGTTACAAATATCAATAAACTTAGCTTTGCTCAATGGTTTGGTGAAGGTATCAGCTAGCTGTTCAGTAGATCGAGTGAATGTAGTGCGCAACATGCCCTGCTGGATCCTGTGTCGAATGAAGTTGCAGTCTACCTCGATGTGTTTGGTACGCTCATGAAACACTGGATTGTTGGCAATATAGATAGCTGCTTTGTTGTCACAATACAACTCTGCAGGAGAAGATGGTTGGAACCCAATCTCATAAAGAAGAGAGCGCAGCCAGATAAGTTCACTACAGGTGTGAGACATAGCCTTGTATTCTGCTTCAACACTTGACTTAGACACTACATTTTGTTTCTTGCTACGCCATGACACCAAGTTACCCCCAACAAATGTGCACTATCCAGTAGTAGATCGTCTGTCAGCTGGAGAACCAGCCCAATCAGCATCACAAGGCCTCTAACTTCATGTGACTGTTTCTTGAGAAGTAGCCCTTTCCCTGGAGCACTTTTCAAGTAGCGAAGGATATGCACCACAGTCGCCCAGTGAGAAGTATGAGGATCACTCATGAATTGCCTGACTACTCCCACAACATAAGAAATATCAAGACAATTGACAGTGAGGTATATGAGCTTTCCAACAAGTCTCCTATATCAGCCAGGGTCCTCCAATAAGTCTCCCTCTTCTGGGAGAAGTTTGGTATTTGGTTCCATTGGAGTACTGGCAGGTTTGATCCCCAAGGATCTAGTCTCATCCAGAAGGTCCAACACATACTTTCGCTGAGATAGAGAAATATTTGTACCTGAATAAGATACCTCAATCCCTAAGAAGTATCGAAGGCGACCAAGATCCTTGGTAGAGAACTGTTTATGAAGAAATTCTTCAGACGTTGAATGCCACACGAGTCACTCCCTGTAATGATAATATCATCCACATAGACTATGAGAATGACGTGGCCAGCATCAGACTTGAGGCTAAACATAGACTGGTCCACCTCACATTGCCTCATATCATATCCCATGAGAGCATCACTGAACTTGCCAAACCAAGCACGAGGGGATTGTTTGAGGTCATATAATGACTTACGAAGACGGCACACTTAGGGGGTCAACTCCCCCTGAGCAACATAACCAGGAGGTTGCTTCATATACACCTCCTCAACCAAATTACCATGGAGGAATGCATTTTTGACATCAAGCTGGTGAAGGGGCCACCCATGGTTGATTGTCAATGATATAAGAACACGCACAGATGAGATTTTGGCAACATGGGAGAAAGTCTCAGTGTAATCTATCCCACAAGTCTGAGTGTATCCTTTGGCAACCAACCACACTTTGAGGCTCTCAACTATCCCATCAGGAAGATATTTGAGGGGGCTGAAAACGGGGTCTCAGCTGATAGAACTGAATTGGGCCGGGAACTTTAGGAGGAGCCGTAGGAGAAGTAGTGGGGCCGGCACGGGTGCAGGAAGAGGAGGGATCCGATCAGGGAGTACGGGAAGGGGAAGCAGAACCGGAGATTCCTGTGTAGGAGGAAGAGGACTAGCAAAATAAGGAACAAAATCGAAGAAGGTAACATCGGCAGAAACAAAACACCGATGAAGACGAGGGTTGTAACATTTGTAGCCTTTTTGGGTAAGTGAGTAACCCAGAAAGACACACCGCTCAGCCCTGGGGTCTAATTTGTCAACACCCGGACCCAACTTGTGAACAATACAAACACAGCCAAACACATGAGGGGTAAGAGGAAAGGGGGCACCCTGAGGGTGAAGGACCGAGAAAGGGGATTGATGATTTAATACGGACGAGGAAAGACGGTTAGCTAAGAAGCATGACGTAAGAATGTCATCACTCTAATATACCTTAGGGACATGCATCTGAAAGAGAAGAGTACGGGTCATGTCAAGGAGATAACGCAACTTCCTCTCAGCAACACCATTTTGCTGAGAGGTGTAGGCATACGAGGATTGATGTAGAATGCCGTGAGCAAGGTTTAAAATTTCGGTTTCGGTACCGGTTTCGAAGTTTGAAATTTCGAAATTTCGGTCGAAATCTGGTACAAAACCCCGAAAGTAATATTTTATTAATTTCGGTGAAATATTAAAATAATATTAAAAAAAAATTTTGGTCAAATTTCGGGAAAACCAAAATTTCGGTCGAAATAAATGACCGTTTCGGTTTTTATGGGTTTCGGTGTCAGTCTCCACCGAAATCCGAAATTTCGGATTTCGGTCGAAATTTAAAACCATGGCCGTGAGTAGCAAAGAACTCTTGAAACCCGCTCGAAGCGGAAAAATACTCTCGAGCATTATCCGTTCGTAAACACTTGAGCGGAAAAGCATATTGAGTAGTAATTTCAGCATAAAAAGTGTGAAATGCAGTAAAGACTTCAGAACGATTTTTAAGTAAGTAAACCCATGTCATCCGACTAAAATCATCCACAAAGATAATAAAGTACGTAAATCCAAACCATGACTTGGTCCTCAAGGGACCCCATGCATCTGAATGAACCAACTCAAAAGGTCTCAAAACTCTAGTATCAAGCCTAGAAGGGAACGACACACGGTGGTGTTTCCCGAGTTCACAGGACTCGCACTGAAATGGCTGAAGGCTAGAGGAGACAATGGAGGTCTACTGGAGGCGCTGAAGGGACGGATGACCAAGACGACAATGCCACTGATAAGCATCAACAAAGCTGCTCAAAATGATGGGAGAAGAGTCGCACTGGAGGTGATAGAGGCCGTCTAGCTCACGACCCATTCCAATCGTCGCCCAAGTCGAGAGAGCCTGGAAAACACAATATGAGGGAAAAATGAGACAGAGCAATGCAAAGCTTTGGTAAGCTGACTGACTGATAACAAATTAAATGGAGATGTAGGAACAAACAAGACAGATGATAGAGTAAGACCCTAATGGGGTGAAAGAGAACCAAAACCAGAAATGGGGGCTTTAGTGCCATTGGCAAGAGTAACAGAACGATAATGAGAAGGAAATGACTGAAATGATGTAAGGGATTGAGAGTTACCAGTCACATGATTGGATGCCCCAGAATCAATGATCCAAGAGCTGGAGCTAGTGAGTAGGGAAGCAGGTGCACTACCTGACTGCGCAACACCGGCGAAGGGGGGACGGTTGCTACGGCGGAGACGCTGAAGTTCCTCATAATCGGCCTTGGTGAACTCAAAGGAGTCCTCTGCAAGACTAGAACCGGAAGACTGGAATGTGCCATCAGTAGGGGTCGCAGCAGAGAGATGGGTAGCTCGGGAACTGTGGAGCTCACGCTGGAGCACAAAGCAAGTCTCAACACGTTGGCCATCCCTCTGACAATGAGTGCAATATGGCCGACCACGACCACCAGTACCACGCCCACTGCCCAACACACGACCATGACCACAACCAAAAGATCCAGTGCCGCGACCAAAAGAGCCAGTGCAGCGACCGGAGGAATCCCCAGTATCATAAGTAGCAAGGGCTGAACCCTCACTTGGAAGAGTAGTGGATGAGCCGCCTCGGAGACACTACTGAGCACGGAAGTAGATCGCCGTAAGAGAGGGAATGGAACCCGAGCCAATCAACTGCTGGCGAAAGGGTAAGAACTCTAGGCCCAACAACTCAAGTTAGTGGAATGCCCTAAGCTGGTCCTTCTGATGAACAAGGACCATCCGATCTGAAGTAAGGGGCACAAACACATCCAACTGCTGGCATAGAGAGATGAATCTGTTGTAATGGTCGGCGAGGGACAAATCGCCGCGCTCAAATCGGATCCACCCATAGTAGGTGGCACAAATGCGTGTGAGGTTATCAACCCCAGAGAACATGAGGGCAGTGTGCTCCCAAATATCCTTGGCAGTCACCAAATCCATCATCGGCCGAGCAATATGGGGAGACATACTCTGCCAGAGTAAAGTGCGAACCATCACATCATCCTAATGCCACCGGTCATAGGATAGATTAGATGAGGGGGGGACCTCGCTCAATGAGAGAGACTCTAAGCCGAGGCAGGAGATAGGTCTCAACAGCTCGCCGCCAGCTAAGATAATTGGAGCCGTCGAGGCACTCCGAAGTCATCTGAGGAAAGGACTGCTCGACAGAGGGAGAGTATATTGTCGCATTGTAGCTCGAAGAAGAAGGAGCCGATGGAGGAGCAGTTACACTGTCTGTAGGAGAGGGGCTGGCAGGAGGATCCGAAGTAGTCGGAGGATCCATCAGAAATGAAGAGACTCACCAAGACGGAAAAAGAAGGTGATAATGAGAATGACAATGAGAAATCACAAAATAGACTCCATCGGAATAGAGTGGCTCCGATGACGAAGAAGAATGATAGGGGACATAAAAGAACAAGCCAAAGAGAGAATCATAGGGTAAAGTCAATGGCTAAGAGTGAGAAGAGATCGGAGCTGCGGAGAAGGGGACAAAGAATGCCAAATGGATTTAGCCCATGGAAAGGGTGAAAAGGGGGTTAGACTTAGGGTTTTAGGAAATTTAGGGTATGATAAGGGGAGGAACAAATGAGGGAAAAATGAAGGGAGGTGGGAAGGGGGGTTTAGAGGTAAGAGAGAGAGGGGACTGAAAGGGCTGGAGGGAAGAGAGGGGGGTGGGCGAGAGTTGCGAGTGGGGCTGAGAGAGTTGGGGGGGGGCGAGAGGCAGAGAGCGTGAGAGAGAGGCTGGAGCAAGGTTGGTGGAGGGGGGAGAAAATGGGGAAGACGAAGAAGAGAGGGAGGGTTGGTGGTTTAGAAGATGAGTAAAAAAAAGGAAGAAGAAGGAGAGTAGAATAGAGGAAAAGGTTCTCCAAGGGTGGTCCCTAGGGCACACAAACCCTAGGGCTCTGATACCATGTTGCAAGAGACGGAGCTGAGAGAATGGAATGAGTTAGGGTCTCTCCCCTTCACTCAAGTATTTATATTAAAGAGGAAAAAGAGAAAATACTAATATGCCCTTATGGCATTACATACACACACATGTATATCCAACAAACGCAATCTATTATAGTATTCGATATTGAAAAACGGTTCTACATCTTAGCCAGTTATTTGCACTGTTATCCAGTAAAAGATAAATAGAAGAAGAGGAGACACGTCCAATAGTGAGAAATGCTCAAATTGGTTAGTATAGACGAAAATTGACACTGTTCATAACCACAATGCAATATTTGCAGCTAAGGTTGCAGTGAAAGTAAATGAGAGCTAGAAATATCTCACAGAAACACCATCTAGCATTATCAATCCAGGAAAAATGAGGTTTGAAGTACCATATCCAGAATGTATAAGATAATCCAAAGGTGACATTGCTTGATTGTAAGAAGATTGTGAGTATCATTTCTACACAGCTTATGAAACAATGTTTGAGTGTCACCCATACACTACATAATAAAGTCTCCAAATCACATTCTAAGAAAACAGATAACAGCTAAGATGGGATTGCATTACCATATCAAGAATATCGTCTTCTGACAGAGAATCAGAAAAAGGACTTCTTTCATCGAATAAATCCTTATTATCTGTTTCAAAAAACATATCTTTCTTCCCTTGTCTATTAACAGGGTTCCCACAAATGCGAGAATGCTTCATCCTTGGACCTTTTGGTGCCTCTGACTGGGAAGCTAAATGTTTAGAAACGAATCTTCCAGAAGAGCTTTCACGTGTTATCTGAGTAGTGTGTGCGTCAGCTAAGACAGCATGTTGATACAATAGGGAAGGATGCAACATAGGTGCGCTGGCCCGTGCTACATGCGATGGAGAACCAGAAAGAACACAATCTTCATCTTGTGAAGGAACTGGGGATACCAGACAAGGTCTTTTTAAAATGAATTCATCCCTAAAAACATTATTCCTGCACTAAGCCATGAAAACTTTTATATATATGGTGTTGAAAGCATGGTTTTAAATTTCGGTTTTGGTTATAATTTCGGCCTTGACCGAAACCGAAATTTCGGCCGAAATCCGGAAACCCGGTAATTAAAAAATATTATTTATTTATTTACCAAATTTCAGCAGAAATTTCAGAATAATTCTATATTTTCTATATAAAAAATCAATTTCTTGAAATCGGACCGAAATTTGGCAAAACCCAAAATTTCAGATTTCGCCAAATTTCGGTTTCGGTCTCCACCGAAATCCGAAATTTAAAACCATGGTTGAAAGAACCTAGTAGCCAAATATTAACAGCTACATCAATACCTCTTAAGTCTTTCATCGACTCCAACCTTTCCATCAATGAGTCCACAGAGAGCTTCACCAACATCTTGAGATAACTCCTGGAAAAAACATTTGGCCCACTTTTATATATTGGAAGTTGGCAATCTTAAAAGTATTAAACCAAAAAGTACTTAAACTAAGGATCACCTGGCAGTCCCTACTAATTTTGACAGGCTTGTAATCATTTAATGGATTCTTGAGTTGAAGAGTCTCTTGGAAGGGCAAGTCATGTAACCGGAGCCATTTAACTTTGAATGTGCGGCCCCAAGGATTACTTCGACCACTAGACTCACTCCAAACATTATCTCTCCTCCAACCAACAGAAGACATCATTTGGGCATACCCTTGGAAGAAACCACTCATGTTGACACTAAATATTAGAATTACTTTACTGGAATTCTGCAAGAAAACCATAAGCTGCTCTAAAAGTATCAAAGTTGAGAATATAATTTCCATATTTCACAAGATGGAACTCTTACATTGAAGGCTTCCTCCAAAATAGGTTCATTCATAACTTGAGTTGCCCAAATTCCTTTCTCAATTGATAGTTGAATATTATGATGGTTCAAACTTTTAATGATGAAATATCTTGTGTCCAATTTTTCATTTCTCAAGGTTCTCGAGTTTCGCACCCCATCAAAGGAATGGGGTAGTTTTTTTTTGAAAGATAAGGAATGGGGTAGTTCTTCCCTGTCAGGATAACAATCATCATCCTCTTTGTAACTGGAGTCTCCTGAGAAGAAAATTCCATCTCAGTGATGCATCTTAATACAATACTTGAGAAAACCACAAAGCGAACAGAAAGATTTCAGAGAAATGATGAGGAACGAATTGATCAACTATAGAAGGTCAGGAATGGAAAATTAACAAGACATCTTGCAGAAGAAAAGAATATAGAACTCGTCTCACAGGAGAAACTGACTTCTCCCAAGCAATCATAATGCATTTGCAAGATATAAAATGCTTCATAGCATTACTCAAAAGGCAGTAAACAATGACAAAATTAAATTGAATACTCAATATATATATGTATATATATATATATTCAGGCAGTCAACTCAATCAGCTCATAGGTTGAGTCATAGGGGGATTTGTTCAATCAGCACATAGGTTGAGTCATAGGGGAATTTGGGTAGTTTTGAACCCTGACATAAATTTAGTACCTGGAAAGCTCATCCAGTTTTTTCCTGAGTTGAGATATTTTCAGTGAAAATCAAAATCTCAGCTGGAACACGAATGTTACAGTTTCAGGTTCTGCACAACTCAGTCAAATTTCTAAAGAGTGGGTAAGCCTCAAGTTTAACAAAACTCTAATGCTTCACCATTTTCCCCCGTAGACTGGATTTCCTAAGATTTTCAAAGGAAAAAAATTCTCGACGATAGGATATAACTCAATGCTTCACCATTGTATTCAATAGACTGGAATTCCTACGGTTCAAAGGAAAAAATCGTCTACAATTTAAGATAATTCACCATTCCCATGCCTCTAGGTGAAGAAATTAGAAGATCCAAAAACTTTTGAATTAAATCATTTCCGCTTTCCATGATTTTCCCTTTTTTTGTTGTTCTTTTATATTGAGAGAGAACAAACAATTTTTATCAGGAAACAGTACAGTGAGTAGGTCGCCCCAAGGTCTTACTGCCAGCCGATTTAGACTCCCGGCCAAATGAAGTACACAAAGAAGGGGATGAGATGGCCCAAGAGATAGCCCCGACTACTAAAAGAGAAATAGTAAAGGTCCAAATAAAATCCAGAGAAAGAAAACAAGCTACCTACAAAGGTCTTACACCTACCAAAAAACCATACAAAGCTCTTACATATTTCTCTTCTCCACAGTTAGCAGTTCTTATTTAGGTTAGATGCCCTGCTTGCCATTAATGGGAAAAATTCAAAGGAAAAATATATGATGCGGGAATAAGTAACATTTTTAATGCCAGGAGTTACTTTTATTTGTTCGATGATCAAGTCGAAGCGTGATGTTTCCACATTGTGAGAATGTTTCTTGGGTTTTAAAATTATGATCGCAATGTTAACGTTGTAGGCAGGAGATGAGCGGGAAAAATGTTTGCTGCCTTGAAAGAGCCATCTGATACAATAAATTATTCCTTCCTGTCATTATCCTTCCTAAACCAAAATTTTGCAAACAGTACTAGAAAAAGAAGATAATAAAGGTAAACTGCCTAATTCTTTCCACATATTCTGCATGTTTTACTTTTCTCATACAGTTCTGAAAAAATTTGGACTAGTGAACCTGTTTAATTCTTCAATAGAAAATAGAAAAATTAGCTTTAATTCGCACCTTCCCATACAAAGTATCTCCCACGAAAAATTTGTGAATCAATTTTGTTGAGCATTATGCGCAAATGAGGTTTGGTGGAGAATTCCATAACTAGCGAGATACTATTTAGAGCTACAATAATCGATACTCCTTATCATTACTGAAACGTAGTATGCAAATATTTCTAACAATATGGTTTAGAATTTCTTTACGAAATAAATTTAAAATGAAAAAGATAATTGTAGACACCTCATTTTGGCCTGCCCGGCCTAACATTAACATGGTTTCAAATTTCGGTTTCAGAATGCGTTTCTGTCCTCACCGAAACCGAAACCGAAATTTCCAACGAAATTTCGAATTTCGGGCGAAATCCCACGAAATTAGATAAAAGGGTATTTTATGTCGTACAGAATTTCGGCCCCAACTAGTTTGGGACAAAGGCTTAATTGAGTTGAGACAGAAATATTAGATAGATATAAAAAAATCGAGATTTTTGGATGAAATCCCTTAAATTTCAGACGAAATTTCAGGATAAACGAAATCTGTGGAAAGTTGGCATTAGAAGCCGCTCGCAATGCATTTGTAGCAAAAAAGTCATCGCCTGTTGTTGAAGAGGGTGAGGGGGATAAGTAGAAGCTCGAGGATCTCTTGGTCGAAACTCGAACTCCATGGATGGTGAGGAGATAATGTGGAGCTAGGGTTAGGGTTTATTCGTCTGGATCCCTTCTCCTTTGAGATGAAAGTAACAAAATTTCGGTAGAAATAAAGCAACGTTTCTAGTATACCCCATTTCGGTTTCGGTCTCGTCCGAAACCTGAAATTTCGGACAGAAATTTCAGATTTCGTTCGAAATTTGAAACCATGAACATTAGCCAGAGGTCTTGTCTTCCAATGATGATCAATTGTTCTCTAATGAATGTGCCAAAGCATCTCTTAAATAGACTCAAAGGCCCAAAAGATAATCATTTCAAAACAAACCCCATGGATTGTATCTTAATAGTATTTTAGTCTATCCTAGTCTTGATAATGAGTTGTATCCCATTCCAAAATGCTTCACAACCTTAAAAATAGTACAAGAACCTTAGAAATAAGTTCCGAGAATCAGCCAAAACCCCGGAGTGAACGAAGCATATAAGCTAATAGATAGCCAAATCCATCGATTGATGGCCATATTGGTCGATCAAGCAGTTTAGGTCTCAATTGATAGTATTGCCTCTCGAACGATGATATTGGACCTCGATCAATGATACCACCTGTCAATCGAGCCCGGAGGCTGAGATTTCCAAAATCTCAAATTTACAAACTCTCCAAATCAATTCCAAAGCCTCTGCTTCCAATTGAGATTCTTTCTAAACATCATTAATGTTAAAACCAACCTTTAGGAAGGTCTAAATTCGTGCAAAACCATACCTTTGATCTCTACCATCCAAAACATCATAAAAATCCTTTTTTTTTTGCCTAAAACTCCATCTCAACCATTAATACTGTTAGAATAAGCTTATGTAGCCTAAGGGCATTATAGTCTTTTCATATATTCTTTTCATAATAAATATATACGTGTGTTAGGGCAAGTAGGCTAACACACAACATTTCATTCTCAAATCTCTTTGTTAACATGGTATCAGAGCCCTAGGGTTTCTCGATGCCCTAGGGACCTCCATTGAAGACCTCTTGTCTTCCTCCATTGAAGCCCATGCCTATGCCCATGCCCTAACTTCTTCTTCTTCTTCTTCTTTTCTTTCTTCCCCCCCTGCGCGCCCCCTGGGAAACCCACCTTTTCCCTGTATTGCCCCCCTGGAAAACCCAACTTTTCCTTGTTTGCCCCCCCTGGAAACCCAACTCTCCCCTGGTTGCCCCCTGCACGCCCCCTGGAAACCCAACTCTTCACTGTTTGCCCCCCCTACGCGTTCTCCCTTCTTCTTTTGAAACATCTTTCCCCATCTTCTTTGACCTATAAGGCTAGCGTTCTTCTCTTCTAGCCGTTGGGTGTTCATGCCCTAAATCTTCCCGTTACATTTCTCACCTTTTTGGTCGCGGCTCCGCTTTGTTACCTTTTTCTTTGCTTCCTACTTCATGACTTAAGCTTTGTCTCTATGTTTTGTTGTAGTTCCATAAGTATGAGGCTTCGTGCTTGTTCTTTCGGGGTCCTTCCAGTGGATGTTTGTAGTTTTTCCTTCTGATTGTTTATCTTCGTGGTGAATTGCTTGCTTATATTTGGCTGCCCTTTTCTGTGGGTGTCTGTGATTGTTGTGGTGTGTCTTGTCTGGTCTGCTTCACCCACATCCCATTTGAGTTTTGGTGTTTATTATGGCCTTGCCATCAGCTTCTTCCTCCGGTTCATTTCCGGTGTCGGTGACCTCTATGACATCCATTAAATTGGATGGTTCTAATTACCCTACCTGGAGTCGTTCTGTTCACCTCTATCTGCGAGGTCAGGGCAAGTTACGTTTCATCACCACGGATCCTCCGAATCCGAAAGATGTTGGGTATGATAAGTGGAGTCAGGAGGATGCCCAGCTTCAGTCTCTTCTCTGTCAGAGTATGGAACCAAAGATTGCGAGCCCATGCTATTTCTGGATACATCACGGGCAGTCTGGTTGCATGTTGAGACCCTCTATTCCGGCATCAACAATCTCACGCGGATTACTGATGTTTACAGTGACTTCTTTCGTATCTCGCATGGAGATAAGACTGTCGCTGAGTACTATTCGGATTTTGTTGGTCTTTGTGAGCAGATTGATATTTATCATCCACCATGCACCGACCTTAAGGCCTGAGCTCCGTACTACTCGGTTTTTGGATGGCTTAGGGCCTGAGTTTGTCCCTCTTCGGCAGCAGATCCTTGGGTTAGGTTAGGCACGCTCCCATCTTTGGATGAGATCTTTTCTCGCGTTCAGCGCGCTCTACGTATCGATCCGGCTATCTCTGTTGCTGGTGACCAGTCGGCCTTTGCTGCCCAGTCTGGTTCCTTTCAGGGCACTCGTGGTAGGGGTCGTGGTCGCAGTCGTCGCGGCTTGGGCCGTGGCTTTGGCCGAGATTCAGGGGGAGGCCGTACTTATGGGGGTCGTGGCTCACGTTATTGCAGTCATTGTGACATGGAGGGTCACACTATTGATTTCTGTTACGATCTCCATCCAGAGTTACGTCTCGCTCGAGCCCCCCACTTCGCTTCTGAGACACCTGCTGCCCCTACTCCTGCTACCTCAGACACCATGGTCGTCTCTCGGACTGAGTATGAGTCCGTTTTGCGCCTACAGGAGAAAGAAAAACAACCGGCTGCTCAACTTGCCACAGAAGGCAGCAACCCATCTTGCTCCCTTAGCCACTCCGCTTTCTGGCTCATTGATTCTGATGCCTCTCATCATATGACCGGTAACAGTACACTTCTTAGTTCCTTTACTTCTTGTGCTCCTACTAAGATGGTCACCTTGGCCAATGGGACTCGATGTTCTATTTCAGGCACTGGGACTGTTACAGCCACATCCCACTTATCCTTATCATCTGTACTCTGTGTTCCTACTTTTCCTTGCAATCTTCTTTCTGTTAGTCAGCTTACTAATCGCCTTAATTGTTCCGTAACATTCTTTCCGTCTTATTGTGTTTTTCAGGACCTTGCGATTGGGAAGAAGATTGGCTCGGGGCATGAGACAGATGGCCTATACTACCTGGATGATGCTATCACTCCCACGGTGTTTAGTACCTCAGCAGATTCCTTTATGTGGCACTGCCGACTCGGTCATCCTTCTCCTGACCGTCTGCAGCGTTCTTCAGTTGTTTCTGGTGTTATTAGTCCTTTTCATTGTGAGTCCTGTCAGTATGGAAAACACCATTGCGTTTCCTACCCGTCTCGTTCTGTTATTTGTGTCAGTAGTCCTTTTCAGTTAGTGCATTCTGATGTTTGGGGTCCATGTCGTACTCCTTTTATGTTTGGTGGGAAGTACTTTGTTATTTTTGTTGATGATTTTTCCAGGATGACCTGGCTTTATATAATAAATGATCGTTCTGAGGTGTTTTCTACATTTTGTTTATTTTATGCTGAAATTACAAATCAATACTCCTGTTCCCTAAAATGTTTACATACTGATAATGCCCGTGAGTATTTTTCTGATCGGCACGGTTTTCAGGAGTTTCTTTCTAGTCGTGTAATTATTCATCAGGCGTCTTGTGCCCACACTTCACAACAGAATGGTGTTGCCGAGCGGAAACTATGGTATCTTGTAGATATAGCTCACACCATTCTATATCAGATGGATGTTTCCAAATCTTTTTGGGCTGACGCTATGCTTATAGCCTGCTTTCTGGCTAATCGCCTACCCTCTTCAGTTCTTAGCAATTGGTCCCCTTTTTCGGTGTTACACCCTTCTGAGGATCCGTTTTCATTACCTCCCAAAGTGTTTGGGTGTGTTTGTTTTGTTCAGGATCTCACCCCAGGACTTGATAAATTGGCCCCAAGGGCAATCAAGTGTGTTTTCCTGGGTTATTCACGAACCCAGAAGGGTTACCGATGCTATAGTCCTCAGCTTCGCCGCAAATTTATCAGTGCTGATGTCTCCTTTTTTGAGGATACTCCCTACTTTCCTGCTTCCTCTTCTTTACCGGTATCTTCTCCTCCGTTGCCATTGCCGGTTCCGGTTCCAAGTTTGCCACAGGATCCGATTCAACGTCCCTTCCAGGTATATACTCGCAAGCGTTTTACTACTTCAGTTGAGCCTTCATGCCCTGCCATCTCTTCTCAGCAAGCAGGTCCTTTACCCTCATCCTCTGATGATGCTGCTAAGGTTGATGAATCTCTTGATACCCCCATTGCGAGCCGTACTCGTTCTCGTACCACTCATCACCCTATTTCTGATGCGGTAAGTTATGCTCGGTTATCTCCTTCGTATACCGCATTTATATCATCTTTGTCCTCGATTTCTATTCCTCGCTCTGCTCGAGAGGCTATGCTTGATTCGGGATGGCGAGCAGCTATGGAGGCTGAGATGGATGCTATGGCCAAAAATCAGACATGGCAGTTGGCTTCCCTTCCTCCTGGTGCTCAGGTAGTCGGATGTAAGTGGGTGTTTACCGTCAAATACCTACCTGATGGCTCTGTTGAGAGGTCCGTCTTGCTGCAAAGGGCTTTACTCAGACTTATGGGATTGATTATGTTGAAACATTCTCTCCAGTGGCAAAGATTCCATCCATCCGTGTATTGATTTCTTTGGCTGTGAATCAATCTTGGCCACTATATCAGTTGGATATCAAGAATGCGTTCCTCCATGGTGATTTGCAGGAGGAGGTGTATATGGAGCAACCACCAGGGTTTGTTGCTCAGGGGGAGTTGCAGCATACCGTCTATAAGCTTAGAAAGGCGATTTATGGTCTTAAACAGTCTCCTTGTGCTTGGTTTGGGAGATTCAGTGAGGCCATCCTACGATTTGGTATGAGACAATGTGTTGTAGACCATTCTGTGTTCAGCTCTCGAAGTAAGGATGGTTTGATTCTCCTGGTTGTATATGTTGATGACATTGTTATTACAGGGAATGACAAAGCAGGAATACAACGCCTCAAAGATTTCTTTCAGAATGAATTCAGCACAAAAGACCTTGGTGTTCTGAGATACTTCTTAGACATTGAAGTGGCACATTCACAAGGGGGGCTATCTTTGTCCCAAATGAAGTATGCTCTTGATATTTTGGAAGAAACAGGTCTTCTGGGGGCAAAACATGCACAGACTCCTATGAATCCGAATGTCAAGCTTTCACCTGATCAGGGGGAGCCACTAGAAGATCCTGGTCGATATAGACGGTTAGTAGGACAGTTGATCTATCTCACAATCACTCGTCCGGACATTGCATATGCTGTTGGTGTGGTTAGCCAGTATATGAGTGCGCCTCGGACATCACAATGGTCAGCTGTGATTCAGATGGTGAAGTATCTGAAGAAAGCTCCCGGGAAAGGTCTTCTCTTCAGGAAGCATAACCATTTGAGAATTGAGGGATACTCTGATGCAGACTGGGCCGGATCTCCTGCTGACCGGCGATCTACTAATGGCTATTGTACCTTCATAGGTGGAAATCTAGTATCTTGGAAGAGTAAGAAGCAGGACGTTGTGTCACGATCCAGTGCAGAAGCAGAATACAAGGCCATGGCTTACACAAGCTGTGAATTAATTTGGCTACGGTCGTTTATGTCAGAGATTGGATTCTCATACTCCTCACCTGCGTCCCGCTACTGTGACAACAAGTCAGCCATTCACATAGCTATGAATCCTGTATTTCACAAACGAACTAAGCATATAGAAGTGGATTGTCACTTTATTCGTCACAGGATTCAGACAGGCCAAATTCAAACCGAGTTCACTCGAACGAATGATCAGATTGCAGACATGTTTACTAAGCCGTTGAATGGAGTTCGATTGAGTGATTTATGTAACAAACTGGGCATGTATGACGTTCATACTCCAGCTTGAGGGGGAGTGTTAGAATAAGCTTATGTAGCCTTAGGGCATTATAGTCTTTTCATATATTCTTTTCATAATAAATATATATGTGTGTGTGTTAGGGCAAGTAGGCTAACACACAACATTTCATTCTCAAATCTCTTTGTTAACAAATACCATTTCCAAACCTTTCAACACTAGAATATGCATGAATTTTAGTCTCAAATTGCAACTTCAACACAAATCCCAAGATCCTAGACTCACTAAAATAGGAATGTAAGGCCCTATTCAAGGAGGACAAGAAAAACTTTTTACGAGGGATACAAGAATTTTCTCCGGAGGAAGGCTTAAAAGCTTTGAAAAGACTTCTCCAAGTTCACATCCAAAAGCTTCTCCAACAAGAAAAAAGATGCAAGTGCACGACCTCACTCCCTTCTTACTTCTCTTTGTGAGTATTTCAGTGTTTTTCTAGTACAAGTTTTTCCTTCTAGATCTAGTTTATGTAGTTTTGCACGCACTTCGATCTTAAGTAGTTTACTTCAAGTTAGTTTAAGCTAGTTTACTTTCATTTGACATGATACAATATAAATTAGATCAAAACCATTAGCATCAAGTACCATCCAGTATTACAAAGCTAGAAACCGATTGTGCCCACGAGCCGACCGAAGTACCATCCAGTCAATCGAAAGAATGGCCAGTCGTTGACAAGGATGGCTGTCAATTGGCTCTTGAGAGCTCATTTTTCCAGGCAATTTTTTTTTCATTCTTCTTTTCATGATTTCAATTGTGTTTAGCATCTTACTCAATTTGCATGTTAGTAAACATAATCACCATGCTGTTAGGCTGTCTTTTCATATTAATCTAGTAAATAGATCATCCACTCAAATTCGTCTAAATCCATCTTCAATTTCCCATTCTATCGTAATGTAGGACGGATCACAATTAAGCAGGGTTGCTTGGAACTAAAATTAGAACTCGGCAACTCAAATAAAATATGTCTTGAATGACAGAAAGATGGTACTAAATCTTAATAGCAATAATATTCTACGGTTATGGCATGAAAATATGGTCAGATTTTGGGAACTTAAGACTCCATGTGCAAAATTGGTGATAACATAAATCCACATAAGAGCATCCAAGAATTCAAGAATTGAAAAACTCAAAACTCTCACACCCACGAAATTTCAGTAACTCTCATAGAGGGAGATTCAATTCCCACGTGCAAAAATCTCACAAATTCCATAACAATTGCAATGTTCCTATTGTAGAAAAAAAATCAAGTTCTCAATTTGGGTTTTTGGGTTTCGATTGTTAGAAGTGTGTGTTTGTGTGTAGATGCCTAAGGGCATAGTAGTCATTGTACTCTTCTCTCTTTTATATAAATAAATAAGTGAGGGAGAGTCTTCTCCAACTCACTCTCTCCTTCTCTTCTCTCAACATAGAATCAAAGCCCTAAGGTTATGGTGCCCTAGGGACCAACACTGGAAGATCCCTCTTCCTTTCTTCTTCTACTCCTCTACCTCCACTTCTTCTTCTACCCTCCACCACTGCCGCCTAAACCCCAAAACCTCCTCTCGCCTCCTCTCGCCCTAGCTTCACACACCCCTCGCACTCACCCTTTCTCCTCCCTTCCGCCTCCACACCAGACCCCACCCCCGCCTTCTTCCCTTTCCCTCTGGCGAGGCACCCCAGCCTCCCGCGACCCTATTCCACCCTCGCAGAAACCCACCTTCCTCCCGCCCACTCCGGCCACCCCTCTCTCCACCTTCCTCTCACCCAAACCCACCTCTCTCATCCTTATACGTTCTTGGCTAGGAGTTAAAGTGTCACGAAATTCAGCTTGAAGTATGCCACTCAGATAATATTTGGAATAGAGAATCTCAGTGTTCTAGGTTTGCTTACAGACGTCTAGCAACCGATGAAAGTCTTCCAACGGAGAGAATAATGAATCGAAATCAAGCTCATTGAAAGAAATTTGCTAAAGGCACCTGTACTTTGCTCCTCTCAGTTTGACCAGATCCACAGGACATAGGTGCTAAAAGTCCAAACAAATTTCACATAAGGGATGCAGGTCTCAGAAGCAGAAGTACAGAAATCAATGTACTCTATGATTTGTTTCTTGACATTTTTTAGAGAAGTTGGCACAGCTGGGAACTACAAAAACGTAGGAGTTCTTGCAAACCTGCTCTAATACCATTTTGACGCAGCGTGGCTTCGAAAGGGTTTACGGGTTCTCCGGCTTGGGTTCTAAATGCAGATTTCTAGGGCAAAGTGGACTGATTTTGCAAAATAAAAAATAGGGACTGGTTTCCAAATTTAATATAGAATTTATTTCTCACCAAACTAGGAACAGAAAAAGAGATTTATAAGCAGAACTTAAAGGGCAAAATAGAAATTCATATGATCTAAGAAAGAAAGTAAAGAAGGATTATGCAAAGAAAATGGATAGAATTTCCAAGATAGGAAAGAGAAAGTTACAACTCTTCAAGCGATCTTGCACTCGACAAGATTTACTCACCATGAAGGTGTCGGGATCTTGCACTCGACAAGTAGAACCGACAATCCGAAGAAGAAATGCACATCAATTCATGACGGTGCAAATCTTTAACGGATGAAACCTCCTCCTCCTCCCTTGGAACACCTCCAAGATCCCTATAAACTCCAAGTCTCCAAAAATTACATTTTCAAAACTACTCTAATCTACAACCAAGCCCCCTATTTATAAACATATCAGCCCCTTTAAGTGGCCCACACATTAGTGATCTACACACTTACATTTATGGCCCACTCACACATTTACACATGTAAACATTCAATTACACATCTGACTACAAAACCTTATCACAGCTTCCATATCCAAGCCACACCATAGGTTCTCCATCTCTAAACCATGCCTAGCCAAATCTTGGCCTTTGATCAATGTTGATGTCAAGGTTTAAAATTTCGGTACTGGTTTCGGACCCTGAAATTTCGAAATTTCGGTTGAAATCTGGTACAAAAATCGAAACCAATATTTTATTCAATATTAAATTTCGGTGAAATATTAAATTAATTAAAAAATAAAAAGATTTTTTTGGGAAAGGCACATGTCTCGAGCTATCTTTTTTTTTTTTTGGCAGGCAACATTAGCTGTCTACTCCCTGCATTAGGAAAGGCACATGTCTCGAGCTTCAGGCTAGCATGTCAGAAAAGCTATATTTTATTAAATTTAAAACTACAAGAGGATTTTTGAGGTTTTTTTTTTAAAGGAGAAAAAGCCTGATGCGACAGATGCACAGCTTGGAGTGACACATGCACAAAAAGGAAAAGATGTGACCACGAGTAATGGTTTTAAATTTCGACCGAAATTTCGACCGAAATAAATGACCGTTTCGGTTTTTGGTGGTTACGGTGTCGGTCTCCACCGAAATTTCGGATTTCGGTCGACATTTAAAACCATGGTTGACGTCACACCAAGGCTTGGCCCAATCTACATCACGGCCCCTTTCCCACCGATGACTTTTGTTCCTCTTTAAGGGTCCGTTCTATCCCTCATCGTGGTCCTCCCTTCGATTGGTCCTTCTAGTCTTGGCGCGGCGCGTATGTTGGTGATCGTTCTTCTGGCCGTGGCGGTGGTTTTTTTCCCCCTCCACTCGACCAGTCCTTGTCTCCGAGGATGACTATGACGAGTTTTTGCGCCTTCATGCGTAGTGTCAAGCCCATATTGCCCCTTTTGGACAGCCAAGTAGTTCTCCTGTTTCGCTTCTTACTGTCTCTGGCACTTGGATTATTGATTCCGAGGCTTCCAACCATATTACGGGTAACCCCTCTTCCCTTAGCTCATTTAAGCCTCTTTAGCTTCCCTCTACTGTTACATTGGCCAATGGGACCACTGCACCCATCTCTGGTATTGACATTGTTTCCCCTCACTCTGGTCTTCCAACCATATTGGGGGTAACCCCTCCTCCCTTAGCTCATTTAAGCCTCTTTAGCTCCCCTCTACTGTTACATTGGCCAATGGGACCACTGCACCCATCTCTGGTATTGACATTGTTTCCCCTCACTCTGGTCTTACCTTATCCTCGGTACTTTGTGTTCCTAGGTCGCCCTTTAATCTACTGTCTGTGACCCAAATTACCAAGAGTCATAATTGTATTGTCTTCTTATTCCCCTCCCATTGTGTTTTTCAGGACCTTTCGACTGGGAGGACGATTGCTTTAGGTCGTGTGGTCAATGGCCTCTATTTCCTTGAATGTGACCCTCCTCGTAAAGTCTTGCATAGTTCAGTTGAAACCTATAAATGGCATTGTCGTCTCGCCATCCCTCCTTTTAGAGACTTCAGTAGTCCTTTGTTCTTTCTGGCCCTATTCAGTCCTTTCAGTGCGAGGTCTATGACCTTGGGAAGCACCACCATACTTCCTACCTGTCTAGGGTGGTTAGCCGCGTCTCGAGTCCATTTGAGTTAGTACATTTTGCTATCTGGGGTCCTTCTCGGACTATGTCTCTTTTCGCTTATACATACTTCCTTCTTGTTGTTGATGATTTCTCCCGTATGACCTGGCTCTTTCTTCGTAAGGATCGTTTCCAGATGTTTACTGCTTTTCATACTTTCCATGCCGAGATCACTATCCAATATAACTGTCGTCTTACATGTTTGCGTACCGATAGTGCTCGGCAATACTTTTCTGCCTCTAATGGCTTTCGGGATTTCTTATCCTCTCATGGTGTTATCCATCATTCCTTTTGTGCCTACACCTCTCAGCAGAATGTTGTAGCCGAGCGGAAACTGCAGTCCTTGATTGATATAGCCCGCACTCTTCTCTTCCAAATGCATCTTAAATGTTAGAGCGATACCATCATTACCGTAAAGTCTTGAACAGTTCAGTTGATACCTATAAATGACATTGCCGTCTCGCCACCCTCCCTTCAGAGACTTCAGTAGTCCTTTGTTCTTTCTGGCCCTATTCAGTCCTTTCAGTGCGAGGTCTGTGACCTTGGGAAGCACCATCGTACTTCCTTCCCGTCTAGGGTGGTTAGACGCATCTCAAGTCCATTTGAGTTAGTACATTCTGATGTCTGGGGTCCTTCTCGGACTATGTCTCTTCTCGCTTATAGGTACTTCCTTGTTTTTGTTGATGATTTCTCCCGTATGACCTGGATCTTTCTTCGTAAGGATCGCTCCCAGGTGTTCACTACTTTTCATACTTTCCATGCCGAGATCACTACCCAGTATAACTGTCATCTTACATGTTTGCGTACCAATAGTGCTCGGGAATACTTTTCTGCCTCTAATGGCTTTCAGGATTTCTTATCCTCTCATGGTATTATCCATCAGTCCTCTTGTGCCTACACGTTTCAGCAGAATGTTGTAGCCAAGAGGAAACTCCAGTCCATGATTGATATAGCCCGCACTCTTCTCTTCCATATGCATCTTAAATGTTGGAGTGATGCCATCCTTACCGCCAATTTCTTGGCTAATCGGCTTCCCTCCTCCATCCTTGATGGTAAATCTCCTTTTTCGATCTTACATCCTCATCGTGATCCCTTTCCTCTTTATCCCATGGGTCTTTGGCTGTGTTTGATTTATTCACATCCTTACCCAGGACTGGATAAATTGAATCCTCGGGCGGAGCGCTGTGTCTTTCTGGGCTACTCTCGTACCCATAAAAGTTATCGGTGTTACAGTCCTCGACTTCGCCGCCTCTTTGTTTCCGCAGACGTCACTTTCTTTAAGACTACCTCCTTTACTGCTCCTGCTGAGCGTAATCCCATTCTTTCCATGCCTCCGCTTCCTCTTCCTCTTCCTATCCTCCCTGACCAATGTGACCCCCCCTTCCTCTCCATTGCCGGTGACTTTAGCTCCTCCTACTCTCCAAGTCTATCAGTGACGTCAGCAACCGGATGTTCCTCCTCCTGCTCCTACGCACGAGGCCATGTCTTTTCAGACGGGGGTTCTAGGTCCTTCATCTCAGGTCCCTCCCCTTCCCTCTCCCGATGTGGTTGTAGACTCCCCTATTGCTTCACGGACTCGTTCCCATTCTACTGCCCATCCTATTTCTCAGTTTGTCTCTTATGATCATCTCACTCCTACTTTTCGCAATTTTGTGTCTTCTTTGTCTTCTAATTCCTTGTGCGGGAAGCTCTTGGTCACCCTGGGTGGCATGCTGCTATGGATAGTAAAATGGCCACTCTTCAGGCTAATCATATTTCGGATATCGTTACTCCTCTTCCTGGTGCTCAACCTGTTGGTTATCGATGTGTCTATGCCATCAAATATTTTCCGGATGGGACAGTTGAGCGCCTTAAGGAACGTTGCAAAAGAGTACACTCAGACCTATGGGGTTGACTATACTGAGACCTTTCGAGTTACCAAAATCCCCACTGCGCGTGTTCTTATCTCTCTTGACGTCAATCATGGATGGCCATTATATCAGCCAGATGTCCAAAATGCCTTTATGGTGACTAGACTGAGGTGGCGTATACGGAGCAACCTCTAGGGCATGTTGTTCAGGGGGAGATGTCCTCCTCAGTATGCCGCTTCACAAATCATTGTATGGTCTTAAACAATCTCCTCGAGCTTGGTTTGGAAAATTTAGTGATGCTCTCATAAGTTACGCCATGAAGCAATGTGGAGTTGACCACTCGGTGTTTAGTCATCAGCCAGATGCTGGCCATGTCCTTCTCATAGTCTATGTGGATGATATTATTATTACAGGGAGTGACACATGTTGTTTTACTACAAAAAGAGTTCTCCACAAAAGGCCTTGGACGTCTTCGATATTTTTTGGGGGGATTGAGGTAGCTTACTCTGGTAGTAGCCTCTCTCTCTCTCTCATAGCGGAAGTATGTTTTAGTTTACTAGATGAGATTGGATCCTTGGGTATGAGACCAACTGCTATTCCCATGGAACCAAATACTAAACTGCTTCCAGAAGAGGGCGACTTGTTAGAAGACCCTGGCAGGTACAGACGACTAGTTGGGAAGCTCATATACCTCACAGTCACTCGCCCCGATATTTCACATGTAGTGGGGGTTGTCAACCAGTTCATGAGCTCTCCTCGTACCTCTCAATGGGCAGCTGTGATTCAGATTCTTAGATATTTGGAAAGTGCTCCTGGTAGAGGATTACTTTTCAAGAGACATGGCCACCAGAAGTTAGAAGGTTTTTGTGATGCTGACTAGGCAAAGTCACCGGCAGATAGACGATCCACTACTAGATATTGCACCTTTGTTGGAGGTAATTTAGTGTCCTGGCGAAGGAAGAAAAAAAATAGTGTATCCAAGTCAAGTGATGAAGCCGAATACCGAGCCATGTCACTTATAAGTAGTGAGCTTATCTGGCTGCGCTCTCTTCTATCTGAGATTGGATTCTCATCATCTTCCCCAGTTGAGTTGTATTGTGACACTAAAGCTGCTATTCACATTGCTAACAATCTCGTCTTTCATGACTGTACTAAACACATAGAGGTGGACTACCATTTCATACAACAAAGAATCCAACAGGGCTACACTCGGTCAGCAGATCAACTAGCTGACACTTTTACCAAACCCTTGAGTAAAGCTAAACTAAGTGATATTTGCAACAAGCTAGGAATGCATAATATATACATTCCAGCTTGAGGGGGGGTGTTAGAAGTGTGTGTTTGTGTGTAGATGCCTAAGGGCATAGTAGTCATGCTACTCCTCTCTTTTATATAAATACGTAAGTGAACGGGAGTCTTCTCTAACTCACTCTCTCCTTCTCTGAACATCTATAAAATTGGAAAATACAGGTGATTCAAGGATGCGGAAAAACTCGGGTTGGGTCAGAGTAAACTCGGGTCGGGGTCGGGGTCGGGGTCGGGTTGGAAAAAAGGGTTCCTCGGGTCGGGTTGAACCTCGTCGGGTTGGAAATAGGGTTGGTTCGGGTCGGAAAAGAGGGTTCCTTGGGTAGGGTCGGGTTGGCCCCACCCAATCCGAACCGAGTTGCATCCATACCCCTCTATGACTGGGGACTTAGTTAAGCCGTTACTGACAAACTCAACACTCTACCCGACAAAAACAGATAACCACAACAACGACACCTCACCTCACCTCTTTCCAATCTGCACGTGGCCCACTAGGGTCCTAGCTGAACCTAACCAGGCCCACTATTGAGCTTCAAATCCCAGTTCGCCATCTATCCTTATTTTCCTCTCTCGCAAAAAAGCTTTGAAACCCCATCCACGCGACCCCATCCTATCCTCCCTTACCATCCGTCCACCCACTATTCTCCCTTTTGCTGCAAGGTTTCTTGAGAGCGACTCTACCGTGCATCATCTGACCTACTGCACTCAGCTATCACCTCCTCTCCTTCCCCTGTCGACAATTGCTGTTGAGAAATCTCCACATGTCTGCTTCCTTGTACCTGAATTGCAGAGGCGCAAGATAGCAATGGACGTTCAAAATTTCTGATGCGCCTCCTCTGCTATCTTGGGTCGGCTCCACCATCATCCATGACGCACCAGCTCTCCCAAAGGAGAAGTTCCCGCCCCACCATGCGTGACAATTCATTATGCTCGCTTCCTCCTCTCTCTCCCTCCTCCGGCCCTATCTTCTTGTCTGTCGATAGAATTCACATGTTTTGGTTGTAATCTAGAAACCGACTTCATCTATGAAGACCTAGATTCTTACCCTTCCCGTTGCATTCCTAGAGGATTGAAGCAATACCAGTCCTCTTTCATAACCATTAACTGCTTGGCATGAGGCATCCGTGGCTAATAGCTTTCCAATTCTATCCCCGGTTATTATGAAATTCCTTTCGCACCATGCATAGGGTGGAAGATTTCCCACCAATATCTTGCTGAAAGGCTCACGAACTTGGAGTACCAGTATTGAAGTTCTCAGAAGGGGAACTCTACGGAGCTTCCCATTCGCTCTTCATTTTCTCCAAACTTTCTTCAGGCAGGAGGACAATGAACACTTTCAGCGGCTTCATTTGATATATCGCTATCTTCCCCCTCACAACTCCATTTTTAGCTAGCCATGCTTCGAGGGCTACGAAGTCACCTGACCAGCTATCCAACAATTTACCCTAAATCCCCATTTTTGCGTCTGGTATTGGCCATAAATTTATCACGTCTACCCACGGTATTTCTGTCCGTGGATCTGGTGATTCCTCCTCCGGAGAATCTTTTTTTTAAAGATCCTCCGGAGAATCTCTTTCTGAGCTATGGGTAGTTCTCGGCACTTTTTTTTGAATGGTAGTTCTTGGCACATATTCTTGTTCTCCTTCCATGTTAGCACTGTCAAACTCCCGAGTAGGATTGACTTTTCTTCCACCACCTAGTTGTCAATAGTGATTGTTCACAGGTTTTTCGACCAGATCTTCAGGCACTTCCAGCAGCATGCCCTTCTCCTAAAATTGACAAACCCAAATTTGGAACTCTTCCAGTTCCCTAATCTCAAATCTGGTACTGTGTTTGCCTCAGTTTCTAGCCTGCTTCCTCTCCTTGATCGAGCCACTTCCCACCTATTCTCCTTCCTAGATCTTGTATCTCTTTATGGCGTTGTTAACGTATAAGAGATTATACAATGCCTGTCTCCAACAACTTAAGCTTTTGAAGTAACTGGTAGTTTCACATGGTATCAGAGCCAAAGGTCCTGAGTTCAAACCTCCTGGATAGCAAAAATCCACATGCAATGGCCAAACCCAAAAGGGCGGCCACATGTGCCACGTGCAGGCCAAACCCAAAAGAGGGACCACACATGAAGGGGAGTGTTAACATATAAAAGATTAAACAACGCCTTTCTCCAACAGCTTAAGCTTTTGGAGTAACTGGTAGTTTCACAATTGCAACTGCTTATTGTTTGCTTCCACCCATTCTTCAGTACTCAGATTAATGCTCCGTGCGTCCTGGATCTTCTTATTTCCGCCAAATCTCTCGATCCATTTCTGGTTTCTTCCAAATCTTTGAGTCCGCCTTCTGTTTCTCTCATCCATTAGTAGGAGCAATGGTTCGTTACAGGATTTCTGGATACACTCACAAATCAGTAGAACTCTCTCATAAGAGCTCTGATCAGAAAAACAGCACCCTCATGCAGGTTTTAGGCCTACTCCATGACCGTACAACTGCCGACATCAGTCATACGGCCTGGTGACGTCACCAATGCATCGGACAATCAAGGATGTTGATTCTCTTAAAAAAGTAAGAATTCCATTGCTCTGACACCAACTTGGAGTTGTTGAAGGCTAGAGTAGTGGAGGGAGACAGGAAAGAAGAGAATGAGAAGAGATGGAGTGAATGCAATAGTACCCTCTATGGGTTATTCATGTATAATAATGATAAAACCCTACATGACATGTTAAAGACATAAATACCCCCCAAATACATTGTAATTTCCATACAAGAAATAACCCTTATTTCCTACATTAAACAAGAAGAAGATCCTCATTTAGCTAGTTATGTAGGGATTGTTTCAAATGATCACTTTGGGACTGTTAAGCTTGCCTTTGTTAGTCAGGAAGACTAAGTTCATGCAATGGCGAAAGTTTTTGCATTGTGGAATAGGACAAATTTCCTCCATAGATTTGTGCCAAATTAGTCTGGATAGAAAGAGTTTCTGAAGGAGGATCCCCTCCAAGGAGATTTTTATTAGACGTACAGAGATAAGGAGCCTATTATCTAAATCTTGATTGGGTGTAGCTACACATATAAAGGAAGAAATGTTCAAGCAGATCATCTAGGAAAGTGGAGATTTAATAATTTAGAATCTTGGTCATATATGCCAAATGTATAGACGAGATTGTGGCAGGTCTTTGCCTATTTGCTCATATTTTACTACCACTCTTGGGCAATAGTCATGTTCGTATATTTTGTTTTTGCTAATAAAATTCATTGAATCTGTTTAAAAATAAATATATTTTTTTGAATGGATTTAAAAATAAATAAATTAATTAATTAAAGTAAGATGAGATATAGATTAAATGTAAGAAATGTGCATGCTTCTTTTGATATGTTTCTCTTGACATGTGCAGAAAAACCTCCATTTAATTTCCTCAATCACATTGATAAGAAATTAAGAACTAATAAATTTCAATGCAATTTTGAAATTTATTAGTTTGGTGGGCTGGGTTTACGTAGAGTAGAGGAAAAGTAAAATAGTAGTAGGAAACAGAGAGAACAGCAAGGTAACAAGAAGTGTAAGAATATTAAAATCAACAATCTCATTGTTTTTTTTTATTTTTTCTTCGCAAGAACTAGAAATATAATCTGACACATTGGATGCACTGAGTAGAACATGTGACTATTTTTAAGTGTACTTTTTACAGACAAGTTGGAGTTTAGCTCCAAATGGTGACAAAACATCCAATTATAATCGACATCATGATTTCAAAATAGAACAGCCACTAGAAACTTAGCAATACCAGGTGGATAAGATGGGGTAAGAATTGTGGCCACTAAATAGAGCCATGCATATTAGCAGACAAGCCTATCCAAGTGTATAATCCAGTGATTTAGAGTAGCAACAAAAGTGAATGAGGTTGCATGCGAAGGTTAGTATGACAGTAAGCATTAAAGCACGAGCAGTAAACTTGTAACGATAAAAAAGGATTTATTACCAGGATCATCACAGTTCTCTCTGTCTTGTTTACATTCAGTCATGGAAGAACCAACGACAGATGCATTTTCCTTTGCAGTGTCAGGTGATGAGTCCTTCATTGTCCCCTGAATTCAAGGCATTATTAAAAATATTAACTCGGCATTAATAAACATTAAGGATCTGATAGCAGAGTATCTAGTAGAAGGCAAAGAATTGATCAAGCAATCTACAATAATCATGTTAAGTTCGAAGACAAGAAGAGCAAGTAATGAACAAAACAAATCAATGCCTTAATGGGCAAACATGAAAAGAAAGCTTCATCAATGTAAGAAAAAAGGACTAAAACTAGAGATCCGAAAAAGAAAAATAGAATTTAACATTCCAGACCTTACAAATGACAAGTTACAACTTACCACTTTGTTGGTAGTCCTTTAATCAGAAGCTCGCCTCCATTAAGTTCATTGGCTCCAATTATCACCTCTAGAAAAGCTATTACCTTCCTTTTCTATATACCCAAGATATCCATGGTTATCTTGGTGGTAGTCCGATGCAAGGTTTTAGGTTTCGATTTTGGTATAGGTTTAGGTCATGACAGAAATGGAAACATGTTGGTTTCGGATGTAAATTTCAGGGGCTCTCAACCATGTTTGTTATAATAGGAAACTCATCCAGTTTGGCTAGGTGTTCTAGCATTAGATTTATACAGTGGGCAGTAAATGGGGTCCAATACAAGGTTTGATATTTTTTGAATAATTATAAGGCTTGATATACAATCTCTAACTTCTTTCTTGCAGATTCATAACTATGCTCACTATTAGTTATAAACTGTACGAATTTCTCCGGAGCTACTTCTTAAATTATGGAATAAAAATAAATAAATAATTCATTGTCATTCTCCATTATTCTAGATGGAACACTAGATTTAAGGAAAACTACTCCTTACGCCAAGAAACTAAGAATTTGATTTATGTGAGTTGTTTTGTATTCTTCCATCCATCACTCACAATAACACAGCCTGTGAATTTCCATGACAATTTGACCTCAGCCAAGTAGTTGTGTATCACAGGCGCCCAATTTTTTTTAATATTGCCTCATAAGTCATGGTAAGAGTGTACCCCTATAACTTCCTATTGCATCCGATATTGGTTGCCAATATGGGGAATGAGCAACATGGAAGGTTGGCATTATAACAAAGCATGACAGCGGCTATGTCAGCACAGTCAGTAGTTTCTTTTGTTATCAAAACATTTTTATAGATAGCTGGACTCAAGGGGTCTTCGCGATGTAAAAAATGTTTCAAACCCCCCTCCACATAGTTTTCTTTTTCCTCTTTCTAATCCCCCTATATTCTGCAACTAATTTTCCCTTACGCACTGATGTAGCTACTTGGGGGGTCAATGTCATCCTCATCATCATCCTATTCATCTTCTTAAACTTCTTGTGGTGTTCCATATAGACTATCTCAACCTCCACTATAACTATATTTTTTTGCTTTGTATTCTTCTAAAAATTCTGAAATTATCCAGTTTACATCTATTGTGACATTCTTACATGGCGTCACTTTGCTCGGAACACTCACTAGATGTTCTTTTAATCAGGCAACACCTCCACCTGATAAAAGTTTATTACAAAATATGCAAACTACTTTATTTTATTGACACCACCGTACTATAAGCCTATGCTGGGTCATCGGACCTACTGTAACCAATAAATGAGGCTCGTCCAGAAGGTCCTGAACTCATATTATTCTTTAAATTTAATTGAAATTGGAAAGATAACTCAATGAAACCCAAAAGAATATAAATAAAACTTAAAATATAGTACAGACAATGTATATGGGGTACGTCTATCAAATATACCATTTTGAAGAAAGGCAATGTTCTTCCGTTTTAAGGCCTCCCGTCATGTAGAATTAGAATCAGAATCCATTGGAAGTACAAAATCACTCTTCAAAAGTAAAACAAACACAAAAAGATTGCCAATGAATCAATTCTAATGAGTAGAAGGATTTGAGAAAGAGTGGAAGGAGCGAAGAAAATGAAGAATTCGATAGGTTTTTAGCTTTTATTGTTTGGGCGGTGAAAAAATACAAAATATCCTTCAAATGGCTATGTAATGCTCAAAACATACTGAAGAGTAAAACGGTTAAATATCCAAAAAATAGTTGTTATGTGGGCTGCTATAAATTTTCAAAAAAAAAGAAACATGTGATTTCGACCTGGTACGGGTGAATCGGGACAAAACGGCCGGATCATGGTTTTAAATTTCAGCCGAAATACAGAAATTTCATATTTTGGCCGGGGCCAACACCGAAAGTACATGAATACAGTGTCGGCCCAGATTTCGGCCGAAATTTTGGAATTTAGGAAATTTAGGCCCCGGTTGGGAACAAAATTCAAACCTTGGGCTTGGTTGGGAACAAAATTCCAACTGGGACATTTTGTGTTGCTGTTTTGTACCATTTTCCTTACTAGTACGCGGCGTTTCGTCCACTTCGGATAAAATGAAACAATATTGATATCTAAGCTTTACGGAGCACACAGAATTATAGCAGGACAAGAGCATCCATATCATAAAAAGTTGGTTCTGGCAGTATTTAGCTCGTGCGTGCGTGTGTGTAAGATGACAATCCATATTCAACACACCTAGAAAAGAAGAGTAGCTCAACAGAGTCTGCGAGATCTTCAAATGATGTCAAAGGAGGTAGATCATCTAGTGGAAATGAACCATACCTTTTATTCGACTGACAATCACAAAGCTCAAAGAATATGTTGAATTCGAGCTTGATTTTTTTTTTTTTTTTTTGGAATGATAATTTGAGCTTGATATTTGGATTGTTATAGTAATGCCCGGCCCCACATGCGCACACACTCACATAGGAGGGATTTTTTTATCACTTTTGATATGGTTTCCTTTATCAAATTAAATGGCTGGTTGGATATACATGTTATTAGTATTAATATGAGTGTCAAAATGGTTATGGGGGGTTGCTATATTTCTTTTATCTTTATAAAAGGGGAAGATGTGTTGAATTTTAACCCATAGGAAAAGAGTATGAGAAGGGTATATTAGGAATAATGATGCTTTCCTCCTTTCTTTAAAAGGGTAAATGTTTTGGGATTTTTAAGCAATAGGAAAAGAGGAAGAGAAGGGCATTCTTGGAAGCAAGTAAACGAAAGAGGGAAGTGGGATTGCATGGAGAGGATTTTTAGGAAGTGAAGGACGCCTACATTCCTAGGAGAGTTGGTTATGTTGTTATACTATCCATTTTTAGGATAGGAGATTTAATCTACTTGGAGTTTTAACCAATAAGAAATCTTCGTTTGGGAGGAATTTGAAAGAGAAGGTGTAGCAGATGAAGATTTCCTAACTAAGCTTTATAGCAAATTTTGATGAGAGAAAATATCACCCCACGAAGTAATGAATGTGAGGAAGCGTTTTTGCCATGCGATTAATGTCTAAGAGGACTCCCATATGGTCCGTTTGGTTGCCGGATTTTTTTTGGTTCTTGGGACTTTTGTGGAATTTCCGCAGGAAACCCGCGTTTGGTTGTTGGGCTAAAAATAATCCCAGGAACCAAAATAACCCCGCACGAAACCCTACCCTGGAAACAAAATACTCCCAGGAACCAAAAAAAAGCTTGCAGAAGAATTTTTTTTCTTCCCAACAGTTCAAGCAACCAAATAAAGCATTTATTTTTCCCACCATAGTTCGGTCAACCAAACATGGGATTTTTATTTTACCGGGATACTTCCAGGGAGTTTCTTTTTTCCACCAATCTCCCAGGGAGTTCTTTTTTCCACAGAAATCCCAAGAACCAAAAAAATTCCAACCAAACGGAGCATTATGGAATCGATTTTTGTAGAGAGAAAAAGAAAAAAAGAAATAAGAGAGAGAGATTTGGAGTATCTCTTAATCAGTTTTAAAAATAGAGAGAGAGAGAGAGAGAACAAGTGGGTGAATGTGGGATCTCTCACGATTAAAAGAGAGAGAAGAGAGAAGAGGGAATGAAAGAGAGGGAAGGAAGAACAAGAAGGAAGAGAGGAAAAAAGGGGAGATTCTGCTGGAACTCCAACGATCTGGAGTTCAGATTTTCGCAAATAGGTAGGCAATCCCTTCTAAAGTCAGTGTATTTCCCCATGAAGTAACGAATGTGAGGAGGCATTTTGCCTATGATTAATGTCTAAGAGGGCTCCCTTATGAAAATCGATTTTTGTTGAGATAAAAAGGAAAAAGAAAGAAGGGAGAGAGATTTGGTGTATCTCTTAATAGGTTTTAGAGAGAGAGGGAGAACGAGTGGGTGATCGTGGGATCTCTCACGATTAAAATAGAGAAAGAAATAGAGAGAGAAAAGAGAGAAAGAGCAGAGAGAGAGAGAGAGAAGAGATGGAAGAAGAAGGAAGAGAGGGAAAAAAGGGGGAGATTCTGTAGGAACTCCCACGATCCGGAGTTTAGATATTCGCAAAGAGGTGGGCAATCCCTTCCAAAGTGAGTGTATTAGCCTTGCCTTGCATGATATGTAGATGATTAAATCAGTTGCATGAATCTAAGGAAGAGAAGGGCATTCTTGGAAGCAAGTAAAGGAAAGAGGGAAGTGGGGTTGCATGGAGAGGATTTTTACGAAGTGAAGGACCTCTACAATTCTAGGAGAGTTGGTTATGTTGTTATACTACCTATTTTTCAGAGAGGAGATTTAATCTTATTGGATGTTTAACCAATAAGAAATCTCCATTTAGGAGCGATTTGAAAGAGAAGGTGTGGGAGATAAAGATTTCACAACTAAGCATTATAGCAATTTTTTATGAGAGAAAATATCTCCCCATGAAGTAAAGAATGTGAGGAGGCGTTTTGCCGTGCGATTAATGTCTAAGAGGACTCCCTTATGGAAATCAATTTTTGCAGAGAGAAAAAGAAAAAAAAGAAGAAGTGAGAGAGATTTGGTGTATCTCTTAATCGGTTTGAGAGAGAGATTTGGGATCTCTCCATATCTGAATTGGTTTTAGAGAGAGAGGGAGAGAACGAGTGGGTAATCGTGGGATCTCTCACGATTAAAAGAGAGAGAGAAGAGAGAAACGAGAGAAGAGGGAAAGAAAGAGAGGGAAGGAAGAAGAAGAAAGAAGAGAGCGAAAAAAGGGGAGATTCTGCAAGAATTCCGACGATCCAAAGTTTACATTTTTGCAAAGAGGTAGGCAATCCCTTCCAAAGTCAATGAATTAGCCTTGCCTTGCATGATATGTAGATGTTAAATCAGTTGCATGAATCTTCTACCGAATCAAGAAATTTTCCACGTTTGATTCTGTATTCTCTTTGTTGATTGAAATCAAACCCATGTTAAGTAAAATTGTTTTAAAAGAAAATCATGTTTTTGAAGGTTTTTTTATTTCTTGTGAGAATCTTTGAAAGTTTGTCAGTTTGGCCTCAAATATGCATTATTTATATGCAATTAAATAAGCACGTTGTTCATTGGATGTTAAAGCAGGCTGGGTGATGATTCAAAGTGTTATCATACACCATTTGTTCTAAATTTCAGGATGATCTTCCAAACCAATATCTTGAATGTATTGAAAAGTTTGTGATAGACTACTTGTGTTTCCATGGATTTGGAACGGAGATTGTGTTGAAACTGGTTCAATGAGCTGCATATGCAAAGTTCGAAAAATACATTGAACCCAATGATTAAATCATCTGTGAAATTGCTTGTATGATATTAGAAAATTTAGAAAATTTTCCACTCTCAATCTTGGTATGAAATAGTTATCCGCCAATAACGTTGACCTCTACCAAGAATTTTAGTACTCAGCACCTGCGAGTGGGTCGTACACTGGTCGTGATCACGTAGGACCGACCAAGAATATCTTCCCATAAGCTGACCTCTGGTGCTAATTCGGATTCTTCTGCTCATAACGTTGATCTTGGGCCCAACTGCCCAAGGGTTTAAATTTCGGTTTCGGTTTCGGCCACCACCACCGAAACCGAAATGTTTCGGTTTCGGGCCGAAATCATGTAAAAATATGATTATGATTTCGTTTATTTTTTTAATTTCGACCGAATTTCAGAGATTTCGGTTGAAATTTTGGCTATTTCGGTGGAAATTATAACATTTCGGTGTAGATTTTTTAAATTTCGGTGGAAATTTTGTAAAAATATCCAAAAATGAAATTTCAACCGAAATTTCGGCGAAATGAATTTTGGTGAAATTTTGGTAAAATTTCAGCGAAATCTTGTAAAGAAACGACTTCATGTGAATTTCGTTCGAAACATAAATATTCCGGCCAAAACAAAACGTTTCGGCCAAAATTTAAAATCATGCTTGGGCCACTAGTAAGGTTGATCTCTTGGCGATTGTTACATTATATTTGCACGCTCTTGGACTTACGAGTACCGCGGATGTATGGTTTGCTTCGCGGTACACGACCTCCCAATAGGATTGGAAGTTGGCCACAGAGAAGACTGACGAGCATCCTATTAAAAACACTGATTTTTAAAACTAAGTTGATAAACCAAGTTGTTGAAACTGATTTCACTTAAAGGTAAGTTGTTGAAACTGATTTCATGAGAATTTATGGTATTCGATATGCTTGTTATTGTTCTTCAATTATATTGCATAAATTGATATATATATATATATATATATGAGAAAACGGTTCCTACACATATGTGTAGAGAGTTCTCTACACACTAGCTTAAAATACAGTGGGGGCCCACATTGTTTGGGTGATCCAAGCCATCCATTTTAAAGGCTCTCACATAGATATGGTATCTACAAAAAATCAGATCCATAGGATCATCCCAACCCTACGATTTGTGGAGGTAAAATGGATGTCTTTAAACCTTCACAAATCAGTCCATTTTTTGCCTCCACAGTTCGAATGGTTAGGATGATCCTATGGATCTAATTTTTTATGGACACCCTATCTATGTGAGGGCCTTAAAAATGAATGGTTTGGATCACCCAAATAATGTGGCCCCCACTGTATTTTAAGCTAGTGTGTAGATAACTTATCTACACATATGTGTAGGAACCGTTTTCTCTATATATATCTGTGTGTGTGTGTGTGTGTGTGTTTCTATTAGCCGGCGTCTCATCATGTGATTAACAAGCTTCAGATACGGAGGAGCAATAGGCCGATCGTCATCGGATCTCTAGGCGAGAGGATCACCGGAGTGGGACTCATCTTCAGTTTTAGTTACATTATTTCAGTTTATTTCAGACATTTTATTTGAGGTATTTGTAATGAACATCAAATATGGTGTAGGAGATGATTATGAACTCTTCATATCATATTTGGACAAAATGGTTTAAATAGATCTTATTTCCACAAATTCCATTAGTAGTTATATGTTGTATACGGAAAAGTCAGATGCCTTGCACGCTCGTGGGGGCGACCCTATGAGTGTGAGGCTGTCACACGCGCCGACTGCGGATCCTGGGTCAAGAGGCATGTGTGACAGTTATCACTAGAAAGGACGACCACCTAACATGCCTCCTACAGTGGAAATATCTAGTAAGGTAGAAATGTCATCCATTTTCAAAAGATCCCAGGACTACAGCAAAAGCAACTAAAAGAGACGAATATACCTTTTTCCTACCATGATTGTGAAAGTTGGCAAGATACAAAGAGTACATCAACAGCACATTTTGCGATCATATTACTTTGAACTGACAACATTGTGAAACAACCAGTTACTCCAAAAGCTTAAGTTGTTGGGGATGACGTTATTTAATCTTTATACTTTAATGCTCCCCCTCACGTGTGGCCCCCTCGTTTGGATTTGGCCTACACGTGGCACTTGTGGCCCCTCTTCTGGCTTTGGCCATTGGATGTGGATTTTTGCCATCCGGGAGGTTTGAACTCGGGCATTTGGCTCTGATACATTGTGAGACAACCGGTTACTCCAAAAGCTTAAGCTGTTGGGGATGGCGTCATTTAATCTTTATACTTTAACAAGCGTGATTATCCAAAGCGACATGTAAGTTGGAAGTACCTAATTCCTTGGAAAGGACAATTGTTTGGGACGTGTACGAGGATTGAGGTTGAAGAACATCCACAAGTCTTGATGATCACCATATTCAACAGAGTCAGAGTCTCTCCAAGCGTGGGAGTATGAAGGGGGACCATCCCAAGCTACCTAAACACTTTATTAGTATGGGTGTTGTTAGAATAAGCCTATGGGTATTCTAGTAATTGTACTCTTCTTTTCAGTAAATAAATAAACTAGTGAGGGGGAGACAGCCCTAACTCACTTTCTCTTCTCTCAATCTCTCGTAACATGATATCAGAGCCCTAGGGTTTCTGATCCCTAGGGACTTCCATCAGCCTCCATCTTCTCCATCACCAACCTTTACCCTAACCCTCACTCTCTCCCCTCTCTTCTACCTACATCACCTTCTTCTCCACTACCCCGTGACCCCATCTCCAGCCTCTCCCCTCAACCGCGCCCCAAGCAACCCCGCCTCCCACTTCCTCCCCGCCACCTCCACAACCCCCCCATCCCCGCGACCCTACTGCCACTCTCCCAGCACCCCCGCGCCCCACCTCCTCCCTCCCCGCGACCCATCTCCAGCCCCGCCTCACGCCTATGACCCCACCTTCCACCTCCATCCCCCCCCTCCCGCGACTCTACTGCCCCTCACCCACCCCCCGTGACCCCCCTTCCTAGGGCTGTGCATTAATCGGGTATAACCGAAATAACCGAACCGAACCGAAATGGTTAATTAGGTTCGGTTTTTTTTCTATTCGGTTCGGTTTCGGTTTTTGGTGAACCAAAATTTCGATTTTCGGTTTCGGTTAGCGACAACACAAATTTCAGTTTACCCAAAAACCGAAATTTCTGGTTTAACACCATTTCGTTTTTTAATATCCATCGGTTGTGAATGATATATTTACGCCTTTGGCCCTTTGTTTTACACTTGGGACAACCCAGACTCAATATGTATTATAGTAATAAACTAATAGTGGTAGTGGGTTGTCAGTCTGTCACTATCACTAGTAATAGACTAATAGTGTAGTCTGTGTAGTCAACTAGTCACTTGTAAGAGTAAAAGAATTGTAATATAGTAATAAACTAATAGTGTAGTCTGTGTAGTCACTTGTCAAGAGTAAAAGAATTGTAATATAGTAATAAACTAATAGTGGTAGTGGGTTGTCACTTGTCACAAGAAAAAGAATCTGTCATTTTTTTTTATCTGTAATTACCGATCAAAAAAAAAAGAATCTGCCATTTTTAGCTCTCTGTGTCAGGGGTTTTGAAAGTTTGAAACTCCGGTGAGTACGGTGACCTTGAATCCTTGATTTGCTGGTCGTGCCTCCACGGCTCCACCTTGATTCGACCTCCATCTCCACCTTGATTTGCCGCCCGTGCGAGTGCGATACCACCAAACCGGCAAACCCACTTCATCTTCTCCGTTGATTTAACCTCCATCTCCGACCCAACCACGATCTGTCGTGACAACTAGTCCTTCACTCCTGTCTAGTGTCTTCATCAGTTCATCTCCACTCAAAAGTCAAAAACCCTATTGTAATCTGTCAATCTCCTTTTTCCAGAGCTCCAAACCGACGATACCACCAAACCGAAGATACCAGGTATACATGAAAGGAACTTAGGGTTTGATTCTTCTTAAATTTCTGAACTTAGGGTATTCTCTCTGAATTTTCGGTTATAACCGAAGTAACCGAAAAACCGAATAGAATTTTGGTTTCGGTTAATTTCAGTTAACAAATAGTTCGGTTGCGGTTTCAGTTAATGTTTTCACGTAACCGAAATATTTCGGTACGGTTTTTTTTGCGTAAATCAGTTCGGTTTAAACCGAATGAACAGCCCTACCCCTTCCCACGCCTCATATCCACCCCCCCCCCCCCCGCGACCCCTTTCCTACCCTTATTCCTCCTCTCTTCCATCTCTACAACCCTAACCTTCTCTTCTTACAACCCTAACCCTAGTATTCTCTCTTCGCATTTTTTGCTCTCTTTCCACCATTCATGTGTTGAACCACTTTCGTCCTTCTTTGCTTCGTCTCTTCGCGGCATCTTCCCGTCTTCTCTATGGGCTCATCTCTGCCCTTGTCCTTGACTCATGAGACCGTACTATGAGCCTCTCCCTTGATTAGTTGGTTTTATCATTCTTTTCCAACTTCTACTTGTTGTAGCCGTTGGTGGTAGTCTCTCCGTTTGTCGGTATTTGTTGTCCTTATGGATCTTCTTGTCATTGTGGATCCCTTTATTGGCATGACCTCCGAGGTCCGTGCTTCTACCACACCCTCGGCCTCTTCTTCCTCTCATTCTCCTAGCTTGGCACCTGTGGAAAACTCTTACCCACAGCTGAACATTGCCAAGTTTGATGGAGCCAACTACTTACCCTGGAAGGTTGCAATTGAGACGTACCTCCTTGGATGGGGTAAGGTCAGTTTTCTTTGCGAGGATCCTCCTTCGTCTAAGGATCCTATGTATACTCGCTGGGAACAGGAAGATGCGTTGATTCGATTCTATGGCAGAGTATGACTCCGGCCATTTATTCTACCTTGATCCTCCTCCCGACTGCGAAGGAGATCTGGAATCACACTGCCCTGACCTATTCTGGAGTTGAGAACCTCACCCGTATCTGTTCTACTTACTCTGAGTGGATGCGTCTGCGTCGTGGTGACATGTCTCTTGAGGCTCACTATGGGCAATTTATTTCTTTATGTCAGCAAATTGACGTTTTCCTACCCCTCACTTCTGATGTTAATGTTCTCCGCCGTCAACGGGAACAAATTCGAGTGGTGCACTACCTTGAGAGCCTTGGTCCAGAGTTTACTCACCTGCGTCATAAGATTCTCGGGTCTGGCAACATCCCATCGTTGCACGAGGCCAACTCTCGCGCTCAGCAGTGCCTTGGCGAGACTCCCTCCCGACTTCCCTCTAATAGTTTTGCTCTTGCGGCATATGATGGTGGCAGTAGTACTCACCCTCCCAGGGAAGGTGGTTCCTTTTGGCAAGCCCGTGGTCGTGGTTGTGTTGGGAGTGGATATGGTCGTCTTTATTGTACCCACTGCCAACGCGATGGCCACGTTATTGAGACTTGGTACACACTCCACCCAGAGCTTCGACCGCCCCGTTCAGCTCATCTCACCACTGCTGGCCATTCTGACACAGTGTTTCCTGCTCCTACCTCTACTTCTGCTGATGATTCATTCACCTTTACGAGGGCAGATTATGAGGAGCTACAGCGTCTTCGACAGAGTGCCTCCCAGGCCACTACAGGCTTTGCTCAGCCAGGTAGTTCACCTACGACCTTACTCTCTAGCTCAGGGTCCTGGATCATTGACTCAGGAGCCTCAAATCATATGACTGGTAACACATCTCAGCTCTCTTCTTTTCACTCATTTCCATATGATTTTCAGTCTATGACATTAGCTGATGGTTCCACTACACCCATTACTGGCATTGGCACCACTTGTCCTTCACCTCATCTTCCTCTATCTTCTGTCTTGTGAGTCCCTAAGTCTCCATTTAGTTTATTGTCTGTAAGTCAACTTAAGAACCTTGCTTGCTCTATCTTATTTTATCCCTCTTACTGTATTTTTCAGGATCATTCGACTGGGAGGACGAATGGATCGGGACATGAGGTGGATGGCCTTTACCGCCTTGACTGCAGTCCATCTTCTTCAGCTTTACATAGTTAAGTGGATGCCTTTCAGTAGCACTGTCAACTTGGTCACCCATCACTTCAGCGCCTCCGGCAGACATCTTTAGTTCCTGCTTCTGTTTCTCATTTTCAGTGTCAGTCTTGTGAATTCAGGAAGCATCACAGAGTGTCTTTGCCTTCCCGAGTTGTTAGTCGAGTCGATAGTCTATTTCAGCTGGTTCATTCCGATGTATGGGGACCTTCTAGGGTCGCGTCAAATAATGGATTCAAGTATTTTATAGTTTTTATTGATGATTATTCACGTATGACTTAGGTGTATTTGCTGAAAGACCACACTCAGGTCTTCTCTGCTTTTAAAATTTTCCACGCTGAAATAAAGAATCAATTTGGTTGCAGTCTTAAATGCCTTCGTACTGATAATGCCCATGAATTTTTCTCGGCTACTGATGGTTTTCAGGACTACCTTTCCTCTCATGGCATTACGCATCAATCATCATGTGCATACACCTCGTAACATAATGGTGCTACCAAAAGGAAACTACGCTATCTCCTTGAGGTGGCCCGTACTCTACTCTTTCCGATGCAGGTTCCTAAAACCTTTTAGTCTGACGCCATTCTCAGTGCCTGTTTTCTGGCAAATCGTCTTTCGTCTTCGGTGCTGAATGGTGATTCTCCATATCACACGATATACCCACAACATGATCCATGCCCACTTACTCCCCGTGTAGGTCTGCAAATGAACCGAGCGCTAGCGAACATGTTTGGGTTCGGCTCGTTAAAAGCTCGGCTCGGGCTCGTTCGTTTACTAAACGAGCTGAACCCGAGCCAAAAAATTAGACTCGCCAAATAAACGAGCCGAACTTGAGCTTTGTATAGTTCGGCTCGGAAAAGCTCGCGAGCTTTTTAGGCTCGGTTCATAAACGAGCCGAGCCGAGCTTTAAAGCTTGGATTATGTTTGCTTTTTATATATAAAATAAAAGAATGTGGGTTGTTTATCACAAATGAAAATTTGGCCGAGTGGTTAAGGCGCTGGATTTAAAGGGGGCTTGGGATCAAATCCCACAGATGTATGTTTTTATCATTCTTGAGACGAGCCGAGCTTAAGCTCGGTTCGTTCCACTTAACGAGCCAAGCCGAGCCAGAGCCGAGCTTTCTCGAATATTTCACGAGCCGAGCCGAGCTTTTTCGAAAACTAAACGAGCCGAGCCGAACACGAGCCTTCATAAAAACTAAACGAGCCGAGCACGAACACCCCAAAGCTCGGCTCGGCTCGGCTCATTTGCAGCCCTAGCCCCGTGTCTTTGGCTGCGTATGCTTTGTTCATCATTTGGGTCCTGGTCACGATAAAACTAGATCCTCATTCAGAACAATGTATCTTTCTGGGCTACTCTCGTACCCAGAAAGGATATCGTTGCTCTAGTCCCCATCAGTGCCGATGGTTTGTATCGTCCGATGTTACGTTCTTTGAATCCGAACCCTTCTTTGGTTCTACCTCAGTCCCTCTCTCCTCCGGGTTGGAACCTGAGGTGTCCATTTCTCTCCCTGACCTTCCGGCCAGTTCTCCTGCTCCTTTACCACCTTCTTCTGCTTGCCCTCTTGGTTGGGTCAAATCATGCGTTCACAGCGTGGATCCTCCACCTATTAAGTTTCAGTATCAACGTCGTCAGCAGCAGGCACTGCACCCTCACTCCGAAAGATCGTCCTCACAGGCAGAGATCCCCTTACCCTTTAATCAAGTATCCTCCTCTCCTGTAGTTGTATCTGACTCACCTATTGATTCACGTACTCGTTCTCATTCCACTGTTCATCCTATCTCTAATTTTGTTTGTTATGATCTTCTAACTCCTGCTTTCAAAAGCTTTGTACTATGTATGTCTTCTGTTGTGTTACCACAGTCTTTGGATGAGGCTCTTAATGACCCAGGATGGCGAGCTGCCATGGACCTTGAGATGGGTACTCTACATTCTAACCAGACGTGGGCTCTGGTCTCTCTCCCTGTTGGTGCTCGACCTGTTGGTTGTTGTTGGGTATTCTCCATTAAATATCTACCTGATGGCACTGTTGAGCGACTGAAGGCTCGCCAAGTCGCAAAGGGCTACATTCAGACTTTCAGTGTGAACTACAATGAGACATTTTCCCCAGTTGCGAAGATACCTTCAGTGGGAGTCTTGTTGTCCCTGGCAGTCAATAATGGTTGGCATCTTCACCAGTTAGATGTGAAGAATGCCTTTCTGCATGGCGACCTCCTTGAAGAGGTGTATATGGAGAAACGTCCAGGATATGTTGCTCAGGGGGAGTTGTCATCTTCTGTCTGTCGCCTCAGGAAATCGTTATATGGGTTGAAACAGTCTCCATGAGCATGGTTTGGCAGATTCAGTGAGGCGGTTATGAGGTTTAGCCTCAAACAATGTGCCGAGGATCATTCCGTATTCAACCATCAGTCCTCAGCATGATGCATTATGTTGATTGTATATGTCGATGACATCATTATTACAGGTAGTAACTGAGGAGGGATTCAGAAGCTGAAGACGTTCTTACAAAGAGAGTTTGCTACAAAAGACTTGTGACGTCTCAGATACTTACTTGAGATAGAAGTGGCATACTCCTCTAGTGGGTTATCTTTATCACAGAGAAAGTATGTTTTAGATTTGTTGGAGGAAACAGGAAATCTTGGCGTAAAACCTGTGTCTACACCTCTGGATCCCAATGTAAAGCTAGTTCCAGACGAGGGTGAATTGTTGCAGGATCCTAGTAGGTATAGGAGGCTGGTGGGTAAGCTCATATACCTTACTGTTACTCGTCCTGATATATCCTATGTTGTTGGAGTGGTTAGTCAGTACATGACCTCTCCTCGTACTTCAAATTGGAGTGCAGTGGTTCAAATCCTCAAGTATATGAAGGGTGCACCAGGAAAAGGCTTACTATTCAAACGGCATGGTCATATGCGAATTGAGGGGTTCTCTGATGCTGATTGGGCTGGATCTCTTGCTGATAGGAGATCAACTACCAGCCACCAGGTACTGTACCTTTGTGGGAGGCAACCTGGTCTCATGGAAAAGTAAAAAGCAGGATGTCATTGCAAAGTCAATTGGTGAGGCAGAATACAGAGCAATGGCCCATACTAGTACAGAGATCATTTGGTTGAGGTCACTCATGTCTGAGATCGGTATTAGGTTTCCTTCGCCTTCACAGTTGTATTGTGACAACAGGGCTGCCATCTATATTGCGACAAATCCAGTCTTTCATAAGCGGACAAAACATATCGAAGTCAACTGTCATTTCATTCGTCAAAGAATTCAGAAAGGGGAGATATGTATTGTATGCACTCGTTCTACAGAACAGTTAGCTGATATGTTCACAAAACCATTAAGTAAAGCAAAGTTGAGTGACATTTGTAGCAAGCTAGGAATGTATAACATATACATTCCAGCTTGAGGGGGAGTGTTAGAATAAGCTTATGGGTATTCTAGTAATTGTACTCTTATTTTCAGTATGTAAATAAACTGGTGAGGGGGAGACAGCCCTAACTCACTTTCTCTTCTCCCAATCTCTTGTAACAGGTGTTATCATTTATGAGATATTATCAAAAAGGATGTCACTATCATGCCAGGGTGCTGTTATGATTTACTGGCATCATTATTGATAGGGTGACACTGTCATTAATGACTCTAATCAATTGAACACTTGTGACAAAAGGTGATATCATGTCACTTAAGTCATAAAGGGCCCACTCTTTGTTAAGAAAGAATCCTATTGGTCATAAGGGTTTTATTTTAATTGTTGTTAGTGTTGAAGGATTGCATAATTAAAGTGGCATGTGTCATCACACTATTGGTATATAACTATATATCAGGAGTTTGACATTAATTAGGATTTTTATTTCAAAAAGAAAATAGTTTATTTGTAGTAGGATTGGTTATAGTTCATAGGGAGAATAAGAGTCCTAGTAGTAGGGTGAGCAGCCTAATTAAATGGGTTTGAGTTGGTGAATGCCATGTGGCATCTTTTTATTGGGTTTTTATTAGCAAAAGAGACTAGGTTTCTACTACAACTTTCTTAGAATTTCGTGGGAAGTACTTTGCCTATAAACTGTCAAAAGCACGTGACCTTAGCTCCCGTGCTCTATGAATTGTATTAATTGAGTTTACACTCCCAAGCTCAATCAGTGTTTGCTTTGATTTCTTTGCATTCCGACATCTTCTTTCTTTTTCTCTTCTAGTTTCTTGCTTTCCATTCTTTCTTCTAGTTTCCTTCCCTCTTTATTTTATTACAATCAATGTTACTAGTCCATCGGCCTGCCCTAAAATCCAACACTTAACCCATCAACCACCATAACCATCCCTCACTCTACCCTTCCACCTTATCCCTTCCCTTAACCTCAACCTTCCTAAATCCAGTCCTATATTTTTCCCTTATCTTTTACCCCTGCATCCATTAAATTACCCTCCAAAACATACCGAATCCTCTACAACCTCAGGCCTGATCAGACCCAAAATCCCATCATTTCCAGACTGTTTTACTTATGCACCTGGGAGTTACAGAAAATGCAAAAGAGCAAATGGGGGAATTTTAAAGAACAAAATGCAAAGAGGAGATGAAGAAAAACTAAATCAAATAGAAGAAGAAGGAAAAAAAAAGTACCTGATAAAAAGAGAGAGAGCTGATGTTGAGCGGCGAAGGAGCCCTAGATTTCTCGCAAATCCTCCTCCACCTGTGTGTTTTTTGAAAAATAAGGGCCTCTTTCTACTTTTCTTTTCAGGAGATTTTGATAATGCCCCCTGTTTTATTTCAAGACACTCCCTTTTTAGATATGCATACCCCTGTTCTACTAATGGCACCTCCTTTTTTATGTTATATGACAAATTCGCATCCCCTATACGATAATTCACATCCCTGATAACGTGAATTGTTGCAGACTTTGACGCTTTCTGACGTCAAATCACGTTCGAATGGTGCGAATGTATACTATAGGGGGTGCGAATTTATCACCACCATTTTTTATCTATCTATCATATATACGAGATTTTATACGGTGTGAGCCCTGATGGTTCTCAAAAAGTATTGTACGGACCTCGCAAAAGGATGATATATTGTATATTGTGGACGGTTTGGATCATTAGTTTTGAAAAGTAAGGGACTACAAGGGCTTATACCATATAAAATCTGCATGTTTCCTTCCCTCTTCTTTTTCTAGGAAATTTTAATTTCCTTCATACCTCATGTTTTGTTTTGATAGGCTGGGGCCCAACACTTTATACCCAAGCAAAGCATAGCATGGGTGGGAGCCACCATTTACGCTTGATCTCTTCATCCCACCATCTCTACCCAAACCTTGCATATGGTAGAGCCCACTATTTTTCACCACATGCTATGATTGGGTCTGGCCCAACATTTTATAATGCATGAGTGGGGTTCACCATTTTACGCCTCGTGTTTTGATGTTGTGGGCCCATCATCTCCAGGTGTCTACCATTTTACACCTCATGTTTTGATGTGGTGGGCCCATCATCTCCACGCAAACTCATGCATGGTGTGGTGCCTACCATTTCTTCCCGAACCTATGTATGGGGAGGGGCCACCATTTTACATTCATGCATAGCATGAGCCCGGAATACTAGTCCTTTACTGGCTGTGATAGCTGTAAAGGATATTGTAGCGCTTAATTAAAAGTTTTTTTTTTTTTTAAACCAAAAATCACTATTCTTGATTCCGACAGTCTAAACACAGACTTATTTGAATTTTTTAAAAAGGTTTTTTCGAATCATATACTTTGCGAGTAATTAGAATATACGGCAACCTATTCTGATTCCACCCAATTTTGGCGTTTGGTTCAGAAAAATGACGAGAATCGGGGACGAAAATCACACCCAGCGGAATTAACAGGGGAAATGCTATAATCAATTTCTCGTCGCCAAGAGATGGTATCTTAATTCAGCCCGGTTTAAATGAAATTTTATTTGCATATTTTTTAGATTAAATTTTTTAATTGGTTATATGAAATTTTATTTGAATATTTTAGATTAAATTTTTTATTTGAATTTTTTCTATTCTGTTTCCAAGAGAAGTAGAATAGGATGCCAATTCTGATTCCTGATTTCGGCAATCGAAAACCAGAGTGGTAGGGGCTTGTTAACAGCCCTATTTAACTAGTCACTAAACTATCAACACATTAATGGCAATTTGTTCTTCATCATCTTTCAGAAGGGGAAAAGTCAAAGTACTTGCAAATTAAATTAGTCTAAATTTATGGATGGATGATAGCTTCAATTCTATTGACCCCGATGGGATACCATGCATTCTAAAAGACTAGTTTTGCCCTCTTCATCTCCTTTGCTATATTTTGCCTATTTTATATCAACTTATTAGTTGCATGGAAAATGAAGAAGGAGAAAAAGAGCGAGAGGTAGAAAAAAGAAGAATCAGCAACGGAAAAAATCAGCTCAAACCAGAAAAAGATCAGGTTGACTTGTCAAAACATCTAGTTGGTTGATAAAAAATCGAGTTGGGGAATCAGGCTCGACCCAATGTTTTGACGAGTAGCCCCATTATTTTCTCAGTTCGACCCAATGTTTTCTTTGTTCTCTCCAATTTTTCTTAATTTGAATCAATTGTTTCCATTTCCTTTGATTTTTGTTTTCATTTTCACTAATTTTTTATTACTTTTTTAACTGATTTTTGGCAAAAATCAATAGTTTGTGTTGTTTTTTTATCATGATGCTTCTTCTTTTGATAGAAGTCAGCTGTCTCTGCTGTTTATTTAATATGCTACTACGCATTTTTTTTTACTTAAATGAGTTGTTTATGCGGGTTTTTAGTTTTTATCATGGTTTTAAATTTCGGACCGAAATCCGACCGACACCGAAATCGATGAAAACCGAAACGGTCATTTTTTCGACCAAAATTCGGTCGAAATTTCGGTTTTTCCGAAATTTGACCCAAAAACTCTTTTTATAAATATTAATTTAATATTTCACCGAAATTTTGGTAATTTCGGCCGAAATTTAATATTGAATAAAATATTAGTTTCGGGTTTTGTACCAGATTTCGGTCGAAAATTTGAAATTTCAAGGTCCGAGACCAGTACCGAAACCGAAATTTTAAACCTTGGTTTTTACCATGCTGTTGTTATTTTTTAACAAAAATGAGTTGTTTCTATTGTTTTTTTACCATGTTATTGATATTTTTAATAGAAATGAGTTGTTTTTGCTTTTTTTAAGCATGTTGTTGCTACTTTTGACAGAAATAAGTTGTTGTAGTTTTTGACAAATCATATTGATTTATGGTAATGTTTATGTTGTTTTTTAACCATGCCACTGATATTTTTGATAGAAACGAGTTGTTTTTGCTCTTTTTTACCACGACGTTGCTTTTCTTTTTTGAAAGAAATAAATGTTTGTTACTGTTTTTGATAAATCATGCTGTTTTTTACTGTTGTTTTTGATAAATCTAACCATTTTTTTGCTATTATTTATAATAAATCAACCCTGTACATTTCAATACTATAAAATATGTTACAATCATGAATGAATCTTTCATTTCTCTTCTACAAAAGAATTTCCAAGTACACCCTCCGAAAATTCATCCACGGGGCTATGTCTAATCCGAACAATGTTCTTTTGCGTGAAATCCAAATCAAAAATTGTTTGAGACAATCCATGAACTTCTGACGAAGACCCCACAATCATATTAGTCTACATTGTGATCCTCTACACCGTGATGAGATACAATAAGTAATTACCATAAAGAATATAAGTAGGTGCCAATTTAGTTTCTTAAGTTTGATTCACCTATTGAAATCCAACGACAAATCGTGGAAGAAATAAAAATATCAGCATAAGGAGAAAATAGAAAAAATCAGCACTAATCTAATCTAACTACTATATATAAAGGCGGAATCGTGGATTAAGTTCTTCCACCCTTTGCCAAAAATATCATCTATATCCCAGCTTTATTATGCTTATTCTCTTGAATAATAAGTTATGATATTAACTACTTTCTTTAGGGTAAAATCATAATCTACATACGAAAAGTACCGACACGGGTACCTGTCTATGACAATTACGAAAAAAAATACCAAGAAGAGGTAAAGACATATGACAATGACGAAACGACTACTTTATATTACTCATGCAAGACACTTGCAAAATATTGACAGATTTCAAGCACCTCAAGAGGAATAGCAATTATGGAAACCTCTATTGATTGGAGGACTAGGATCAGCCTCTATCGGTTGGAGGGCTAGGATAATATTAAATAATATTAATAATTATTTAATATTATCCCGAAATTTCAGCCGAAATTACCAAAATTTCAGTCAAAATTCTATTCGATAAAAATAGTCGTTCATTGATTTAGTCGGATTTCAGGCGAAATCCGAGAAATCCATAAAAATCAATTTAAAAGATACTTTAACTCAGTCAAAATTTCAATAATTTTGGCCGAAATTTCAGGATAATATTAAATAAGGGATAAAATCCATATTTTTTTGGGATATTCCTTAAATTTCAAAATGGGATTTCGGGGGGGAATGAAATTTCGATCGAAAATTTGAAAATTCCGTTAAATTTCGGAACAAAACTTCTAGGCAAAACGCAATTTCGTTACAAATTTCATACCATTTTGGGTTTACCGGATTTCGATTTCGATCGAAATTTCAAACCGTGCTTAAGAGCAAGATTTTAAATTTCAATTTAAGTTTCGATCGTCTTGGAAATGTGGACGTTTCGATTTCAGATGAAAATTTCGGTAAAAGGTAAAGTAATACTGTTTTCCCTATTATATGAATAGATCCTAGGTAGTTGTTCCTTTTAATCAACTCCAATATTAGATTGCCACTTCATTTTGCACTATTTGAACTGATATTTGGGTCCCACGTGCAACGCACGTGCATTTTTCCTAGTCAGTACAAAGAGGAAAAAAATGACTCTAATTTAAAGTAATATGTAATAAATTGGAAGAAAAGCAAAATTAAAAGAAAATTGAAGTAATCAGGGAATAATCAAGTTGGACAATCACACAAATAAGGTCGACCCGTCAAAAAATCGAGTTGAAGTGAAAAAATAACAATTGACCCAATCTTTTCACACAACGCCCCGATTTTTTCAGTTCGACCAGATTTTTTCTGGTTCTACCTGACTTTTTTTCGGGTTGACATGATTTTTCTCAGTTCGACCTGATTTTCTAAAATTTTACTAGATCAACCTGATTTTTTTACTGTTAGGCCTGATTTTTTATTGTTTAACTATTTTTTACCATTTCACTCTATATTTCATATTTTTTTGATATTATCAACCAAATCAAGGTTTGATTTCTTACTTTAAATCAACTAATGGTTTTCGAGATAAAATCTAATGACCACAGCGTTGTCAGCTAATGTTTTGGCGTTGGGCACGACTATGGTTGTCAGACTTTTCTTGTTTGACATTGTTTGGCGAAAAAAAAGGGAGATGATATTCCACCCCCCTTCCCCCCCGCATTACATGCACGCTCCCCTATTAACTTGATCTTACATGGGGTGAAAAAAAAATTGAGCATCAGTCAAACAGTTGCAAGCGACACACGAGACCAGACCAGAGTAAAGACTAAAGAGTGGTGACCGGCGGAGGAGAGTAGATGAAGAAAATTAAGGAGGATGAATGAGTGTTAGAGAAAGTTAATGAAAAATGTAAAAAATGAAAAATTAAAGGTAAAAAGGGCAAAATAGTCTTTTTCCTCATTCGACGCCAGCCTGGTGTGACTAGATTTAAAACTGTCACCCATCTGGCAGCACTTTATAATTAATTCGTCTTTTCCCCTTTAGGCTCTGTTCACTTGTTTTCCCGGGAAAGGAAAAGAAAAGGTTTCCCGGGAATCTGACGTGGCATTAGGAAAAGAAATCCAGGGAAACTCTGTAAGAAAAGTTTTCCCGCGCCTGTTCATGTGCGCAGGAACTGTGCAGGAAAAGGTTTCCCAAGAAACTGCTTGCCCACCTTTTTTCACTAGTTTTCCCGGGAAAGCAAATCCGATCAAAATATTGGGATTTGGTTTCCCACACTTGTGAGAAAAGAGACATTTCCACATCATTTTTGGCAATTTCCATGTCATTATTTGACATTTTCCACCTAGGCTTGTTACTTTCTCAGGAAAGCAAGTGAACACCAAAATTCTGTCTCATCAAGGTCTTGTCAAGGAAAAGAGAGGCTGTTTTCCAGGGATTTGCTTTCCGAGAACGCAAGTGAACAGAGCCAATAGAATCACTAGCAGAGAAATTATACGATGAAAGGACTTCAAACATGTAAAGATGGTAAGATGGAAGTACCACCCTTGATATTTGATCCAACAACAGCTTCTCAAAAAGTGAGCGGCTGTTGGATCAAATATCAAGGACGGGATGATGAGTACGTGTTTGAATGCCCTTTTATAAGATAACTTCTTTGACTAACATATCCATACTTTAATAAATATGGATTTTTTTAGTAGGTTTTTGTTACACTCTTAACATGCATGTATCTTCATATCTCTTCCTGTGGTGGTTCCTTTTAACAAAAATATCCTGTCTAAACAATTAACTTCAAAAAATGATGTACTGTCCAAGAATTGCTTATATATGTTATGGAACCTTCTGTCATTTTAAATATGAGAAATATTAAGGGAGAAAATCTGAGGCAAAAAAATCTTGATTTTAGAACTTATTAGTGGCAATTACAACTTTCAGAATGGCATTTGCTTGGGACCAAGAATCCAAACAATACCATCTCTGGGTACTAATAAAAGTTGATAAAAATTTCACAAAAATTCACAATGTGTCGATTGTGAGCTTGGCAAGGTGGTCTCTTATGCATAACTCGCTAATCTGAGGAATAACAATTAACAAATTGAAGTCCATGGAAAATTGAGAGCTAGATAGTGGATCCTGATCTGGTATGCTTGTTGAATTTTGGGATATGGCCAATTCAAGGTAAACCCCACCACATAAAGGGTGCGTTTGGATTGCCAAAATCATTAGGTATTGGAATCGGTATCCCATTCCGATGTTACTCAATCCTGGCGCTTGGTTAAAAAAACGAAACAAAACTAGGAGACACTGCCTTTTGGATAGGTTGATTATTGAGGGAACCATTAGATAGATGGATGGTAGCAAGTAGTACCCTTGGACATTTGCAAATTTAATAGACGGCATTTGTGACTGTGTGGAGGGCGGTTCCGTCCGCTTCTGTTAAAGTATAAAAGATAAATAACGCCTTTCTCCACCAGCTTAAGCTTTTGGAGAAGTTGGTAAGTTAACATGGTATCAGAGCCAAAGGTCTCGAGTTCAAACCTCCTGGATAGCAAAAATCCATATGCGATGGTCGGCCCAAAGTGGGACCACATGTGCCACGTGTTTGCCAAGTGGGCCACACTTGCGGGGGAGTGTTAAAGTATAAAAGATAAATAACGCCTTTCTCCACCAGCTTAAGCTTTTGGAGAAGTTGGTAAGTTAACAGCTTCCAACACATCCGTTGTTAGGCTAATAATGAGGCAGATCGGTTCGCTAGGGATGGGGTGAAAAGGGCGTCATTGGAGATTTTTTATTATCTCCCCCGTGGCTTTTTGGATTTTTTCTATCGTATTATTGTGTTAATGCTGTTTCTGATCTCTGACCAACTGGGGTATGTTTTCTCTATTAATATATCTCTTACCACTTCAAAAAAAATAAAAAATAAAAAATCACAGAGATGGAAATGACACCAGTGCATGATCAAAGGGGAATATGCCAGAATCTGTTTCTCATACCAGGAGGTGTTACTCTAATTCTGCCCTGGTTAGAATTAAATTTTTATTAGAATTTTTTTGAATTAAATTTTTATTTTATTTTTCCAGGACGATCAGGAAAGGAATTAGAAAAAAGGATGATTATTCTTATTATTGATTCCAGCAATCAAACACATAATACAGCCAAATAGTTTATATCAATTTGTGGTCACCCATGTTTATGGTAATACAGTGCATCTAGGAAGCATTGGACAGTTCATGTCCCTCTCTTTAAGTTGAAAGGATTAATGTAATTTTGAAATAGTTCTATATTTTTGAAGAAACATCTTTTTTTTTTTTTTTTCAGATTATGTTTTGATTCCAGGCCTAACAATCTTGATACAAGCTAAGACCAAACGAACTACAATATAGAAGAAAATTCCCCAATTTGAAATTAATTTTAAACCTAAACTACCAATTTCAAAATGGTTGGCAAAGTGACTATAGTGGGATGGCATTTTTCAAACGATAAATGGTAACATTCTGAATGGATACTTCTAGTGAATTTTCAAAAAATAAATCCCATTTCAAAGCATTTAACTTGAATCTTAAGATTTAAAAATTTGAACTTGATTTGTTTTGGCCCACGACATTTCAAAAGCATCTTTCCTCCAACTTCCAACCATAAATAGATGGATCTCTAAAAAAATTAAAGGTGTCTACAATCTATTTTTTTATCTGCACTTTGAACTGTAGACTTGAAATTTTCTAAAGTGAGAAATTTCATGCAAGAAAAATCTAGAAATTCTGGAGAAGGAAGTTGAGGCGCGCACCATCTTCAACTCCAACATTCTACCTTCTTTTATTTATTGTTTTATTCTTTTAATTTTCAAAAGGATTAGTTTAAATACTCTACATCTCAATTACTTACCTAGAAATTCTGGAGAAGGAAGTTCAGTCACCATCATCAACTCCAACATTCTACCTTCTTTTATTTAATGTTTTATTCTTTTAATTTTCAATTGGATTATTAGTTTAAATACTCTACATCTCAATTCTTAGAACTTATGCTCTTATTTCATTTTTAAGTATAGTTCTGATTTCATTTTTAGCATAGCTTTTAAATTTTTATTATAGGTTTCAAATTTATCTTAAATTTAGAGCTTTAGTTTAAATTCTTTTTCTTAGGTCTAAGATTTAGTCTTTCACAATGAAATTTCAATACGATTTTAAAGTTCCATGATAAAATTATGGATTCAAAATCATAATTTGATCATCTTCCTCTCTCCTAAAAGCTAGATATTAAGGTATTTTAGAATTTAAAAATTCAAGATGGTATTTATAGTGTTCTTTATCTCTTTTCAACTTCAGTTGTAAAGGTAGACGAAATTAGAAAGCACATCTTTTGCATGATTTTTCTAGTAAATCATGTTCATATCGATCTGCTTAAACTCATACTTAAATTAGTTATATACTCAAGATCTGAAGGTTGGAATCAATCCCTGATTGAGATTTTGTGTGTAGCATGCATATCCTCAACATCCAGGGTTTTCTAAAGAGCATCAAATATGGGCTACTGATATTGGCATTGCCATGTTTTGTGCAATTACCAAAACATGGCAGTGCCAATATTGAGAGCCTAAATATATTCTAATTGTTATAGAAGCTAAGCATGCTAGATCAACCCACACATTTGACAAGGTTAGCCTGATGGTTGCTATCCATGTTTGAAGAACAAATTCTAGCTTTGGAATTTCTTCTTTCGCTGTTACGTTCATGGGACCACTTATTTATTTATTTCTGATCACCATCCTTCAATATATTAGGGATAATTTCACATCCCACTCACATTTTCTCACTCTCAATACATTTACTTGAAGATATTTAGGAAATATTTGAGACCAAAACCTATCAAGGAATTGAAAAACAAGTGTAAAATATAAATCAATGACCTCTAAAGTACAACATATCATTTACAAGAAATGATATTTCCACCCTATTCTCCACCATTTGCATCTCGTTTGCTTCTATTTTCCTGTTAATTAATGACTCTACTATGAAGAAAAGATAAACAAATAGGGGTGAAATTCTTTTATTTCAATATAGATCGATAATCACTAAAGTACAATTCATTTATAGGAAATGATATTTCCACCCACTTTTCTACCATTTCGCCCCATTTTTTTTTCTCCCCATTTTTTTTCTCTTTTCCTGATAATTAATGACTTTATTATTAAGAAAAGACAAACAAATAAGGGTGAAATTTGGTCATTTTTCAGAAAAGGAGTGAAATGCAGGAAAAGGGGGTGGAATTAACATTACCTATCATTTAATTGTGGAGAATATCTAGTATATGTCATAGAAAATATGAAATTAGTTCATGAAAACCTCTCAGATAATAATATATGAAAGAGATGACATATATGGAGGGACAGTGGATTGCTTCTGAATAAGTTTTCTGTTACTACAAGTTCGTGTAGACAAATGTGAGTAGGGAGAGATAGCATAACTATTGAATAGATGTTTTAAGCAGTGTTTCCAACATGGATGTTGGTCAAAACGTAGTCGACTCGACATGATGCGGTCCGGTACTAAGTTGATGTGGTTGAGTACTTGGTTAATGTAGTCATTACTCATAACTCAAGCCATTCAAAGGAGTTTTGATTGACCTTGTAGGGCAAACATGGACTCAGGCAAGAATACGACCAAGGTAAAAAGGAATTCGACTCGCGGAGTCCACGATGACACTGGGGAGTTTTGGAACTATATATAGTTTTAAGCGCCTTTGGAACCATTATGGTGAGAGCCAATATCTTATGCTTCCCTTCACAAGAAAACATAACTTTTATGTGAATGAGTAAATATGGGAAAACAAAAGATTTTTCCTTCGTAAGCATATAGTGTTTTACCATAGAACATGCTTTGCATTGGTTTTTTACACTAACAAGGGTTAATTAAGAAAGTGTTTAGTTTCTATTTCGAAAAGGAGGCAATTGTTAAGGAAAGCCTCAACCATTTTAGAAGCCCCTTAGAAGGAACCCTCCACCAAATCAGAGTAAATTAAAACTTGATGGTTCACCAAGATATAATCTTAGTATTACAGACAAATATTAATATTGCTTTGGTACAAGATTAGAGGCTCTAATAACCATATATAAAAGCCCATGCCAAAGGGATATCCTGACATTCCAACTAAAACATTAGATCATATCTTAAGGTTTATCATATCAATTGAAGCATTTACACCCCCATGAAAACATCTCATAACCTGCATAATGAAATTATCAGTCTAACATCAACAGACAAATGTACCAATATCTCATACAAAATGAGAAAGCAATAATCAAACGTGTTGAACAAAAATTGTTGACTTTACAAGCCTCCTCATGGATAGCATGAGACCATAGTCCCCATAATGTTTACTAAATATTCCATATAGTTGTTGTTAGAAGATCTTTTTTTTAAATTTATGTTCTACCTAATTGCATTTTATCCTTCAAATTCAATATAAAATTTAGATTTAATTATCAGGGAATCGTAAAATCGACTTGATATTAAATGTTTGAGACCTAACGCAGCCAGTAAGCACATTGAACTTAACCATGCCAAAAAAATCATCCAAGTATCGTTAAAAGAACTCATTTATTCTAAAATGGAGGGTCTTTAGACATGATACCTAAGGAGAATTTGTTAGCCATGGACTGGTGCCATATTTTTCTAATTAAAAGCAATATACGCTTATTCCTAAACAGTATAGATGATTATCATCTTGATTAAAACTCTAAGCAAATTTGACCAGTCATAGTTACAAGGCCATTTATGAATGCTGTGGCCACTTTTAATGAAAAAAATAAAATAAAGTTCCATCACATTTTGTCACAACACAAGGATAAATTAAAGATGATGTTCAGTAGAAGGTAGATGAGAATCCATAACAAGGTTTCCTAATCAAAACTCCATAGAGAAATTTGTAACTTCACTTTCCACAAAGTACATAAACCATACAAGAAATTTGGGGTACATGTAGAGATAGGGTACTGGAAACAGTTGCTCTTTCTTGTTTGATAAACTGAGGTTAGAAGCAAAGATTGAATGGGTAACAAACAAGGTGATTTACATGGGGGGGGGGGGGGGCGGGGGCGAGAGAGAGAGAGAGAGAGAGAGGGAGACTTCTTCATTAACATTTACAAAAACCCTAACACTAAGAAGGCAACAGACGGTTGTAGTGCAGGATGGTAAGGACTAGGAATTAATTAACACAGTTACCTCGAAACCCAACTCGACGGCTGAATCAAATCTATCAATTTCTGATTTAGTCCAGATGAATCAACCTCTCTTGGATCACCCACCTGTAGAAGTTTATCATGATTCAAGATTTGGAGGTTAATCTCTTCGACGTGCACATTATTTCTAACAATTGAGAAACCAAAACTGTTAATCTTAATTTAAATAAATCTTGGAAATGATCTTTGCTACCTCAGACTGGAGAGTATGAACCGAACGCTCCTTGACATTAATGGAGCTGCAACTTACAACACTGAGCCCTGCTTCAGAAAGAAGAGCCATAACTTTGGACAGTGGTACGCTTTCGCCCAACCCATTGCTGATAACCACTTCCAGTCCAGCCCAACAAGGTCTTACAATCACGCAAGGCGAGCTAAGACTCGCATCAAGGGTGCCCGAATCCGACGAGGCCAGCAAAACCCTTCTCAGCCCATCCCTCTTCTCCGTCAGCTCTCGAATCTTCTTCTGCTTGTGTTTTATGTAATTTGCAGCCTCGTTCATATGATCCGAGATCGACCGCTTTCCCTGAAACCATCACCAAAACCCTAATTCTCAGGTGGGAAAGTGTACAGATTTTGCCAAAGAAAAATCACTAAAATTTCTGAAGCAAATCTATATGTGAATTAAAGAAACAAGCACCACGAGAGCAAAACCCTAATTCTCAGGCGGGAAAGTGCACGGTTTTTTCCCAAAGAAAAACCACTAAAATTTCCGAAGCAAGTCTACATGTGAATTAAATAATCAAACACCACGAGAGCAAAACTCTAATTCCACTAAAATCTCCAAAGCAAGTCTATAGGTGAATTAAAGAATCAAACATCACGGAGTGTAAAACCCTAATGCTAACCTGGAAAAGTTTATGGTTTTTGCAGAAGAAAAACCACTAAAATTTCCGAAGCAAGTCTACATGTGAATTAAAGAATCAAACACCAAGAGCAGAAGAACACAAAAAGATTTACGTGGAAAACCCTCCAATGTTCCAGAAGGAGAAGAAGAAAGACAAGAAAAATAGAAGGATGGGTTTTTGATGCCTTGAGGTATTCGACGGGGAGCAGCAATCTGAGTGACGAGTAGAGGGTCGCCATCTCGTGACGTCTCTGACGCTCGACATCCCTGTGGATGAGCTTCTTATTCTTGCTACTTCGATTATTTCCGTCATCATCATCGGCATCATTGTCGGCGGTGGCTGCGGCCATCTTTTTTCGGCGGCCGCCGCCGGTCTGAAAATTCAAGGACAGCCCATGATGGCCATCGATGAGAGAAGGCGCACCCACAAGCATATCTTGTATTACTTCTTGTTGTTGTTGGCGTTGAACTGATGAGCTCTGTAATAACAGCTCATCTCCTTGCTGGAAATAAAAAGAAGGTCCAATATAATTCATGATTTCAAAGATTTGCTTTGAGGGAGAGATCTGTTGATGAGCCAAGATTCTAAACTTGATCTCTTCTCCCTTTCTGTGTGTAGAGACAGCTGAGAAAAGAACTGACTTCACACCACACCTCTTGCTAGGTTTTTTTTTTTTTAGCTAAAAATATATATAGAATGAGGAGAGGACGAAAAGGAAGGATGCCAATAGTATCATTAGTAAGATTGTAGGGTGCCCCTTTTATTTTTATATGTAGACGAGGTGGTGAGGGGGAACTTTATTAAAAAAAAAAGCATCCATAACCAGTCATTTTCTTGCGTTCTCTTAGTGTATATATTTGAAAAGCAATATTTGCCCCTTTTTTTTACCTGGGACAGCCCCCTTTAGTGTATATATGAGTTAAGACTAATCTTTTACACCAAAGGGGCTGTCCCAAGTAAAAAAGGGGCGAGTATATCATTTACTTTTGAAATTTTAATCATTATTTAACTAGTATTGATAATGGGTAAGGCACTAATTAAGAATATATAGGTTGTGAACATAGTACATTAAAGTATACACATGAAAGTGTATTGAAATAATCTAGTTCTATAGTATTGTTTTTGATTTGGTGATATCTGTGGAGATTGCTTGATTATTTTGAAACTAAAGTTTGCTTCTAGAAAAATACGAAAAAGAAGATGGCTGTTAGGCTGTTTCACAGCAGGCACTTCGTGGACATAAATGCACCACGTCGACTTGGTTTGGTCCGTTGATCTGGCTGGCTACTACAAATCTGGCCTATTATATATCATTGACCCCATCTTGATCAGATCATCTAGCCCGTCAATCAATGAATACTCATTTGGGTTCCACCAAGGAAAGCTGAAGAGTTGATTTTTATAGGACTCAATCTTATGGATAGGATGTCCCTTCTGTACTAGACTAGGTCCACTTGGGTCACTTCATGAGGGTTTACAAGATCAGTGGTCTAGACAACACATGTAGTCGTGTTGGACCACAAGGTTTATCAACAGGATTGATCCTGACAGTACCAGCCGCGTAGTCACTCTTCCTTATAGTAAGAGAATTTTTTTTATGGAAACATATTCTCAAGGGCGGAGGCAGGAATCTACACTTGGGGGCCAGACTAATTTACACTTTTGCCTCCATCGGTTAGTTTGGGGGGGGGGGGGGGGCATGGCTATAGAGCCAGACTATTTTCTCTATAATTTTCTCTTATAGAGCAAATAAGGGATCTTGCAATTCATTGGGGGCCATGGCCACCCCCACACTATTGTTATGTTTGGTTGGTTGAATTTGGCTGAGAGATTAGTAGAAGAAGTCAAAGGGAAGAAGACCAGCATGGAAGATGGGGAGAAGAATAGTGGAAGATTGGTAAGTAGTGTTTGGTTGCGGGCAATCCGCTAGAAGACTAGCGGAAGATGTAGAGTTGGGCCCTAACTCCTTAATAGGCCCAACTCAATCGGGCCCACCCTTATGTTTGACCTGCCCCCCTATGTATAATGCCCCTCTTAATGTATAACTGGCCCCCCTTATGTATAAATCCTGGCTCCGCCACTGGGACAGGGTGCACTTGGTTGATCAGCTTAGGGTTGGGGCAGGGGGCCGGACACAGATCCTTCTAGAAAAACGCCAAAGAGAAAGCAACGGTTAATTGGGATAGAAAGGGCAAGGCGGATGAGGTTGCTTCCAAGGGGTATAGGTGGCATCTGATTTTTAATGAATGGAGCACGTTGGGAACAAATGGAATGGTTGCATGTTAAAATATGATGCGTGGGGTAATTTAGAAAGGGAAATGATAGTCACCCATTTTTACTCGGGACAGCGCCTTCTAGTGTAAAAGTGTACTCATAAATACACCTAGAGTGGCCTGTCCTAGGTTAAAAAAGGGCTAATATATCACTCCCCTTTAGAAAAGAGAGCTGGCAGAAACACCCTCGAAATTAGGGATGACACCCCTGTAGCTTTGTCTCATATGCGTAAAAAATGCAAACGCAACACAAATAAGACATGCTGATATATATGGTTCAAATTTAGCACGTATTCTCTTTGCTTTGGAACGCTCTTATGGGTGAATGTTAGAGTTGATAAGGTGATGGCATAAATTCGTATAAGGGATTTTTTGGATTCATGGATTTTATTTTCTTGGAAAAGAAAATATCACTATCTCCAATAATACTCCATTTTTCAGGTAGGTAAGCTGGGATTGGGATTGAACCCATGACCTCAAGGTTGAGGTACAAAGCCTCAACCAACAGAGCTTCAGGTCCAACCACAAAATGAATATTCTGCATAGTAATGAAAGGTCACTTAAAACTCCTATCTGTGTATCCACAGTGTGTTTGAGAAAAAAAAATTAGAAAAATGAGGAAAATATTTGAGAAAAAAAGGAAAGAAATAAAAAAAATTAAAAAAAAAACCCTAGAAAAAGAAAAAGAAAATTTTCGAGCACCTGCTATTTCATAGGAAATGTCTTAAATACCTCTATCTCATAGAAAATGACAAAATAATTTTATTTCATAAAAAATAACTAACCACCACGATTTTATATAAAATGACCAAAATACCCATATTTCGTTTAAACGAAGAGAATATTTCTAACTTGTAGAAAATGGTGAAAATACATTTTTAAAATAGAAAATTGACAAAAATAAATGTACATCATGGGAAATGACTAAAATACTCTTTACACAGAGTTTACGTGTCCACGGTAAATTTGTTTACCCATAGTAATTTTTTGAAAAATTAAAAAAGAAAAAAATATAAAATTTTAGAAAATCTTAAAATAATAGAAAAATAAATAATTTCCTGGAACACCCCTATTTCATAGAAAATGACAACGTACCTGTATCTCCTAGAAAATAACCAAAAAACCCTATATCATAAAAAATAACCAAAACGCCTCTTTTCGTAAAAAATAACCAAAATATCTCTATTTCATAGAAAATAACTCAAATACCTCCGTCTAAAAAAAAAAAAAAAAAAAAACCTAAAATCCCCTGTCTCATAACAATAAACTAAAATATCCCTACATCATGAAAAATGACCAAAATACCCCTATCCGGTAGAAAAAAAACCATAATATCCTAATCTTTTGTCCACCCCTACCTCATAGGGATTAGGAGTATTTTGGTTAGTTTCTATTTTTAAGAGGTAGGTATATTTTGGTTATTTTTGTGAGATGAGTTGTCGAGTTGCGGTGAGTGATGTGTATCCAACTTGATGACCTTGCTGTTGGGCTCTTGTATGGGCATTTTTCACTTTATCATTCCTCTATATTTTTTTATTATTAAAATTTCATTTAACTTCAACCAAACAGTAGAATTTAAAATTCCAAAAAATTGAAGGATGCGGACCAAACAATAGGAAAAAAAGTTCTAAGAAAGAAAAATCCATAAGGCCATGTTTGGATTGAAGGAAAACCATTTTATTATGAAATTTTTTTCTTAGGAATTATTTTCTTTCCCTATTTAAGAAGGAAATGATAAATTTTAAGGATATCATTATAAATCAAAGGTCCATGAACTGTGATGGTTCAATTCAGTTTTTCTTTCACATATAATCAAACAATGGAAAATCACTATATTTTGGAAAAGTTTCTCTTCCAAACTTTTCCGAAAATTTCTCGCAATCCAAACAGGGGCACAACTATTTTCTGAAAATTGAATATATATTATATGGCCAATAAATTCATGAATATTATTTATTATCAAAATGATTTGACTAATCTAATATATTTTATATTAAATTAAACATTTTGAAAATTATATACAACCTAATGCGCCTCGCTATTAATTAAGTATTACATGGGTCTGCTGGAAAAATACAATCCCATTAAATACGATCCGTAGACACGCACAAAATATGGTATGCTAGAAGAAGACAATCCCATTTTGATTACTATCCGTAATGAAAGTTTGGTAAACTTCGGTATTTTCTGACCATTGGAGATTGCTACCAAGGCGGTGGGTATTATTTGAAAATCAACTCTTAAAATATGATTATTTATGTTATTTTCAATGATAAATAGTTATTTTTGTCATCTTCATTGCTATACTGCTTGCGAAAATAATGTTACGTTTCAAAGACTTCTCTAATTAATATTATATTTTCGTAAAGAAGTATGTGCTACCTTATAACTTAATAATTCAATTTCACAGAAATTCAAATCCGGATTACTACAAGTTGAATCCTCTTGCCCAAAAATTGATTATATTTCTAACACTCAAAGTAGAGATTTACACGGCAATTGGCCAATTCAAACCGCGTGAAAGTGATTTATATAAAAATTTATTCACTGAAAATACTTTTATAAACTTCTAAATATTAAGATTCATCGATAAATACTTCGTTCTTTCACTATAGTCTAAATTATATATCAAAGATGGCCCACATCAGTGTACAATAATGAGAGTGTGCCTCACTTCATCGATGCTCACAATAATGCTTTAGCTTCATTTTAATGGGCCATTAATGGCTCCCACCAGTAGTAATAGGCAGACTAAAGTCTATGCAAATTACTTGAAATTTTCTGTAAAACATTTTCTCGACCAAATAAGCAAACACTAATTCTACAAGAATGTAGGGTTTTACGGGCAGTCAAAACTATTGGTAAAAGTCTAGATATCTTGCTAGTAAAAATTATAATCGGCAACCAAACGAGGAATCCACTTTACTTTTCTTTCAAAATTATGGATGCCAAGCTTTTGTGCAACCAAACATTGGTGTCATCGATAGCGCCTCTACACTGTCTGCGGTAAATGTAGACATACATGTGCCCCATTCCTTAAATGGAGTTTTACTAGAGTAGGTGTCTAAAAGTAAAAAAAATTTAAAAGGCAAATCCTGAATTTTTCAAGTACAGTTGTCTCCTTGTTCGAGGAAATCCCCTATATGAAGTTTCATGTTTCCGTAGCATCTTGTACCACATTTTCCTAGTGAGTCTCCCCTTAGTCTCCATCAAAATCACTCTTCTTCTTCTTCTTTTAATATAGAATTTTAATATATAGGCCATGCAAAATTGTTGTCCTATAACCCCTGTATATTGCCTGATGCGTACGGTGATCTTGACCGTTCATCGTGTGGGACTTTCTCTGGGTTTTCAATGTCCAAAAATCACATCAATCAGATAATATAATAAGGAATGCTTAATTTCTTCATGACCAATCTACCATAGATAGAATGTTAGCTATCAATCTTCAATGGTGCAGGGCTTTAGAGTGACACAAATTCAGCCACTCAAAACATTGTACCATACATGTGGGGCCTATCCTGATATCATCATCTGTATGGCGAATGAACGAGTAGCAAATGCGGGTCCACATTGAATACCCCTCTTTTGATTGCCAAGCTGATTGTTTTTTGTACCATGACAGTCCTAGTTGGGGCCCTTCATGTGGGCCCTTCACATGAATTAAAGTTAAAACTAGGCTAAATTAAAATAATGAACCTTGATATATAGTCTCTATAGTCCCATATATTAGAAACGAGCTGAGGGGTACATATTGCCCCCCAAAATTAGATATAGCCTTTATATACTTCTCTTGTATATAGACTGACATGATAGGAAGTGCCAAACTTCAAGAGTGGCAACGACCATAGTGATTTGGTAAGATGGTTCATTGACCAAAAAATGCAAATTTGCTTTCCTTGCACACAAATTTCAGACTTAATTTAGAGATTAAAGAAGAGATTGCATGGCATGCACACAAAATATTAAGCTTTAAATGGAAAAAGATAGGCACCAGCATGTGGAAATCGTGCTTCCATATTCCACCTAAATAAAGCATTGCCCAAATCAAGAAATCCATTTGACTGCAGGCCTGCACCTCATGCACTTAAAAAATGGACTACATATGAATTATATACAGAGCAAGTTGAGCACCATAGAGTAGAGGCATGGTGCCCCATATTTATTCTAAGATTGCAACAATGTTCATCTAATGAAATTACAAGAAATATATCTAGGTTTTCTCAAATGACATTGTATAATTGAAATTCTCATCACTGGAACAAAATCCAATATTAATGTGCAATCGATATTACCCTTATAATCACGTATTTTTCTAGTAGTTCTTGTAGAAAACCATATTTGCTAAAACTTCATATTGCTAGCTAAACCTTGTGTTAGGACCATATTCGATCTGGGTTCGATCTATCTCTCTTCGGGGCTTGTTTAATAAGGGTGGGTGGTAGGGCTTCTCAAGCTTTATGTTTTTTTATATATTTTTTCTTAGGACTTTCCTTCTATGGTTCTCGAGGAAAGGCGACTAGTCCTACTCTTGTTCATTCCTTCTATCTATAATATTTTGAGGTCCCCCCCCCCCCCCCCCCCCCGGCATGCTTTCCCAGATTAAAAAAAAAACCATATCGCTAAAGCTCAATGTCTCAACTCAAAACTGGGTTTCGTTGACTGGGTTTGATCAAAATATTGAATCGAGTTTTTGAATGAGGGGATGAATAATTTTCTAATGAAAACATATAGTAATACGTACAAGTTTATGAAATTTAGGTACTTTAATTAAAACATTCCTTGGGTTCCTTCCACTTGGCTCGCTTTCGATTTGAGGAGTCCCCAAGATTTTGAACTATATATGTGCAAAACCCATTATGAGTTTCATTAATTCAACTTATAAAACTATGAAGTGATGGTTTGAATAGTTTGAAAGGGAAAAAACTTAGGGCCTGTTCAGTTGCGCGGAGGAAACGGAAAGGAAAAGGAAATGATGTGGCAGAAGGAAACAGAAAGGAAACGGAAAGGAAAAGAAACTGGTAAGAAAGCAGAAGAGTGCGCGTTCAGTTGCCAGGAAATGGGAAAGAAACAACATGAATGTGCATTCAGTTGCCAGGGAAACGGAAAAGAAACACCACAGAGGTGGTGGAAATATCATTTTCTATTATGAGAAATTATACGGAGTTAATTTGTATTTTTTCAGGTAAAAATATGGGCAAGCAAACATTAATAATTAAGACATCAAGGTACTTATTGGGAACAAAAATAGCATGTTTGGAAAGACAAGATCCATTAAATTAATCTAAACCATACACGTGGCAAATGTATATATTAATCAAGACCGTTCAAAATGTGGGTCTACTATGTATGTCCTTAAGCCAAAAAACGGAACTTATCAAGCCATCCAACCTGTCTAAAGTAGAGAAACATGGGCCCATCCAAAAAACAGAACTTATCTGTCAGCATGACCCATTGTAACACTAGTTCTTTCACCATCAGCATTGTCCAATGCCAGTGAATTCCCATCAATTGTGCTGTAGAATATACGGCGAGAACCCTATTCGAAGAGAACCTTTGATACATTTCCTCCTTGTAAATTAATTATTAAGTCTGAATAAGGAACAACCTTTGGAGAAGGCATTGCAGCTAACTTCATAAACAAGTACCAAAGACCCAATCCGACGGTTAGAGACGCAAAAAGGGACACCCTTTTCAAATTTTTGCTCAATGACACTCCAATGCCTTCTAAAATCGACTGAACCGAAATCCTCTTAGCATTCATTAACACCATTTTCAGTTTAATTGAAAACAAATGCAAACTCGGTCGCAATCTTAATGAGCATTGCTTTCTTATATTGCGAATCTCTCTACTATTCATCTGGGTCTGGTTTTGTTGGCTCCTTGTATTGATCTGTGACTTGATTTTCTTGTTAAATTGTGAGCCACAACCAGATTTATATCTATGTGTGGCTCACAATTTAACAAGAAAAAGAGGGGTAAGTATAGCAAGAAAGAGAAACAGAAGCACTATATCTATGTGCAGATTGGTTTTTTTCTACTTGAAACCCCAATTTTTCTCCACTACCGCAAATAATCGAATCATTGAAAAAAGAAGGATGAGTAACCATGGCACCAAAATCGGAAGCAACAGGAAAAGGAACAACCATCTTTAATTGAAGCAAGCAGTCGAAAAGAACCTAGATATACAAGATTTGCCATTTCTTCCTTTCATACAAAACAGAGAAATAGAGAGAGCGTTTAACTCTCCTGGCGTGAAATCTAACAAACCCATAAAATTATCTGGAAAGCATTTATTTTATAGTACAATCAGGGATTTGAAGAACAGTCCAAATCTCATATAGGATGTTCCAAAAAGCAATTATAGAGTCAAGATCCTTTGAAAGAAGGGCTGATCCTTGTTACCAAAGCTTTAGATTGGTTCAGCAGGAAGCATCACCTACCCATTGTGAGTCTTATGTTCTCTTTGGATGCTACAATTCCTAACAATCTATTCACAAGAAATACAACTAGTTAAAACTTAAAAGATGAGTAAATATATAAACTAAAAATGGAGTCTCCATATATAGGATGATCCGAACCTTGCGATTCTGAACTGGAGCTGTGCAATTATGAAAACATAGTTGTGCTGATATCATTGCCCTTTTTTGCATTCCAATATTTGTACAGCAATCCAAAAGACTTCGAGCAGCGAATTGAAAATTCAAGAATTAACAATAGAAAGATGAACGGATAACATGACAGAATACAATCTACAATTGTAACACTGGTTCATTCCAATATTTTTCTTACAATCCAACATAAAACTTTGAGCAACAAATTGAAAAGTGATACGTCCACCCCTCTTGCCACCTATGGTGAGATGTTGAAGAGAGGATTACGCCTTTGGTTCAATTCGAGGAGAACCAATTCCTCCTAAACTTCTGAAGAAGTTGCAGCCAAAACAAAAGTGATTTCTTTCATTCCATTCAATGCTAAATACATTAGTTACAGAACTGTTACACCATTCCCGACACTACTACATGTTCCATACCACTACCTCTAACACTAAACCACTAATATTAACATGCAAACACATTCAAAACAGAAATCCATTAACAAGCTGCAAAACAGTGCTCACTGCTACAAACGATTACCACCTACTCAATCCCCATAACCAACTTTTGATGACAGGTCACAAAGTGCACATATCAAAATGGCAAGAATTAACAATAGAAAGATGAAGGGTTAACTGGACAGAATACAATCTACAATCAAAATACGAAAGTTTTTTTCATCTACAGTCAATAGTGTAGATTATATATTCTTGAGAAAGAAAATATAATGATTATTTTGCCTGATATGTCAATAACCATATCGACTTATTTTTCTATTTCAAAAAAAAAATGTCAATAACAATCAATAGAAAAAACATAAACCAAATTATGCTACAACTAAAATTATTTAAAAATGTAAACCAACTTATGCTAAGAATTTTTTTTCATTCCAATAATTATACAACAATCCAAAGAAGAAGAAAACAAATATCATCCACACAATCTGATGCATTTCTGTTGTTTGGACATTTTGGGAACATAAGCTATATGAAGGAGGACACTGAAATGAGCTGTCTAAAAATGCCTACAGAAAAAAAAAGTTCCATATAAAACACTATCATTCTTTACACGGTGGATATGAAGGACGGAACTTCAACATCTCCACAATATTTGATCCTAAGCCCCCTAAGCCTACGAAATAGTCCAGTAATAGAAAAAAATACTCAAAAAAACTTAAGAAACAGATTTTAAAAGCAATATAATGGAACCAACAAGAAGGAGGGAAACCCATGGTAACACCCTCTGTGGCACCACCTCTGCCCTTTCATTTCGCAACTCCTCTACCTCCTCAACCCTTTCGCTGCTCCGATACCCGGCACTCTCCAAATATGCGTCCAGCTGTGACTGAGCCTCCGCCAACGTCCCAAATGAGCGGTAGCATGCTCCGCTAAATTTGTCAACTTGCTCATGGCACTCTGGCCAAGTGTAGTAAATACTAGGCCTCCTGCCATTAAAGACAGCATAGTACTTCTGCTTCCCCATACTCACCTAACAAAAAGACAACATATTTTCGATGAAAAGATATCAAAGCATCATGCAAATGTCAAAATAGAAAATATGCACCGTCTGCCATTAACCGACATCCAAATGTCAAAGATCCCATACAGATAAAAATAACTACCGCCATAACTACTAAGATCCAAAGTAAAAGCTACCACCATAGCTACGAACATCCAGAATAAATAACAACCATAACCATCACCCAAAAAGTGTCATAAAAAGCATTGTTCATATAACAGTAACTACCACCATCACCACCCTCAATCATCCATCTGTTGCCTGATGAAACGAGCCATCTTCCTTCGGATGTACGACCTCCTCTCATCCTCCTCGTACATGATGAAAAGATGCGCCTGAGATGGATTTATTGTGAGGTACTCCGTGGTCCTCAACAAGATATCCTGCGAAAAACCCCCAACCCCTCTTACAGCTTTGCGAAGCTGTGCAAGGTAAGCAGGGGGACGATCACCTGTGAGGGCATCGGCAACCTTGTCCATGCTTGTTGAGATACGCGACATACTATCCAAATGTGCCCCACCCTGACGAGTCCTCTGTCGTCTGGTACCATCCCGTCTTAAGGGAGATGTCTCACTACCACCATTAGTAGGATCTGCTTCTGGAGATGGTGGGTGGTGAGACATGGGGGTATGGTCATCTGCAAAGTCATCCCCAATGTCATCAAGACTGACTGGCTGCGAACTTGCTATGCTTGGATTCTCACGCGTCCTAGCCCCGGCCCCTTTCGCGAACTCATCTCCAAAGATTTTGCACATATCGTCATGCAAAACATGATGGGTAGTGAAGTGTTTCTTATGTTTTGGATGAGCCTGTGAGAAGGAGCATAAAAATATATAAGATATTGGATATGGTATTACTATAAGAAGATTGTATCTTGAGATGAAGTGTTTCTTACAGCGACGTAGTCATCGTAGACCTCTCTCTCGCAGGTGACCATTTTGGTCTCATTGTCCCAACCAAAACCGCTTCTACTCAGGATGATGCAAACACTCTTGTATGTTTCTTTCATTGTCTTGATGCGGTTTTTGATGTGCTCCTTATTCAGTTGGAGGTTGAAAAAGGCATTCATTGCAGTGGCCGCAGCTACATAAGCATGATCCTTAAAACCATTTGGGATTTTGTACCCCTCTGCGATTTGAACTAGAAGGGTATCTACGAGCACCTTGTCCATTTGGTCATTCCAAATGACATTCTTCCCCCTCTTCTGCGAGGTTTGTGGCGCACTTGTCATTCTGATTCAATATACACATATATGTTCGTTAGGAGTCATACATCCATATAACAACCTAAGATGTATAACAACTTCAATAAATACACATACAACCATCAAAAGATACAACATACATCATCCAAAACAAGTAGCTACTATATTCCTTCAAAATTTTAATCCATCACACTAATAACAACAGAGTTACTTGAATAAACACACATACAACCATCAGAACATAATAAAGATACTCGAAACAGTAAAAGAGTTATATAACCATGAAAACATAACAAATTTACTCCAACCATATATGGAGTGAAACTATAATCCTCTAACGTCAATGATGTCTACTGAAATCATTCCACATCTGTGTGGTAAGCGTGTTTCTAATTTCCTCTCCTGTTCTTTTGTCATCATCCCTTGATTCAGGAGGATCTCGTGGTATGTCCTCATCTTCCACAGTTTGCACCAAGAGTTCTCTAGCTAGAAAGTTGTCCACATCTTCTAGTATTGAATCATTAGGCATTAAACGCCGAATATGATTATGGATGAAACAACATGCTAAGAAGATGTCAATCTGCTTCTCGATACTGTACATTGGTTCTTCATTAAGAATATTGAAACGCTTCTTCAAGACGCCAAATGTGCGCTCAATGACATTTTGACAGGACGAGTGTCTATGATTGAACAACTCATTACTAGTCTGTGGACGCCGCCCACTCCACTCACTTAGGTGGTATGCGGTCTTACGATGCGGGGTAATGAAATGTCGTAAGAGAGGGTACCCGCCATCGGCGAGGTAAAACTTTCCTAAAAATAAAAAAATATTCTATATCAGCAACTAGTAATAAGTGAGAACTTGTTTACTAGAATGTAACTATGTCATACAATGTACCTGGAATAAGTGGAATCTTGTCAGGCCTTGTTAATGCATCTACTAACACTCTCGAGTCGGAAGCCGAACCCTCCCATCCGGCTAGGATATACGTGAATTTTAAGTCAAAGTCACAGGCCGCCAAAACATTTTGAGCTATAAAATGCTTACGACAAAAGTAGGCAGGTTTGTCTTCAATACGTACTTTAGCACGTATGTATGTCCCGTCTATTGCACCGATGCAATCCTTGAAATATGGCATCCACCTAGGATTCCCCTCAATCTGCGATGGTGTCTCACCTGTCGGTGGTTTGATGAAGAAATCTTGCATACCCAAAATTGCCTTTAGTACTTTGTTGAAATACGTGGAAACAGTTGCCCCTGAACGTCTAGCACATGCTCTAATAGTCCTAACCCCCTGATTATGTGCCACAATATGCAAGAAGATGGCAACTTGCTCCTCCACCTTACAATGGATTGTATCTTGTAGGGTTCCCGCCCGTTTAAATATTTCAACAAATTGACGAAAGCAGCTAACGTTCATCCGTAGCAAGTTATGACAATGTTCATCTGAATCGATGACAAAAGATATGAACGTACGACGCGTTAAGTAATTGCTTTCATAGGGAGCTCTGAGAAGATACTTTTCATAGTACTCTTTCCAAAGTACTAAGATGGCAGCAGCACCAGCCATTAGTAGTGCGACTGCTTGTCGAACTAACTCATTCCTACGCTTCAACTTAGCTCTTCGCCTCAACTCTTTCTTCCTCCTTCTTGTAGGACAACGAGGCATCTTACTCTAAATAAGAACTAAACTGAATGGAAAATACAACACAATCACAAATAAGGCATCTTAAAAAAAAAAAACAATCAATATAATCACAAATAACACAATCAGAAAAACCACCAACCCCCATCCACAACCCATCCATCCATAACACAATCACAAACAAGACAAAGACAAACAATCCATCCATCCGTAATCCCTTCCTCCATAAACAATCCATCGATCCACAACCCATCCATCCATAACCATCCATAACCATTATCCAAACACATACAAGCACATCTACCTAAATATATTTAACAGAAATGGAAGGGAAAAAAATTAAGTGTGAGTATTGATTACCTTGCAAAAAATAAGAAACTTATTGAAAAGGAAGCTCAGATGAGGACACCAACAATCTGCAAGACAAATAAGAGCAAAAATAAATAAAATGATTAACATGAAAAAGAGGGTGTTTATGGATCCACCCCCACATAATATAAATAGATCCAAGCCATTTCAGTGAAACACCCTAAAAAACGAAAATCAGAGTTGAATGGCACTTTAAAAAAAATCAGAGTTCGATCTGCAAAATCAAAGGAGAGCAAAAATAAATGGAAGGATGCCCAAAAAAATTTAAATTAACAAACCGTAAACCCTAGAAACGCTAAATCAAGAATCCTATAAATTTAAAAAAGAAGGATTTTTGTAGTTCTGAAGAAGAACAAGAACAAGGAAAAAAGTTTGAAGGAGAAGAAACCCACATCTGCAGGAGAAGATAGAAGTAATGGAAAATAGTGAAACCCACATCTGTAGGAGAAGATAGAAATACAAAATAGAAACAAAAAATCAACACAGTGCTACTATTGAAACCCACATCTGATGGAGAGATAATAATGAAAAATCTGATTCAATCGAGGATTTCATGGCTACAAATGGAATGAGGGTTTCGTAGCTAAAAAACCAACAAAGACAACATATTAGTAAAAGAGGGTTTGAGGGCTAAAAAATCGAGGGTTTCATGCGTAAGAAATCAGAAAAAGAGAGGGTTTTGGATCTAATAAACTAGTATAAAAATAGTGGGTTTTGGATCTAACAAATCAATATAAAAATAGAGAGGGTTTTGGATGTAAGAAAGTCGAGGTTTTGGATCTAAAAATCCAGCGAAGAAAACATCTAAACAGGAAAACATCAAAGTCGAGGGTTTGGATCTAAGACAAAAAAGAAGGTTTGCCTGAGAAGAAAGGCTCACCGGAGATATCTCGGTGGAGGAAGAAAAAAGGAAAACAAGAAAGGGAGAAATAGGAGAAAGGGATGGAGCTTACTTCGTTGGGTCGACAGAAGAAGAAATCCGAAAAAAAAAATGAGGGGAAGAGGAGAAAGGGAGGAGGCGTACCTGTTGGGGAAGGAGGAGTGGAGGTCGGAGCCTTGGGAGTCGAGACCCAAGCTTGAAGCTATGGAAGACGATGTTTCAGGCGAGAGAGGAAGGTAGATGTTTGGGCAAATGCGACTTCGGTTTTTCTTCACGCGATTCCGACGGAAAATGTTTACAAATCCGAGCCTTTTCGACGGATTTCGAGTCGGGGAAAGAGGCTTGACACGGCGGATACGACGGATTCCACATCACCGACCCATTTTCTGCGCGCTTTCCGTTTCATGCCAACAAAGAGACCATCTTATTACTGTTCTGCGGAAAATCAGCCTCATTTCCTTTCCGTTTCTGTTTCCATGCTGCAACTGAACAGGCCCTTATAAAACTCATCGGAAAACGTTGTAAAATCTTGCATTAGGAAGACATGCGATGCATGCAAGTAACTAGGGGTGTAAACGGATCGAATTCGAATCGGATATGGCTATATCCGAATTCGATTACCGTATACACTATCCGAATTCGGATTCGGATTCGAATTTGACGGTTATTTAATATCTATTACCGAATTCGTATCCGCCGAATATTGTTCGAATTCGGATATTATCCGTATCCGTTTATCCTGTAAATTCGAACATTTTATTGCAACACTTTATCTTTCTTCTCCTTCATACTCCTCAAATGAATTTTCCAAACCCTAAAACTAGACCTTTACCTTCTCTTCACAAAATTAACTCTCAAACCCTAAAATATATGAGATTCTCTTCTTCCTTTTAAAACAAAGGCAGAAAGAGAGGCGGTGGGGATGGATGATGGTGTTCGTTGTGGTCTTTGGGTTTTTTCTTTCTTTTTTGTGTGTGTATATGATGGAATGGGTTGGGCTATTTTGAACAGGGGAAGTGGGGGTGCTGATTGTGAAAGATGAAGAGAAATGGGGGATGGAGATGAGGATTGGGTTAGAGATGAAGGTCACTGGCGGTGATGAAGGTGGAGACGGGCGGCGGTGGATTTTTGTGGGCTTGGAGGCACCAAGAAATGTCGAAGATGGTGTCTCAACCTCCTCATTTCTCCTCTCTCTGTTTCTCCTTGCAAACCTTAGAAGTCCCATCTTTTAATTACATTTTGGGTTTTTATATAATCCTAAGTTGGAAAATTGATATGAGCCGTCCATTTACCATCAATGACCTAGATGGCCTTTTTGCTTTAGAATTCTCTAGAAACTATGACATCTTCTTTCAATCATCATCATCCATTTATCTCTTTCATCCTACAGGCCACATTTGTTGCTTCATAAAGAAGCCATGTCAGACTCCAAGAATGCCCTTAAAATGAGAGATTACTTCATTTCCTACCCAAAACGCTTTTTGTTTTTGTTTTTGTTTTTTTCTAAAAAGAAAATTTACTTTTCTTTTAGAAACAAAAAATAGTGTCATTACTAAAAATAAATATTAATGATATTATTAATAATAAATAAAAAGGATTTACTTCTCGGATTCGGATGTTAACCGGATCGGATATACCATTTATTAGATTCGCATCCGCTAAGAGCCGGATATCTCATAAACGGATTCGGATAATATCCGCTTGAAATGGATCCGGATAATATTCGCTTTAAACGGATTCGGATGCGGACGGTAATCGAATTTTCGAATATCCATTTACACCAACGCTATTCGAAAATGTCTTTTTCAAATCAACTAACTATATGTGTTTCTTTTTGTAGTAAAACAAATATATGATGAATACCCCAAATCAACTCAACCCTTGAAGAACCTAGCCATGACAAAAATATCGCAAACTTGTTTATTAATGCCTGACTATAATTCTTACTTTAGAAAGATAGAATGATCTTTTGGCTGTACCTGTTTGGTTGTATCCATTGATATATAAAGAGAAATCTTCAAGCCCACAAGTCTTTCTAGAAACCAGAAACCATGGTTATTAGCTCATGACCCTTTAACAAATTACTAAATATCACATTTTTTGGGGAGCCGGGTAGAACTCACCCTTATAAAGGTAGCTGTTAAGTGGAGGGTGCTGAAGTCCTTATAAGCCCTTCCACATCAATTGCTTTTTCCGATGTGGGATAGTTGATTTCGCATGGAACCCCACCAATTTCCTCCTCCGCATGGGAGGAACATGGGATCTGATAGATCTTCCCTAGGGATTTTCTCCATCCTCGAGGGTAGACCCAAGTTACCATGCCTTGGCTCTGATACCACTTATTGGGCATTCGGGTAGAACTCACCCTTATCTAGTTGTTAAGGGGAGGGTACCCAAGTCCTTAAAAGCCCTTCCACATCGAGTGCTTTCTCCGAAGTGGGATTGTTGCTTTCACGTGGAGCCCCAACGTATTTTAATATACCTAATCAAATAACTTGTACATGTATGTGAACATTTCTGTTCTATTTGGATGATTAAAAAAGAAAAAAAAAAAAGGAAAAGTGGGAAATCACTTGTTCTACAAAAGAAAGAAAATGCCAAATGGAAGCTATGGGAATTAGGAACATAAAGTTCTTAATTGGGATTTCCTAATTGAAGTATGTCACTTCATTTGGGTTTTAATACCTACATCTTAATATACCGGAATAAGTGAAGTGAAAGTGGGGGTTGTTTAGTTGTCAAGCCTGTGGAAAGTTAAATTGGGTGTCATTATAAAGAGAAGGCCTAAAAAGTGAGTGCCTCTTCTCCTCATTATCAGGCTTGGTTGCCTTATCCAAACTATTGCATTCTATCGTGAAGATTCCAGTGATTCAACAACGATTCCAACCATTGGATTTTGGTATATACATGAAACACATCTATAGTTTTACAATGAACCCCTTGCAGTACATTGTTTCAATGCTCCAGAAAAGGTTAAGAAGAAGAAGGCAAAAATTGCTAGACAAATCTAACTTTAGGGGACAAACCCTAATGAAACGTTTTTGCATTTCGAAAAGATAACTCTAACTCATATCCCATAGAACTGACAATTCTTAATAGACTCTTGAAATAACAACTCCTAAAGAGACACAACATCTCCTACCCCTTTAGACGGACCTTGTCCGCAGGGTCTACACCATGGAAATCGGCACGAGAGTCGCTGCCAAACTTTGTGGTAGCCTTCTCAACATTGCTCTTGCTGCACAAATTTAAGTCTTGTATCCGCTTCATCAGTCATGGACCTTCCTCTAGATTTAGGTCTAACGCCGATGGCATTCAATTGCAACTAACAATTAGTGAAGCTAACAAAATTTTGATCTCTCATTGTCTTCTCTAAATGATCCATTGTTCATCCGATTTGCTTATTCACAAGGCTGGATCGAGCTACTCCGATGCCAAATGTTATAAATCTAAATCAGTTCACAACGTGATTGAAATTCTTAGAGGAAAGATCAGCCTTTCGACCCACTTCAAGGAAAGGGTCAGCTGATACAGGGTAAAGTGCAGGGGAGCACAGGCCTTAGTAAGAAAAGGCAGCAAGTGAGCTATGAAGGAGGATGAGATAGGTCACTAAATTCCTAATTTCTGAACTTGGGTGGCCAAGTAATTGAATGGATGGAGTCTTGTCTCAAATGAACTTAAGGCCAGTTTGGATGCCCCTTAGATTTGGATTTGGATCTAAGATTTAAAAATCCGTGGATTTGAAATCCAAAATGTCCAAATTAACACATTTGTAAATGGTTCTCTTTGGATGATCTTGAGTATTTGGATTTCAAATCTCTTGTTTTGTTACCCATTAGATTTGAATTTTTAAATCTCACAAATAAAAATAAGTCCCAAAAAACAAAATCTGTTCTAGTTACGTAAATAACCAAAATACCCCTATCTCATAAGAAATGCTCAAAATACTCCTATCTCATAACATGACCAAAATACCTATATTATGAAAATTGTCCAACTTACCGCTCTTCTTTTATAATTTTTTTTGGAAGAGGTAACACATTTATTAAAAGCATGAAAAAGCAGCTTGGGAATTTCTTGGATGCCAGCAATCCTGTCCTCAAGTAGCATAAACATACTAAAGCATATGTCATTTGCACAAGAACAATCAGACCTCAAATTTACATAGAGAACTAGGGAATTGTATCTTTGTAATCTTACCCGAGAACAGTTCAATAAACTCTGTAAAAAATGATTCAGTATAAAGAAAAGAAATAAAGTTAAACAAAAATCTCTACATGGGAGAAATGGTTTTAGAAGGACATACATCATGGACATAGCAATAGAAACAATTGACAAGGATCTAAAGCAACTACAAGGATATAAATTTCAAAAACAAAAATAACATATGATTGTTGCGAGTACATTTTCATGGTCCATAATGTTAAGGAGTATGATCTCTTGTAATGTTTTTTTTTTTTGCATCAATCCTATTGTCAAATACATTCCCAATCTTCTTAATAGCCACTGCTTCATTTGTCTTAGAATTTTGTGCACAGCTACAGTGAAATGATAATAGAAATCTTAATTCATAGATCTTTTGCCCCTACAAGCCAGTGCTCAAGTGAGTACGCACCGTCCTATGACCCCACCACTTACAAAATAACACGTACTTTAAAGCACGAGAAGAGAGAGGAGTGGGTGGATACTTGTTAAGCCCTTTCCACTCTTCTCACTTTCTAATATGGACGAAACTTTTAGGAGGAATGATAGAATGAAGGGCCCTTACAAAAACTGTTACAGTCCTAAGTGGGGGCCCGCCTAGGTATGGGACTGGGTGGGACCCAGCTTGGTTTGGGACAAGTTTAAAGGGCCTTGCCTAATGTGTTCCATCAGCTTTGGAGCTTTTGGCGTATCGGTAAGGTACCAAACATTCGGTATCAGAGCAGCTACCACGTCCCGTGTTTGAGTCACGGAAGGGGCGACCTGTGAAAAGGGCTACTTGGAAAAAGGCCAGAGTGAAATCTGTCACAGAATGGGCTGCCGAGGACGGCTGGTGCCGAAGCGTGGTGGTATGTTACGGTCCTGAGTGGGAGCCCGCCCAGGTTTGGGACTGGGTGGGACCCAGCCTGGTATGGGACTGGTTTAAAGGGTCTTGCCTAACGCGTTCCATCAGCTCTGGAGCTTTTGGCGTATCGGTAAGGTACCTAACATTTGGTATCAAAGCAGCCACCACGTCCCGTGTTCGAGTCACGAAAGGGGCGACCTGTGAAAAGGGCTACCTGGAAAAAAGGCCAGAGTGAAAGCTGTCACAGAGTGGGCCGCCGAGAACGGCAGATGCGGAAGCGTGGTGGTATGTTACGGTCCTAAGTGGGGACCCACCTAAGTATGGGACCGAGTGGGACCCAGCCTTGTATGTGACAGGTTTAAAGGGCCTTGCCTAACGCGTTCCATCAGCTCTGGAGCTTTTGGCGTATCTGTAAGGTACCTAACAAAAACCAACTTCAAGGGCGCTCCCATTGGTTAGGTTTAGCAATAGTCAAAACTGTTTCCATTTTTTTTTCCTGCGCCATCCACTTTTTTCGGGGCCGTCTTAAATACACTTTGATGAAAGTGACAAATGGGGCACCCTTGAAAGTGGTTTTTGCAAGGGCGCCCTTCATTCTATCATTCCTCAACTTTTAGTCTTCCGACAAGCTCTTTCTACACCTTTTTAAAAAACAACCATTTTCCAAAATAAAAACATTTTATTTTTAAATTTTTTAAATTTTTTTTCTAATGTTGAAATCTCCAACATGGTGCAGCTGTATTACAATGAGATCGTATGCTAGTAATATTTCCTCTCAATTTTGATAGGGAAATGATTTCAGCACAACTGTGTTTTGATACTTGCGCTCATGTATCTTGTCTTTTAGCATTTAATTGTCGGCTCCATTTCTTTCAATGTAAAAATGGATGTAAAATTTGTTTTATGTTGTAAAAATGAACATAAAACAAATTTTACGTCCATTTTTACATTGAAAAGAACGGAGCCTAAGTGCTTTTTGGGGACTGTAAAAAGCCTTTTAGAGCTCTTTAAATATAAAAGACGAGAAACATGAGCCTCATGTATCAAAACATGTTTGTGTTGAAATCATTTCCCTTTTTATATGACAGTGATTATGAGGCTTTTGCAATAGAGCCAAAATATTGAAATAAGAAGCCTTGTGGATTTTATAGAGCCAAATATACGAAGCCTTTTGGATTTTATAGAGCCAAATATTAAGTTTTGTTGGTCCTAGTTCTATCTGATAGAGCCAAGTATTAGAAACCTTGAGGGTTCATCTCTCGTATCATCCGGGGTGAAAAGTTATAATATTCCAAACTAATCATTCACTTTTACTACATTAATTATCAAACCTTCATTTTCCACCAAAGAGTTTCTAAAATCTTTGGGAAATCACACGCTGTGTAACCTACAAACCAGAATAATATCCACGAGCCACGCACACTTAGATAGAAATTTTAAAAGGGAAACCCTAACTACAATCCCTTTTGATTTTTAGTCTATTATTTGGCTTCACACTCAAAAGAACTTCACCTTAAATACAAAGAGTATAAGACGATAAACCCTCATAATGGACGTAAAATAGTATACCAAGCCGCCTACCTAAACCCAATAAATAGGATTTATAAATTTCCAAGCCTCTCTTTCTGTCTCTTTCGTTAGAAATGACACACAAAAAAACATAAAAATTAAAAAAAACATGGGCTGCTTTTCACAAACTTGAAGGTAAAAAAAATAAAAATAAAATTGGATTGTGTATGACATCTCAGTAGCCATGATTTAAGCGCCTTCCTCGATGGCTCCTAGCCCTATTATTCAAAAAATTGTTTTGTTGCACATTAAGTAATCAATATTGTCAAGAAATTTGAATTTATGATATGACAAAGACATTGGTATCCTGATACAAGACAATGTTTCCATATATAGCGCTAATATCGCAATATGTCGTGTTAAAAATAAAATATAATCGACAAAACTTTAAGAAATTCAATTTTTAACGTTCCTTCGAAGTTCGTTAGGTAAATTTATGAGACTTTTCTTTACATACAATAGAATCCGACGTGATATGATGCACAATAAACATTTTATTTATTGTGCCATTTTGTTATTGCTAGCACGCAAAATATAAAATATTATATGAATAACATCACATAAATGAATTTCCTGTGCATTTTTGCAACAAGTAAGCATCTCTTGGAAAAAATTCTCCCTGTCTATTATATTTTGCGTGTGCAAAGTAAAAAATATTTTATTTTCAATCAAATCATGCCCTAATTTTGTATCCTATAAGATAATATGCTTTTAAAATATATTTTTTATATTTTACTTTTATACTTATAAGTTTAGCTAACTATTAATGAAACTTATAAGTATCTTTACTTCTACGCCGTTTCGTTTGGCTCCGTCATTGTCTGAGAGGGTCGAGCATCGGTATCGATGTTTGATCGAGTAAGATCTTCTCTTTGCTCACTAGAAAATTCAAAATGATTCCCATCAATCCAATTAGATATGTAACAACATCATGAATAAATGCATACTAAATTACATGCATAGGCCCCATCGTGATCCTGCCGAATCATCCATATGACCCTTGATGGGCCTTAACCAAAAAAATGTCTTTGATATTAGGATCCCTCCTCTTTTTTTTATCACCGTCCGACTTTAGTACACAAATAGATGAGAAAATGAATTCAAAGATTTTAACATTAATATTGAATTAATTACTATCTCTCTCGCGCGCCTTATCTATATAAATATTTATTTTTCTCTAATTTTTTTTCCAAAACTACGAATTTTCAAGCCATTTTATTACAAATTTATAACCCTTAAAAAGGTATTATGCATTAAATGCCATATACATGAAGAGGGGAATGTTCAATGTATAGTTTGAATTGAGCTTTGGTTATCCTTAATCTGCATATAATTTTTCGAGGAATGCTAGACTCACAGGAGCCCTTGCAAAAAAACAGGGAAAGGGTGCCCTCATCGGTCAAAACCCATTTAGGATGGCGCAGAAAATCACTCGCATAACTATCATAAAGGGGTTTTGACCAATGGGAGCGCCCTTTCCTTGTTTTTTTGCAAGGGCTCCTGTGAGTCTAGCATTCTTCTAATTTTTTGGATGTTATTAAACTATTCTCATACTTAAAAAAATATATTTTGAATTAATAAAAAGAAGGGTGAGTGAATTCAATTAGATCACATATTATTGGGTATCTCATGTGAAGAAATATTTGAAACTTGAAACTGCCATATGGCACAAGGTCATACTAATTTGAGAATGTTGGTCTGCTTTCAATACTTCTAAACTATAGCGAATACAATGTACAAACATACACGAGAAAATTGAGTCAAACATTGAAAATGAGATTGAAAGAAATAAATCTATGTTTCTCAAATGGAATTGATCAATGTAAAATATCCCATGAAATAAAAAATTCAATTATCAACTCAGTTTCAGCTTGGCAACTATACCAAGCAATTGAAGCTTTTAGTATTTTTTCTCGTACAGTTTTCGGCTTTAGAGCATGACCAAATTCAAATTTCTTTATTTCCATGTTGTAAATCCTATTTCATCAAAAAACCAAAATAGATCTGTGAAATCTTTATCCAAAATGACATGGAAGAAATGCATTAACCCAACTGGGAGTAGTGTTGAAATGAAACCAACTAGGAGGGAGAAGATGAGATTCGAGAGAAGAAACTTGTTCTCTTGATGCCAAACACACAAACAATGAAGGCTAAGTTTGTTGTACTACTCAAAAGACTTCAAATTTCACTAAAATGGCTATAATTCAAATATGAGGTTAACGTTAAACTCTACGTAACTTTTTTTAAGCAGCCACTAACACACTATCAAATGTCAAACATAAATAAAGTCAATGACTTATACAAGTCTAAAACAAAGACTAAATGTCAAGAATATAAACTCCAAATAAAGTAGATTTCCAATATAGCAAAGTCAATGTTGCAAGCTCCCAATGTAGTAGAGTCAATGTAGCAAGACTCAATGTAGTAAGTCCCAAGGTAGCAACAGTCTAATGGGGCTTAGAACTTTATTTTTCAAGAGATAAGGTACCCAAGTGGTCAAGCTTAGAATTCCAACGTAGAGGAGGGCTTCTCTAAACTGAACCCCTTTCTATTGAACCCCTTTCTTATGGTTACGAGGAGGGGATGATTAATCCAGAGTAAACTCAATGTTGAAGAACAAAAAGATGATCAATCAATCAATTACTTAAACTTTTTTTGGTGCAAAACGTGAAAAGAATTAGGGTTTAAGCAAGGATGCCTAAAGCATTACACCCAAGGTATCTAGTTTGGAATACCAAGTTTGTTGCCTCCAGCCCCTATATATAGAGATATACTAGGGTTAATGACTGGTTAATGGACTCTAGCCCATGTAGGCCCACTACACCGGTCCATTATCTTATTGGGCTTATATTAGAACATACACGGGTTATATTATATACCCAACAATCTCCTCCTATGTTCTACATATAGCACAATCCAATAGATAGTTAATGTGATGTCCAAACAAAATATTGAATAATCCATATCACCGTATCAAAGAAGATCTGTAATCCAACTGAAAACAAGAATATTTATAAAAATAACCAAGAGTTTTAGAAATAATCTAAACTCAAATAAAAGCACTTTCACATGTAAGTGAACTATTTAATCAACTGAAAGAAAATAATATTTTCAATGCTTTATAAGGATTCACTCATCAAGTAAGTCATCATCATCAAAATCCAGATCGAGGCAAGCTCCTCCATTTTCGCCAATTCTAGTAAATTACCAAATATAAATTTCATGAAAATGAATCCAATCATTTGTGTAAAATACTAAAGTATCTAGTTCTACCAGAAGAACTTAGTACAATATCATATTGGCTAAAAAAATATCAATAAGCATCATTGTCAAGTCTCAATACAAGAACAAGACCTAAATAGTTTCTTTTGTAAGGAACCATTCCATGTTTCCATCTGGAATGTTACAGCCATCATATCAAAATTGAGTTAAGTTGTATTATCAAGTTTTGAATGAAATATCCGTCCCAAGAAGGAGATGTCATCAAATATGGAATGACATAAAGACAACTGTAAACATCATTGAAACATATCAGTGCTTATCTTGGCCAAGAAAGGGAGATTCAAAAAATTCAAAATAGCATGGATGTAGGTTAAGACATGTCTACACAGTCTTTAACTCCATCTCTCCCACAGTTTTGAATATTCGATCTTTGTTCAGTCCCTTTGTAAAAGCATCGGCCATATTATCCTTCGATCTCACATCAACCAAAGTGATAATACCTTGTTCTATAAGATAATTCAGCGTGACATGTCTCCTCTTACCATTAAAGAGTGAGTTTTTCACAATCGTAATTGTAGCTTGATTATCACAAAACAAACTTAAAGAGTTAATCTTTAAACGGGTCAATGGAATGTCCATGATCAGATTCATTATCCACTCTGCTTCATCACTTGCAGGAGCTAGAGCATAAAGTTCCAATTCTATAGATGATAGAGCAATACAAGTCTGTCTCTTTTACTTTCATGCAACAGCGGCTCCCCCAAGGGTAAATACATAACCATTGGTAGATTTACTGTTTCCTAATTCTGAGTCCAATGATGCATTAGAATATCCTTCCAGGATAGGAGGATGGTCATTATAACATAGAACATAATCTTGAGTACCCTTAAGGTATCTCATCAGCCTCATAAGGGCATCCCAGTGCTCATGGCTAGGATTACTAGTGAAACGACTCAGCATGCCAACTGTAAAGGCTTGTGGACCCCGATCTGAGGATGATGAGGAAACGAGTCCCTACATCCTCTAGATCTCCACAATAAAGAGAGCTCTGACAAGGAACTCTCGGAACGGTGCCACCCTCATAGCATAGCACGAGTGGCGATATAAAAAAAGAAAGAGATACCTCTTGATCCGAAACCAAGGCTCAAACCAAGACGCACCTAAAATAACTCAGAGTCGCCATCCATGGAGACGCCATGGAACCAAAAACAAATGCTCTGCTTGCAACAGATAACCAGAGATACAGAAGGTCCGTGCCTGATGACGAATGGAGAAGGTCCGAAGAGAACCCCCAATTTGCCCGAGTGCAAACACTTGGTCTCTTATGCCATTTATTATTAACCTTGAAGAGTTTTAGGCGAAAATCATGTGAAATGGGAACACGCATCTCCGAGAAAACGTCTATCTAATCATGCATGTCTCGGAGATGAAAATATGCACACACAAAAAAACCGGAAATAAATGTCTCCTAAGAATAGCTAGGTTACTAGTGACATGCCTAATAGGTGTCTAAGTTCTGGTGGACGAACACATGCATGCTACAGCTACAGGTATAAGTCTGTACAGGAAACAAAATCTAAAATTAACAGTTGATCATGAATAGTAAATGAAATTAGGAACAAACAAAAATGCCAAGCAAATAATAGAATAATGAAATAAAACCTATGGCGCAGATATAGCGCCTATCTACATTGGGGCGAATACATAGCGCCTAATATAAAAACCTAACACATCTCATCTAGAAAGCAGTAAGTGACAGATAGCAATTGCAGTAAAAGCAGTAAAGCGCTATAGTTAAGAAGGTAAACATGCACAATGAGCAAACATCAGTAGATAATAGTAAAGGATAATAATCAGTAACCTAATAAAGATAGAGAATTACAGCTAAGCATGTGAGAACTACAGCTAAGCAGGTAAGAGCTACAACTAAGCAAGTAGGTAAGCAAGGAAATGAACACACGCTATCATGATCCTATGCGAAAATCATCATCAATATGCAAATACAAGTCCTAAAGTACTATCAACAAAACCTAAGACTCTAATGCTTCAGCTCGAGTCTTTAGATGATTTGATATTCATCCAAAGAAGTCTACGTATCCCCGCCTCCACGAGAATCAAGGCAACGTAGTTCTTCGCACCTATTCTAAACTATGATGCCTAAGACACCTAGACCTCTATCTTAGACTCGATCTAAAAGACCGGACTAGTTCTTAATGCTTCTTGTGCGATTATTTAAATTTCAATGGATTGTAGATTTTAGGACACCCTATATGCCCTAACTAAATGCAGGTTAGCCCTAAGCTAATGCAGGTGGTTCCTATAACCTATGTGTAACTAGGCTGCGCGTCCTAAGGAAAACAATGTGATCACTAGCGCATGATGAGGACCCCGATCTGAGGATGATGAGGAAACGAGTCCCTACATCCTCTCTCTCCTGTTCGGCTGCCACGATGAGACTCCCCTCTTTGAAAGCCCTAATTTGTTTGCTTGGAAAACAAGCAAGATGCTAAATTTACACCCCTCCTTATTCCATGGACAGCCCATACATAGTATATTTGTAACTATTTTTTTTCAACATAGGGAGTGGCTTAGGAAAGAACATGGATCAGCATCTGGGCCCTCTTTCATTGTATACGATGTTAATAATGGCACACCCTGGCTGGATAATTCACCTCTCTTTTGCATTGGTTTTGGGATAAAACTAAGAATTGGTGGGCAACTCGGGTTAAATTTCCTGAGATTCAAGCTATGCCCTCAACATAAAATCGGATCGGGTTCAGGCCAATTAAGCTCATTTCTTCACAAAAATTTTAACTTCAAATTACCTGAATTGCACATTTAAGAGCGAGGTATCAAAGTCAGCGATTCAAGGCTCGAATAATGGGGTACCGGCATCAAAGCCATTTAGGCTTCATAACAATGGTCAGGGATATTGGGGCAACTAAACAAGGGTCTCAATAGGCGCTTGGGGACCATTCAGGTTTCAAGAGATTTCGAAAATTATCCACCAATGAGAACTCTTTAGGGTTTGTTTTATTTTGGCACTTCGACTCAACTTTAGAAATGTATTCGATTTTGGGGAAAAGTGTCAGGTCAAAATGGGGTGTCTACAAGGCTATGTCTAGTCTAGTGCAACTCATCGCATACATGAGACTGCCAATCAGTTTAGAATAATCCAACTGATTCACACTGGCTCCTTCATTAGGTCTAAGCTTTTTGGTATAATCAAATGGTGTCACAATTGATTTACACTCACTGTATCCCCATGTAGAAAGTAGTTTATCAATATAATGGGCTTGGCTAAGAGTGATCCATTGCCTTTCAAAACTTACTTCATACCAAGAATGGTGTCTACCACACCGAAATCTTTCATGTCAAATTCTTTAGCCAACATTGATTTCAGGTCACTTACTACAGAGAGATCGGAACCAAGAATCAACATGCCGTCTACATACAAGCAAATAACTGCAACCTTATTCGACACAGAACGTAAGTAAAGGCATTTATCTGAATAACTGGTCTGAAAACCAAAGCACTTTACTACCTTGTCAAATTTTTGATGCCACATTTTATGTGCTTGTTTAAGACCATACAAATATTTGTTTAACTTACAAACTTTATGCTCCATTAAGGAAAGTCGATCGTCTTTACATCCATTTGATGACAACATATTACTCAACAGATGCCAAAGCAAGAAGAATTCTTATCGTGGATAAATGACAGACCCGTGAATAGACATCAAAGTAGTCAATCCCACTGACTTGAGTATAGCTCTTAGCTACTAAACGTGCTTTATACCGAGCTATTGATCCGTCAGGATTAAGTTTCTTCATCAAAATCCATTTACAACCCACAGTCTTAGCCTCTTTTGGCAATCGACTAGATGTCAACTTTAATTTTGTAACAGAGAGCTCATTTCATCATCAATGGCTTTTGCCCATACCAAAGAGTCCCTAGATCTCATCGCTTCCTTATAGGATGATAAATTATTATCTAAATAGTAGGTCATAAAGTCATCACCAAAATTCTTGGGTACTTTACCTTTTGTAGAAACTCTTAAAGGTTCTGATTCAGAAATCAGTGTAGGACGGGTTTCAGAAATATTTTGTTCAGACTCTACATTCGATTATGTAACCATCTCAGTATCGCCAGGTATGGTCAAACTATGATCTCTGAGAAATTTATTCTCAAAGAATACTGCATCTATAGATTCTACAATCATATTGGTTGATAGATCCAAAAACCGATCAGCAACACTATCTTCTGCACCACCTAGATAAACACAAGTGTTGGTTCTAGGTCCTACCTTAGGTCTCCTAGGGTCTTGTATCGTGACATAAGCAATACAGCGCCAAGTCTTAAGAGTGTCATATCTATAAGGATATTTATGCCATATCTCATAAGGAGTCGAGGTCAACTTAGACTGTGGTACTCTATTCAGGATGTGATTTGCAGTTAAAGCTGCTTCTCCCCAATAGTTAGTAGGCATGCTAACTGTCAATAACATAGAGTTTAACATTTCAGTTAACGTCATGTTCTTACGTTCAACTATGCCATGAGATTGAGGCGAGTAAGGAGCAATAGTTTCAAGTATTATGCCCTGAGAGGCACATAATTCCTTGAACTGTGTTTTACTTTACTTATTAATTATCACATACCATGCAAAAATAATTTTTGAACTAGGATGTATTTTCCTTTTACTTTTTTATTATTTTTATGTTTTTTTTTATACTTATTTTGGCAGAAGATGTTTGGCTGTATCCACTGATGTGGACTGAATGTTGCAAGTGAAAGGGTCCTAGAAGCTTTTGGGTAGAGACTAGTGAGCCTTTTTTTTTTTTTTGATGAGGAGTGAGCCTTAACCAAATTACTCAGTAGCTGTAATAGAAGTAATTAAATAAGAGTTCTAGGTGAAAAGTTAATAATTATTAGTCCAAAATCAACACTCACTCTTCTTTTTTATGAATGGTAAAAAATTGAATTAAGAGAGAAACCAAGGGGACCTGGGCCATTGAGAAGATCAAGAAAGTACAGCCAACATAACACAAATACAAGGACATAAAAACCAAGCACCAACATCGACCCTAGCCAAAAGTTTCCAAGGACGCCCTACCCACTCCCTCCTAGAAACTATTTGGTGTACGTTGGGTAGAAATCAACATTGGCTTTGCTATATTGGAAATCAACACTCACTCTTACTGACATTATCAATATTTCCACCCAAAGTACAGCAAATACTTTACTTAATTTACAAGAAAATTACATGCTAAACAACCCCTAAAACTAAATAATAGCCACGGGTCTCACACTTAGGTCCTGTCGGATTGCAGGAATTTTATGGAAAAATCTTGGAAAGGAAAAATATTTGTAAGAGTTACTACTTTTCTTACACACGGAAAATGATTACCTGAACTAATCCTATTCAACTTTTACCTAGAGGGACCTTCAATTTATAATAATACATGTATAAATTAACCATAACCATATCATTTCTCTTTACATCGTGAAGTGAAAAATCTTCCCAAGAATGAATTTTCCATTAGAAATATTTTTCTTGCAATCAAAACAGGACCTTTAGGATGAAAAGTCATGGAATCTTTTAAATTCTATAAATTGGTTTCACGGCTAAACGCCATTGCATCTAGCGTTAATTCCATTTGTTAGCTATTTTTCTGCATGTGTTCAGTGCCTAACAGTTATGCCAAAAGCCCCAAGGCTGGTGGAATGCGTTAGGCTAGGCCCTTAAACCACTAGGCCATTAAACCACCTAAGATTGTAACATTCAATCGACGTCCTCAGCAGCCCACTCTGTGACATCTTTCACTCTGTTCTCCAGGAAGCACATTTCACAGGTCGTTCCTTCCGTGACTCTTAACACAAGATGTAATGTTGGCTCTGATACCAAATATTAGGTACCTGACCAATAGACTTCCTCTCCCCCTCTTTCTCCTATCGTTGGGCAATCTCTAGAGCTCAATTTACGAGGCAACATAAAATACATTTGGAAAATTGTCATATGATGCAAAAGGTACAGATTTGAGAAGATTGTATCCTGTGAATAGTGAAGTAGCAGCAGAATGAATAATCATTCCTTAAATAAGGTGGAATAGATTCAAGGTCTATCCCGTTTGTGCATTTTCATAATAATGTTACCACATCAGAATTCACTTCATCCTACCCCAAAAAGAAGACAACCATTACTAAAGCAGTAGAGAAACCTAGCTCAGTAGCTGTACAGAATCATGGTTTTCTTTACAGGAATTTTCTTGAAAATCCTCACACCATAATTACATATTACGAATAAAAAGAACTTTACAAGCCGGGGGACTGTAGTTACAATTAACCCCAATCAAACTAACTAGAAACATAGGGCTCAAAGAGAGTGACACTGGGATTTGGATCATGTTGCAGTATATATGCGGCCCGTTCGAATTCCTGCCGAAGAATTGTTATGGTATGCTTGTCAACGACCCGGCCCAGATCGTGTGAGGTCTCGAATGGATCTTCGATGCATATCAAATGACGGTCATTCCCTATTCGCCTTGTCCAGTCTTTCATGCGTTTGCTGTATAAAATGAAGATCATCATATGGGTTAGTAATACACCATATCGGTTAGTAATACACCAACTTTACAAAACCAATTTTGCTGGAACTGCATAGCAGCTCATGTTTCAACCACGGAATTTTACAATGAAAAATAGAAGGATATCAGAGTACACCACTGAATCCGCAAGGATCCTTTCTGCGAGTATTTTGGAACATGGAGTTTGTTCCACTCTAAATGCCAAATGGAATGAGAATTGGAAAGTTCCTTTTAATTAATTTAATTAAATGTTTATATGCAAGTGGGGCATGAATGGGAAGTTGATTTGGGATATAAAATGTCTCAATGCATCATCAGACAGTTTCTGGCGAGAAAACCCGTGAATTTCCTTTCAGGACCTATATTGAGGAAGTGGAAGGACCGAAGGAGATTATTTTTAACAGTGTGCCTGCCAACGGAGAGAAGAATGTGAAGGTGTTGATCCAATTGACAAGTCACTGCGATGAAGATGCCGGCACTGTAATAGATGAATTTTGGACTCAGCATCTCGATCGTGGGGTTTGGCTCTAGACTCCGATATGAACACTAAGCTTCGAGCATTTTTATGCATGTATAAGCTCAATGCATCAAGCAGTAAGTAAGATACTAATTTTGGACTTCACAATTACCCTTTTTTCATGCCTTTCACAAAAAAAGCCAAGTAAAAGCATATGTAAATGGAACTTGTCCTTGTGCTTCACTTGGGTAAAACAAAATATGTAACCTTCAGTTTGATAGTGTCTGTTTATGTCAAATCCATTGTGCCACAGAGTCCAAAATAAATAAACTTACGATGATTAGGTATCCAACTGCCATTAAAGAAGCATAGTTGTTTGTTACCACAAGCTCCTTTCTGACATCCGCAAACACCCTATCAAGTAACTGAATGATAACTTTTGTCCGCGAGTTGTCTAACACATCAATGGATTCCCAAAAAATCTTCCCTTGATGACAGTACACTGTACACCCAAAAATTAATATAACTACTACCCTCTGATCTGTCCAACTGTCAAGCATGATACTAAAACCATATGTCCTTGTAGTTTTATAACTATCCAAACAGAATTTATGGTTTACTTCCTTCATAGCAGCTCCATCTCATGATACGTTGTAGGCCTGTAACTACCCAAGAGCCTCAACAATGATCTTGAAGCTCTTCAACTTTATTGAATTAAATACTTACAAGTGTCTGATAAAACCAATGACAATACAAATATAGACCCACTTCATATGCTTGTGATTCACAAAATTAAAATGCCATCTGTATCTCAATTTTCAATCTCTTAGTAAGAACATCTAATTTTGGCCTGCAAAAGAAATCAATAAGGCATTTATGATGCGGGTTTTGAGTTAACCACCATTGACTGCACTCCACCAATTTGTCCGTGCCACTCATAGTGCCTCCTATCACAATCTTCATGATCATCGTGCTCCCAAAAGATTTTCTCAAGGGGCTCCCTCCATTTATTCTTCTAGGTGGATTGTTTTTTCTAGCCTCCTCCACATTTTTCCCATATAATCCTCCATTTGTTTTTTTACTGTGAAGGGAAGCCTTACGAACAGGATGTGCATTTCCTCTTATCTAGCTTGGGTGTTACTTGTATGTATATTCGCCTAACAAACAAAATGCTAAGTTTTTCCAAGACATACATACTGAATCAGATAAGGCACATTTGCTTGTTATTGTTGAGAGTAGGCTAATTACATAGACCCACTTATGCGGGGGCATTTCTGTACTTTCCATGTAACCCTATTATATATATATATATATAATCATTTTCGTGTGGGAGAGAGATATACAACTCTCTCTCAACTCTTCTCCACTTCTCATCTCTTCTCTCATGGAAGATAGGATACCTCTAACATGGTATCGGAGCTAATGGTAGTGAGAGTCAATGATCGTGAAGATGCGACGAGACGCGCCACTCACACCATCTGAAGATGTGACGCGACGAGATGAACCCCTTCTCCACTCTTTTTCGGTTTTTCAATAAAACCTAAACCTACCCTTATCCCTAATCTTTCTCCACCACACAACCTTAACTGTTACCCTAACCCTATGCGCCCCCTCCCTCAACCCTAAACCTAGCCGAAACCTTCCTTTTTTTAGTTTTTCCTCATTCTACCCTAGCCGCCCCCGCTTTATAGACCTTCCAATAATTTTCGCCCAACTATTTCCTCTTTTTCCCAACCCAAAAGTCCCTTTTGTGGCAGATAGTAATCGTGCAGCTCAAATGAAACTTCTGTGGCAGATAGTTGATGATAGGAGGTCTCTCTGGGTTAATTGGTTCAGATTAAAGTACCTCAAGAAAAAGAACTTCTGGGACAGGCCAATGCCATCGAAACCTCCCTGGGGGTCAGGAGCATTTTCAATTGCAGGGACGTTGCAAAGAAACATGTCTGCTATATTATTGGGAAAGGGAAAGGGATTAACTTCTGGACGCAACCTTGACATCCCAATGGGCCGGTTTGTGATCAGATTTCGGAGGGACATTTGTATAATCTGATGAAACTAACTACTATTGCAGAGATGCAGGAGGACGGAAGCTGGGACCAATTCCAACAGTTCCCCCATCTTACCCAACTCAAAGAAATCATTAAAACCGGGATTTATATGAAAAACTCTGATGATCAGGTGATTTGGAAAGCTTCCTCTGACGGGAAGTTCTCCCTCAGATCAGCATGGGATCAAATCAGGGAGCACCACCCCCCATCCCCTTGGGCCAAAACCATTTGGGGAGGAGGCCATATCCCTGAGCACAGCCTCGTTACCTGGCAAGCTCTCAACAATCGTCTCAGCACTCGAGACAGATTAGGCTTCCTTGGAGCAAACAGAGATCAGAACTGTCTCCTATGCAACACTGGTACTGAATCTGTCAATCATTTGTTCTTTCAGTGCTCCTTTTCAGCTTGGGTGTGGAGATCCATTCTGGGTGGAATCTGATTCGCTTACTGCTGTAAATGTTATCAATGAGAAGTGCTCTTGTCCCTGGAAGGCAATTCAAGTGTTGGTGGAAATCAGGGAAGTTCTAAGTCAAATGGAGACGTGGACCGTTAATCATGTTTGAAGGGAAACCAATGCTGCTGCAGATTTCCTCTCTAAACCTGATTGCTGCTATGAAGGAGAAGACCTTCCATGTGATAGTTTACCCAGTCAATTGTTGGACATTATTATTGCTGATTCCAATGGGACCCAATATATTCGATTGTAGATCCGTTTATGGATCCCCAGTCCTTCTTGGCTGTTGGTATTGTTTTTGGGAGATTGTTCCCTTTTTGTTGGCTTTCGAGCCCCCCTAGCTTTGTATGGTTCTATTTTCTTTTAATATATCTGGTTTGGGGTCCTGCCTAACTCCAGTTTACCCATAAAAAAAAAACAAAAAAACAAAAAAAAGTCCCTTTTGAATAACAACCCTAACCCTAAAAGTTCCTAATGTAATTTTTCTCTCAAACCTAACGCTACAACCCTCCCTCACTCATCAATTTTCTCTTCTTCTTGTGTTGATATCATCTCTTAACTTCGCGTTCTATTCAAATCAGTCTCTATCCCACTCTCTCTTTATGTTCTAAATTTGTTTCTTCTTCTCTTTTATTCTATTATTGGTTCCGGGACGTTGGTTGGTGGTCTTCTTTTTCTCCTATGTTTGTTGGGTATATTAGACCCTTTGTTTGTCCTGAAACCGCATCTTGATGTCTTCAAAAGTGATTGTTAAGTGGCTTTATCTGTGGATTTGTAAGTGGTGGTGATTGTTGGTGATATAAGTGCACGCCAACTGTTTGATGAAATGTCTGAGAGAATTTTTGTTGGCTTTGATAGTGATCGATTGTACCTCGTTACTTGTGTTGTTGGCGGTGATTGGTTTGTAGTTGGTATTGGTGGTGACATTATCTATAGGGTCTTCTGTTAGTGACATCGTGGTGGATCTATGTTGATATGTTGCTGGTGAATTGATTTTATGGTCTTGTTGGCGATTTGGTGGTTCGTTGTTTGTGCTGATAGTGGATGAGATTTCTGTTGATAGTGGTTGGCCGTGATCCATATGTTGGAGTATGTTGATGGTTTATGATTCATCGTGAATTGTTATTGGAAATTTCTTAGTGTCCGTCTTTGGAGGTGATCGGTTCTTGTTGGTTGATTGTTTCTGATGGAGTGTTGTGTTGTTAGCAACTCTGATTGATGTAGTTGCACCCTCTTTGCTCGTGGTTTGTTGGTGGTTCGTTGCTTCTACACTTTTTTGGTTGGTTGCTTTTACACTCGGTGTTTGTTGGTGCTTCGAAGCCGCATGATGTTTGTTGGTGCTTCTCCATGATGTGTGTTGTTGCTTTGTGTGGATTTATGCATTCAGTGGTTGTGGTAGTTTGCGTTGCTTTACGACTTCGTCGTTCTTTGTGGCTTGCCATACTCGTTGCCATGGCCACCCCTTCGTGTTTTATCAGAGCCGTGTGATGTTGTGTGGCACTATGGTTGTCAGCTTTGTTGTTGTTGGATGATCGTGTTGTACTTGTCGATTGGTCGTTGCTGGAACCATGGTTTGAAATTTTGGTTTCGGCATAAATTTCGGACCTAGCCGAAATCGAAATTTCAACTGCAATCCCAAAATTTCGGCCGAAATTCAGTAAAGAGGCACGAAATGTCGTTTTTTGGGACCAAAATTTCGGCTGAAATTTGGTACGGGAACAAAAAATTAATATTTTTTCCAAAATTTCAACGAAATTTCCTAAATTTTTGCCAAAATTTGGTAGGTTTCGGCCGTTTCGATTTCGGCACGTTTCGGTGTCGGTCTCGACTGAAATCCGAAATTTCGGATTTCGGTCGAAATTTCAAACCATGGCTGGAACTACCGCCCTGTTGGTTGGTTGTTATTGTTCTATTGGAGACGTGTTGTTCGGCCGGTTCTCCTTGTTGTGCTTTGTCACTTTGGTGTGCTTTCTTGTTGGTGGTTTGTTGTTGTTTCCCTGCTGGGGCGCTTCTGTTATGACTCTCTCCCCACGTTCAACTCCGACATGTGTTGCTGCTTAGTCTGGACATGCTCATGGCTTATGTAGTGGTCGCTCTGGTAATAGTTCTGGTTCGGGAGGGCTGTTGTTCTGGTGGTCGTGGCTCTCACCATTGTACTCATTGTGGTCGGGATGGCCATTCCGTTGCCTTTTGTTATGATCTTAATCGTGAGTTGCACCCCCATCGGAAAACAGGGGCAACTTCTGTTGAAACGTCTGATAGTCCTGCTCCTCCTCCACTGTCCATCCTGAGCCTGCTGGTAGTGCCACCTTCGCTCCATCTGTTAGCCCACCCTCTTGCTCTGTCTCTTCCTTTAGGCCGTGGCTTATTGATTCAGGTGCCTCCCATCATATGACTGGTGACTCTGGTATTCTTTCGGCCTTTCGACCTTCGTCGACTGTTACTTCTGTTAATTTAGCTGATGGGACCGCCTCTCCTGTCTCTGGAGTTAGGGTCGCCTCTCTTTCCCCTAGCATCTATTTATCATCTGTCTTATGTGTTCCTCGTTTCCCTATTAACTTACTTTCTGTTAGCCAATTGACTAAGGATCTTTATTGTTCAGTCACGTTTTCTCCTTCTACATGTGTTTTTCAGGATCTAGTGACTGGGAGGACGATTGGTTTGGGCCGTAGAGTGAACAACCTATATTATCTGGATCAGTCGATGCACACTGTTGCTTTAAGTGCCTCAGATGATGCCTTTCAGTCGCACTATCATTTAGGGCATCCCTCTATTGATACGGCGCGCCGATCTGGCCTTCTCTTTGGTCATGTTACATCCGTCCGCTGTGAGTCTTGTGAGTTAGGTAAACACCATTGTGTGTCATTCCCACCTCGATGTGTGTTCTCTAGAGCTTCTCGTCCCTTTGAGTTGGTTCACTCTGATATCTGGGGTCCCTGTAGAACCTCCTTCATATATGGTTACATATATTTTATCGTATTCATTGATGATTATTCCCGTCAGACTTGGTTGTTTATGTTGAAGGATCGTAGCGAGGTCTTCTCTACTTTTTCACACCTTTTACCATGAGGTGTGTACCCAGTATAGTTGTTCTGTTCGCTGGTTGAGGACTGACAATGCCAAGGAATACTTTTCCTCGTCTTCTGGTTTGCGTGCCTTGACTCTCATGGTATCCTTAATTAGTCTTCTTGTGAGTATACCCCCGCACAATGGGGTGGCCTAGCGGAAGATGAGAACTTTATTAGACATCACTCGCATTATTCTTTTTCAGATGAGGCTTCCCAAGACTTTTGGAGTGATGCCGTTCTTACGGTATGCTTCCTTGGGAACCGTCTTCCATCTTTCGTGTAGGGTGGTCGTTCTCCTTTTTCCATCCTTCACCCTTCGGGTGATCCATTTCCTTTGACACCCCGTGTTTTGGCTATCTATGCTTTGTTCATTGGTTGTCTCCTGGGTTCGATAAAGTTGACACCCGTTTTGAGCGGTGCGTCTTTCTTAACTACTCTCGCACACATAAAGCGTACAAGTGTTACAGTCCGACCCTTCGGCGTGCCTTTGCCTGTGCTGACATTACATTCTTTGAGGATAACCCTCCTATTTCTTGCCCACTGCTACTGGCTCTGTTCCTGCGTCTGGGGTAACCTCTTCCATACCTATTCTTGTCATCACTAAGTCTGGTGTACCTCCTTCCTTACCCACATTACCTTAGCCCTGTCGTCATTGAATCTAGAGTACCTCCTACCTCACCTAGTCCAATCGTACTGCCCCGTCCAAACAGGTGAAGGTTTATACTTGTCGCCCTTGCAGTTGGTGTCCACTGATAAAGCTGCTCTATCTTCTCCGCCACCTCACTTCGATCCACCTGCGGATCCGCCACTGATCTTCCGTCTACTTCTTCTGGTCCACCCACTGTTCTTCACGTAATTGTTTCTTCTTCCGCACCTGATGATGCTCCTATGTCATCTCGTACACGTTCTTGTTCTATTCCTCATTCCATTTCTAACGTGGTTTCTTATGCTCGTATGTTTGCTACTTATCGTTCATTTTTGTCATTGGTATCCTCTATTTCTATACGTCGTTCTGTTGCAGAAGCTTTGGCTCACCAGGGTTGGCGAGCGGCAATGGATAAAGATGGGTGCACTGCATTCTAATCGCACATGGCAGTTAGTTTCCCTTCCTTCTGGGGCTCAGGCAGTGGCTGTAAGTGGGTGTTCGCAGTCAAATATTTACCAGATGGCACCGTGGAAAGATTGAAAGCTAGATTGGTTGCCAAAGGATACACACATGCATATGGTATTGATTACACGGACACACTCTCCCCAATGGCTAAGAATCCTTCAATCAAAGTTCTGATCTCCCTTGCAGTTAACATGTCGTGGCCGCTCTATCAACTGGATGTCAAAAATGCATTCTTGCATGGTGATATCCAGGAAGAGGTTTACATGGAGCAACCTCTCGGGTGTGTTGCTTAGGGGGAGATGAAAAATGATGTCAGTATGTTGACCAAGGCATTGTACGGCCTTAAGCAGATGCAGACTGGATAGGATCTCCTACAGACATGAGATCTACTACCATCTATTGTACGTTTGTTGGAGCCAATTCGGTGTCTTGGAAGAGCAAGAAACAAGATGTTGTGTCTAGGTCGAGTGTGGAGGCAGAATATAGAGTCATGGCCTATACAGGGTGGGTGCGAGTTGATCTGGTTGGGGTTATTTATGTCCTCATCACCTGCTTCACTCCATTGTGATAACAAGTTAGCTATCAACATGGTTTCGGACCGGACCGAAACCGAAACGTACCGAAACAGAAATTCCGAAACTTAATTTGGAGAATTTCGTTCAAAATTTCGTAAATTTCAGGAATTCCGTCGAAATTTATAATAAAATCTTAATTGTTTATTCCATTAAAGAATTTTGATCAAAATTACCGAAATTTCAAGCAGCCTGAAATTTCGGTAATTTCTATCGAAATTTTGGTAATTTCGATCGAAATTTCATCCAAAAAAACCGGGATTTCATGCGTTAATACCAAATTTCGGCTAAAATTTCGGTTTCGGATAAGTCTGAAATTTTAGCCGAAACCGAAATTTAAAACCATGGCTATCAGCCATTCGTATTGCCCAGATCCAGTTTTTCATGACAAACACGTAGTGGTGGACTATCACTTTATCCTTTATAGGATTCAAAAAGAAGAGATTTGCACAGCGTTCTCGAGGTCAAATGATCAAATATTAGATATGTTTTACCAAACCCCTAAGCAAAGCAAGGTTGAGGGACTTACATAACCATCTAAGCAAGGTTGAGCGACTTACATAACCATCCGGGGATGTATGATATATACATTCTAGCTTGAGGGGGAGTGTTGAGAGTGGGCTTATTACATAGACCCACTTATGTGGGGCTATTTCTGTACTTTCCATGTAACCTATTTTACACACACACACACACACACACACACACACACACACACACATATATATATATATATATATATATATACAACTCTCTCTCAACTCTACTCCACTTCTCATCTCTTCTCTCATGGAAGATAGGATACCTCTAATTCAATATATTATTCATTAAATACAATAAATATTATATGTAAAATATGAAATCCAAAATCTAAGAACATCTTTACTTCTTTTATTGCAGCTCCTTCACTTCATGATATGTTGGAGGCTTAAAACCACCCAAGAGCTTCAACAATAATCTTGATGCTTTTCATTTTTATTTCATTAAATGCTACATGTGTCTGATAGCCCATGGCGTTACAGATATTGACCCATTTCATATGCTCGTGATTCTCAAAATTACAATGACACCTAAGTTACATGGATTTTTCAGAATCGGAGAAGTACCCATGTCAGACAGCTATTAGGTGCCAATACTTTAGGATTCGATGCGACACTTCCAGATCTCTTTAATATATATATTTTTAGATAAATCAATTTTACAATTATCACATGTTTTGAGTGTTATCTATCTTATATGAAAATAAAACATTAAATTTACTAAGCTACCAAAATTCTGAATATGTAACCATATTAGCATGTAAAAAAATTAAAATTAGCCGAATCCATGAATCCTTTTTTGTTTTTTTGAGGTTGTCAGAATCCAATACTCGATACCAATGTTGGATTCCGACACTTGTATCCATACCCATGCAACATAGAATGCCATCTGTATCTTAATTTTCAATCTCCTGGTAAGAGCATCTGATTTCGGCCTGCAAAATAAATCAACAGGCCATTTATGGTGCGGGTTTTGTGCAAACCACCATTGTCAGAACTCCGATTTGTTGGTGCCACTCAATTGCTCCTATCACCATCTTCATGAAAATCGAACTCCCAAATGATTTTTATAAGGTCTCCCTCCATTTTTATTTTTTTTCAATGGTCAAAATTTCATTAAAAGGACCGAGATGGTCAAAAAATTCAAAAAGAAAAGAAAAGCTCCAATGCTATGTACAGGCAAAGCAAAAAACACAAACATAAAGATCAAGGAAGGAGAAAGTCACATTGCTCTAAGGACTCCAAGAGAACTCCTCTTATAGGTAACTTATCAGCTACTCCATTGGCCGATCTTCTATCAAGCCGGAACAAGATACTTGAAGGACCCACTATGTCTTTTATCTCATTAAAGAAGTCCGCAAAACGCCATGGAAAGATTTGAGAGCCGCTTAACCACGGGATCACATTAAGTGAATCTCCTTCTGCCACCACCCGATTGAAATCTTCTCCCAATAACAATTTGATGCCTTGATGGACCGCCCGAACTTCCACCTCACTAAAGTCCGCCACTCCAATAGGCCTTGAGAAAGCCCATCTCACCTCCCCAAACTCATCCCTAAAAATATCCCCTATACGGGCTGGCCCCGAATTACGAAGACTAGAGCCATCAAAATTTAGCTTGAGAAAACCCCTCTCCGGCGGCTTCCAAACCTGAGCTACATGGGTTTTGATCTCAACGCTAGCAAACACTTCCCTCCATCCATTCCACAAATCAAAGGTGGAGACAAAAAGGAAACTAGGAAGCGTTTTAGCCCAAAAAACTGTGAGCGCCATCACCTTGGAAGATGAGAAAGCCACGCTTTTCACATGACCCTTAAAAATCCTTGCCTTTGTTTTCCCAAAGAATCGAAATTGCCGCTAGGAAAAAAATATGCCAAAGAATCTTCCCTTTTTTTCACCAAGGGGAGAAATGCCAACAGTCCAATACTTGCAACAAATCCTTGGGGAAGACCCAAGAGATTCCAAATCTCTCTAAAATGCTACACCATACCTCCCTGGCCATCTTACAATGGATGAGAAGATGATTTACTGATTCCCTATCTTCAATGCAAAGAGCACAATGATCTATAATCAACATCTTTCTTTTTCTTAAGAAGCCCACCGTCTGAATACGCTCAAGAATGGCAGCCCAACCAAAAAAGATAACTCTAGGCCGAGTAGGGATAGACCAAATTCTAGCAATTCTAGGAAAAGCAGGACAAGGCACAAGATGATGGTAAAAAGACCTAGTAGAGAACTCCCCGGAAGAATTCCAAACTCATACCCTAACATCGGAACCATCACGCTTTATATAGCAACTCTCGAGCAAATCGAACAGCCTGGTTACCGAGGGAAGCTCCCTATAAAGAAATTATGTCTAGATGCAGGGACCAAACAACCCTGCCCTCACTGCGGACGAAAAAGTCTTCGACAAAAGCCTCCTTCGAAGAAGACACTACAAATAAGTCCGGGAACAATTCCATCAAAGAAGAAGCGCACACCACTTATCAAGCCAAAACCTGGCACGATCCCCGGTGTAAACTCTGAATCTAGTACCAGCACGAAACAAGTGAGAAATACTCAGAATATCTCGCCACATGATGCGCCCTTGCTTAGAAAACCTATCCTCCGATTCTCAGTGACAAACTGCCGAACCATACTTGCTATCAATAACTTTAGCCCAAAGAGAAGTCGGCTCCTCCCCATATCTCCAAAGCCATTTCCCCATCAAGGACATATTTACTTCTTTCACCTTTCTGATCCCGAGGCCTCCTGCTGCCTTTACCAGCAAGCAAACCTCTTTCCACCCCACTAAGGGAATACCCTCTTCTCATCACTTCCACCCCACAAGGTCTCCCTCATTTTATTCTTCTAGGTAGATTTTTTTTTTCATTTTCCTTCACATTTTTCCATATGATCCTCAATTTGTTTTTTGACTATGAAGGGGAAGCCTTATGAAAAAGATGTGCATTTCCTCTTATCTAGCTTGGGTGTTGCTTGCATTTATATTCGCCTCAAAAAAGAAATACCAAGTTTTTCAAAGACATACATACTGAACCAGACAAGGCACATTTTTTTGTTTTTTTGAACTATAAGGCACATTTGCTTCTTCTTCTTCTTTTTTTGAAAATGGTAGCCAAATATATTAAAGAAAGACCGAGATGGTCAGAGTACAGCGAAAGAATGAAAGAGCAACATAAATAAAATGCAAATAAAGAGGGTCACGGAGGGAGACAATCATAAAGGGCTAGAGAGTCCTTGAAGGCTTCTCTAGCTAAACCATCCCCCATCTGATTAGCGGAACACCGCACGTGAACAAATACGACCTCCATGGAATCCACCCAGTCGTACAATTCATCGAACCACCTATCAAATCTCCATGGGGGCTTTTGAGATCTTTTGAGCCATCAAATAACATTGGAAGAACCCCCTTCAACTACTATATTATTGAAACGTTTTTTTCGTAACAAGCTCCAAACCTTGATGCATTGCACGCGCTTCTGCTTCTGTGGAGTCCGTCATCCCGATAGGGCCCGCGTAGGCTCAAAGAATCACTCCAAGCTCATCTTATAATGCCCCCAACTTCAGCAGGACCCGGATTTCCCAAGCTTGAACCATCAAAGTTGAGTTTTAGATCACCTGAAGGAGGGGGGCTTCCAATCTTGAACTATTTTCTGATTGATCTCTGCACTATTACAAACATCTCTCCACCTCTCCCAAAGCACATTTGCTTTTTATCAATACATTATTCATTTAATAAAATAAATATTGGCTACTGATCACTGATATTCGCACTGCCAAGTTTTGATAATAAGACCAACTCACCTTGTCTTCTATTATTTGATCAGCTGTAGAAAGCCATTACAATTCCCGAAAAGCTCCCAGCCACCAATAAAAAAGAAAAGATAAGGTGAGTTCGTCTCAATAAATGCCAGAAACATGGTTAGCATCTTATGCATAAAGGACTACGTAAAATGCAGTTTGATAATGTAATTGAGGACATTAACTGGATTTAAAAGCCAAAGAACATTTATCATCAGAAAAGCTTTCTTCATTTCAGAGGTCCAGAAAAGAAAGAACTTGGTCCTACAATAAAACAAAAGGTAATCTCGGGGGGCTCCCTCTCCTGTTGGATATAGTATAGGCAGGAGAGGCTTCAATATTTCCTGTATTTTCCTTTAGAGGCTATTAAATCCAAGGCGCCTGGGAACAAAGGCACATGTTTCATCTGAAAAAACTGGATTGACTAGAGAAACAAATAAAAAGTTCCGTAAACAGATTATGTCTAATAACAAGAACCTCACAGAAACATAACAAATGACACATAAATTATTGCTTTCAGATATTGTTAACTCTGATACAAATTTTTTCATATAAATGTAATGACTAATAATTGCACTGTAAGACCTGACATAATAGAGAAGTACTAATACTTGAAGCTTCATCCATATGAGTAACAGAAGACACAGAACGCATAATGCAAGTGATAAGCAACAGTTCCAACCACAATCCACATATCAGGCTTTCATAGTATAATCAGCGAGTTTTTTAAAACATATCAATATAGGAAACCGACTAGTGGACTATCCAAGGTTACTTTGTAGAATTTAAAGAAAGTATCAACGATTACCAAGACACCTCACCTAATAATTCTTCCGGTGCGAACAGATATGACACCATTTACATAATCATTGTGATTAGCCCAGTAATCAAAGAATGCCCACAGCAATTGAGCAATGCTTTCCGTGTTCTGAGCACCAAAACCATGGAGGCTCTCGACTTGATCGAAATAAGCACATTCAATATCATCTACAGTTACCCGATAAGTTGCTTTCATTTCCTGAAATAGAAACAGCAGCAGAAGTTAGAGAGGAATCAACAATGACTGCTTACACAAAAGTAATATACAGTCTTCATGACATTAAAGAAAGAAAAACAAATTGAAAATAATAAGATTCCAGTGCAGAAAACTATTATTAAAATCTGCAGATCTTAATGAAAACTAACATATATAAACCTTTAAAATTTGGTGGAGAATAAAAATTGAATATTCTACAAGTGTCACCAGTAAGATCAACATAGAGTGACTAATGCTACAACCATCTATTGGACCCGTGCTACAAATCATCTGTCACCCTAAGCTACACTTACTGGAATCTTTAGTCTTCCCAATGTGGCCTTTCAAGACATCTGTACCACCTCAGATTTGACCTAACACTCCAAAAATTGCTAAAAATACTTAGCCAGATGAGACGCATTTCCTCGGTTTCTGAGATGTCAGAACAATGTACTTGCAAATACCAGAAACAATTAGACAAAAATATGTGCCAATCGAATATAAGGATGTATACATAGCACTTGAAATGTTGCTCAGAGATCTCAGAAGGAATTGGCTGAGAAGGATAATGATGCAATCCAACCTCATACACAAGGAGGGAAAGTCCCAGCGATGCAATCCAAAAATTAGCAATAAATTTGAAATTTTGAGGATGGCTATTTAGGAAGATTCATAAGTGGAAGTTTCACAAGTGGAAAATACGGAAAGTTTTCGTGAATAAGGAGGTGTTTTGGCGGAATGGAAACTTGCTAAGCTTACATGACTTTGAGATATGGAAAACTTGCATTCTTGAAAAGCTTGCAAGATTACAAGCTGTGAGATTTAGCAAGTTTCAAGATTTGGAAAATATGATTTCCTATTCCCTTAAGTATTTTGTTTTCTAAAAGGTTATCATTTTCTAATTTAGCTATTTACTAGATTTGATAGGCTCTAGTTGCTTTTCTTATTTGTAGCTAGTTTTTAGCTAAGGAAACTTTAATATTTTAGATAGATATGCCAATATCATTTTTAGCTACTTTTTAGACTTTGGAAATCTTTTAGAAATGTAATAAAAGAGATGGACGATTGGAGTTGGGAGAGTCTTTGAGATTGAACAAGATTTTATCTTCACGGCATACTTGAGATTTCGTACGAGTTCTTCATGTTACTTGTTGTTTCTTGGTTTTTGTTTGATGTGATCCAAGGAAGAGAAATAGCATAAAGAGGAGAAAAGAGAAAAACAAGGGGAAGAGAAGAAGAATAGAAGGAGGGAAGGAGAGACGAACCCTGGAATCCACTAGGAAAGAAGGGAGAAGATAAGAAATTAGAGAGGAGAAATAGAATATTAAGAGAAGAAGAATCCTAGAATCCACTAGAAAGGAAGAGAATAGAATACAGGGAAGAAGAAGAGGTATAGTGGAGAATCTCTGTTCTCAAGTCATTCATTCATTCATCAAAATTTGAGAAAAAACCTAATGCATGAGGGCCTATATATAAACAATTAAAATACCTTGGAAATAAAAATAACATGGAAAATAAAATCCCTAAAAAACTAAAACATGAAAATAAAAGTCTTAAAAACTAAATGACATGTAAATAAAAATCCTAAAAGTTTTAATGGGCAAACATGCCACTTATTAGGCCTACAATATGCATCATTCTCCCCTTGTTGAAAAGAACTCGCCTCGAGTTCTAGTCCACCTGGATCAAATATATAAATGACTCACTCCAATAGTAGAAGACCATCAGTGTCATACATCCGCCTAATAGAGATCGCCATAAGCAATCCATCCTGACAAGTGCAGCAGGATGTAGAAATAGTAATTCCAATCAACCCAATTATCTACTGAAACATACAGGTGATCTCGCTCGTGTTGGGTGTAACATCCACATGCAGTACCATATCCACATTAATAATATATGTCAATATCTCTGTGTCTGCACAAAGTTCTGCAATCTGCTCAATCGGTTCAAAGATATGGCAATCCTCTACAATGTGCGTCTCTTGTAGTAGCTCATCGGTTAGGACACTCGCCTCTGACTCGTGATTGTGCTCTGTTGATGGGTCAGCCTCGCGTGGCCCAGCCACAATATCTGCCTCACTGTGGAAGTGTAAGGTTTGCTATCTAGATGCTCGACAGTCGGTCTTGAGGGAATCTCAAAATCATCATGCTCATCGACGTCGACCTCATCAACAATATCATCTAACTGACCATTGAAAATACTTGTGTCTGGCTCTCTAAGACAATGGCCTCTAGCAGACCACTAGCATCATTTATGTCTGGCATGTCGTGGGCGTCGGCAATATCGGTCATGGCATCTTCCTCCCCTTCTAGAGATGCAGCCTCATCGACATGGGAAGAAGGAGATGGGTAGGCTGAGCATGAATTCCTGATAGTCGTGGCCTCCTTGAGAGCCTTAAGCGCAAGATGCTTGTTAATGCGACTCAAGGTTACTTTCATAGCCGCTATCATGTCTAAGTGCTGATCCAAAGTAGCCAGAGTGTGTTTCTCCCAGTCCCCTCGTGATTGGACTTGTCTTTGCCTCTGATGATATCGATAATAAGCCTTTCGAGCATATACCTTCGCGAACTCATCACGGACTTCTTGCCATCGACTAAAACAAGGCATGCCTAAATCATTGCGCTCTCGCAAGAAGTATCTCCATTTCACCTTAGCATCTCTGCATATTGTATCGTTGACTCGACGAATGGTCATTTGATGATCATAACCATAGTACGTATGGTATGCATCAATAGCCTTGATCCATTGTGAACACGCAACATCGTAATCTCCATAGGGATAGTAGTAGGCATCGGAACCATAGAAATATGGAACCCGTGGTGCAGTCATAGTGGGGCGAATCAATGTAACATGACCCAAGAGGGAATCTGTGGAAATCATCGGTAAGATACGTCCGTGATGTCGAAAGGAAAATAATGCTTTTCGCGGATCGTCGATCGGATGTTAGAAAGTTGCCGATCGGATGATGGAACGTGATCAACAGCTGAGATTTCTCCTGAAATTGTGCTGAAAGTCACTGTCTGCAGCTGAAAATGAGATGGATGTGCTCTCCTTTCTGCGTGGAACAACTTCCGTGGAGAAGTCACTGACAAATTTCGAGCGAAAATAGCCCGAAAGTGGAGAGAGAAACTAGATGGAGAGAGGATAGAGAGACTAGAGAGAGAAGAAAACTCTAGTTCTTTTTTTTGGGCGGGTGCCTAAAGATAAAAGAGGGGGGGAAGAGGAAAAGTAATGAGTTACCCAAGGTAAGAATGGGGGTAAAACTAATGAGTTACTTAAGTGGGGGGTGTCTAAAGGAGGAAAAGGGGGTGGAAATTTACCTTATAGTATAAGGTATTCAATGATTAACAGGGGGGCGTCCAAGGAACAAAAGGGGGGGGGGGGGGGGGGAGGTTATCTATCCTTTTCTTTTCCTTTTTCTTTTCCTATTAAATGATCTCAGCCACGTGACTGAGAAGTGGAGAAAATAAAGGGGGTGTCCAAGAGAAAAATAGGGGGTGTGGAGAGCTGCCTTCTTTTATTTTGATGGTAACCGGATACTTAGGTAACTCAAAAGGTTACTTGCTTGTCAAGTAAAGAAACTGACAGATGTAAGGATGTAAATCAAACAACTTGCCTTGGGCAAGTAAAGAAACTGAGAGGTTTAAGGATGTAAATCAAGCAACTTGTCTTTCTAAAGTAACCACCAAAATTGTAACAGATAAGTTTTGGCACTTGCCTTATATTTTGTGAAACTTGCTGTGCAAGTTACGTACTCACCCATGAATCTTTTTTCTTTTTTTTTGGTGGAACACAGCAACATGGCAACAGCAGCAGCTTGCCTAGACCCAACAATCCTCACGTAACAGATTTCTAATTACTAAGAAGGGGGGAAAGGAACTATAGCTTCAACAATCCTTTCATGGAAAGTACTCTCTGAACAATATCCTATGCGATTCTTTGAGGGCAAAGTTCTGAGAAATGGCAGGAATAGCTCTGTTGTTGGATGTTTTGAAGAAAAATCCTAATTTTTCGAGCCAAGCCCTTCACTCACGGTTTATTTTCAGCTTTTGTCACTGCTTTTGTAACGACCCGATTTCCATGACTGGATCGCTACAAGCAAACACCTGCCAAAATACCCATAAATTTTTATTTATTTTTAAACCATATATGAAAATTAAATAGTCATCGCTCTTATTCCATTTCCAAAATGTCCCCTACAATAACTTTAACTTAAAACCAATTTACTCAATTAAGTAAAGTCTCAAACTAGTCAATTTAAAATAAATTCAAAGTGTTGACGAAGGGTATCGTCTTCCTTAATTATTTGCTCCCATCATCCTACGCTCCTAGACATCCTCGTGCGCAAACGCACCCTCATTAGAATTCTCTAATCCTGGGGAGAAAAATAAGGTCAGCAGGATGATAGAAACTGAACCAGTATAAGAATTCAATTTAAAACAACAAATCAAGATCCATATTATAGATAAGACAATTGAAATTTTTCAAAATAATGGTTTACCAAAATCTTCTGCAGCTGAATAGAAAAATCATTTAGGGTGAACAAATGTACTAATAACTTAAAGAGAATAATTCAATAACATTAGGAACAATTATAAATCTACCACATTCTTATCATAGCAATTTCATTTAAACCCAGGGCACTCCAGCTCCCACTAGCTTGTTGCCCTTGCCGACACGGTCGACTCCGCGTGGACTTATTACGGTAGATCATACCGCCTAGGGACTCTTGGTCTCCGTAGGATTCCGACATCAACTAGGAGGTGCGCGGTTCCCCCAAGTTGTATACCCTTGTTTACGGGGATAACTCAATGGTTTCCCATCACCCTTTCCCATTTCCTTTTTGGATATTTCTTATGTTTCCATACGACTTCCAAGTTATTTCATGTGATAAAAACAATTAAACTGATAATTCCTTATTAGAAATCAGATTCATTTCCAACATGTAATACAAGAGACAAAATTTCATTCCTCGTAGAATAGTTTAGAAAACATAAAAATTTAGATACTTCACCATTCTTGTTGCATGAATTGAAAGCCATACGAGCAAAATTTAGATATCACCTGCCTTATCGAAAATGTTTTATTGAACCTGTGAGGTGGATGCTCTGGAACGGCCTTGAAATAAGAGGGCGGTTTGACAGACCTGACATAAATTTAGATGCTAAGATACCCATCTAAATGTTATAGCATACATTAGAGGAGGATTGACAGTCAGAATCGTCTAACCTCTTTCTCCTAATAGCCCTTTTTTTTCTTAAATTAAAATTTATAAGATACATATATACCCGAACGAGAATAGCACACTTGTTTTCTTTTATTTATGAATTGAAATTTATTTTACTTCATATGTACTGGTTACACAGAATATTTTCATAAATCTTAGTGTTTGGAGTTAAAAATCATTTTGATGATGTGCGTTCTGATGAAAACAAATCTTGATATTTCATAACACATCATTTATATATATATATATATATATATATATATATATATATATATATATATATATATATATATGTATGGATGTATAGAACTGACATAACATAGAAAAATATCATTTGATCTAGGTGTGAAATCCTTTATGAGAATTTTAAAGAAAGTCATTAAACCCATTTTAATGAATACAATTGTTGATATTTTCGTGGCCGAACACTGAAAAGTCTTTTTATCAATTTATATATATTTATATATATATATATATATATATATGTAAATACATGGTACTGTTGAAATATAGCACATATATGTATTTAACAAGGAAGCTCTTTATTTATCTTATACTCATAATACTGTTTAAAAGAGGTTCACATAACAAAGATCATTTTATCTACTATACATATCTTTGAACTATTTGAACAAAAATAATATACATATGAAAAGTTGTTCTTATGTACTTTAGGTACCTATATCTGTTGGAAATTTAAAGTCTAGTTATATATAGAATTCTAGCATTTATTCTATATACAAATATTGTTAGGGAATAGAAGAATCATTTTATTTGACATATAACATAGGACTGTTGGATAAAACACATGTAATAAAATTACTCTACTTAAATTTGTTCCTAAATTAGTAGTAATAAAAAAATCATTTTTATTTAATTTATGTAACCTGTTCTTGAAATCAAACTGTCGAAATTCATTTAAAAGGCCTTCTTTAAAAATTTATTTTAACCATTTATCTGTTCGAGGAAATTTTTTTTATCAATTTCTTTTTTTATAAATTAACTAATAATACCCACTCACTTAACATTCCTTCAAATACAATGCTGATCATTCACAGAGGACATATTTATCCATGGAAATTCTATTAAGTTAATATAAGGTCGTCAACTGATGACACTTATTTTCAAAGAGGATTCTATGGAATATATACATATGGTGGTCATCAACTGATGACACATATTATGAAAGGAATTTCTATTGAATTAATAGGATGGTCAACTATTGACACAAATTCAAAGAAATCTCATTTCATTACATGGTGGCCATCAATTTTAATGATAAATCATCATAGTTGGAATGAAACAGGAATGAAAGGACACTTACTTGTGATGCTACAAGCTTAAGATGACTAGGGTTCTTTTCCTTCCCCTTTTTCTCTTCTCCCTTCTCTTTTTTTTTAAAACTTGACCCTCCCTCTCTATTCTCACGTTTTTGGGCAAGAATGGGAGGAGTGCACCACTTTTCTTTTAATACTATTTTACTTTCCTTACTTTAAGATTGGAAATTATGGTGAGTGGTAAGAGGCTATGGTAAATTGCCATCAATCCAACCCCTTGACTATATCTACAAGGCATAGTAGCTATCTTTAAGGGGTTTAAATTTCAAACGAAAATAAAAGAAAGGAAAGGAACGACCAAAAGAGGGAAAATATGTGCACAATGAGTTGTGTGCACAATTCTTTCCTCATGGGGAATCGTGTAATTGCCCATAAAATTTGGAATGTTCCTATTTTATCTCTCATTCACTCCTTTTTCATGGTTAGTAGATATCCCTAATTATATCTTACTATACCTAGATTTTTAGATCATATCTAAAAAATCAAAGAATATAATTTATTTTTAGAATTAGAATAATTTGGAAGTGGGCCACTCTCTATTTAAGAGTATGCACGTTTTCCCAAGCAAGGAAAAACGTGGCCCTCTTCCCACACATTAAACTTTCGGTTTTTTTTCATATTTTAAGTGACATTTTTCATGGAATTTATTCCGTTACAACAAGCCTTGATAACCTTTCAATAGCCATTGATCCAAAAGAGCAATGGATCTAAGATAATCAAGGGGAGAGCGATTAAATTTTTAAGATTAAGGGTTGATCAATGATGGATATTCGATCCCCACGCTTGAAATTTAGATCTACCGATCCAAAGGCCTAAATCTTAGGGTGATCAAAAAAAATTAATCACAGTCATTACAGCTTTTGTTGATGCAGCTTCTATTTCTGAAGGAAGGCCTGGGTTTTGGACTTATTGCGCCTAAACTCTAGGTGTTTAGGAAGGCCGAATGGTGGCTGGTTTGTGGTGGAGTTATGGTTTAGGACAGATGGTGGATCTGTGTTAGGCAGGGGATAGAGGCTTTGGGTGGTGTTTTGAAGGCTTAAATAATAGGGAAACAAGGGTGCTGTTGAAGTTTTTTTTTTTTTCTGGTTCTGTTTTGGGATTGGATTAGATGAGGGAGAGGGTTTGGGTCTGCGGAAGATGGTGGGGTCTGAGAGATAAATAGGATGGAAGATGGTGAAGAGAAGGAAAGAGAGAATAGAGAGAACGAGAAGCAAGGGGAAAGAGAATAGGGAGAGAAAAATAGGGTTGGATCTTTTGCTCTGATACCAAATTGATGTGATCCAGGGAAGAGAAATAGCATAAAGAGGAGAAAAGAGAAGAACAAGGGGAAGAGAAGAACAATAGATGGAGGGAAGGAGAGACGAACCCTAGAATCCACTAGGAAAGAAGAGAGAAGATAAGAATTAGAGGGGAGAAATAGAAGATTAAGAGAAGAAGAATCCTAGAATCCACTAGGAAGGAAGAGAAGAGAATAAAGGGAAGAAAAAGAGGTATAGGGGAGAATCTCTGTTCTCAATTCATTCATTCATCAAAATCTGAGAAAAACCCTAATACATGAGGGCCTATATATAGGCAATTAAAATAACCTGGAAATAAAAACAACATGGAAAATAAAATAACATGGAAAATAAAATCCCTAAAAAACTAAAACATGGAAATAAAAGTCTTAAAAACTAAATGACAAGTAAATAAAAATCCTAAAAGTTTTAATGGGCAAACATGCCACTTATTGGGCTACAATACGCATCATTGTTTGATCTTGGTATTTGGGCTGCGCCACCCAGCCAAGAAAAGGAAAAGAAAAAGAGAGATTTAAACTCACCACTTCTGTCAACACATCATCTTGTTATTTCTGATTTTTATTTTTATTTTTTTAAACTGTGATGGAATTTATGTGGGTTTTGGAATGTCTTAGTTTTGCTTATTTAGGGTCTGGTTTTTGGTTGGAAATTTCTAGTTTTAAGTATAGTTAGAATCTAAGTTAAAATAGAAGTCTTTTGTTCTAAAGTTAGAAAGTGTCTAGGTTAATGTGGTATTTAGACTAGTTTTGCTTATTTACGGACTAGTTTTAGGTTGGAAGTTTCTATTTTTAAGTATAGTTAGAATCTAAGTTAAAATAGAAGTCTTTTGTTCTAAAGTTAGAAAGTGTCTAGGTTTAGGAGTCACTACTTTTGCGAAGGTTAGGGAGGGAAGTATATAGTAGTTTATATAAAAGGTCTTTGGGTTGGTTTTGTAAGCATTACAAAAAATGAAGTTTATGCAAAGAGTATTACTCTCTCTGTTGTTTCTTCATTGAGCAGCACCATATTCTTCTGTCATCATCTTCAATTGAGGAATGTGCACGGTTTTGTTTTGGATTTGAATTTAAGTTTGAAAGTTGTGTTAGCTGACCTATTTCTGCTCACCATAATTGGTATAAGAGGAAGTTCGATCTTAGGAGTTGTATTTGTGAGAAACATTGTCCTGAAGATTTGGAGGCCTAGTGTGATGGACCGTTTCTTTTTCTCGCAGACAAACCTGCGGGGCGCCCCAACATACGCATATGCTAAAGCCAACCTTTTCTAGTGCCAAGCCCTGAAGGCCCTACATGCCCAACACCTCTTGATGCTTTGCATGTTCTCCCGATCACTACTAACACTGCTCTTGCCGTGCTCAACTTCGAGCCCACTTCCGTGATCAGTGTGCATCACAAATCCATTGAATACAAGGCCCTCAAGCCAAGTGCAAGTCTATCCAATGCGAGGCATGTCGATGCCATACACTAATCCACCAAGTCTAACAACCCGAAAGTTCAAGCCATAGACCAATCTGCAGGGACCAAAGTCCCGCAAGGCAGCTAAAACCATATGGAGGCAAGGCCAGGTCCAAAGACGCGCCGCCCTGCCAAGCTCAAAGACTTAAGGGACCATTTGCAAGGTTGTGGCATAAATCCACTATAACACCCAACATTTTTTTAGTGATAATTATAAAGAAGATATATATATATATATATATATATATATATATATATATATATATAATATTGAACATGATGTTATGGACCCACCTCTATCCCAAATATTAAAGGGTGTGACTAAGCTATTATTATATAATTAAAACAACTGTTAATTAGGGGCAAATCAGGAAGAAACAAAATTAACTAAGAAATTAAATTTTAGCCACAACAAGTGGGGCGTGTAATACTGCCCAACTAAATAGGCGTTACAAATTTATTTTTTAAAATGTAATCTCTTCCCTTTTGTCACACGCCTAAATTAGTGGGGATTTGGTGGATTGGATAATCCCCAATATGCTTAGATAAGAGTCCATAAGAAGGAGGAGTAAATAAGGTAGGTTTTGGATATGAATGGTACCTAAGAGATAGGGAAATCTTTGTGATTGCTTTTAATTTATTTTAGAAAACCTTATATTAGCAAACAATAAGATTACTTAGAGACTAAGTAATATTATGAGGAAATTTCTAGATTTTGGGTTATTAGTTTCTTTAATTTAAAATTCAAAAACTCTTAACAATAGGGGATACGATCTTTATAACTCATCAAAGTATGTGACTCACCCAAAATACTAAAAATAAGGGATGAAATCTTAACCAAAAAGGAGGGGAAAATATTGTAATTTCCCCCACCTCACGCCCAACCATAATGGACGCCCATTCCAAATTTCAAAAAAAAACTCATGCCCTTTTTTTGTCCCTTAAAATATATAGCTTACTTGCATTTTCATTTTTGCCCTAGCTTCTTTAACAAAAAAAAAAAAAAAACAACATTAGAAAAGAAAAAGAAGTGAGAAGAAGAGGAGAGCCCTAATCTTCCTCAAACCTTGTAAAATCAAGTAGGTGTTCTTTTATTTTTGTTTGTCTTCCATCCATGGTGGTCGATCATTTTTTTTATGGCTACCATGTTATTTAAATAAGACTGGTCAGTTGACTCATGTGTAGGGTTATAATTTTAAATGATATTAATATATGATTCTTTTTTTTTAGACCAATAAAACTCACAAAAGGGTTTTTCAAATTTTCTAATGATTAATATCAAAGGATCTTAACAGTTGGATCAATATAAAGTTATGATTTTTCTTTCGTATGATATTAATAACCAAAAATTTTCTAACTGGAAGAAAATGTATCAATGGAAAATTCGATTCTTTTTAAACAGTTAGATCCATATGAAAGCCTATGGTTTTGCTATGAGGAAACTGTTGTTGAGCTTAAGCTCACCAAACTTATGGTGAGCTAGCTTGCCCAATCACATGGGTCCCACATTTTGGGGAGTGATCCAAACCATTCATTTGCAAGGCCTTATCATAGATAGGGGGTGTACCAAAAATCAGCTCCATAGGATCATCCTAACCCCTCCATTTGTGGAGGACAAAAATGGGGCAGATTTGTGTCTGTCCATTTTTGTCCTCCACAAATGGAGGGGTTAGGATGATCCTATGGAGCTGATTTTTGGTACACCCCCCATCTATGTAAGGGACTTTCAAATGAATGGTTTGGATCATCCTAACAAAGTGGGCCCCCATGTGATTGGGCAAGCTAGCTCACCATAAGTTTGGTGAGCTTAACAGTTTCCTCATATATATATATATATATATATAAAGAACTTTTGTTTACCCAAAAGCTACAATATGGAATTTTAATAGTTAGAATCCTATGTGTGAAATCAACTGTAAATATGGTATTTTGTCTATAACTACTAATAAGGGATGGCAACATTTGAGTATGTACTAAATCGAGTTAATTTCTAAATAAATAACTTAAATAGTTAGATAATTGAACAATCAAAGTTTTCTTCCCAAAATTTGTAATGCACGAGTTTATCAGTTTCTAATAGATTCTACACAATGAAATTTTTTATAGATTTTAATCTATCAGTTCTATGCTATTATCCCTTTTTAATACGATTTTTGGGTACGGTTAGTATCTCATCAGTGTGGTACATATGTATTTTTTTTTAATGATTTTCCTATGTATGTCTTGCATTTCAACAGTTTCACACTCAAAAGAGATTTCCTAAGTATGTTGTGTCTATTCATCAGTTCCACATAAATTAAAAGATTTATTTGTTGTATATGCAGCGCTTTTACAAGTGATCTAATGATTCAAGTATTCAGGAGGATACAGATAAAATGATTTTTTCTTCTATTTTATATAGGTTGTATATCGTCAGTTACATGGGAAAATTAAACGAAATGGTTTTTTATTTCACATATGATTATTCCATCAGCCCATAGACTATATATATTATTATATAGGGGGAACCTTGTCTGTCCTTTTTCCTCATCAAGTCCTTCGTACTAGTGGACTAAAAAGTTTTCAAATAAATCCTATTTTGAATGTATCCCATCATATCAGTATACAAACGCATAAGGTCTTGAATAAAATTTTAGATATACCCTATTTAGGCAATGCATGCACATAAAATTCTACATACGATATATATGGTATATATAGCATGTCTTACCAGTGTGGTATATATAGCATGTCTTATATGAGTTATAAGACAAAATTTTGGGGACATATTTCTAACCAGTCAGTATGGGCACAAGGATTCCCTAAAATGATTTTTGTGGTTATTTCGATCTCATAATGCTCTAGAGATAAAATTAATTTATCCAAAACAGATCTTATAAATAAGTATCTTTGAAAGCCTTTTTGATACATTAAGTATGTATGGGCAGATCTCAGGAATCTTATGTGCGGTGCCAAATCAAATAATTTTCACAAGTTAAATTATTTCATCAATTCTAGATCCTCGTGTGCGTTGAGTCTTTGCAACCCCTTATCGGTTCTTTACCTCTGTCAAACTTAAAAGAACGTGGGTATGATTTTATCTTCAGGCTAATTCCCCTCACACTCTCACTTAGAGGCCGTTTCGATATTCACATCCGAGGTTTTACAAGGTAGGTGATAGCTAACTTTCTCGTATGGCTTTCAATTCATGCAACAAGGATGGTGAAGTATTTTAAGTTTTATTATTTTCTAAGTTATTCTATGGTAAATGAAATTTTGTCTCTTATATTACATGTTGGAAATGGAATCTGATTTCTAATAAAGAATTATCAGTTTATTTGTATTTTTCAATCACATGGAATAACTTGGAAGCCGTATGGAAACATAGGAAATATCCAACGAGGAAATGGAAAACCATTGAGTTATCCCTGTAAATAAATGTATACAACTTGGGAGAACCGCGCAACCACTAGTTGATGTCGGAATCCTACGGAGACCAACAGTCCCTAGGCGGTATGATCTAGCGTAATAAGTCCATGCGGAGTCGGCCGTGTCGGCAAGGGCAACAAGCTAGTGGGAGCTGGAGTGCCTTGGGTTTAAATGAAATCGATATAATAAGAATGTAGTAGATCTATAATTGTTCCTATTGTTATTGAATTATTCTCTATCAGTTATTAATACATTTATTTCACCTTAAAATGATTTTTCTATTCAGTTGCAGAAACTTTTGGTAAATCATTATTCTAGAAAAATACAATTGTTTTATTTATGATATATGAATCTTGATCTGTTGTTTTAAATTGAACTCTTATACCTGCCGGGTTACTATCAATCTGCTCTAACGTTGTTTTCATCACCAGGAGTAGAGGACATTAACGACGGTGCATTTGCGCACGAAGACATTTAGAAGCGTAGGGGATGAGATCGATTAAATAAGGGAGATGACACAGCTTGGTCGTCACCTAGGAAGCACAGGTACTCTCCCGGGGCTCTCGCACCCGCACCCGACACGTATGGGGTGTGGGTACGTCCGGGTACGCCCCGGGTGCGTACCCATTTTTTTTTAAAAAAAAAAAAAACTAGTTTTTGGTGGTTGGGTGCGTGTCGGGTGCGCACCACGCGTACCCGACACGTCCTGCTTCTTCTCTTTCCTCTCCTGTACTTTTCTATATTTTCCTGTACTCATGTACTCTGTATTTACATGTAAACCAAAATGTCTTTTCTTTACTATTTTATTGTCCATTTACTTAAGATTTACATGTAAATAACGGAATACCCCCCTTTTGGATTTATTAAAAATAGTTTCAACACCCAAATCTAAAAGGAAAAAAAGTCAACTCTCCAGTTCTAGTACAAAATTCAAAGAAAAATGGTCGGGTCAAAATTTTAACTTTCTTAACTTCCAAACGGTGGGGTATTTTTCAAATTTTAAAAATTCATAAAATCTATCGTGTCCAAACATTATTAAATCCCAGAAGTCCGGTAAAAAAAATCTCATTATTTGGTCTCTAAAAATTATTCATCTTGTCAGGCACCTGGTCAACACACTGGTGACAGACTTTTTTTTCTAATGAATGATGTATTGATGCCTTATGTTATGAAATATGGAACTTAATCACTTATGGAATGAAGAGTAATATTAGAATTTTCCATTTTGGTGATGTTATTGTTATTTAATTGCTCTACAATTTTTTTTTAAATTTTTATAAATATATAATAAAATATTAAAATATATTATTATATTCGGCGTACCCGAACGTACCTGCACCCGGTTTTTTTGGCAAATCACGTACCTGTGTCGTGTCGTACCCGCACCCCGTACCCGTGCTTCATAGGTCGTCACTTTCATTTAGTTTAGATTGTTTGGTTGAGACTTTGATTAGTTGCACAATTTTTTTAAGTGGATGCTATTGTAAGGAAACTCTATTGGGATTGGAATAAAAATGATGGTTGTTTAATTTTCATATATTGTTTTAAAAAAATAATAATTTATGAGCATTTTCATAGGTTCTTTTCCGTAGCGATCCGGTTATGGAAATCGGGTCGTTACATCCACTCTCCTTCTCGGATAGCTAGAGCCCAACAAGGAACGAGGCATTGTTCGCCGCCGCCCGATCCATCAAACTCGAAGGCTTGGTCATCCAAGGAGCAAGCATGCCCCATGGACTAATCTGCAGGACTTCCGTCCAAGGTTTTAAATTTCGGTTCCGGTGTCGGTTTCGGCCACCACCGAAACCGAAACGTTTCGGTTTCGGGCCGAAATTTTGGCTGAAATCATGTAAAAATATGATTATGATTTCGTTTATTTTTTTAATTTCGACCGAAATGTCTAAAATTTCGATGTCAATTTCGGTGGAAATTATAACATTTTGGTGTACATATTTAAAATTTTGGTGGAAATTTTGTAAAAAAGTCCAAAAATGAAATTTCAACCTAAATTTCGGCGACATTTCAGCGAAATTTTGGAATTTCGGTGAACATTCGGTGCTGAAATTTTGTAAAGAAACGACTTCAAGTGAATTTCGTTTCAGTTTGTGCCGAAACCGAAATATTTCGGCCGAAATTTAAAACCATGGTAAATACTTATAAAAAAGAAACAACTATAAATATCTGAAAAATAAACGGCAAAAGAACATAATACAGGAATTCGCCAAGGTCCTAACATAGATGAACAAGCAATGGCTACTGATATTCACAAAACCATGTTTTGATAATTGCATTAACTCACCTCTCTTTTACTATTTAACCTGTTGTAAAAGGTTATCAGTTATCACAAATTCACAATCCCCAAAAAAGTTCTTAGAAGCTAATTAAAAAGGAAAAGACAAGGTGAGTTAGTACAATTATCAAAAAAGGTAGTGCCAATATCAGTAGCCTACCCAATACACTTTCTCCAATACTAGAATGCAGTAACATGTCATGATCATTTGAAATTTATACCTGCCGTAAAAAGGAATACAACCATAGGCATGGTCACTGCAAATTTTATTGTTTCAATAACACTGAAAAGCATATACTAATATGGTCATGACCATAGTTGCCGGAAACTCCTTGGGCGGGTGGGAAACCCGTTTCCCCTAAAACGCGTTTCTCGTGGGTAGGAAACTCGTTTCCGAAATGTTTCCGAAATGCACAGGAACATATGAGAAACTTATGTAAATCATGTGTGAAACGCACGATAGACATATGCAACACTCGTAGAAAACGCATGTTAAACGTGTAGGAAACATATGTGGAACTTACGAAAATCATTTTGGAAAAAACACATCAAAAGTTGTGGAATAGATATTAAAAAAGAAAACAATAGCATATAGTGTAAGAAAAATAAAAATAAGAAAAATTCAAATAGAAATTTAAAATTAACAAAATTTAAATCTACAAAACCACATATTTCGTGTTTTCATTGTGTTTCATGTGTGTTTTTTCTATCATTTCTGAAATGCTTCTAATGTGTTTCCTAAGACATTTCTCGTTTCTCGTTTCCCCTAAATTTTTTTTTCAAGCGTTTCACGTTTCGTTTCCCACCCTGGTAACTATGGTCATGACAAACATTTTGTGAAAATAATTGATGACAATTATTATATTTCTGTTTGGGAACAGCAGACAACTAAAAGCAAAGAAATGGAGCAGAAAGTCCATCAATAGATTGAAAAGGTGTGGAACCAAATGAAACCACAGTATTAAATTTCGGATTTCAGTCCGGCCTGACCCCCAAAAGTACATATATTCGGCTTCGGTTGTGGCTGAAACCAACATTTCAATCCTTGAATGAAACAAACATCTTATAGAGCAAAGTAAAGGCACTGCAACATTGGAGCCATTAAAGAATCTTTCAATATCATATGTAGAAAGAAAAATGAAATTACAGACCTGTAAGCAAGGAAGAATAGCAGGCTTACGCAGTTGTAAAAAGTGAATGCACATTAGCACGTACCTGAAAAACAGTAAGAATTATTAAATTGGCATCAAGATATTGACCAAGGCAGGTGAATGCCACCAAAGGCTGATTGCTTGGATAAAGATAAAATATGAGCTTAAATGTTACTCACGCGTAACTAGATAGGGTCCCTTGATAGGTTTCATTGACTCCCCGTGACTTGGCCCAGTATTTCACAATAAAAGCCAATTGTCGCAACCTAGCATCTATTTGTGCATAATCCCGCAGGAGCTTTGTATTAACAACAGCTAAAACATTGTTTATGCATATGTCACAGGAGATTTCAGTCACTGGATCCATAAGCTTCACTATAGGGACCCTCGCACGGGTTAGTGCCTGTAACCATTGTGAACAAATTCAAATGAGAGACCAATAGAGAATATGCAAAAGATGGATTTTGTTGCAATTCCCAATTTTCATTAAAAATACTGAGTTGTTATTGACACCCCCATTTTTTCCTGTTGACACCCTTCTTTTTATTTTTGTCCTTTTGGTGAAACCAAGGTTGCCAGAGCAGGAATCGAAAGCGGGAATCGAAACGGGAATCAAAGGCTCCCAGGGAAGAATCCTGCTCAAGGTTGCCAGAGCGGGAATCGAAACGGGAATCGAAGGCTCCCAGGGAAGAATCCCGCTTCCTTGGGTGGAACTGTCTCCAACCCACTATTTGACTTATGCATGTGCTTACCAATTTTGTTCTTTTGAAAGTGGTAGTGAAAAGGAAAACATAGGTGGGTGCCCAAAGATGAAAGACAGAGGGAAGTGTCAATAGCAGCTCCGAATAAAAATAAGAAATAAATAAAAATATTGCATTTTTCCTGAAAACATTCTATTAATTTAACCATGATTTGTTTTTTTCTTTTTTTTGAATGGTAAGAGACTTTCATTGATAAGAAACAGAGACCGAGGCGATCCATGGAATACAATAATGAACCATGATTTGTAATGGCTGAATTAAAATGAATATATTACCGGGGGTTAGTATTCAGATGCAAACAACATAAAATCACAAAGAATGATACTCGACAATTAAATAAACATATAAAATGCCTTCTTTTGTGCGATCAAAGTTTCATTTGGAATCAGATCCCAAGTGATCATGTACATGCTTTACTAAATGGCCATTAATCTTTTGAATAAGAATTGTAACATGCGTTCATCAAGGGGTTTAAAAACAAGAATATCAGCAGCTTCCGTCAGATTTTATTGGCTTTGAAAAGTAAGATGACTAAAATGAACTCTTAGGATTTTTTCGACCGAAATTCACAAATTTAAAAATAAATTTCGGCAATTTCGGTTTCGGAACGTTTCGGTCCTCACCGAAATCCGAAATTTCATTCCGGATTTCGGCCGAAATTTAAAACCTTGCTAGTAACCCCTTTATTAAAGTGAGTCTTCCACCTCTAGAGACAAGGTTTCTCTTCAAAGTACCTAACCTTCTTTCAACTCTCTCCAAAATTGGATCCCAGCTACATTTACTATGTCTACCACCTGCCAATGGTAGGCCCAGATAGGTAGAAGGCAAGTTTTCCAATTTGCACCCCATAATACCAGCCAACCCAAGAGCAACCACCGACTCCAGGTGAATACCAAAAAGCTTTGACTTGTGAAAATTAGAGCGCTACCCCGAAACCAACTCATAACAACGAATGATTGCTTTAAGGTTAAGGACCTTGGAAACATCCGGAGAGGAGAAGAGAAGGGTGTCATCCACAAACTGTAAATGAGTGACTTCGGTTTCCACTTGGCCAACTTTGAACCCTTCTATTAGACCGCAGCTTGAGCCTTTAGAAAGGAGGCAATTAAGGGATTCGGCCACAATAACGAAGAGGAAGGGGGATAGTGGATCCCCTTGCCTCAACCCACAAGAAGATTTAAAAAACCATTCAGGGCATCATTGATGAGCACCGAGAACCAAGGCGAGGATACACATCTAGAAATCCAATTTCTCCATTTCACGCCAAAACCCATTCTAAGCAACACATAATCTAAAAAATTCCATTCAACCCGATCGTAGGCCTTTTCCATATCAAGCTGCATACTATGCATTTCCTCCCAGTCTTAGAGTAGAAGTCGATGATCTCATTCGCTACTAGAGAACAATCCAAAATTTGTCTATGGCTAACAAAAGTGGACTGGCTATCCGAAACAATCTTGGGCATCACCATTTTAATCCGAGCGGCTAAAACTTTTGCTAGCAACTTATAGAGACAACCAGTGAGGCTAATTGGACAGAAGTCACTAATAGTTGAGGCTCCTTTAACCTTAAGAATGAGAGCTAAAAAAGTAGCATCCGTACCTCTGTCAAGCTCCAACCCATCAAAGAATTTCTAGAAAAAATCTCAAAATGTCGCCTCTAACAAACTCCAACAAGCTTGGAAGAAAGCTAAGCAAAAACCATCAGGCCCCGGAGCTTTATCCCTCTCCAGAGAGAACAAGCCTCTCTCGATTTCCTCTTCAGAAAAGGGCCTTCCCAGAGCAGTTGCCTCATCTTCCTCCAACGGTTGATGTTCTTTATCTTGCTCCTCCAATACCACTGCCATGGCCAACACCGCCTCCTCTTATTTCCTCCTCCCCCTCTGTCATGAAGATTTGGTGGTTAGTTGTTTGTGCTGATAGTGGATGTGGTTGTTGTTTGGTGGATGTGGTTGTTTGGCACTCGTTTAGATCTCTGTTGATGTGGGCTGTAAATGGGTATTTACAGTCATATACCTTCCAGATGGGGCAGTGGAACAACTCAAGGCACGGTTAGTTGCAAAAGGCTACACTCAGACCTATGGCATTGACTGCACAGATACTTCCTCACCTGTGGCCAAAATTCCATTCAGTCGGGGTTAATATCGCTTGCAGTTAATATGTCCCGGTCACTATTTCAGTTGGATGTCAAGAATGCCTTCTTGCATGGTGATATGCAGGAAGAGGTCTACATGGAGCAACCTCTTGGGAATGTTGCTCAGGGGGAGTTGAGGCACTTTGTTTGTTGCTTGAGGAAGGCTCCTTCTGCTCTCAAGCAGTCTCCTCGTGCTTGGTTTGGAAAGTTCTGTAAGGCAGTGGTACGGTTCGGTATGAGACAATGTGTTGTGGATCATTCAGTATTCAGTTCACACTCTGAGGATGGTTGGATTTTCCTGGTGGTTTATGTAGATGATATTATCATCATTGGGAGTGACAATACAAGCATACAGAGACTGAAGGATTTCCTTCAGAAAGAATTCAATACTAAGGATCTTGGACGTTTGAGGTACTTCCTTGGTATAGAGGTTGTCTACTCACGTAAGGGGGTATCACAGAGGAAGTATGCATTAGATATATTGGAAGAGATGGTCCTTCTAGGAGCCAAACCGGCTGAGACACCCATGGATCCAAACATCAAGCTGTCTCCTGACCAGGGAGAGTTGTTAGAGGATCCAGGCAGATACAGATGGTTAGTGGGAAAACTGATATATCTCATTGTGACTCGTCCAGATATCTCCTTTGCAGTTAGTGTAGTCAGCTAGTATATGAGCACGCCACGGACATCTCATTGGTCAACAGCTACCCAAATTGTGAGATACCTGAAGAAAGCTCCTGGTAAAGGACTATTCTTCAGGAAGCATAGTCACATGCGAATAGAGGGTATTCAAATGCAGATTGGCCAGGGTCTCTTGCTAACAGGAGATCTACGACGGGCTATTGTACCTTCATTAGAGGCAATCTAGAGTCATGGAAGAGCAAGAAGCAAGATGTGGGTTCCAAGTCAAGTGCAGAGGCAAAGTATAGGGCTATGGCATATACTGGATGAGAGTTAATGTGGTTAAGATCGTTTATGTCGGAGACTAGATTACCTTACTCATTACATGCATCTCTCCATTGCGACAATCATGGTTTTAAATTTCGACCGAAATTTCAGATTTCGGTGGGGACCAAAACCGAAATTTGGCGAAATTTCAAATTTCAGCCTTTACCAAATTTCGGCCGGAATTTCGGTCAGAAATTTCGAGAAAATGCCATTTTTTTTTTTTTATAAGTGTTACAAATTTCGGTCCGAACTGAAATACAAAAATTTCGGCCGGAAATTTCGGATTTCAGTGGGGTCCGAAATCGGTCCCGAAACCGAAATTTAAAACCTTGGCGATAATAAGTCAGCAACTCATATCGCATTTAATCCAGTTTTTCATGAGGACAAATCACATAGAGGTGGATTGTCATTTTATTCGCAAGAGAATTCAAATGAGAGAGATCAGCACAGTTTTCACAAGATCGTATGACCAAATTGCTGATATGTTCACTAAACATCTAAGTAGAGCAAGGCTTAGTGATTTATGTAACAAGCTGGGTATGTATGATATATACTCCAGCTTGAGGAAGAGAGTTGAGAACTATCATGTAATAATACCCTCCACTTGGGGGTGTTTCAGCCCTTTTATGTAAAACACCCACAAGCATATATGTGTGTGTGTATAATAATTTTCGTGTGAGACAGTATTTTGTCTTCACCAACTTATCCATCTTCTCTTCTCCTCTTTTCTCTTCTCTCATCTCCATTAGCACATGTAACACCTCAATCTCAGTCATGGATGGCCTGGGCTGCATTAGTTGTAATATGGATCATCATAAGAATGTGCTTTGTGTCGCAACAACGAGGTTGTGGGTTCAAGTCAACTTACGTAGAACCAAGTTTTGGATCATTGGAAGCATGGCTATTGTCAACTTCCTCCAGAAGCCAATAACTATCAAGACTCTATGCCAATTGTTGTATATGCCTCATGACGGCTTTGATATCTTCATATGTAGCATCAAGTAAAGGGTCCACGCAGACACACCTACCTTGGCCTCTTCTACCAGCCTTCAAGTTGTTGATTTCACAACAATACAGCAAGAAACCAATGCTCGGATACCAACTTATGCAGGTATGTGGATATATCCGTTTGAAACAACCCCATCTCTAGAAAGAGATGAAACAAGACAAAATGTAGAAGAAAAACTCAAACATCAGCAGCCAATGGCTCCAATAAATATTCTGAAAACATAATGGAAGAAGAAAAGATAAAGAAACACAGATATAAATACCAAAATACATAATGCTAACAGATAAAGAAACACAGAAATACACCTTGAGTGATACAACCAAATGACAGATAAAGTCTAATATTTGATGCGCAGAGTTAACCAAAGAGTCCCTTGCTTCTTTGACATGTGCAAATCCGCGAGGATTCTATGGGCCCATGTGAGTAACGAGAGACATCACAATTGCAAACAAAGAACTTGTTTTGAATTAGCAACAGCCACGTATACAGTGATCAGTTCCATTATGGCTAGTGGCTACTACATGCAACTTCATGGATAAAGTTATAATACAGATATCTAAGAATACTGTTTTTTCTAGTCTGTACAATAGAAGAACATTTTAAACAGCAGTCAAGAAATATTTATTCTTGGAGTAGTTAAACAGATCTGAAAGGTTTACCACATACAAAAAACAATTTCTTCGCTTTATGCAGATCACAGCTCATCCGGTTTTATTACGATCACATAACTGCAGTCATTCAAACTCCATCTTTGCCAAACAATAGGACTAAAGAATGTACTTCCACAACAATCAGCTTACTGTTGGCTATTATATACTAGGGCCCTGTTCGTTTAAGATTATGCCAACCGATTGTGAGCCCAAAACCAATTATTGGACTCAAATTTACGTTTAAATTTGAGTCCAAAAATTGATTTTGGGCTCACAATCGGTTGGCATGATCTAAAACGAACAGGGTCTAGAAAATCCTTTTTAGTAATTGCAATCAAACGAAATGAACACATGTCCGGGAGTAACCTCCTGGTCACATTCATAGAAAAAAATGCCCCAATACATAGTACAAAGAAATATCTGAATCACTGTAAATGAATGGAGGGCATGCTCACTTTTAAAACAACACCTACTACACAAACTATGATAAATGGAATATACAAAGCATCTTAGAATCTGCAAGGAACCAAGCAGTCGCAACTCACCTGCACATTCTGGAGATTATCTGATTCTAAAATCTCTGCAAGTTTCAACAAAATTTCAGCCTTGCTAACATCGTCGTCATCCATTGCAAGACAAACATCAATGTCACTATTGGAAACTCCAAATGAATTAGCACAGGATCCATATAGATACAACTGAGCTCTCGGCCATTCTTTATTTACAAGTTTTTCCAATGATGACAGTAGTTGTTTCTGCTTGGCTTTTTCTTCCTCTGGTGGTATCAGAGATTCATAAATTGAAAGAAAATTAGGCGTAAATCTCTCAATGTCACTACGACAATCCACCTCTCTTCTGCGGTTCCTCATTCGCTGACCAGGTAATTGGGGTCCTCTATGGAAATCTGACCTGACATCCTGAGCATATAAAGGATATAAGCCTTAGATATAATTCAAGAGTACTAGATATGGTCCAAATAGATCATGATAGCTTGTACTTCACAATCTCTTGCACAGGGCCCATTATTAAGAAAACAAGAACATTTTGAGCTCTCAATAGAATATACAAAGATAAATGAAGTGCTTTCTCAAGCTTGATATGCAAACAAAAAAAAACAAGAATTGAGTGAGTACGGTAACAAGGAAACCGGCACTAGAAAAAAAATGAATAATCACCAAATTTTCCAAAATGGGGAAAAAAGAGTCAATCAGTAGTTATGAAAGCAAGCTGACAACTTTGAAAGAGAAATTAGTCGAAATGACTCCACACATCAAGAAAACTAACAAGAAGATAGTAATAATAAATGTGTACACATATTTTTTATTGGTAGCAGATAGTAATAATATTGCAATTAGTAATTTTTCATTAACACCGCAAAACCTTGGAAGAATAAGCATTGTTATGTACCAAAAGGAATTTATATACAACCGCCGTGAGGCTCAAGAAATGCACTTAAAAATAAAATGCTTCACATCATAAACTAATATGATTCTATGGGTTTCTTCAAGGGAAACCAACCTCCTAACCCAAAGCTTGAAGAAAATCTCTCACGACTTATTCAATCCACTAGTCTCTCCTAAGTAGAGAGAATTACAAAAGGAAATAAACTCTCATAAATGGTAAATCATTACAAAAGGAAATAAACTCTCATAAATGGAAAGATTTACAAAAAAGAAATAACTAATATAGAAGTTCCCAAAAGCAATCAAATCTATAGAGGAAAGCTACCAAACTAAGTAACTAAACATGGCACAAAATAAAAGCTAAACATGGCATGAAATAAAAGCAAATGGGAAGGAGCATATTAAGAAGATCTTCTAGCCAGTTTAGCAGGTCCATGATTGCTATCATTCCCTCCCCCTTCAAGATGAACCTTGTCCTCAAGGTTTAAGTGAGGAGACCGGTTCCTAAGATCGTCACAGTCAAGCCAAGTAGCCTCATCGGTAGGTAGACCTGCCCATTGCACCAATGCCTCTGTGATGACTCTCCTTCCATCAGAAGAAATAGGCGGTAAGTCACTTGACGTAGGCACAACGATTCTGACATGTTTCTTTAACACCGACATGTGAAACACTGGGTGTATAAGCGAACCTTCCGGTAACTCTAACTGATATGCTACCTTGCCAAGCGTGCAACGACTTTGTAAGGCCCGCAATAACATTGAGCCAACTTCTGATTAACACGTTGACCCATAGTAGATTGGCGGTAGGGCTGTAGCTTGACGTATACCATATCATAAACCTGAAAATGCTCGGTACAATGTTAATCATGTTGGACCTTCATGCAATTTTGAGCCATTACTAAATTATCCTTGAGGTCACGGAGTAACTGATCCCTGTCACATAAAGCCTTGCCGACATGCTCAACAGCAAACGTACCGGCAATATATCGTTGTAAGACAGGTGCAGGACGCCCGTATAACACCTCAAAAGCATCATCTTCGCTGCCGTTTGATAAGAGGTATTATACCAGTATTCTGCCCAAGGAAGACATCTCGTCCAATGTTTCAGCCGATCAGCAATGAAGTACCTCAAATATGTCTCCAAGCTCTGGTTGAGGGACTCCGTTTGGCCATCCGTTTGAGGATGGTAAGTAGAACTCATCTTCAGTTGGGTTCCCTGTAGCTGAAAATATTCCTTCCAAAAGTTGCTGATATATATATGGGATCTCGGTCGATCACAATGGAGCACGGCATGCCAGGAAGCTTTGAAACATCGCGAACAAAAACTTCAGCGACAACACATGCGGTATATGGATGACCGAGAACACTAAAATGAGCAAATTTAGACAAACGATCAACAACCACCATAATCACCGTCTTACCCGCTGAGACCTGCAGTCCATCAATGAAATCCATTGATATGTCCTCCCAAACTCTATTTGGAATCGGTAGTCGCTGCCACAACCCCCGCCGGAGCCAATGTCTCATATTTATTTTTTTGACAAACAACACATCATGCAACAAAGCGCTCAACATCGCCTTTGAGTCCCTTCCAAAACAAGTTCTGAGAAATACGCTTGTAAGTGCGCAAATATCCCGCACAGGAGAGGTTAAGACTTTAGTTATTTGTGATATTTTTATTGGACCTAGATGCGGGAGATGTCAACATCACTACCCATAGCGCAATACCCTTTAATGTTACCAGGTCGCCCTCCCACTCTCTGACCCGCGATCCAGAGTTGCACGACCCGAAACATGGGTCTTTTGCGACCCGGATTGCCAAAAATGGCGACTTGAGCAACCCTCAGGAAAGGGAGAGACGCATAGAGAGAGGGAAGAAGGGGGAAAGAGAACAAAAAACAACTCTCCTTCCCAGCTTTAATCGAATCATACCTCATTGGAGGAAAAAAAAAAGGAATCGAAGAAGAGGTAAAGAGACTAACCTGAAACTTGTTCCGACATAAACTTCCATTGAAGATCGCCTCTCGAAATGCACTCCATGTAGTATTATAAAACATCCTTCCCGACTTCCTTGCTTTTGTAGAGAGAGAGGGGAGAGAGACAGAGAGAGTTTATAATATCATCCTCGCATGCTTCGATGCCAGCTTCTAGCACAATGCTCGCTCCCCCAAGTTCAAGCAGACCATCAATTCATCAACCCAAACTACAACAAACTCACATATCCAGCCATAGTTGTCAAACTCTTACAAGTCGTACGAGGCAACTATCGAGTCGCCGGGCTTGCAAGTCGAGTCGCCCATGCAAGTCGCCTCTGTCGAAAACTCTTACGAGTCATCTGGTGACTCTTACGAGTCGCTCCGAGTCGAGTAAAAAACTATGACTCTTACGAGTCGAATCGAGTCGTTAGGCCTGGGCTTTCTTGCTTTGATGGTTGAAAACTTTGAAGTAGGAACGTAAAACTTAATTATTTTTGTTCATGCAAGTTACAAGCATGAAGTTATTTACTAGTAAATGGTGGGCCCCACGCCATCAAAACATGAGACGTAAAATGGTTGGCTCCAGTCAAATGCATAGGTTTGGGTAGGGACGGTGGACACCACCTTGTCAATAACAATAGGGGTAAAATGGTGGGCCCACTTTTTGCATTAGTTTGGGTAGAGACAGTGGGCCCCACCAATCCTAGGCATGGTCAATAAATACTGGGCCCCACCCCATCATAGCATGAGGTGTAAAATAATTAGTCCAAACCATTAAAAAAAAAAGTTGGTCCCAAATGCATGGGTTTGGATAGAGTTGGTGAGCTCATCAGATCAAGGGTAAAATAGTGGACCCTACCAATGCTATTCTTGGGTATAGAATATGGCCCCACCCCTCCCAATCAAAAGATCAAAACATGATGTAGGGGAAAATACTTTCCAGGAAAAACTTTTTCTAAAAAAGGTGAGTGACATTTGGAAAGTTACGTGCTTAGTATATATTATGGATAGATGGATATTTTTGGCTTAGTGCTTTATCTATGTGCAATTGGGTTATATTTTTTTTACATGCTTCATCTTTTGAGATATAATATTTTTTTCAACTACATTTCTACTCTTTTCAAAAACTCTTACGAGTCACGAGTCGAGTCGAGTCACAAGTCGTAAAATTAAGAAATCGAGTCACGAGTCGAGTCACGGGTTGACAACTATGTATCCAGCTTTGCAAAAGGGTCCACTTCGATGGACTAGGAAAAGAATGATGCACAATAGTTTATTAGTTTTTTCATATTTTATTTCAAAACTGGGTAGTTATTTTCTATTTGCTTTCATTTAAGATTGAGAATGCAATATATGTTGGTACTTAATTTAGTGATACTTGGAGATCTTCAAATTTTATATATTATGGATTGGATTGGAACTGAAATAAAATGGCATATATGAGGTTTTTTCTTTTGTTTATTAAATGTCTGTAGTATGGACTATAGAATGATATTCTTGTAAAAGTATATAAAATTATATATAGAATTATAGAGTATCAGAGCTACCCGGATTAACGCTCCAAACTAGCCTGCAACCCCAAATAGCGATCCGACTTAGCCTACCCTCATCATACCGAGTACCAGGGTACCCTCGTACCCCGTACCCATTCCCGTATCGCGTACTGGAACGAACCACGTTCCAGGTAGCCTTGCTACCCCTACCCCTCTAGACATTTTTTCACTTACCCATTTGCCATGGCCCACCACTTATGACCCCAAATCCATTGCCTAAACCCAATTTAAACACTTGGCCAACATGACCCACCAATTAAAGCCCAAAACCTATTACCCATTTACCCAAGCCCATGGTCCACCCTCCGCTACCGAGTACACCTTATCCCTTCTCCTCTCCTCCCTTTTTCTCGTTCCCTCAATCCCCTTTATTCCTACAACCTCCCCATTTACCATCCTCTCTTTTTCCCTTTTTCATATTTTCTCTCTCATCTTTTACTATCTAACTAATCCCCCCCTTTTCTTCTCCTCCCCTTTTCCTTCGTTTCCTTTTCACCATTTCTTCCTCTCCTGCTCTTTTTCCCAATCATTCCCCAACTTTCTTACTGCCCATCACAATCCATCCCCAATCTAACATTTCTGATCTGATTTCTTTTAAAGTTGCTTAAGTTAACATACATCATGGCACTTCCTTGGATAGATTAAGTTCTTTATTGATTTTCGGACTCAAAAGTTACCCATTTCAATGAATGATATTGTTGTAAATGGCTGTCATGTTTTGTATAAACAGATGGGAAACATATGCTTGCTGTTTTAATTATGCAAACCCCTACCATTGCTCCTAAAAGTTCACCGGATCTGATTTGCAAACCCTAGTTTAGCATTACAATCCAAAGGTACATATTAACACAGACATCAAATATTTTGAGTAGCTAGCATACAAAAAAATTACAGCCAAAGCATTAAAACACAGAAGTAATGAGACTCAACAACTAAAGTTTCAGAAAAGAACTAACTCATGTAACATATAAAATACATGTCAAAGAAATAACTTCCTACTTCCAAGTATAATTGTACCTTATCACGCGAACTATTACGGGAACTTAGAGCATTCTTGTTAACAGATTCATCCCTGAGCATCAAAGAACTCATAAGTTGCTCAGACATCATATCCAATTCTCCATTCCTTTCAGACGCAAACCGGCCTAGACCAACTACTCCATCCATATTCCTCTTTCCCACCTTCTGAACTCCGTGCCCGTGTTCTTCACCACCACTCACGCCATGTATATTAGCCAAAGACTCTTCGATATCAAATGCGGGTACAGAATGTAAGTTGCTCCCCTTCGGAGGACCAGGACGATCAACCTGAAAACTAAGTGGTAACTTGGAAGAGACCTGACCCTGATTTCTAGACATTTTCCTCTCATCTTTCGCGTAAAAAGGGAAATTCAACCCAGAATCTTCCTTCTCCACATTCAATTCTCCATCACTCGCGCCCTTACCAGAAACCCATTGCCCCAAACCCTTAGATTTCTGTGACTGACTCCTATACCCAACATTCTGCTGTTTTGCCGACGAATTCCCTCCACCTTTCTCATGATGGAAAACTTTTCCTCCATGTAAATTCACTTCAGGGTTTGTCTGGTTAAAATCAGAACTATCACTTCTCAAATCAGGAGAGTGAAATCTCGAAACCCTAGAATCGGTATAATTATTACCTATAGATAAACCCTCGCGATTCAAAAGTTCGGGCTTTAAAGATCCGAATGTGAGAGTGTTGTCTACTGAGATCCGATTTTGAGTTAGATTTGGAGCGAGATTGTGGGGAAGGCCAAAGCGTTGGACGTGGTGGTTTTCGGGGAAACCTGGGGGAGGACGGGAGGGGGTGTTGGGGAGAAAACCAGGGGGGAGAAAATTAGTGGGGAAAGGGAAAGGAGGAGAGGAGGAAGGGGGGCGGAAATCGGGGAAATTTGGGGATGGGAAGATGGGATGGCTAGGGCCCACGGCTGCAATAGCGGGGTCTTGTTGATTGAGAGGGGGCGAATCGGGAGATGGAGAGGGGTGATTTTGAAGTAATTGGAGGAGGAATTGGCCTCCTGTGGAAGGGGAGGATGACGGTAACGGTGACGGAGCTCCACCTCGGCCACTGCCACCCATGTTAGAGAAGAGGAAGAAGAAACTTAGCAGGGAAGTTAGGTCGGGAGGCAGTGTTTAAAAAGGAGGGGGTGGCAATATTAATTTGGAGCTTCCGGGAAAGACGCGATCGAGAAAAGTTAAAGGCGTCGTTGATTCCATTTACCGTACTTGGTACCACACGACCACGCATCCGACGTGTAGTGTTTGTTCCCCCGTATATTCTCACAGGGAAGTGATATATTCGTCCCTTTTTCTTCCTTGGGCCACCCAGCTTTACTGGAAATGGGTAGTCAGAAATAGACTAGAGGGGGCTGGCCTGAGGAAGTACAGGGTGGGAATGTATCACTTCCCCAGTTCCCCATTTCTTTTTGTAGAGTCGGGCTTGTTTAGTTGTTTGGCTTCCACAACTTAAACGTCTGGCAATCTCACGTCTTCTACTATGGCCCTGTTTGTTTGAGATTATGATAGCCGATTGTTAGCCTCCAAACCGATTATGGACTCAAATCTAATGCCCTGTTCGTTTGGGAATGTAACAACCGATTGTGAGCCCTAAACCGATTATTGGACTCAAAATGGGTCCAATAATCGGTTTAATGAGTCCAATAATCGGTTTAGGGCTCACAATTGGTTGTCACAATCTAAGACAAATGTAATTTTCAACCCCTCATGAACTGCTCTAACTTCAGCTTCGCTAGCATCCGAATGGCCAATGGGTTCCGAAAAAGTCAAAATTACTCCACCATCGGAATCCCTCAATAAGCCACCAATGCCAGCAGGGCGCTAGGGCCGGGGTTGCCTTCGCTAGAGCGGTTGAAATTAAGTTTCACACCACTTTTCGAAGGGCATTTCCATGTTTGATTGATCTTTGGGCGGATTTCCTTGTTAGCACACACCTCCTTCCATCCTTCCCAATGCTCATAAGCCAATAGGAACAAAGAGAGTGACCTAGCCCACGCTATGACAGAAGCAATGACTTTGGCTTCGCTAGAGCCGTCAAAATTAAAAGTCTTATGTATTTCCAAAACTATATAATTCATGACATGGATGTGAAGATTGTTTTTCTAATTAGAGTTAGATAAATGATTTGCTACAAGAGTAAAAAAAAAAAGGCGGCCCAGTGCACGAGGCTCCCGCCATTGCGGGGTCTGAGGAGGGCTAGATGTACGCAACCTTACCCCTGCTTTGCAACGAGGCTATTTCGGTGACTCGAATCCGTGACCACTAGGTCACAATGGAGCAACCTTACCGTTGCGCCAAGGCTCGCCCTCTATAAGGGTAAGAAATAAAATTTACAAACAGATAAAATCACTCTAAGGACTAATTCAAGTTCCAAAGCAATGACAAGTGAAGCAATTCAAGTGGATATTTGCCGAATAGATGAGAAATGTGTATATGTTTAATAAATTCAATCAAAACTACTCATTTTTTATAGACACAATGTATTTTAGATATTGAAAAAATCATTTATTTAAACTCAACATGAAAATGATCTCGGGAAAGCTGATGGGATTCTGGAAATAAAGATGATCATAAAAGATAATGTACTTGTAGTCACAATTAAGCTACATATAGAAGGTTCTTAAATGATTAGAGCAATTCTACTTTAATCATATCGTCCCTCCGTATAATTCAAATGTCAAAACCAAGGTCTTAAATTTCGACCGAAATCCGAAATTTCAGGTTCGGTCAACCACGAAATCTAAATTGCATATGCCCAAAATGTTACATTATTTCGTTCGAAATTTTGAAATTTCGATGGCCTAAATTTAAGGAATTCCACGATTTTCTAATTTATTTAATATTTATCCGAAATTCCAGCCAATATTACAAAATTTCGGTAATTTCAGCCGAAGTTTTCTATTGAATAAAATATTATTTTAATTAGTTTCGTGGATTTCGCCCGAAATTTTAGGATTTCGGCTGTAAATTAAGTTGAGGAACGAAACACTTTACGAAACTGAAATTTAAAACCTTGGTCAAAACTGATGATGGACACAAAAGAATCAGTTGCACTCAAATATTAAAGTACCATCTGAAGTCTAATATACACTATCTTATGTCGAGCTACATTTTAAAATATATCATGCATGTTGTGATTGAAAGCTATAGCTAGCGATTCGACTTGGATTTCAGATCCAAATGAATCCAAGTCAATGAGTGCATATCAATGAGTGCATATATTTTTACTATATAAGGAGGCAGGGGCGGAACTACGTATATCAAAGATTTGCAAAATCGTTAATTAAAACGTATACTTTCGGATAGAATTTTAAAAAACTCTTAATTTTATCGGTAATTTATTGCTATAAAATAGGGATTTTATTAAAGGGAAGTGATATTCCCTTTAAAATAGGGATAAAATCTCCCCTAACGTTTCTGTGAGAATGGTCAACTGCTCGAGGATATATTCACCCCCTTTAACGTTTTTTTTTGCCTTTAAAACTTAACAAATAATTTTAAAGGCAATTTTATCCATGATATTCCCTTTAAAATAGGGATAAAATCCCCCCTAACGTTTATGTTAGAGTGGTTAACTGCTCGAAGATAAATTCACCCCCTTTAACCTTTTTTTTGCCTTTAAAAATTAACTAAAAATGTTAAAAGGCGATTTTATCCGTCAGATGGGTGGAAATATGAGGGTCGAAGTGAAGTTAGAGGGGTCTGGACTCTGGACCATTAACACCATGTTTGGCAGCATGAAATTTTTTCCATGGGAAAATAGTTTATAATGTAGTGAAAGAGGGCCAGAGGGGTAACGAGGCTGAGAGAAGGAGAGACTTGAGGGGAATGTGCCATGTGGGCAAATTGCCTTTTTTTCCTGGGACGATATATATTCGGACCCCTGTAGGATAATTCGCACCGTTTTTGACGTAAATTGAGGCGACTTTAACACCTTTTAACGCCAATTCACATTAAAAGGAGTGCGAAAAATCCTATAGGGGGAGTGAATTTATCATTGCCCTTTTCCTAAACCAAATAACTGGTTGTACGTCACTTGTGATATGGTGGCAACAACCAATTTGTTTACACAACTACACTAACCCACCTTGTCTTTTCCATTAACTTTCTCTGAAGTGTTAATACACATACATGAATGTTTATACTTATTCCAATATCTATATTTCCATTTCTATGAGTTTTTACCATTTGGGTGTGAACTGAAATTAAAGGCAATTGGGTTATCATTATTAAGTTTCCATGGAATCTGGCCTTTTGGCATTGATTACTGACCATTTCTAAAAATATACTCCCTCCAAGAACTCTGGTCAAACATATACTCTCCATAGCACCACTCATCAAAAGAGAACCAATTCTATTTCTATAGTAAAGCTTGCTTGGTTCTTGGAGGAAGTAGAACTCTGGTCTTTATCCCTTTCATATTTGGTTACTTGAAAATTTAATTTTGGGTTTGTTTTGAATTGCAAAAATTCTACTTTTTTAAGTATTGCATTTCCTATTGTTGAAAAGGATATATCATGCTTTTTTTTTACAACTAGTCCGGCCCCCCAGGTGTAAATTCCTGGTTCTGCCCCTGTAAGGAGGTATTATTTTTTTCGAAGTCCAGGAAACATACATTCATCACTCATTCCCCCATGGAATAAGAATTTGTAGCATTGGAAGAGATTTTATCTATGATGAAGTAATTAATTTAAGTTGATTACGTGAAATCCAAGAAAAATCTAGTTGATTCTCTCTCCAATGGCCTAAGAAGAAAGTTGATAGCAGCATTATCAAGGGAAATGAGTTTTAATAAAAGTTGTACGTACTATTGAAAACCTAGGTCCAATTGGATGAACTATTTGAGAATTTATGTATTACTGCAAATTTTAATGAAATCTTTTCATTTTTCATTAAATCCTGAGTTGAAGCAAATCTACTGTTGGTAACCTAGGTTCAATAGGAAGAATGAATTATTTGAGAATCGATGCATGCACTAAAAATTTTAATAAAATATTTTCACGTATCCATTTTTATGATGTTATTACATTATATCTTGAGAGTCGGGAGGTTGATATAAAGTTATCTTAACAAGTCTATAGATCTTTATATTATAGTGTATATATGATCACTACTGATTGACTAGCCTATATGAATGTGAAAGTGCTAGATTTCCCTTCCCTCCCTCTAAATCACTACTCCTTTTGTTATCCTTTCTCCCTCCTCATGCTGATGGCCTAAATCATCTTTTAAATCCTCTTTTTCTTATGTCCGCGGCTCCGGTTTAGGCCCCTTCTCTTCGATTCATCTCTCTTACTATGTCTCGGACATCTATTTCTTGCTTCTTCGTCCCTCTCTATCGAGCCATGGTCTCCTTTGTGGGCCTCTCGCATGATTCGTCTCTTGTCCTCATTTCGTGATCAACTTGAATTCTCATCTTGTAGGATCGTTCTTGGATCCAATGATCAGACAATTCCGACCATCCGATCACTGAGATGCAACCCATACCCACGTACCAGTTTTAGAGAAGATCAGCTATTGCCTCTTATGGAACTTATTCCATGAAGTGCAAGTGGTCAAGCTTCCCGATTACCAAGTAGATTCTTATGCAGATCTCTTTGTCTTTTTATGATATGATATATGTTTACATTTGGAATCATTGTAACGTTCAGAAATAAATTGCAAAGGGACTAGGGTGGCCATCAGTCAAGAATCGAAGACAAACAAATACCGATTTTGTTTCTTTCTTTTTATTTTAACTTTGGATCTTGTTGAAAGTTCAAGTTTAAAGTGACCTGCTGCTACTGTCATCTTAGCAAAATAAAGAGTTTAAACTATAGATAGTTCTCGATATCCATGAGTTAAACTTGCTGATTTCAAGCTTCTTTAAGTTTCGTGTGTGTGTGTGTGTCTGACTAACAAAATTGACAAGCTGAAGAAAGAGCAGACCTTTTTCAGAAAGCCATTGCTCTCACAAGAAATTTACATCGAAAGGGTGCAGTAAAAGATTCAACATGGATAAAGCAAAACCTTTTGGTTCTCCACTTGCAAGTTAGTTTAAGTTACTTGTTAAACGAATTCCATGAAGTGAGAAAGAAAAATAAATAATGAAGAAAGTTCTCTATTCTTCATCCAAATGAAGATTGATGTGTGTCATGGTGTGTACAAGGCCTGATATTTCAGCCGCCGTTGGCATTGTTAATAGATTTATTGCAAATGCAAAGAGAATTGGATAGTAGGGAAGTGGATTCTCAAGTACCTCAAGGATACATCCAAGCTATGTATTGATGATATAATACATAGATGCAAATATGGGTAGTGATTCCAGCCCCTTTCAAGCTTGCATTTCTCATCCATTTGACGGCAATTGCGATGGTTTGGTGGTCACGTAGTTTTTCCCATTACTTTGAAGGGTTTATTAAGTTAAAAAGATTGGTATGCCATCTTATTTGTTTGCTAGATTTTTTATCCCATTCTTTTATAGTCATCGTATTTGTTTTACTTGGTGTAATTTCATTGATTTACACATAGGAAAAGTAGTGTGGTTCTTCAGTAAATTTCTCCTTACTAAAGCTACCTACTTCTTGATTCAGCTAACATTGCAGTCTGGACTTCTACATCTTTTGCCAATTAATCTCTTAGCGGCATTTTGAACTCTATTCGCTCAAGGTGTAGCAAGGTTGATTGGCGCAATCTCATTTAGTTCAAAGGGCACATCCCTCGACACACCGTCAAAGCTTGGGCCCTGTTTGTTTAAGATTATGTCAACCGATTGTGAGTGCCAAACCGATTATTGGACTCAAAATTATGTTTAAATTTGAGTCCAATAATTAGTTTAGCCCTGACAATCGGTTTTCATAATCTTAAATGAACAGGGCCTTGGCAAGACATCCAAGGGAAGCTGAATTCTGCTGATTGTGTCATCCGATTTGGCATCTATGCTGGCCGTGTCTTTATCCTTTGCAAGAAGCAATTCGAAATGATGGACCATTTATTCTAAAGTTATGCTTACTCCTCAAACAGGTACCGAAACCAAAATTTAAAACCATGCTCATATGTGGCCATCTTTTGCTTGTTGCTGATTAACATTATGTTATAATGCTCTCTCGCACGTCAACTCGTATGAAGGGTGCAATTATGGATTTTTTCAGCATCCCCACCTAAGGACTAATGTTTTTTCTTTCTATAAGCGGCGCCCCTAAATGCCCTTATTAGTATGATATCCCCTGTGAAGATTTATTTTGGAGAGATTCAACTGTAAAACAAAAACCTAGAGAGGGGCAGCTAAACGACGGTCTCTAGATTCTCTAACTTGACGTTAGAAAAAAAAAAAGTTTACCAATACTATCAGAGTAGCCTATGTTCCCCCAATTTACGAGCAAAACTCCGGAATTCCGAAAACGAATTCACAGGAGAGCTACTTGCAACCTTCTCATGGAGTACCCATTGCCTTTGGATCAAAGCTTACTCTCATGTGTTTAGATCATTAACTGCCTGTGGAAATCTACTCTTACTGCCCATCACCAAGCTCTTAAGGTCTTGTTTGTTTTAGATTGTTGCAACCGATTGTGACCCCAAACCGATTATTGGACTCCAAATTGTGGGCCCCAAAAGAATTTGGAGTCCAAAAATTGGTTTGGGCCCACAATCGGTTGTCACAATCTAAGGCCCTGTTCATTTGGGATTATGACAAACAATTGATAACCCCCAATCCGATTATTGGACCCAAAAGTACAATAATTTTGGGTCCAATAATCAGATTGGGGGTGGCAATGGGTTGCCACAATCTCAGACGAACAGGGCCTAAGACTCCCTGTTCATTTGGGTCGTTCGCTTCATATTGTGACAGCCGATTGTGGGCCCCAAACTGATTATAGGACTCAAAATCTGAAACGAACAGGGCCTTTAGATTATGACAACCGATTGTGAGTCGAATTGTTGGACTCAAAATCAATTCGACTCACAATCGGTTGTCATAATCTTAAACGAATAGGGCCTAAGCTCGTAACTCATACAGTGAGACAGGCCACTACTTGTCGAAGCCGAATTGCCCTTGTAAGGGGCTTCGGTTTCCCCCACTCTTCAACCACACTGAGCTATCAGATGCCCTTTTTCTGATCGTAAAGGGTTTGAATATTCTGCTAAATTCCATTAAAAGTCCTGAAATGCTATCAACAGCCAATAAAAAAAAGTCTTAGTAGTGTGCAGAGTGCCATTTTGAAGACAAGGGCGTGGGACGTATCATTTCCCAATGCAAAAATTATGTTAAGAAAATAAGTGATTGCTCACATCCACGAAAGAGACAAAGAAGAAAAAGTCACCACCTCCCTTATATTCCATTTGTTTTATCTCTGATAGGAAGACTTGTTTTCGCGGAAGCTATGCTATCTATGATAGGAGCCTCTTACCTAAACCATAGCCTGCACATTGCAAATTTGCAATTGAACCCACCTTGATCGAATACTATTAGTCATTTGATCTAGCAATCCTAGATTTTAGTTCTCCCGAGGGTAGCTAAGGGTAGCTAAGCCATATCGATTTTTGCAGGCCTTAATCTTTGTTAGAAATTTTTAAAAGATAAAAGAGTTGAAAAGTCAAAGATACCTTTTCTTTTAGTTTAAAAATTTGGAGGGAAAATTCAAATTAATGTTTCCCTCTCTTGTTTTAAAGTAAAAGATTTTTGTTTGGATGGGGATTTGAACCCAAGACCTTGGTGTGTGTGTTTGAAAAGGGAGCTCTCATTTACAAGTAAAAAACAAATAGTCCGGCCCACATTGCTTTGGAACAAAATTCTTCTCATCCATATAAGATGGAGAGTTGAAGAAAAGCTTGGGCCTTCAAGGGGCCTTAGAATTTGTTGGATTCTAGACTTTTAGAAGATAACAAATCCATGTTCAAAACACACACGCGCGCACGGGCTGGCCAGGGACCCGTGGTCCGAGTAAAGTATCTTTTTAGTGCCCAAAACGTTTTTTATTTTCCCATTAAAATTAAATCAATTTTTAATCTCTCCGCCGTTTCATATCCAACAACGGTAGGCACTAATAATGGTGATTAATCATCCTCCAACAGTCATTTTCTCATCTATAAAAAGGAGAGAACAGCACCATTGGAGCACACAGCTTTTACAACAAATTGCTTCTGTTTTCTGGTATCTTCTTCCTCTGTTCCCTCTGTATCTAAGTACTATTCCAAGGTGGTTATGGGTGGACTAGTTAGAGAGTGCACGTGGACTGGAGCCTTTCTGGCTGTTTTATCTTGGAGCGTCGGTTCGCGGATCCCATTGCACCGTAGGGGGCGAATACGATTCTTAAGGAGAGTAACAATGTTGCACGACTCAGCCTTTCTTCCACAAATCTGATTTTACCAACGTTTTCAACAAAACAGATGAGTACAAATTCGTTTTTTAGTTCCTTGGAAATCTAAAACAATGCTAATTTAGAGACAGAATAACCTATATCTTTTCTGGATTCAATCAAGCCATTAATCAGACCTTGCTAGGCCAATATGTTTTTACAACAATCTTACATATGGGATACCCATTAGGGATAGGACCATGACCATATGCGCCCATTAGGGATAGGACCATGACCATATGCGTCGCATCATTATGATCTACAAGATATACGGTCTGGATTGCACATACATGATACAGTCAAGTTTTCATACTCGAATATTTACAGGCTATTTGATGTGGGTGATTAAGAGCAAAGATGAACGTATAAGACAGGAGCACAACAAGAGAAGAAACAAGGAAATGGAAGCAATACTTACCAAATTGATATAGGGAAATGTTTTCAGCACTACTGTATTTTGATGAGGGGATCTGAATGTTAGAGATCAACCTATGGAAATGATTTTTGGGGCACAACCTATTTAGGCTGTGGCCCATCTAATGGACGGTTTGGATCATCCTATGGTGCGGGCCATACCGTACTTTTAATATAGTGAGGAGTGCCCTCATCAAAATACAGTAGTGCTGAAAACATTTCCCTTGATATAATATCAATAAGGTTTTTGCTAACATCCATCGCAACAGGCATTTCGCGGATGGGCTGTTGCATGTGAGAGCAGCCACGCAGGCTCAATTTCAGCATATTTTCTCTTCATTCACGAGGTGGCTGCTCTCACATGCCACAACCCATCCGCGAAATGCCTTCTGCGATGGACGCTAGCAAATCCCTATCAATAATATAATTTTGTCCAAAAATTCCCCAACTCCATCTCATACAACACATTATATACGACTCTTAGGAATCTCTACAAAACATTAACTACTAGAATTCTCAATACCACAATTTACTAAACTTAAATAAACACAACTTACTAGACTTAATTAATGAAACTCAACTTAGTAGACACTAGTTAATGAAGCACATCTTATTAGAACTCTAATGAAATACAACTCACGGGAACTAATAAATGAGGTAATTGTAAAAGACGTCTTTCTAGCTTTTATTTCAAAACAACCTTGGATACTCCATCCAAACCAACTAGCCATCCAAGCCAACTAGCCATGACATGGCTACCAAGTTGGCACTCATCACTATTTCTTGGGTTGGTTACAGTCCATTCATGAAAACAATCAGTATTTCAAAACGCGGTTGTGAGCAGAGACGGAGCCAGGAATTTGCAAAAGGGGGGGCGAACAAATATTGTTATATAATAATTGAGAGGAAAGTGTTTCTGCGCACGTGCGTAGGGAGCTCCTTGCGCACAAGTGGCTTAAAAAGCCACCGATTGGTTCGTATGGCAGGTCCACCTCTGCGGGGTCCACAAAAAGTGACCAATCAGTGGCTTTTTAAGCCACTTGTGCGTAGGGAGCTCCCTGCGCATGTTCACAGGATCACTTTTCTCAATAATTAATAAATCTTCTTAAAAGCCTCAAAGGCACCATGATATTGAAAAAAAACCAACAAAAATGAGTTAACCAAATACTTGAAAATAAATTTTCCATGGCAAAAAAATTCTCTTCTTCCAAACAACCCCTAAGAGACAACCATTATTTCAAAAAGAAAAATGCTTACAAGAAAGTCACTTCTACAATAAAGTAGGATACGATTTAACTTTTGTAGAGTAATAGTTTTGCGCAAAAAGGGATTGCCCACCTTTTTCACTTAGGACAGCCCCTCAAGTGAATTTTTTACAACTCTTTTACACTATAGTGGGTTGTCCTGTGTAAAAAAGTGGGCAAGTATATCATGGCCAAAAAAAGGGGAAATATTTTAGTAAACAGAAAGATACGATATATGCAAAAGTTGGAAAGGCCAATTGCACTATTTTTAGAATTTAAATGTATATGAAATTTGTTTTGAGATTTTTTAGGGGGGCAACACTCCCCCCTTGCTCCCCCCTAAATCCGCCCATGGTTGCGAGAAAAAATGCAGCAATAGTAAATCATATAGTACTCGGTTGACGCAGCTAAGCACTCACTTGATGTGGTCATAACTTGGGAGGGTAAAAGGAGTTTCGATTAACATTGTAGGAGAAAACGTACGTGGACTTAGACAAGAACACGGCCCAGGTAAAATGGAGTCGAATCGGGCGAGTCAACTTGCCTGGATAGTTTTGAAACTATGGAAACAATTGCTTATTGTCAATATACATCATAAAACACAACAGAAGGGACATGGTAAAATCCAAGTCCATTGTTTTTTTGCGGGTTTTGTTACAAAGGCAACAAATCCACCCCTCAGTTCTAATGCCAAATGGCAAGCTACATGTAGAACAGACTTGGGTTCATCTTCTTGTTCTTGAACTCTTCCATGTCCTCCTCCCCGCAGTTTGAGCTACACCATATTCTCCATAATCATCATAGTCCTCCTCATCGTCTTCCTCAACCATGTCTTTCACTAGCATTACCTCCTTCCTCTTCCTCTCCCCACCACCCCTAAGTAACTCCATGACCTCTATCATAGTAGGCCTCTTCTCTGGATTCCCATCGGTACATCTCATCGCAAGTAGGACTGCGGTTCTCAACTCCGCTTTATCAAACCTACCGTTCAATCTCGGATCGGCAATCTGATCGAGATTTCCTTTATCAACAAAAGGCTTCGCCCACTGGATGATGTCCCTCTTGATTCCACCTGGGAGCTTCTCAATCGGCTTTTTTGCACTGATTATCTCTAGCAACAGGATCCCAAAGCTGTAAACATCACAACTTTCTGATACCTTCCCCCACATAGCATACTCAGGAGCTAGATAACCAAGAGTCCCCTTCACCCTTGTTGTCATATGACTCACTCCTTCTGGTATCAGCTTTGCAAACCCAAAATCTGCAACTTTAGCTTGGAATTCAGAGTCTAAAAGAACATTGCTGGCCTTGATATCTCTATGAATGATATGAGGGTTGGCCTCATGGTGCAGATACCTTGCACAACAAATAATATAAAATATTTAATGGAAAATGGGGATCAAGAAACCATTCAAATCAAGAAAATTTTGCATATACTTACGCTAATCCCTCTGCGGATCCGATAGCAATGTTCATTCGCCGATGCCAATCTAATAAAACATCAGGGGCGAGGTGGCCGTGGAGGTGTGCGATCAAGCTATGATTAGGCATGTACTCATAAACTATAAGCCTCTCATCTCCACCTGCATAGAATCCCCTTAGACCCAACAAGTTTTTATGTCTCACCCTTCCTAGTATCTCAACTTCTATAGCAAATTCCATCTCGGCCTTCACTGTCATTGCCTTTAGACGTTTAACCGCAATCTGTAAGAGGAAAAAAAAAGGGTATTAATGAACTAAAATCGCGCTTAAACGAAATAAGATTGCCACCCGTGCCTCCTTTGATGCCACCAAATTGGCCTTTACTCTCAAATAAAATTGTTTTTTTTCCCTTTGAATGGCAAAGAATTATATTAATGATCAAGTGGAACTCCTGCCAATCAAGATGATCAAAGCAATGCTAGAACAAGAACAAAACACCACAAAGATACAACTCAAGGGGAAAGGAAATCAAACACTTCCAACTCCGGCCTAGAGCACCCTTCCCCTGCTAACCTATTGGCTTCAGAATTAGCCGACCTCCTAACATGGTGATATGAGATAGAGTGACCCACTACTTGGTCGGATATTTCATCCATCCTCTGAGGAAACCTCCAAGAGGAGATGATGAACCCTTCAACCACTTAATCACATTTAAGCATGGTTTTAAATTTCGAAGGACCGAAACGAAAAGGTGTCCAAAGCGAAATTCCTGAAATTGACAAAATTTCGTTCGAAATTTCATTAATTTCGTTAGAAATTTCATTAATTTCGTCGAAATTTCTATTAAAATAATATTTTTTTATTGAGTTAACTAATTTCGAACGAAATTACCGAAAATTCGCCTGAAATTTCGGTAATTTCGATTGAAATTTCGTCCCTAAAATCTGAGATTTTGTGATCAATACCAAATTTCGCCCGAAATTTCGGGATTTCGGCTGAAATTTCGGTTTCGGATAACTCCTAAATTTTAGCCGAAACCGAAATTTAAAACCATGCATTTAAGGAACCACCCTCCACTATAACCTTGTTTAAACAAATTTGCTCCTAGCTACATCAATCTTCCCTCAAATAAAATTGTTTTAATGTAATCTTATATGCAAATGGGACATTAAGGCCTTTATAGAAGCGATAGACTAATGATTATATATTTAACTTTAAGACCATTTTCACATAAGATTTTATGCAAATAAGTTTTAAAGGTTTCTGAAGAACCCCTAAAAAAGAGAGGCTTACCTCTACGCCTTTACTCGTTCGTCCCCAATAAACACTTCCAAATCCACCCTCGCCAAGCTTGTTATCATCATGGAAATGGCTTGTGGCCTGTAGAAGCTCCTTGAGGGTGTAAATCTCCCATGGATAATCTTTACACTTGTTTAACCTGAAACCAATAAAGCCATTGAATTTCAATATCTATCAATTGAATTAAGTCCCCAAATAAATCGAGGCCGATGAAGCGAATTGTCAAGTAACATAACATACCTGAAGGTGGGTTCATCAGAAAGGCAACATAAACACTTCCTTAAGAACATTTTCACTGTAAAAACGAGGGTTGTAGATGATAATGATATAACTTTCTAGAGAAAACACAATATCATAAGATAGAGCAAGAAGAAAGCTCCGGAGAAATCAAGGCTGAATGATTGAAGAAGAATAGACAGACGACATAGAAAGGAGAGAATGGATGAAGCAAACAAGATAATCAAAACGACTATTGAACTTTATTGATTGTCCCCTTATGCCAAGTTCCTTTCATAGGAAATTTCACTTTTTTTTTCTTAATAAAGAATGCATAGTGATAGCTTAGCCCTTTACGCATAGGCTGAAACCAGAAGCGAACCTTCAGCCAATTATTCTTAGTGCTTCGAACTGACTTAAACTTAATAGGGCCTCCGCCTTGCTTACTAATAGGGCAACAAACAAGGGAGAACCTTCGCTAGCTCAGCCGGTTAAGTAAACATTTGGACAGACACAGCTAGAGCGGCTCGACACCGAACAACTCCCTAAATTCGCTCATGGGGGATGTGGGAAATGCATGGCTAGTTGGATACCTCTAAAAATTATTTTCATATAATCTTATACCCAATTGATTTTAAATATAATTGTTTACAAAGAGCTTTATAAATTATGTAGTCAACAGATTTCAAAAGAGGACTTAATGTCTTATTTGCAAATAAAATAAAAATAATCTTATTGGCAAATAAGGACCAATTCTTGTGGCATCCAAAGGGGTCCAAAAGCTTTAGTTTAAGAACTTCAATTATTTTAGTAAAACACTCGTTTGAGTTGACTCGGCTTGACAGAAAATTGAGGTTGACTAAGCAAAAAACATGACGTGTTAGTAATTAATGAAATAACTATATATATAAGAGAAATTATATGATAAGGGCGTACAAACATGTAAAGGTGGTACGATGGAAGTACCACCCTTGATATTTGATCCAACAGCAGGTTCTCAAAAAGTGAGCTGCATTTGGATCAAATATCAAGGATGGGATGATGTTTATGTGGTTGTAGTTTGTACCCCTTTCATCATATAAGTGCTCTATTTGTGTGGAGAGAGAGAGAGAGAGAGAGAGAGAGAGAGAGAGAGATTGATTATCTGGTGCCCGAGCATGAAGTCCAATGTAGGGGGCACTACAGAAGTACACCTTGATATCTAATCCAACAGCAGCCTCTTAAGAAGTGGGCTGTTGTTGGATCAAATATCAAGAGTAGTGCCCCCCGCATTGGAATTCACGCTTGGGCATCATATAAAATCTAAATCATTCCTATAGTAATAACATGAAAAGAAAAAAAAAACCGTAACATTTTTCTAGTATTTTAATCAGGTAGCAACACACCAGTTGAGCCTAAATCCAAGGCTAATTGAGTGTGTGTGTGTGTGAGAGAGAGAGAGAGAGAGAGAGAGAGAGAGAGCTTGGTCAAGAAAATATTTCTTAGTTTTAAGAAAGCTTGAAGGAATGAGCATGGTTATTGGGCCCACGGTGTTGTATATTTTTACGTTTGATACCAGAGACATTCGAATAGTTCATTTAAAATATGTAGGTGAAGGTGACAAGAAGCATAGCTTAAGGTTGGTGAAATTTATCCTTCCATTGGTCATCTGTGCATCACACTCTTCAGAAAAATTTCAATCTGAACGGAGTTTCCAAGCATTGGAAATTTTTTAATCGAGAACTTGGAATATCTCTTCTATTAATATTATTTTACTATCCGAACGATTACTTGCTTTTAAATAATATAATTTGGTTATATTCTAATAAGCTCTAATTGCATCATAAGAACTAAAATAATGAAATATTTTTAGTCATGGTAGGTGAAGAGCTGAAATTGTGACCCTTTTTTGGTCAATGTGAACACTCCAGCACACTTTCACAAGTATTTTAGAATTTTGGATTTCCATAAGCAATCTTTATTAACAGACACATATAAACCCTTCTTTTCAGAGACACAAATTGCCAACGTTAGGTTATTTTACCACATCAACATAAATTTGGGCAACAATCAAGAAAGATCAGTGCTCACGAGGGATTGTGCTTATAGAGAGGACTATATATGTGGACTCTCCCTAAAGTGTGTAGACACTCCAAGGGGTGGGGCCCTGCTGGGTGGGTGGGGCATGTTAGTGCTGCTGGAAAACAAAACCGAGGAGGACAGGAATCCCGGAACTGGACAGTATTTACACATTGGGGTCGGTTCGTCACAAATTCCCTTACAAATGTCTATGTTTAATCTACAATTCAATGTAATAAAATTTTATCTAGTTGTTGTGGGGTCAGGTGTTACATCATATATGTGGACTCTCTCCCTTAATTGTGTAGACGCATTTTTTTGCATTTCCAAAGGGCGGAGCCCTGGGGAGTTGGCCGGGCATGGTAGTGCTGCTAGAAAACAAAACTGGGGAAGGACAATATTTACACAGTGGGGTCGAGGGAGTCCACATATATAGCCCATCAACTTTTCCTTCCTTCCCGATGTGGAATCTCACAGATTGTCCTTGACCCATTTCCCTGCATGTGCAGCTCCTATAAGAGATATATGTAAATACATTTATATGTAGTTTCCATTGTAATTAGACTTATATTATCATCAAATATATCAGTGGTTAGCCCTGATCAAATCTTCTATCATGTTTTCTCAATAGTGGTATCAGAGCTTTCTCAACTGATCACAATCCTTCATCATCTTTTTTCCTTGTCCTTAATTATCGAGCTATATAGCACTGCATTCAAGCTCTTATTCTCTATATTAAAACCATGATGATATTTAAGTGAGATACTTCTTGGGAAGCTCCCCTTTTGCACCTTTTTTTTTTTTCTTCTTTTGATATGACCTCTAATCTCAATTGGAAGGTGTTTCGTGTCACAACCACAGCAACTTGTCCATTTCCATGACATCTTAGTCACAACCTACGTAAAGAGGAGGTTCGTGCTCTTCACTTCGGCATGAGCTTATTTAGGAATCAAATGGAAGCTAGGTTTGTGCTCTTCACTACGGCATGAGCTTAATTACGGATCAAATAGAAGCCAAGCTGGAGGTAAAAGGGGGTTCTTCAAATGTTATAGCTTGGGTAGAAGGCATGAGCATTGGTTAATGGAGATTAACTAAATTTTTGTGATGAGTTTTGTTCTACTTTCCTCTCTTTTGTTCATATGCCCAGGTGCGCCAATGAACCAGCTGATCAACCGGTTGAATCCAGGTCATTGAAATCAACTGGTTGAATGCAGGTCATTGAGGGTCACAGCTTACTCCTGGTTCTCTCTCCCCATTGGTTTGAATCTATAATCTCTTTTATGCTCTATAAATAGTTATCTTTCTTAAAAAAAACATCCTATGTAAGAAAAAGTTCAAATTTTTTAATATATGTTTTAATCGGATTTAATTTTTGAACTATATTATTAACAATGTCAAAATGGGAAAATCAAGAAATTAATTTCAACAATGACTATGTGTATAGGGATTTGCCGCAAAATGCCTTTTGCGATGGACGCTAGCAATTCCCATGTGTATAAATAGAGGAGGAGCCAAATTTTGGAAAGAGTGCCCAGGCAAAATGACAGAGAATCTAAGAGCCACCACTGACGAGACATGTCCGACATGGAAAGTCTCATAGACCTGCTTGAAGCCGTGGGGGTAGATACTTAGAAGGAAGGGGAGTATTTTGAATATTTTGAAAAAACTGTTTCAGATTATAGTATGGTGTCTTTTTTAGATATTTCAAATTTTTAGAAAGAACTTCTTTGAGTGAGTTAATAGAATTCTATGGATTTTCTTACTTTTCTAGATCAAGACTTTATCCAAAAGAGAGAAGGGAGTCCTTATTGTAAATTAGATTGTAATCTTTATTATTTCGACTTATTGTAAATTAGATTGTCATCTTTATTATTCCGATATGAAATAAGTTTTTTACAATTTAAATCCCCATGACTTGTTGATCGCCATAAGAATTTATGACTTGTTGATCGCCATAAGAATTTAAATCCCGTGACTTGTTGATCGCCATAAGAAGTCACTCGTGCTCGTACTGACTTGAGTGTCGAAGGGCGTGTCCGGAGTAATGACTCCGGGTTGGTCTTCTGACCTCGTTTGCTCCTGTGCAGGGCTCACCTCTTTCACTTCGGCTCCTCAGGTCCTCCAGCTCAGCTCTTACGTCACTGTCGTATCTGTTACCGATTTTAGGCCTAACACCTAGAATCACACCTATCCAACTATGATCTGTATATTCTTTGATCCTTGTAGGCATCAGAGCAGACTCCAATAGACATGTTTTTTAATAAACTTTATTAAATTTTAAAATTTTGAAAACTTTATAAGAACTTTGTTTAATTCATTAATTGCTTAAAAAACAATCATTTTCCTTTTGATTGGTATCTTTCACCAATCAGGAGTAGAATTAGTCAATTTGATCCAGGTAGATACTTTCACCTTCTTCATAAAAAATTTCTAAAGGATTCATTAGCCGACCCCAACTAGTTTGAGACAAAGGCTTAGTTGAGTTGAGTTGAGTTTTCCTTTCGATTGGTATCTTCATGTTGATGGAATTTATAAAGATCAAGGAAAGTATTTTTCAAACTCTGCTTAAGAAAAGTAAATGACAATTGCGAAAAGTAAATAAAGTGCCCGAAACTGTCTATGGGTAGAAATAAAGTAAAAATGATTGTTTATGGCAAGGAGCCCGGAGCAAATAGAAGGCTCCCATATTTAGGCCATGTTCGTTTTAGATTGTGACAAGTGATTGTGAACCCCAAACCTATTATTGTACTCAAAATTAAACGTAATTTTGAGTCCAATAATAGGTTTGGGGCTCACAATCACTTGTGACAATCTAAAACGACAGGGCCTTAACATACATCTCATGAGATAGTCCACCGAATATCTTCCCCTCCCGTCACTTTGTACTTCATGTCATGGTTTTAAATTTTTATTTTAGTAAAATTTTGGTCCTAGAATTTTGGCTGAAATTCGGTAGAAAGTTTCGAAATTTTGATTTTTTGGAACAAATTTTCTGAAAATTTCAGTAAAGAAATAAAAATAAAAAAACGTATTTTCTTAAAATTACTGGCTAAAATTCCCAAAATTTCTGAAATTTCGACCGAAGTAAATTTCAGGAATTTCGGTTTAGGTACATTTCGGTTTTGGACTTGACCTAAATCCGAAATTTCGGATTTCGGCCGAAATTTAAAACCATGCTTCATATACATTCTCTAGATCATGGTTTCCTGTGATGTGTGGTGCTACCGGCTTGTCATTGCTTATGTTGCTTTTCTCCATTCAGAAGCTCTACCTAGTCTATCCTTACGGATTACTTGCTCACGTTTCCCGTGTCTAATTATTGTCAGATCGTCCCTACACATGGCACAATCCTAGCCTTCGAATCATCGTAGTCAATTTCTCTGTCAAACAGGTGTCAGAGTATCCTAAGCATTTGATTTGTAACGATTTCAAATGGAAGTAAATTATTTTCTTACTTTCTAATTGTCTGTTTGATTGTTTCGGATCATCGTACCAGGGCCCTCCATTTCTAGTTTTGTCAGGTAGAAAATTTGGGAATTTGTGGCGGATAGATAGGGGTGTCAACGGATCCACCTATGTCACAGTCACAATCCATTCAAATTCCTCATCGGTCGGGTCGAAGTCGGATTGTTCTTCGCATCCTACTTTCCACGTCATGATCATGATCCATTTTAATTTGGACCGTCCATCGGAGTGTCCTATTATGTCCCACTAAGCTAAGTAAACAATTAATTTTAAAAAAAAGAGATAGAATGGCAGTCCACTATTAGTGTGTGTATGCATTTTCTTCAACTAAATTAAAATTTTATCTATGTTTAATCTATGTGTATAATAATGCTTGTAAACAATAAAACTAATCAAAATTACATACGCAAATATAATGTGTAACTATTATCAAAGAATATGACGTATAAAGAACAAAACCCCTCTCTCTTTTCCTTCGTGAAAGTATGAAATGAAATGACTGAAATGATGAAATCGCATTCCCATCTGATTCATAAGTGATAAGAGAGGTTTTGACCAAAATACCCTTCATAGAATGGTTAGCATTAACAAAATTTGGAGGGCATTTTTGTAAACCATTTTGGACCGTGCCTATCCAATGGGCATCCATGGCATGCCCATACACAATCCAAATTTTTTCAGATCCCAGATTTGATGATCCAAAATATGCCCATGGGTCCTATTCTTATGTTTAGATCCCGTTCATTAACATTCGGATTCGAACGATCCATCGGACCGTCTGGATCCATTGACACCCCTACGGATAGAGTGATAATACAATATTTTATATGCCATGTGCTCGTGAAGTTTTGCATATTTTAAAAAGTGCAATGATGTCCACTTCATTGGATGATCTACAACGTAAATAGGCTGCAGTACCTGGTAAATCATCTCCATAGGATGATCCTAACCCTCCAAACTATAGAGTTCTCTAAATAAGCTGTAGTACCTAATAAATCCTCTCCTTAGGATGATCCTAATCCTATAGAGGGACTGCACATTATCGAGAACACTATAAATTGGAGGGCTAGGATCATCCTATGGAGATGATTTACGGGATAAAACTTATTTACGTTACGGCCCAACAAATGGTTTGGATCATCCAATGAAGTGGGCCCACAGAAAATTGAACGGTCTGGATCATCCTACGGTGCATGCCGTACAGTAATTATAGAAAAAGACGGGACTATAAGGGCTTACACCATATAATTTCTCTAAGGGTCTGTTCAGTTGCGCCTGGGAAACGGAAACGGAAAAGAAATTAGACCTTGTTTCCATGGAAAGTGAGTTTTTTTGTCGTTCTGTTGCCAAAAAATGGAAAGCGTTGAGAAACCAAACGTCCTACGTGGAATCCGACTAATCCTAGGTGTCAAGGGTCTTTCCGCGAGAAAAAATCCGTGCGTTACCATCGGATTCTTCTTTTTTTTTCCTCGAGTAGCGCCTTGGAAAATGGAAAAAAAAAAAAAACCCTAGCCTCCTTCCTCGAGTACGCCTTCTCCATCCATCGAACGTCCTCCACTCCTCCAACACAAGTACACCTCCTCCCTTTCTTCCTTTCTCCATTTTATTTTTATTTTTTCTGCATTTTCGGTATCAAATGTCTGGTTTCTCTCTTTATCTTGAAGCTATGGGTTATTTTTTCTGCATTTTTCTGCAAAAAAACCCTCGTTTTTTGTTGGATCTATGGGCTACTGTTCTGGTTTTGCAAAAAACCCCAATCTCTTTGTCTGCCATTGTTTTGATTTTTTTTTAGATTGGGGTTAGGGTTTCTGGTTTTGCAAAAACCCCCAATCTCTTTCTCTGCCATTATTTGGATTGCAAGATTTTTCTTGAAAATTGTGGAAAGGAAAAATAACCTTTTTAATCAACTGTAAAGTCCCCTTGATATTTCATCCAACAAGTTCTCTTAAAAAATAAAAACTATGCTGTCCTTGGATCAAATATCAAGGGGTCTGCCCTGATTACGCCCATTTTTTTGCTGCTGACATCATATAAAAAGTACTATAAAATAACAAGGGCTTGTTTTTTTCTTTTTAATCTGTAAAGAGAGAAGAAGGTATCTGGGTATTGTAGACACCCCATTTTAACCGTGCCCTAAACCTTCCAGTTTTGCAAAAAGCTCCATCAAATGAATGATCTAGGGTCCCAAACTTCACCCTTAGCTAGGTTAGGGAATCACCAAGGTCCCTGTAAAATTTCGTCGAAATCCGAGTGCGTTTGCCTAGCGAACGAACAAAAGAGGTGTTCGTAGTGTAAACCAGAAAGGGGGGTGAATTTATCCGGTTAGGGGGGCGAATTTATCCTTGAACGGATGTGTTTTGACCGAATAGGACACGATCTGGCCGCGCGCTTATCACTTTTTCGCGCAACCGCGTGCCCATCACAAATGGTAGTGCCATTATCATCACCCGAAAATGCCTAATAAATGTCGATTTTTTTGTCTCATTTGAGCTCTCTGGATTTTTGCAAAAAAAAAAAAAAAAAACGAATCTGAGAAAGAGGGAGGAGGAAGTTGATTTCCAGATCTGAGAAAGGAGAGAGAGAGAAGGAAAAATCCGTTCAAAGCCCTAGCTCGTTTGCATCTTCTCCGGCTAAATCTGCAAAAGTTCCGGTAAACCTCGACCATGATTCCTTCTCCGGTAAACCCCGGCCATGACTCCTTCTTCTCCGTGGATCCGATCGGAGCTCCGAAGCAAGAAATGAAGAAAGGAGAGGTCTGCTAGGAGAATAGCAGAGAATGAAATCAGAGAGAGAGGGAGAGAGAGAAAATTTCCGCTCATCTTCTCCGATGAGATCTGACCGGAGCTCCGGCCAAGCTCTGACCAGATTTTTTTTTATACTTGCTGTTTATTTTATAGATCCTCATTTTCCATCTTGTTTCAGATCTTTTCTCCGTTATTCTCGTTTTAAAACCCTAATTCAAGCACCTTAAACCCTAGATTCATTCCAACAGGGGCCTGGATTTAATTTCCTTGATAAAAAAAACCGTGGATTTGTGTTTCCTCTTTCCTTGTAACTTAGAACTTGTTCTTCATTGACCAGATATGATTCGTCTTTGAAATTCAGAGTTTTCTCTGTAGGTTTCATTGTTTTGCAAGAAGAAAAGAAAAGAGAAAGAATGATTAGCTAGGTTTTCTTTTTTCTCTTGCTTAGCATGTGAAAGATTTCTTCTTCAGCCAAGGTTCCCTTCATTTTTTGGAAGATTGGATTCTTTCGGCGAATCTGAGCTCCAATCGGTGGCTATTTAGTTTTAGCAAAGGTAAGAGAACAAGAGAAGATGATCTAATCACTATAAATCAAAGGACAAAGGTATTTTTAACAAACTGTTTATATTTTCTCATTGATTTTTTTTATGCTTGCTTTGATCTTAATTTTTTTTTAGCTTTGAAATACATGTTGGAACAGTAGATCAGTTCAATATTGTTTATTGTCGTTCATGAGCACTGATTTTGTGATGAGTATCACCTTGATAACTGATATGAAGTTTTAGCTTTCATGCGTGCTAAGATATCAGACTAGCATATAATGTGTACTCTCTAGTTTGGTTTGGACATTGATCTTCACACAACAGTGTAAAATTGAAGTTCTAGAGGTGATTACAAGATTTACTCCCTTTTTATTAGAATACCCATAGCTGCCGGTTTTCTTTGAATTCATTTGCCCATTCTGGTTTTGTGGTCGTATAATAATGCTATTTGTGACTGTTATTCCATTGAGCATCCTTTCTATATTATTTCTAGTGCGAATTCACAGTTGTGTTGTCCATAGCCTTAGAATTGTAATTGTGCTGTCTTTCTTTATTTTAGAAACTCCAGGAACAGGAATCCTTCTTGAACTATGACAATGAGATGAATTCCTCGATTATGCCTTTTGTCATCTTGTCTCTGTTGATAAATCCCAAGCTTTGATGATTTTGTAATACAGCTAAAGTCTATGCTCTGTTTGAGATCTTTCTATCCTTCATGCGTTGAAAGTAACTAAGGACAAAGCAAGTCGAGAATAATAAATATTTAGATTTTCATCCAGGCCTTGTATCATTTATCTTAGTGGTTATCATTTTTTTTTTGGGAGACAGGCTTTATCCTTTTTGCTTTGCTCCTCATATCTTTTAGGGAGACCTACTTGGTCCATGTAGTATCCCTCTTTCCTTTTGTCTTTTATAAAGATAGCTTCAAGTCATTAAATCCTTCCATTCATCGCAAGGGCGATGAAGGCGATAGCCCAAGCCCATCCTTAGGGGATTTGTTAAGTCCAAGTAGCACTCCCCTCTTTACTTAAAAGACTTGCCCAGTCTTTTATGTAATAACCGGTAAAATATATATATATATATATATATATATATATATATACAAATAAATAAAAATGGCCTCATAGGTGGGTAATCATCGGCCATTATTCATTTTTCCCCGAGTTAATCGGGCATGAGGACATCTGGCATAATGGGGCGTACGCGATTCGAACCCAACGCTGAGCGAGGATTGAACGGCTTCCTACCACTAAACCACCGTCCCAGATGTCAACTAAAAATGAGTAGATACTTACACATATTAAAAATTACCAATAGTCACTATTCATAATTACTATTCACAATAGTCACTATGCAAGATTACTATGCAGAAATACTACGTAAGATTACTATGCAGAAATACTATGCAAGTTCATTGTTGAGATAAACTATTCAAAATTACTATTCACAGTAGGACCCACCGAGTACTATTCACAAGCGGGTCCCACCAACAGTGGGTCCCACATCAGCGGGCCCCACACAAGCGGGTCCCACAACAAGCAGGACCCACAATTAGCGGGACCCAACGCCAGCGGGACCCATCACTAGTGGGAACCACTAACAAGCATGCAAGGCTTCCTCACAACCAACTATTCTCGATATTCAGATCGATTAATAAATGTGGAAATTTTAGTCTCAATTAAAGCTCAAATGAAATACATGTATAGGTTTAGACCCCTGTAACTGATCAAATAGATCCTCGATCCTCGGCAATGGATACTTATTCCTCACAGTTACCTTGTTCAGCTCTCTATAATCGATGCACAACCGCATACTCCCATCTTTCACACACCGCAACCACTTTCATTAACTCATTGGTTAAGCGGGTCACTCCACAACCACTATCATTAATGAGTAGTTGCGCTTCACCGACGAAAATAATAATTAAATAATATTAATCATCCTGTTACTATTCAAGCAGCCTTTACTATTCATTTATTTATACCTTTACTATTCCTATATTTTTAAAAGCATTTAAGAGAAGCATTTAAGAGGGTAGTTGTGAATTTAATAATGTAGTATCTATAAATAGCGGCTCTCATTTTGTTATTTCGACAAACCCTAGTAGAGCTAAAAATTCAGAGAAGAAAGAGTAAGAGAGAGAGGGAAAAAGAGAGAGAGGAGAAGGAAAAGAAATCCACTTCATCACTACCAAGGTAAGTCTTTCATATAGATAGTTAAAGTATTTATTATCGGTAATATGGTTGGTTCTACCACCTATGTAAATATTAGGATAAAGCATGCATAAGAGGCGATAACTCCCTATAGATTATGCAAGTTTTATCATCTTATTTGAACGGTGAAATGCTAGCATAGTAACCGTAAAGTAAACTTTAATCAAAGAAAGGCGAACTGCTGAGCATAGTAGCCAAGAAATAAACTAAATCAAAGAATGGTGAACTGCTGAGCATAGTAACCTGTGGGGTCCACATGAATAGTAACATGTGGGGTCCACATGAATAGTGCATGCTGGGCCCCATGATTTTAAAAATTAATAGAAAGAACACTGAACACAGGGAATATTATTTTGGACATAGATGGACATTACCTGGACAGAAAGGATACTGCCTTAAAACATGAATTTGATAAAATTAGAATATATTTACAGGTTATCCACTCCAAGGTGTAAGCTCAAACAAACCTGTGATCAGAAAGCTATATGTAAGGGTTTCTTATCGTCTAATTCTCTTTTGCTATATTTGATGTAAGGGTTCCCTATCTTTTGATTCTCTTTTTGCTTAACTTGATGTAAGGGTTTTCGTCCATTGATTTTCTTTTGATATATGTAAGAGTTTTCTCCATTGATTCTCTTTTGATATACTGGATGTGAATATTTCATATTCTTTGATTCTTTTTATACGCAATTGCTATAAGAGTTTCTATCCTTCTAAGATCCACAACTGATGAGAATCCAAGGGGGATCCTTTCTTTTAGACCCCATTCCTTTCAGATAAATGATTTTACTGATAAAGCTATAATTCTATCCTCGAAACTTATTTCCGTGAGATGTGTTTATGTTTAGGGTTTATCTTGTGATACCCTAATTCTGAATATGGACTGAGTTATGATATGATGACGGGTGGACGCGTTATAGTCCTCCATGTGCACGTGGGTAAAGACGACTCTAGAGAGTGTAAATCTAGAGGATTATGAGCCGAGGTATGGCTATGAATGGGCCGAGATATGGCTATGAATGAAAGCATCTATGCTTAATGATGCTTAATGAAGTCTATATATATAATTCTTGATATCAGTTCTGTAAGTTTTCTCTATACGTTTGGAAAGTATGTTGTGCTTATTCCTTCTTTTCATTTTTATAATGTGATGTCCTATCTGCAAAATATCATGTTCTTATGAGCTTGACAATTCTACATCACTTGTTGTTTATACCCTACTGGGCTATTTGAGCTCACCCCTTTCTTTTTCTTGTTTTATTGTTCCAACCCCCTGGTGAAGTATAGATGAAAGATGAGGAATGCTAGAGTTGAATGCAGAACTGTTCTAAAGGACAAATATGTTTTAAATATGTATCAACTATGCCTTGAATTAAGATGTAATAAGTTAGACCTAATTTCTGTAAACCCTCTAAACGTAGTTGTTGTATTTGAGATCTTGGGAATAATGAAAGTTTTTGAGAAAGATGATGTAATATTCTTCTACGCACCGAGTTGGTATTTCCAAAAATCCGGGGCGTTACATTTGGTATCAAAGCGAAGTTTAGTCGGTTTTGGAAATTAGGATTCAAAAAGATAGGATTAGAATTTACCCTATCTTAAGTTAGAATATGTTAACTATACCGCTAGTAGTTGGTTAATATAGAACTTATGTGCTATTTATAACTTCTGTGATACTTCTATAAATGCTTTTAAATATGAGTTATAATTTAGATTACTAACGTAATACTATGATATGAAGATGGCGGAGAATCAGGAACAGATTATTGCAATCGAGGCTGAGACAAGGAGGGGACGCGGCAGGCCACGCAGAGAAAGGCAAGCAAGAAACGAACAACCTACAGTCAACGCTAGAAACAACAACGCAGGAAATGATGCCATTGCCACTGTATTGGCACAGCTAGCCCAAGTAATGACAGCAAACATGAACCAACAACAAGCCCCATCTGCTCCACTTCAAAACGAATGAGCTATACTGGAACAGTTTATAAGGCAACATCCTGCTGCCTTCTCGGGAACTACAGATCCCTTAGAAGCTGAAAGATGGATAAAAAATTAAGATCAAAGCAAGAATATAAAAAAATCAATGAGAAAATATAAACAGTTTGTTAAAAATACCTTTGTCCTTTGATTTATAGTGATTAGATCATCTTCTCTTGTTCTCTTACCTTTGCTGAAACTAAATAGCCACCAATTGGAGCTCAGATTCGCCGAAAGAATCCAATCTTCCAAAAAATGAAGGGAACCTTGGCTGAAGAAGAAATCTTTCACATGCTAAGCAAGAGAAAAAAGAAAACCTAGCTAATCATTCTTTCTCTTTTCTTTTCTTCTTGCAAAACAATGAAACCTACAGAGAAAACTCTGAATTTCAAAGACGAATCATATCTGGTCAATGAAGAACAAGTTCTAAGTTACAAGGAAAGAGGAAACACAAATCCACGGTTTTTTTTTATCAAGGAAATTAAATCCAGGCCCCTGTTGGAATGAATCTAGGGTTTAAGGTGCTTGAATTAGGGTTTTAAAACGAGAATAACGGAGAAAAGATCTGAAACAAGATGGAAAATGAGGATCTATAAAATAAACAGCAAGTATAAAAAAAAAATCTGGTCAGAGCTTGGCCGGAGCTCCGGTCGGATCTCATCGGAGAAGATGACCGGAAATTTTCTCTCTCTCCCTCTCTCTCTGATTTCATTCTCTGCTATTCTCCTAGCAGACCTCTCCTTTTTTCATTTCTTGCTTCGGAGCTCCGATCGGATCCACGGAGAAGAAGGAGTCATGGCCGGGGTTTACCGGAGAAGGAATCATGGCCGAGGTTTACCGGAACTTTTGCAGATTTAGCCGGAGAAGATGCAAACGAGCTAGGGCTTTGAACGGATTTTTCCTTCTCTCTCTCTCTCCTTTCTCAGATCTGGAAATCAACTTCCTCCTCCCTCTTTCTCAGATTCGTTTTTTTTTTTTTTTTTTTTTTGCAAAAATCCAGAGAGCTTAAATGAGACGAAAAAATCGACATTTATTAGGCATTTTCGGGTGATGATAATGGCACTACCATTTGTGATGGGCGCGCGGTTGCGCGAAAGAGTGATAAGCGCGCGGCCAGATCGTGTCCTATTCGGTCAAAACACGTCCGTTCAAGGATAAATTCGCCCCCCTAACCGGATAAATTCACCGCCCTTTCTGGTTTACACTACGAACACCTCTTTGGTTCGTTCGCTAGGCAAACGCACTCGGATTTCGACGAAATTTTACAGGGACCTTGGTGAGTCCCTAACCTAGCTAAGGGTGAAGTTTGGGACCCTAGCTCATTCATTTGATGGAGCTTTTTGCAAAACTGGAAGGTTTAGGGCACGGTCAAAATGGGGTGTCTACAGATGCCCCTCTTTGGCAGAGCGTGCTTGTCGCGCGAATGTCAAAGCTGAACAGACAGCACATTTTGACTGGCCCAAAATTGATTGAAGAGAAAAAGGAATGAAGAAGATGATTTTGTGAATATTGGACTTTTGGAAGAATCAGATACCTCAGGGGTTATGATATGGAATAGATGTTTTAGGGATTTTAAATGGAAGAGATGCCTCAGGGGTCTTCATTTGGAAAGGTTGCCTCAGGGGTCTTCAGATGGAATGGTTGCCTCAGGGGTCTGAAAATGGAATGGTTGCCTCAGGGGTCTGAAAATGGAAAGGTTGCCTCAGGGGTCTTCAGTTGGAATGGTTGCCTCAGGGGTCTGAAAATGGAAAGGTTGCCTCAGGGGTCTTCATTTGGAAAGGTTGCCTCAGGGGTCTTGAAATGGAAGGGTTGCCTCAGGGGTCTTCAGATGGAATGGTTACCTCAGGGGTCTTCAGATGGAATGGTTGTCTTAGGGGTCTTGAAATGGAAGAGATGCCTCAGGGGTCTTGGTTCTTTCGACGCTCGGGGCGAACACTATTCAAGGAAAATTTAGATTTTACGTTCAGGGCGAAAAAAACTCTCAGGAGAAATTGGGTTCCACGCTTGGAGCGAATGCTTTCAGGAAGAAATGGGTTCTACGCTTGGTGCGAATGCTTTCAACGAGATGAAATTGATTTTACGCTTGGAACGAAATGCTTTTCAAAGAGAAAATTGGGTTCGACGCTTGGAGCGAAAGCTTTTGGGAATAACTCGTTTTTTTATTCTTGTAATCACCTCTAGAACTTCAATTTTACGTTGACTCCGATTCTTCCCGAGGCCGCGATACGTAGAGCAGCTGGGATGGACGGCCATCTTGGTTCGAGTCAGGTCGCATTAGAGTTAAGACTCATTTTGTCCAGTCATGTATAAAATTGAATTGTGTTGTGTGTTTTGCTGTGTTTTCTTACTTTCATGTACAGATCCTATACATTTAGCTGTAGCATGCATGTGTTTGCAGACCAGAACTCAGACACCAATTAGGTATGACACTCATAACCTAGTTATTCTTAGGCGACACTTCTTTCATTTCTTTTATGTGTGCTTATTATTCATCTCCGAGACATGCATGATTAGATAGACGTCTTCTCGGAGATATTCGTTCCCATTTCATATGACTTTCGCCCAAAACTCTTCAAAATTATTAAGTAAATGGCATAAGAGACCAGGTGTTTGCACTTGGGCGGATGAGGTGCTCTTTAGACCTTCCGAATTCGTAACCAGGCACGAACCTTCTTTTATATCTCTGGTTATCCGTTGCAACAGAGCATAGTATGGGATCCTTAGCCCACTTCCTTGGATGTCGACTCTTCTTTGTTTAAGGTACGCCTCGAATCTGGGCTAGTTCCCGAATCGAGAGGTATCTCACCTTTGTATCACCACTCATGCTGTGAGGGGCACTTCTTTCTAGAGTTCCTTGGTAGAGCTCTCCATTCACGTGGATGATCCTGAGACTCGCGCGTGGGGCACATCCCCCGCCGCCCCTCTCTCGGATCGGGGTCCACAGGTATATGCCATTGATGAAGAAACACTGATGCTTGGTTGGTGCTTTTCTATTGATATGGTTCAGATTTAGCTTTTCATATTCAAAGTTCTTAAATATGATTGAGGGGTTTATATGATGGTTCGAATTTAGGTGCTTTGATCTCTACTCTTTTGGGCTTCGAATTGTCTATATTTTGAACTAGCTTCTGATGGCATTTCCTCTTGGGCTATGGGTTTTCTCATATGCTTTTGGAAGTACGAGATGATACTTGTAGCTTTTTATCATTTATTTTTGCCTTCCTTTGTTTTGCAGGTAGTTGGTATCCTCATTTGAGCTTCCTCTTCAAGAACTGTTCCATCATTTGCAAGGTAATTAATATTCACAGTTAATTTGTTTTCCTTCCATGTCGTTGTAGACACCCCATTTTGATCGAACCCCAATTAGGTGATTTAACTAAAAACCCTTTCAAATAATAGAATTAGTGTCCCATGTTATGCCATAGGGTAGGTTAGGATCCCTAATATGTCCCTTTAAAATTTCGTAAAAATCTGTTGAGGTTCGCTTAGCGAACGAGTGAAGTTTATGAGATAGTGCATATATAGTGTTGCAGAAGGGGGGTAGTTTATCTTGTCTGGGGTTGTCCAGTTAGCATCTTTTGCAGTAAGAAGATTGTCCCAGACAACTAGGGGGCACAAATTTGTCTTTTATTTTCATTAAAAAAAAATTCTTGTGGACCACCACATTTATCTGAAAGCAAGTATAAAAATATATTTTAGAGGGCTGTCCAAGATAATTTGAAGAGGCAAAAATTATGGGATTCATCTATAAATAGCAGTGAGGGCTTTCATTTGGATTTTATTTTTCATTTTCGTAAGAAAAATTAGAGAGAGAAGGAGCGAGAGTTCTAGAGAGAGAAAAAAACCCAAAATTCGAAACCCTAACCCTAGATCTCATCTTTTTCGGCCAATCTCTAGCCATTTTCCGGCATAATTTCCGATCGAGCTCCGGCTAAGCTATAGTTTGTGCGATTACTTTGTTTTCTGTTTCCTTTAACCCTATGAACTTTGCTTCTTGCTCAAATCCTAGCTTCTTCGTACAAGAACTGGAAGTTTAAACCTTAGATTTGTGAGTTCTTTTCTCAAATCTTCTTTTGTCTCAAGTGATTTCATCAGCTACAGATCTAAGAAGTTAGTATAACTGGTAGAAAATTATAGTGTCTTCATTACTCAAAGACTCAGATTTGTTCAAGAAGAGGGAAAGAAGTTCAGATCTTCATAAAAGTGAAAGAAATTTCAGAAACACAGAATTAGAAGAAGCAAGGAGAATAAGGAGGCAAGATCGGAGCTGAAATTGCAAGAATAAAAGATAGTTGGCCAAGGTAAGGATCATTTTGCCCTTTATGTATGAATTTTATGATAATTTCTTCTGGAATATATGGAGAATGGCTAATGTGTAGGTGCCACTTTATTTAGAGTCAAATTGATATTATAACACGGCAGATCTGTGATAATTAGGCTCAATTTTTATTTTTTTTTCATGATTCTTGTTTCAATCAGTTAGGTTTTTCATGTTCTTTTCATCTGATATAGGTTTATATGTATTTATTTGTGGAAAAGTGTTTGAGTATGAGTATATACAGAACATTGATTTCATTTTATGTTTCTACATGATTTTTAGTGCTTATATTTATGAAGATGTGTATGATTAATTAGAGTGCTCAATTAATATGATATTTTGTTCATTTCTTTGGATTAGTTATCTCATGTTAATTTCGATTAGACTATTATGAAGAATCAATACCTTATGCAATTCATGTGGTGATGTTATGTTTCAAACGAAAGTCTCTGTATTAAGCATTTGAATCAGGGCTAAAAAATAATACTACAGGGATAAGGATATTAGATCTTTTGATACATTATTTATTTCATTCATATTGTCAATTTTAACTCTGGTTTCATGAGGTAACAAAAATCAGATTAAAAAGGTGATAAAATTTATGTAACATTGATGGATGATAGATAACAAAATTTTGTCAAGTGGATGACTTGTAGCATTAAGTTTTTAGAGTGCAAAATCTGATTTTAAGCTATGTCCAGGTTTGCATTTTTCATAGGTAATTCCTTTCAATTGGTTCTAGGTTATCAATGGTTTAATCTTCTATGATATTTGGGGGATACGGATTGTGTTTTTGTAATTCCCAAGGAGAACCCTCTTTGGCCCCTATTTGGATTGCACTCCCTCACCTTCGTGTGGATTTCTTCCAAGAAGTTGTGTTCACTAATATAATATTTCTAGTTGGAAGAGTTCTCATAATTGATCGTCCTATAAGAATTCTACCCCAAACCAATGTTGCATAAGTCTACATGGAAGTCAATTTTTTTTAAAAGAGTTACCTCATTCCTTTCTCTAGAGCAGCCATCCCATTTCCACTTTCACCCCACATCTTTTGATAATGGCAGCCCTAAACCCTTTTGGATGTGTGCAATTCTCAAGTTGTCAAGTTTCACAATGATTAGTATCATCAAATTTGGGATGGTTATACAGAAATTTGGTTTTTCACCACCTTGGAAATTACTTCAAATTGGTATCCGAATACTTCCCTACAAGATTGAGTAGTGTTACTTTCATCCTGTAAAGCAGTCTAGTTAAGGGTGAAAAGAGGAGAATTTGGAGCTTTCTCGATAGAATATCATATTTGACCACCTCAACAGATTCCTTTGGTCATTTTATTATCAGTCACTTATTAGTGGCTAAAATTCCATGAGCAACAGAAGAGAATATTAGTATTTTTTGATACAACCTGCAAAGGAAAGAGACAAACCAATAATCATTTGAAGAGAGTATTAACTCAGATTAATCTTTAGATCATTTCATGATGATTTGTTATTTTTTCTTCTTATTAATTGTACAATTAAATATGTCCATTTGATAATCATAGTAACTTTTGGTATGTATGGAAAGGGTATTAGTTCAGCCTTATTTTGAATAATGGTGTTGATAATACTATGTAGGGTAATAAATGCTTTTGTATGTCCATTGTTTTTCTCGTAAGAAATTTTCATCTTTGCATAATATTGGAAGGCTACTGTTTTGTGATTGGAATGTCTAAATCTATGCATAGGTTGTGGTTTTGGTTTATCATCTTAGATGGTCATATTTCTAAAATGCTAAGATATAGATAGATGGGTTATGATTTCACTGAACTATAGTTCATTCCTGCTGCAAAATGTTTATAAATTCTATGATGTAGAAAGATGATTTCAAGACATACATCAAAACAGAGCAGTGCATATAATAGTCTTCTTGATCTTATCAACTTTTGAGGTATTGTCATAGTTTCAAATTGTTAATGCGGAGCAAGTTCTTCCTCAGTTGGATGATTGTCCACATGCATAATACTCAAAGATTACTTACAGTGAAGAGAGTCATCTACATCTTTGTAGTTAATTGTGGAATCAGATTTGGCAAGTACATGGACTGAATTTAAAGTGGCCAGTTTCCTTGACATTTAATTCAAAGTTAATTACTACTGACCATTTGACGGAATCTTGAAGAACATAATAGGACCTGTTGACTTCTTGTCTCATTTGAAATATTCTTTTCAGTTCTAGCCCATCTTGGACTCTTATAGCAGCCCTTTAATTTCTTTTGGTTTCGTTCCTTAATTTTGATTGGATTTGAAAATAGTGGAACTCTTGATATGTTCATTGCAAATTAAGGGACTTACAAATACTATATCTAGTTCTAAAGTAGAGAGAGTTCCTTTACTTTGTTTCTGTCAGAAATTGCCTTGAAAGCTCCCTGTTTCTTGTCCTCTGAACCAAGCCATAGAATTTGAGTACCTTGTGTGGCAGAATTCTACTGCAATAATGGTCGTGGCTTTAATTGTTCTTTCAAACTTTACTACGTGGTTTAGAGTTAGACTTTTCAAGCTCATGTTCAGACATTGTTTCCAAAACTGCTTCGAGTTTCACCATTGAAAACAGTTCACCTAACCTGAAATCAGCTAGCCCCAAAATCTGAAATTAGTCAGTCCAAAACCTGAAAGCATTTTACTTACAACCTGAAGTAGTTACTATTAACCAATAACTTGAGCAGTTAAGACTCACATTGGCTTATGTTATATGTATGAGAGGGTATGTATGTGTATGTGTACATGTGAAAGTGATAACTATGGAGTAATAAAGGAAATGTTTTCATATTATTGGATAATATGTATAAATATGTACAGGGTGTGATGCATACATATACGTTATGCCCTGTAGGTTGTACAGGCCCTAAGGTATGTAGTATAATATATCTCAAAAATAAAATGTGATATAAAATGATTTTTGTAAAAATCTTATTTGATTCTATTTGCGCAGGTCATAGTTAAAGATAAACCTTTATGCATTGATAGCTAGTGTACTGAGTGAGAATGGGGGTGTTAATAATTAAAAAAAAATGATCATGTTTATCCTGCTAAGAATAAAGGTTGGAATGAAGTTTGTGTAATTATACTGACATAGAAAAGCTCTCATTATTTTTTTTATTCAGTGGCTTGTAATTCTTTGATTAAAGTAAGTCATGAAAACTAGTTTAAGATTCATTTGAATGTTGTGGGAACAAGTTGATTAATGCTGTTATGTCGATGCCATCTCCTTGTTCAAATGAATTTATAGATGTTTGGGAGCAATAGTAGTATTTTGGCAACATATTTTGGTTAATTAATTGTTTTCTTTTATGGTAAATCTTCCCTGATAATTTCTTCATAGAATGCTTATAGTATATGATTTCAATAGGATAATGGTATTTTATCTGTTCCGTAAAAAAGAATATATATGTAGGTATCCATTGATTTTTATTACAGCTTGAGAGTAGTCCAATAATCTCATTAGCTCATTTTTTTTATGGCTTGTTTAAACAATTGCTATACAATATCAAGGTTTTGAAGGAAAGTTTCTCTTTGATTTATTTTGATAAAGTTGAATGTTTAACTGAAGTCGGTTTTAATAAATGTTGAAGAATATAGGTTTTGTACTTATGCTTTCCATTGCTTCATTGAATTCAAATATAAGAGTAATGCGTAGGAAATAAGCTTCCTGTTGACAATATGATTGGTAGAAATTTCAGGACTATTTTTAATGTGATTTTATGATTATTCTGTGGTTTTGGAATTTATCTAGCAATTCATTCTTAGTTTAAAGATAGTTCATTCTTAGTTTAAAGATAGTTCATTCATTTGATTCTCATTAGGTTTGTTTGTCATATTATATAGATAGCTGTTGTTCATTTTATAGTGTAAGGATCATGGTTCACCTATTTTTAGCTTTCGTAGTGTATTCATTGCATAGGCAATGAAAGAGTTATTTAGAGCCCCCACTAGGAGACACGCTCTGTCTCATTAAGGTAGTCCTTCTTTGAAGACGTGTGTGGACCCCGATCCGGGATAGGCGTGCGAGGGAACGGGTCCCTAACACCATCCGGATCATCCACGTGTGAAGGAGAGCTCTACCAAGGAACTCTCAAAACGGATGCCACCCTCATAGCATAGCACGAGTAGCGATATAAAAGAAAGAGATATGTCTCGATCCGGAACCGAGGTTCGAAACCGAGACATACCTGAAATAAACTCAGAGTCGCCATCCATGGATATGCCATGGAACCCTAAAATCAAATCCTCTGTGCAATGGATAACCAGAAATATATATGGGTTCGTGCCTGGTTACGAATGGGGAAGGTCTGAGAGCACCCCCGATTCGTCCGAGTGCAAGCACTTGGTCTCTTATGCCATTTATTATTAACTTCAAAGAAGTTTGGATAAAAATCATCTGAAATGGGAACAATCCTCAAGAATCGTCTACCTAAGCATGCATTTCCTGAGGATAAAGATAATAAACACATAAAATAAAAATGAAAAATGTGCCACCTAAGCACAGCTAGGTTATGAGTGACAAACCTAAAGGGTGTCTAAGTTCTGATGTGCAAACACATGCAAGCCACAGCAAAAGGTATAGGATCAGTACGAGAAAGTAAGAAAACACATCAAAACATATAATAACATAATAAATCCTAAGACTCTAAATTATTAGCCCGAGTCTTCGGATGGTCTGGTATTCATCCAAAGAAGCCTACGTATCCCCGCCTCCACGAGAATCAAGGCAACGTAGTTCTTCGCACCTATTCTAAGCTAGGATGCCTAAGACACCTAGACTTCTATCCTAGACTCGATCTAAAAGACCGGACCAATTATTAAAGTTTATTGTACGATTATTTAAATTCCAGTGAATTATGGATTTTAGGACACCCTATATGCCCTAACTAAATGCAGATTAGCCCTAGGCTAATGCAGGTGATTCCTACAACCTATGTGTAACTAGGCTGTATTTCCTAAGGAAAACCAAGGGTGGACTAGCGTATCCTACTCTAGTCATCAGTCGGCGATGTGAATTGCCAACTGACCGGACGGAGGCGCTCCTATAACTCTAGGACAAACCCCTAACTCTAAAACAATCACACAACAAACAAACAAACAAACAACCTATCAAAAGACACAACCTAACTCTAAAAATCTCTATCTAGGAGAAACTCCTAACTCTAGAGGAAGATCTTTTGAAAATGAAGGTTTTAAAAGTTGCTTATTCGAAAAGATTTAAAATGCTATCTACAAAAGTTTGGCTGGACTTGGGATATAAATCCCGAGCTGCACTACGTACCTCGTGGAAGAGGATCAAGCCAACGTAGTTCGAAACGAACTCTCTACCTACCAAACACTTACAACAAATCAACCATTTTTTATGTTTTAAGTTTCTAATGTTTTTGAGATTTTTAATGATTTCAATGTTTATGGATTTTAAAATTTCTGATGTTTTCACCCTTTTGGCCAAAGACCGGAGGGAATATACACAACAACACCCTAGGGACGAACCCTAGGATTAACAGGGGAAACTATGCTATAATAATACTATTATAAGAGCAAATGAGTCAAAGACTCTCTAATAGCAGTAACTGACGAATAAATGAGTCAAAGACTCTCTAATAAAAGCAACTGAAGGATAAAAGAGCTAAAGACTTCCAAAAAGAGCAACCGAAAGATACAAGAGTCAAAGACTCTTCAAACAGAGTAACTGAGAGATACAAGAGTCAAAGACTCTTCAAACAGAGTAACTGAGAGATATAAGAGTCAAAGACTCTTCAAAAGGAGCAACTGAGAGATACAAGAGTCAAAGGCTCTTCAAACAGAGTAACTGAGAGATACTAGAGTCAAAGACTCTTCAAAAGATAGCAAATGAGGGATACAAGAGTCAAAGACTCTTCAAAAGAGATGGAAACATGAGTCAAAGACTCCATTGACAACAACACAAGTCAAAGACTCCACTGATAACAACATCACACAAACAAATGAGTCAAAGACTCTCCTACAACACCACCGAAAAGGCAAATGAGTCAAAGACTCTCCTAAAACATCGCCTAAAAGGCGAATGAGTCAAAGACTCTCCTATAACATCACCTAAAAGGTGAATGAGTCAAAGACTCTCTAATCAAGGCTGACTCCTATGCGAATGGACTATCGAATAAGGAGAGGCTTACAAGCAAAAGGAAAAAGAGACCTTGTGCATATTTGGCAAAGGTAAAACACCCAGCCAGGCCGGACAGCTACCTAGCCCTAGGGTGCAACAAATGTGCAACCCAATACCCATAAGGGTAGGGGTATGAAGCCAAGCCGAGTAGGGTGCTCTTCCAAAACCAAACGGCGCACTCTAATAACACCATCTAAAGGATGAATGAGTCAAAGACTCTCTAATCAAAGCCGACTCCTATGCGAATGGACTATCGACTAAGGAGAAACTTACAAGCAAAAGGAATAAGAGACCTTGTGCACATTTGGCAAAGGTAGAACACCCAACCGGGCCGGACAGCTACCTAGCCATCAGGGTGCAACAAATGTGCAACCCAATACCCATAAGGGTAGGGGTATGAAGCCAAGCCGAGTAGGGTGCTCTTCCAAAACCAAAAAGCACACAAAGAGGATTAACGAGAGAATGAGACCGGACGGGTCTCCCAAACACACAAAGATGGGCTCTAAGCAACCTTATCATTGCCCTTGCAAAGGGGGAAGCAAGGCTAAGACAACTAATTGACCAAATTGGTCTCTAATTAACATAGAGAAAATCGAGGCAATCTCAGAGAGGATTCTACAAATGAGGCCTGCCTCCAAAGGAGAATTGCCTAACGAGACAGAGTATGTCTCCTAGTACAAGTTATAATATCTAAAGAAATCTAAAAGACTGTGCTAGTCTAATCAAAGAGAGAGGAAAATGCTACCAGATAATTACAAATTTCAATCAATTATTATAAAAACAAATCAAATATCAGCAAAATATGATCTACAACTAAAGAGTGCACAATCTGTAATAATAGCAATCATACAATGATAAACAATATTAATTAGTCCAGACCAGCCGCTGGATAGCCTAATAAAGCAAGAAACAACATTAAACACTTCTATGCCCAACCACAAGTACAACTGCCCCGATATGGGGGTGAAATCAGATGATGCTAAAGTAATCATCTGATATCACAAATACACAGGATAATATTCCTACAAACCGCCTTGAAATCAGACAGTACTCATGTCGATAATATCGAATAGAGTAGTCATCTGATTTCCTCCTTCAATTAAACAATTTATTGAAATAAAATTAATTAGCCCAGACCAGCCGCTGGGTAGCCTAAGTAAAATAAACTTTCAAAATAGTCTCACCTGGACAGTCAATTCATCTTCAGAACCTAACTCAAAATTTAGTACAAGAGAAGAATATTAAAAAAAAATTTAATAGATTATACAAATGATATTTCTGATTTTTATAAATTTTGATGCATAATAGGGGGCATATCTGAAAGGTTGAGTATGCCCACTAAACAAAAGAGGGGAGCGCTACTTAGATTGAGCGAGTCCCCTAAAGATGGGCTTGGGCTGTCGCCTTCATCGCCCTATCACTGAATGGGGCTACTAATATCTAAGAGGCATCTAAAAGACTAAGCAAGTCTACTATACAAATGAGAGGAACGCTACTTGGACTGAGCAAGTCCTAAGAAGCTGGGTTAGCTCTATAGAGACCTAAATTGTCTCTCTAAAGGGGAGGCTCCGACTATCGCCATCATAGCCCACCAGCTTATCTCTGTCCTTCGACTTCTAAGCTAACTTCCAAATACATAATATACTAACCTCAAAAGAATGCTAACATCACCAAAGTACACATTTCTTGATAAACAGGGAGAATGAAAAAATGTAAACCGGCTCATTATTACTATGCCACCATCACAACATAGATGTATTAGTTGGCAAAAATTATCAGCAGATTTAAGGAGCAACCTGAAAACAATGCAAGTAGACAGTGCTATGATATATGTGAATATTAACAAACTTAGCTACTCACTTGATTTCAGTAATATAATACCAAAGTCGGGTAAAAGAAACACATTTCATTATCAGTTGCCTTTATGAAACCAAACAAATTCAATGCAAATTCAATGAAATGTACTCATTGCATTCTATAAAAAAAAACTGTCTTATGTGAGCAAGTATATGACGAGGAATATTCAACATCAACAGCAATTAGAAAGGAGTACTATTGTTCTCATATCATCAATTTTGTCGCAGTTGTACTAGAGGCTTATAGAAATAGAACGATGATTTCTAACTGAGAATGACATTACAGGTAGAAAAATGATACAGCAACAAGTAATACATCCAATAAAGTTACAATGAAAAGCGGTCGGAGCATGATATAATAGACTACAGATTATTATTTTTCTATCCTATGGTTTACACCACAAAGCTCACTAGAACAAGCCACATAATGATGGGGTTATGACTTGGGATCTCAGGTGGGAATGTAGGTGTTAAACTTTCTTTTTATAGACCATCTATATGTATCATATGCACACCCAAAACAATGAGAAACCTCTAAATTTTGGACAGGACCCATAAGATGTCACAAGGGGCGGTGGCCACAGGATGGCAAAACCCAGCTAAGCAGCACCTCCTTGTAGGTGATTTTGGCCATCGGCATGCATCAATCTCAGCCCAACATCAGCCTCTTGCTTGTGCAAGAGTGGGCCCGGGCCAGTATCCGCCCCCCTAGTTTCTTGCATCTCTAGAACAATCTTAGCATTGTTCCTCTTCTCCACTGTGTCCTCTCCAAAGTCATGTAATCTACAGTTGATCAAATAGTGATCATCCCGCATGGAGTTGTGAAGGTTGGTGAACCAGACATGGAATCTCTTGGCACAGAAGTAGCCAATGCTGAAGAAAAGGCAACCCAGCCAGGAAAACCGGTAGACGGCAAAATTAACTAATAGTGGGTAGCCCAGTGCAGGGAACAAGCCCTTCGCCAACATGTAGGGCACACACAAGAATGTCAGCAGCTTTACCATGATGGGGATGACAATCTCACGCAAAGCCCACAGCCCCCGTAGTCGTGAGAAGATAATCGCCTCTCACTCTTTGAAAATTTGTTTTCCAACTTTCATCCACCAAGGACGCCATATGATTCAACATAGCCAGCCTGGTCCAGATCTTGAGGAAGATGAGTCCCAATGCCCAATCCCGATACAGGAAGAAAAATGGACTTTCGTCCACAGGCACACGCATTGGCACAATCACCAACAGCTCAAACAGTAAACCAAAAAAAAAAAAAAACCTGGATGACAAAGATCCATAGCGACAACAGTGCAGAACCTTTAAAAACAATAGCACACCATTTCCAGATTTCAGTCACCAAGTCCCAAACCCTTCCTAAAGTTGTACCCACACTTTCTGACAGACAGCAAGAAGGAGAATCTTTTTTTTTTTTTTTTTTAAACGGAAGCAGCATGTCACTAATCTGGAGAAAGGAAACTTTTGGGTTGAGATTACACAATTGAGCTCAAAATTGAAAGAAGTAACAACATGACAGGCGATTAATAAGTTGCTGTAACTCATACAAATGAAAGGCTGATGCCAAAATTATCAGCTAAACATGCCTTGGAGCATTCGGCCATGAACAAGGGACTAAAAAGTTGAAGCCCAAAAGTACTATAATAGCACCAATATGTCCAGCAACAAGGGAACTTAAACTTCACTCAAGCTTTTAATCAAACATGATAGCAATTAAAGGGAAAAAACAAAAGCAAGCTTCTAAATCTCCACCACAACAAGCATCTAATTAAAACAAATCAATTCCCATCTCCATTTAGAATGGGTGAGGGAAAATTCCAATATCAAACCAAAATTCTCTGGTCCCTCATTCTTTCAACATGAACATAGTTAATCTCTTATTTCTCCATGACCTTATCATAACACACCACTCGGACACAGGCACATAACTGATTTCCCAAGGACTACATAATCTACATTGGCTGAAATGCCAAAGAATGAGCATGATCATAGGGTAGTCATAATTCATGACACAGACAATTTCTAAAGGATACAGGCGTCAAAATATTATCATAATTCATTACTTCTCTGGGCATGCCACATAAGGTTCAAATCATATAAGATAAACTTTATCCTGATGCTCATCCAAATGTTTAATATGAAAGATACCAATGAAATTAGAACTGAGGATAGGATTTTGCTTCTTAATCATGAGATATAATAATCAAAGCTTCAGACAATCTAATTATCTTCTCTTAATCAAAGCTCTATGGACTAATGAACAAATTTCATTCAAATGTCAATCTTATGAACCTCAAAACTTGCACAGGGAGTCCATACACAAAGAAATAATAATAAAAACAAGAACATATTCCTAACCACTGATAATAAATATAAAAATCAAAACAATAAAGAAATATGGAATTATGATGAAGAGTACCTTCTTCAAATGAGGCTGCAATTTGATGTAAATTAAGGATTCACCAGATCTGATGTAGAGACCGGAAGATTGGTCGGAATTTGCTTGGATCGGCCAGAGAATGATTAGATCCTAACCAAATCGAAAATCGATCGGAATTCGGCAGATCTGATTGGAGAATAAGAAGAACTGAGATTTAGAGTTCCAGACAAGGGTTTCTAGTTTAGATCTACTCTCTCTCTCTCTGCTCTTTCATTTTTTTTTTTATATATATATACTTTTTAGATTTGAGATCTCAGATCTGAGATTTCTCAGATCTCTCTCACTCTTCTTTATAAACTTCGGAAATTTCTCCAATACCTTAGATCTAAGAGATTTTTCGAATAAGTTGTAATAGATCTAAGATATAGAAATAGAGATAGAGAAGAAACGAGTTAGGGTTAGAAATTACCAAGGTAATGACGGAGAAGAGGGTATCGGTGATGAGATATGATCGGAGAAGCTTAGAAGGAAAGAAAATAAGGTAATCAAAACGAAAATTCCGGCTAGGACTTGGCCGGGATCCGGTGAAATTCCAATCGAAGAAGAGAAATCCGAGCTTAAGATTTGGGATTTCCCCTTTTCTCAGATTTCTCTCTCTCTCTCTCTCTATCTCCGACTCTCTCTCTGCTTTGATCGGAAGACGGATCTCCGACGAACGATCGGAGGAAGATGATCGGCGACGGAGGAAAAAGGAAAGAAAACCCAAATTTTCTGCTCTCGTTCTCTCTCTCTGTTTTAAAAAAAAAAAACGAAAGATGAACAGTGCTCTCTGTTTTTCTGATTTTTTTTTTTATATAAAAAGGAGGCTGTTGATAATGGCACTACTATTTTTGATAGGGCGCGCGAATTAATAATCGCACCCTTCCCGCTTTGTCTTATTAGACAAAAGGCAAAACTTCGGCTATTTTACAAAAAGGCACCCCCCTGTGCGGATAATTTGCCCCCCTTCTGCATTTATACAACGACACTGACTCGGTCCGTTCGCAGGGCAAACCAACTCGGATTTCGACGAAATTTTACAGGGACCTATGGGGGACCCTAACCTAGCTTAGGGTGCAATCCGGGATCCTAGCTTGGTGATTGGATGGGGTTTTGCTCAAGCACCGCGAACTTGGGTCCGGTCAAAATGGGGTGTCTACAGATGCCCCTCTTTGGCAGAGCGTGTGTAACACGCGAATGGCAAAGCTGAACAGACGACACATTTTGACTGACCCGAAAGCAAAGCAAATTTTTTTTTATTTTCAGTTTTAAAACGATATTCACAAATGTAAAACTCTACCAACAAAAGGGAGATAGCCTCTCACCGACTCTTAACTCGGCAACTAAGACATCTCAAAGAGATAGTCTCTCCCTAATACTCATGACTCAACTATCTAAACTAGTTAACAACAAAAAAAAAAAAAAAAAAAAAAAAAAAAATGAACGAACGATTGCAAAACACAAACACTTTTTTTTTTCTTTTTTTTTTAGGCTAAGCCGAAGTAAACATAACAGTTGCTCAAAGAGCACCAACCAAACAAACAAACAAATCATTTCAATCACTCAAAGAGTTTTCATTTTTTAGAAACCATAATGCAACTCGTCTAAGACAAGCATAAATCCAAACACTCAAAGAGTTCTTTCTTTTTAGAAACATGCAAAATAAGCTAAAGACCACTGTATTGAAATTCGTCCAAAACAAATTCAAAACTAAACACTCAAAGAGTTTTTTTTTTTTTTTTTTTTTTTTTTATCATGCGGATCAGTCTAAGACTTGACCAAATATTAGGGTATTCGAATATTTGAGCTAAACTCAAACATCTAATACCGAGGCGAAACTAAGTCTCCAGCCCAGCGGTAGATATACAGATCATTGCTGAAAATAAATCTGTTTAACTACCCGAGTAACTCTGACTCCTTTCTTTCAAGGTAGCGAATCACTCCGGATCACGCGGTTCTGTTAAACAGTTCCACATAAATCCAAATTCGTATGTCCTGCTAAACAGTCCCATACAAACCTCTTCGCAGATACACATGACTCCTAACACGTTAGGAAGCTGCACATTGCGGAACGATGATCATGCAAGTCACTACGTGACATTGCAATACTAATCATCGGGGTACTAAATACCCGGGAGAAAGAAGAAAAGACCAATCCGTGCAACACAGGATCGGAAATATTTCCTTATTAAAAATTTTCAAAAAGACCAAACCGTGTAACACAGGTTCGGTAATTTCCAATTCTATTAAATTCTTTCAAAACGACCAAACCGTGTAACACAGGTTCAGTGATTTCAAACTCTGTTAAAATCTTTCAAAAAGACCAAACCGCGTAACGCAAGTTCGGTAATTTCCATTTCTGTTAAAAATCTCTTTCAAAAAGACCAAACCGTGTAACACAGGTTCAGTAACCTCCATTATCTAAAACCTCTCAAAAATGACCAAACCGTGTAACACAAGTTCGGTAATTTTTTTCTTTGTAAAATTTTTTCAAAAAACAGATTGAAAGAACAATCAGATAGTGCAACACTAAATCCGATAATTTCTTATTCTATTAAAACACTCTTCAAAACACTTGAAGAAAAGACCAGATCGTGTAACACATATTCTGGTAATTTCTATCTTTATTAATAAAAACTTCAAGACAGCAGGAAGTTGAGAAACTCACAATGACTGAAAGAAAAGATCAACTCTTAATGATTTCATTGATAAACCAGTCATCTCTTCGCAAAGAGTAACTAAGATGCATGATTTTTATCAAAGACCAGACTCAAGTAACTTGACACAATTTTTGGAGGTCAAACCTTTTTCAAAGACGCAAAGCATCCTATTGAAGTTTAAAAATCGCTGGAGTAAATTCTAAACTCCTCTGAGACAAAGATTTTTCCAGGAATTTTAACTCCAAAGGAGAATAACCTGACTAAAAAGCTCAATACAAAGAGTGTTCGAACTTCTCTAGTCTCTATTTTATAAAGATATTTATCTCAAGCATCAATGATTACTCGATATCTTTTATGACATAAGTCATAAAAGATGCCCCTAGTATGATTACTTCCATGACAAAATTCATTAGAGAGCAACAAAAAGGGAATGGGCCAAAGGCTTTTATTACTGAATATTTGAGATTACAACAAATTTTCTGATAAACACTTGGGTTTACAAGGCCTTCCACCGGTACAAGAAACTTGTTCTATTCAAATTTTCCTCATCTCTGCCATCTGCTGATACCGGAACTGAGCTGAAAGCTTGCCGACATCTGAACACTGCTCTGCTTTACATTATCCACAGGAACCACAAATTCTCTGCCTTTCTGAGCCTCTGAGTCTTTATCACCCCGGCTTTGGGAGGAATACTGACTAAACAGGACTCTGGAAAGTGACTTTGACTTGACAACAGACTGACTTTGATAGACAATGACCAAAGATTTAGGCGAGTTTTAAACAAGACTCCAAAAGGGACTGAATCTGCTTCTTAAACTGATAAACATTTTAAAATGGTTAAAGGTCTACCACTCTTAGAGTCTTTTAAATACCATGTTTTAAGATGTTTCAAACTCTTTTCAAGATCTCCATCATGGTTATTATCCCTTCAGATTGTTTAGTTTCAATTCCCTGACTCAAAGAGTAGCAAAAGAAGCTCTGATGGCACTTACTCAGACATTAAAGAAGAATCAAAGAGAAAAATAGAAGTTCAACCGGCTTTCAGAAAGCTCTGTCCTTCGTGAAGTCTTACCATGACCAAATCGCCCTTTTGGGTTTTCGATTTAGCGGACCGCGTGCCTTAATTTTTGCCTGGGTTGTCTGCCCTTGCAGATTTTCCATCCAGCAGGCCCAATGCCCTGATTTTTGCCTAAACTGCCCTTTCGGGTTTTCAGCTTAGCGGGTCTAAGACTCCATCATTTTTTTTTCTTTTTCTATTTCTCTACAAACCTGGGCCTAAATACACCAGAAGGACTTTCAGGTAGGCTTAGGTTCGAAAAGGCTAAACCCTAATGTATTTGCATGTTACTGGACCGAATCTGGACCCTCCAGACTTCCTACGTATCCCTGAAGAAATGGGAATCAGATCCGCGTAGTTCGCCCCATTTGGCTATGCAAAAGACGTGACCGAACCCGAATTAATCAGGCTACCTACGTACCCTTAAAAAGGGATCAGGTCATAACGCAGTTCAAACTACTTTCTTTTCTTTTCTTTTCTTTTTTATATATATAAAAAAAATGCCCCTAGTTTGGGTTCATCAAAGAAACAAATTGTTTTATAGGCCCAAAGGGTTTGCAAAACGGTTTAAAACATTTAGGCTGCTGACTCAAAGCTCAGGTCGATCAAAGACGGCCTCCTGGTGTATTTAAGCATAATACTTTTTTAACTGATCCAGGTTTGTAGGTTCATTTAATTTTTCTCCATTTTCATTAAGGAGTCTTACGGCTTTTCCAGGCAAGACTTCATCAACGATGTAAGGACCAGACCAGTTTGGCCTGAATTTACCTCGAGGATCAAATACCGGTGCCCTGTAGGACTTTAAAACAAGATCTCCAGGTTTCAGATCTCGAACACGAACTTTCTTGTTGAAAGCTCTCTCGATTCGCCTCTGATATCCCTGGATATGGTACAAAGCTCTCAACCTCTTCTCGTCTATCATATGCAGCTCATCATGTCTGGCTCTAGCCCAATCAGACTCTGGCAAGTCAGCTTCCATCATCACTCTCAAAGAGGGAATCCTTACCTCAACGGGGAGGACTGCCTCCATTCCGTACACCAAAGAATATGGAGTTACACCTGTTGAAGATCTGATCGATGTCCGATAAGCCCACAAGGCATATGGAAGCTTATTCGACCAGTCTTTATAAGTCTCAGTCATCTTGCTAATAATGACTTTAACATTCTTATTTGCCGCCTCTACAGCTCCGTTTGTTTGAGGTCTGTAAGGAGATGACTTGTGATGTCTTATTTTAAATTCTTCACACAGGTGTAACACCTCTTTCTTGAAATGCGACCCATTATCTGAAATCAGCTCATGAGGCACTCCATATCTGCAAATAATATTGGCACGAATGAACTTCGCAACTGTATTCGACGTTATGGAAGCATACGAAGCGGCTTCAATCCATTTCGTAAAATAATCAATGGCGACCAGAATATACTCATGCCCGCTCGAAGATTTCGGATAAACCTTCCCAATTATATCAATTCCCCAGACTGAAAATGGCCATGGAGAAGTCATAGAGTGCAACTCCGAAGGAGGAACATGAATAAGATTTGCATAGACTTGACACTTATGGCATTTCTTCACAAATGCGAAGCAATCTGCTTCCATTGTGGGCCAATAGAATCCAAGCCTCAAAATCTTTCTAGACAACATCTTTCCATTCATATGAGGTCCACAAACTCCCTCATGGGTCTGCTCAATAAGCTCTGCGGCTTTGTCTTCATCAACACAGAGAAGCTGTATGCCATCAAATGACCTTCTGTACAGCTCTTCACCACAAATAACGAAATTGGCAGCCAACTTCTGAAGAGTCTTCTTCTCTTTACTTGAAGCTTCTGAAGGATGCCCTTTACCAGCAATAAAATTCTTGATATCTATATACCATGGCTTCCCATCTGGACACCTGGCTAAAATCTCTATTGCATTCACATGCGAAGGGGCCCACTGAAGTCTGACAACTAGCGGCTGAACCTCCATTGATATAGAAATGTCTAACATCGAGGCCAAAGTAGCCAAAGCGTCAGCAAAGTGATTTCTGGTCCTTGACAAGTGAGTGAACGTAATGTTCTTGAACTTTCTGACCAAAGATTCCAAATAAGTGTTATAAGGGATCAATTTATCTTCTCGAGTTTTCCATTGTCCATTAATCTGGCAAATGATCAAGATAGAATCCCCAAACACATCAATATCTTGAATCTCCAAAGCTAAGGCTGCCTCTAACCCGGCGATGCAAGCTTCATACTCGGCCATATTGTTCGTGCACTCAAATTGCAGCTTGATAGAAACAGGAATATACTCCTTTCGAGGGGATATAAGCACAGCTCCTACTCCTTGTCCTCGACTGTTTACAGCTCCATCAAAGTACATAAGCCACTTAGTACCCGAAGCTTCTTCTTCAATATCCATGATTTCTTCGTCAGGGAATTCTGCCTTCAGAAAAGCATTCTCTTCAACGGGTGCATCAGCCAACTGTTCAGCAACAACACGCCCTTTAATTGATTTCTGAGTGACATAGGTGATGTCAAACTCAGACAATAACAACAACCACCTAGCGGTTCTTCCTGTAAGGGCTGGCTTCTCAAACAAATATTTTAACGGATCCATCCGTGAAAGCAAAAAGATCTTGCTCGAAAGCAAATAATGTCTAAGCCTCTGGGTAGCCCAAACTAATGCTAGACATGTCTTTTCTAAAACTGTGTACTTTAACTCGTACTCCAGCATCTTCTTACTGATATAGTAAATGGGCTTCTCCCTTTTAGACTCTGAATCTTGTTGAGCAAGCATGCAACCCATCGCTGTATCTGTGATAGACAAGTACAACAACAACGGCTGGCCTGGAATGACAGGTGATAGAACAGGTGGCAAGGATAGACACTGCTTAACCTTTTCAAAAGCCTCCTGACACTCTTCATTCCATTTCTTCGAGGAATTCTTCTTCAGAAGCTTGAAAATGGGTTCACACGTCATCGTCAGATGTGATATGAACCGTCTCAGATACTGAACTTTGCCAAGGAAACCTCGGATCTGCCTTTCTGTCTTTGGCGGCTGCATTTCTTGAATCGCCTTAATCTTTTGCGGGTCTACTTCGATCCCTCTTTCACTGACCATAAACCCTAAGAGCTTTCCTGATGTAACACCAAAGACGCACTTATTCGGATTTAGGCGAAGCTGATATTTCCTGATTCGCTCAAAGAACTTTCTCAGGGCGACAGTGTGCTCAGGTCGAGTCTTGCCTTTCACAATCATGTCATCGACATATACTTCGACCTCTTTATGGATCATATCATGTAAAAGAGTTGTAGCAGCCCTCTGATATGTAGCACCAGCATTTTTCAGACCAAACGGCATCACCCTGTAGCAATAGGTACCCCACTGAGTAATGAACGCTGTCTTCATCATGTCCTCGGGCGCCATCTTAATCTGATTGTAGCCTGAGAATCCATCCATAAAAGATAGAAGAGCATGACCAGCTGTATTATCAACTAGGAGATCAATGTTTGGAAGAGGGAAGTCATCTTTAGGACTTGCCTTGTTCAAGTCTCGAAAATCGACACACATTCGAACTTTTCCGTCCTTTTTGGGCACCGGTACGATGTTTGCAAGCCATTCTGGGTATTCAACCACTTGAATGAATTTTACTTCTAACAGTTTCTTTACTTCTTCATAAACCTTCAACTCCCATTCAGTTTTGAGTTTTCGGAGTTTTTGCTTCTTTGGCTTAATACCAGGGATTAAAGGTAAGCGATGCTGAACAATTTCTTCACTTAATCCTGGCATGTCATCATATGACCAAGCAAAAACTTCCTTGAACTCTTTGAGCAAGGTGATTAATTCCTCACGTTCTTCAGGAGATAAAATTTTGCCAATTCGAATCTCCCGAATCAAGGTTTCATCACCTATATTCACAGTTTCAATTTCCTCTTCGAGTGGTTTTGCTCGGCGACTCTCATCCTGTTGAATCATGTATTTGATTTCAAGGGGAGTGTCGTCGGCATCCTCATCAGAGGGGGAGTCTTGATTATTATTATTAAGTTTATCAGATTCTGAAGCAGAAACATTAGAAGTAAAAGTAGAGGCAGGAATGTACACAGAAGAAGAATGCTGTATTTCATTAAATGTTGAATCAAGTACATCGAATGAAGAATTACCCACATCGGGCTTTACAATGGACTCTTGAAACAAATTTACAGACTCAACGTATAGATTGACATTTGTGTCAATTAACTCTGAACTATGCATTAAAAGAATATCTGACTCAGCATCTGATTCAACCTCATTAGAAGAAGGAGAATCAACATCGACCTCGGAAGACTCGACCTTTATAGTACCTGCATCAAAAGAATCGTTAGAATAAACAGACTCTGAATCAGACTTAAAGACTGACATGGACTTACGGACAACCGACTTTTTTGAAGGGACACGACTGTTTAAGTAAGTAACCTGAGGTATGACCTGAAAGGTCCAGTTAGTCAACGGTTCCTCTGCCGGGGTGATTAAATGAGTAGGATTCAGAATTACAGCTCTTCGATCAATTACGGCAATAGTTTGTGAATCTTCGAGAAACAGTGAACTCAGAAGGCTCGGCTCTACATATTCTGCCCAATCAGCTTCTGACTCAACTTCTGAAATCTGTAGACTAGTCTGCTTGTCTTCTAACTGCAAATCGAAGAAAATTTCAAAGCCTGGCAACCGTTGTCCTGAACTCTCATCCAGCCAAGTCTCGGCAAAGCCACAGAAAGGGACATCAGCACCCTCTTTTCTAAACCGGCCGTTCATTGTCAAATTAATTGGCGCCGTTGGTAATTCTAACCCTCTTCGGCGACATTCAGCCCATTTTCGCATCAACTGCTTCATCTCTTTAACCTCTTTCTTTGAGGGCTTGTATCCCAGCCCAAATAGACCGTTGAAGGATTCGAACTCAGGAAATTCGGTCAAACCCTGATGGTATTTCCCCAGCCCTGCACCTGGCATGTATCCCTGTCGACGAACCATTCGAACGACATTCGAGTTTGTACTGGTCAGAAAACAAATTTCCTCATTCATAGCTTCCTTGAAGGTGATGACACTCACCTCTAGTGAGAACCCAGTCAAACTAATATCCTCAGCTTTCTCCATAGATAGGTCCTGAGTAATCAGCCCTACTTCAAGGTCCGGGTCTCCCTTTACTGTTACTACTCCGTTTTTACGAAGAAATTTCAGTTTTTGGTGAAGAGAGGATGGAACAACCCCGAACTTGTGCAACCAAGGGCGCCCAAGTAATAGCAAAAATGAGGCTTTGATGTCCAAAACTTGAAATTCTATTTCAAAGTCTTCTCCTCCGATTTGAATTTCAGTTACCAGGGTTCCGATAACATCTCGGCGAGTACCATCGTACGCCAGAATACCCTGTTCAGATGGGATGAAGTCTGCGGGACCAAACCCAAGAGTTGTAGCAGTACTCAGTGGGCAGACATTCAAAGCAGAGCCGTTGTCAACCAACACCTCTGGTACCCTCTTTTTATTGCAAACCACTGTGATTTTCAAAGATTTTGTGTGGTCTCGGCCTTCAGCAGGCAAATCATCATCAGTGAAAGACAAAGTCTTAGACACTCTTGTCATGGCAACCAAGCTCACCAATTCATCAGGAGTAGTGTCAACTGAAATCTGTGCTGAATTAAGCTCTTGAAGGACTAACTTTCTGTGCTTAGATGAGGCCATGAGTAAACCCCATACTGAGATATTAGCTTGAGTCTTTTTCAGCTGTTTCAACAAGCTCTCTTCTTCTTCATCGGCGCTGGCCTTACTGACTTTATTCTGTCTTTGGTTTTCAGCATTTCGCGCAACCTCTGCAGGATTTTCTACACTCAGCTCTGGAGGTTTGAATACACGCCCGCCTCGGGTCATATGACGCATTTCGTCACAAAAGTCATCTAGCAACAACAGTTCATCTTCTTCAAAGTCCTCAGCCCGTAGGACATATGGAGCTCTTCTCATATTTCTGACATTGTCAGTCTGAAATACACAAGACTGAGATGATGATGACTCAGCAACTTCGTCATCATCGAAGGAAATCACGTAACGCTCTCTCCTTTCTGCCCCTTCCAGCTCCCTATCATCAAACTTCACGACATAGGTTTTTTCTGTGGTAATGGCACAAATAAGGGTTGATGGATCAAGCAAAGGCTCACTAGCAAAAATTGCATTGATAGTAGGAGGAGGCATGGCATGATGGTTGGGAAGTGGGTTTTGAGTGACGTTTGGTCTCTCCACTGCCAATTCATTTTTGTCAATCAGATTTTGAATGGCATGCTTCAAGGCCAAACAATTTTCAGTCAAATGCCCTGGACCTCTATGATATTCACAATATTGGTCCATCTTCCAGAATGCGGGCAAAGGATTGGGTGGAGGTTTGATATCTGGGAGCCGGATCTTCCTGTCTTTCATAAGCCTTTTGAATATCATTATTATAGGATATGGAAGAGGATCAAATTTCCTGTCAAATGCACCCCTCCTTGGCGCTCTGGCAGCTTCTGCAGCAACTCTGGCCACAGGCCTGGTGTAACTGACAGCGTGAACTTCCTTGGGCTGGACCATAGGTCTTTTCCCTTCTCGAATCTCTGTAGAAACTTTTGCTCTCAGACCCTTTGCTATGGCATCTTCCGTCTGAGTACCAGTCTTGATCAGATGATCAAAACTCGGATAATGCTGAGGAGCAAGAAAATGAAAGTACTGAGGAGACAAACTTTTCAGAACCAGCTTTATCTGTTCTGTTTCAGACATTCTCTGGCTCAGCTGAGCAGATTTGCGTCTCCAACGCCTGATAAAGAAAGTAAAGGTCTCTTGAGGACCTTGCTTCAACTGCTTTAGGTCCCTCTTTGTGACCTCAATACCTTCTTCCATCGAGAACTGCTCTATCAATTTCTCAGAAATGTCCTCTAGGGTTCTCACTTCTTCAGGTTTCAACCTTAAGAACCACTTCTTTGCGATTCCTGTCAGAGAAATCGGGAACAACTGGCCCATTTGCTCACGGCTCAAACCGTACTGCTGGGATAAAATGATAAACCACCTCATGTGGTTACGCGGGCACCCGGTTCCGTCATATTTATCATAATCAGGAGCTTTGAAGTTGGGCGGCAGAGATACTGTTGAAGACAGTATTAATTCGGAGACATCAAATTTCTTTGGCCCCTGCACCTTCATTTGCTCCATGTCATGAGCCATCTTACTGAATTTCTCAGACATCTCTTTTTCAAATTTTTCAAATTTTTCTTTTTCTCTATCAACCCCTGGAGCGCAATACTCTGCGGCGTATTGGGCATCATCTATATCAGCCTCAAAGGGCGAGATATCAGGTCTACGCGCTTCCGGAGATGCAGCACGAGTATGCTGAAGTACCGGTCTAGAGGTGGAAGTCTTATCACTTATCTGGGTCTTCATACATGCCATCTCCTCTTTCATCCCCGCCATGTCTCGGGTGAGATTCTTCATCATCTCTTGCATACTGAGCAGAAGGTCAGTCGAGTCAGTCATCTGGTTCACTTCAAAGGAACCGGAAGACTCTGGTGAAGGAGGTAAATGTACTGCGGATGACACAGGAGAATCAAAGTGACGAACAAGTCTAGACACTGAAGTAGGTCTAGACCAGGCAGGTTTAGCTTGGGAGTCCTTTTTGGGAGCGATGGTTGCTATCTTTCAGAATCCTGATTGGAAGTTGACAAACTAGTTTAAATGATTGACAAATGAAATAAGATAGTTTGCACCAATAGAGAGAAAAGAAAAACAAACATCCTTTGTATTGATTATATTGACAGGTTACAACACCAGCGATTGGTTACATGAAAAAAATGATGAAACCCTGAATTGCCAGCTGTCTATAACATGTATCAAGTAAAATTTCTTTCTTTAAATTTTCATCTATAATGAAATCAGATTTACAATTTTTGACTCTGATTATATTCAAGTAAAACAAATGAAAACAATAAAAGAAATGACAATCTCGATCCAAAGATCCTTATGGTTCACCAATTCGAGCTCTTCGGAATGCAGGCTCTCCAAATACTCCTCCCTTTCGGAGCTTAAACATGAAAGCGGATCTCCTCTCCGCGATTTTGTTTCTCCAAGCAGCTACTATGGATGCAATGAGGTCAGGAGTAAGGTCTTCACAACAAGGTAGTGTAATGACCTTAGGAGGACACAAAATTCCAATAATCTGGGAAGGAAAACACAAAGGTGCATAGAAAGATGATTTTTCTAAACCCATAAGATGGACAAATGAGTACGGGCAAGTACTGGTAATAATTTGTGGACATGATTGACTCACCCAACGAATTTGATTTTCTCCTATGGTCTGCAACCAATGGTGCCATTCATTAAGCTGAGGTTGCTTAATCTTTACCTTCCAGGAATGGAAACTCTTAAGGGTGTACTCAATGCGGTTTGATGGTTGAAGGATAGTGAGTTTTTCACATAACCACACGTATAACAGTTTGGCACATCCAAAAAAGTTATCCTGCACCTTTTTACTAGCGATAAAATCTAACCCATAAAAGGTTTCAGCCAGCATAGTAGGGACAGGATTTCTCCCCTCATTTATCTGATCTATTATTGTCAACAAAGTGAAAGGAGCGGCACTAGAGTCTCTGCGAAGGACATGACGTGCAAAGACAGCAAATACTAAGGCGCTACGTCGACACTGCTGAAAACGGGAGTCAGTAGGATCGACGTTTTTAGAAAACAGTTCGATGAGGGCTTGAAATTGCACATTTTTCTCAGTTAAGCATGGCAAAGTTTTCACGATCTTATTTTCAAAAAGTTTGCAAAAAAGATCATGAGGGGGGGCCGTGCTTGAAGGTCGGATCCAGAGTCCCTCGGGAGGAAGCTCTAACAAGGCACACCAATCCTCAAATATAGGACAGAGTTGAAAGGACCCGAATCGGAAGACATGGAAAACAGGATCCCAACATCTAGCAGCTGCTTGAAGAAACTTCCAATTTATACCGCGACTATTCAAATGAGCAAATGAACCGATGAAACGCTCAGCCACACTCCATTCTTCACACCTCAGCGGAAAAGATTTAATGGTCTCGGCTATCCACTTGTCTAACAGATTATTCGCCATGATCAGACCTGATACTCAGATAGAACAAGATTATAAGGGAGAGAAGATAATCTTTAAGTAAACAATAAGAATGAATTTGACAATCAAATATACGGGAAGGATACAATCTGGGACATGGAATTTTTCATCAAAGATGAGAGATCATCAAGAGATCAGACAATAGACCACGGCCATAAAATGACAAAAGTAGGTCGCAAACCGGATCTAAATCTGGCGATGAATATCATCAACTATGCGATCAAAAGGATCAGAATGATAGATCATGGTCATAGGGATAACGGACAAGCCATCAACCAGATCTAAGACATAACAGGTTGACAAATAAGGATCTAATCCTACTGAATGATGTATACATGGGAATCCAGATAAGGTAGACCGACTCCAAAGGATAACAATCATGTTTAACATATTTTTGGATAAAATCCAGCAGCATAACGGCTATACAAGGAGGTCAAGGTCCAAACTAAGTAAACTGACTCTAAAGAGTAGCAGTCATGCTCGAAATGTTCTGCGAAAAAATCGACAGCATAACGGCTAAACAAGAAAGTCAAGAGAAGGCAAACTCACGGTTTTCCTAACTCTAAGAAATAGCGATTATGCTCAAAATATTCTGCGAAAAATTCGGCAGCATAACGACGCTAGACAAGAAAGTCAAGAAAAGGCAAACTCACGGTTTTCTTAACTCTAAGAAATAGCGGTTATGCTCAAAATATTCTGCGAAAAATTCGGCAGCATAACGACGCTAGACAAGGAAGTCAAGAAAAGGCAAACTCACGGTTTTCCTAACTCTAAGAAATAGCGGTTATGCTCAAAAATATTCTGCGAAAAATTCGGCAGCATAACGACGCTAGACAAGGGATCCTCGTAACTCAATCAAAGATATATGAATAATGATTACCAGAGAAAGGTGATCAACTGAAAGACTGACCAAAGGTGAGAATGTACAACAACAGGTCAAATCCTATAACGAAGAGATCAAGGACCAAACCTGGCCAAGGAAATGGCAGTAAAAAAAAGCCATTGACTAGATATAAATCTGAATAACGAATGGATATAACCAATTGAAATGAATAAGGAACTCTACCTAAGAGGAGAACTCTAATATACATAATCAGTATATATAAGTATATACACATACACACAAATCCTAACCAGGGGCACCAGCCCTAATTCTAATCTAGCGGAGTCAAGAAAATGTCGACTCAAGACAGACTGATGAGTGTGCTAGGACCGTGCTGTAGCCATATAAAATGAGCTACCCTAGTCTATAAATGGGGCAAAGCTCCTAACTCTAGGCTCCACATGTGTGAGCAACACATGTTCGACCCTATATGAATGCAATACAGATGTATATAAACACAGGTATTTCCTAGTTGGATTTCACTAGGCCAGTAAGTATATACATAATATATAAAAACAAAGTAGGGCTCCGGACTCAATCTAAAAGGTACTATGCGTATGAAACATACTTAACATGTATAACACAAGTGCGCCCCGTGTTATACATAGTATGCTTCATTGCTCATCGGCTGCTGTAGACAAAAGTACGCCTAATGTCTACGACTGCAGCTTTAGCGCATAGCTTGGAAATAGATTCAACAGTACCATCAGGGTGAAGAAATCCCAGTCGGGTACGCATTGAATCTATCCCGTGGAGCCAAGAAGGAAAAACAAGGAAAAATAATGAAAGAAATAACAAATATGAAAATGCATGATGTGCAGTGTGTGAATCCCTCGTTTTAATTACGCACCTATCTGGTGCCCCTGGATTCTAACGATAAAGTTCCCATTTAAAATGATTTTAGCTCAAATTTCTCCAAAGTTAATAAAAATGGCATTTTTAAAGAGTTAGGCAATGTTTCAAGAACTCCCCAGCAGAGTCGCCAGCCTGTGGACCCCGATCCGGGATAGGCGTGCGAGGGAACGGGTCCCTAACACCATCCGGATCATCCACGTGTGAAGGAGAGCTCTACCAAGGAACTCTCAAAACGGATGCCACCCTCATAGCATAGCACGAGTAGCGATATAAAAGAAAGAGATATGTCTCGATCCGGAACCGAGGTTCGAAACCGAGACATACCTGAAATAAACTCAGAGTCGCCATCCATGGATATGCCATGGAACCCTAAAATCAAATCCTCTGTGCAATGGATAACCAGAAATATATATGGGTTCGTGCCTGGTTACGAATGGGGAAGGTCTGAGAGCACCCCCGATTCGTCCGAGTGCAAGCACTTGGTCTCTTATGCCATTTATTATTAACTTCAAAGAAGTTTGGATAAAAATCATCTGAAATGGGAACAATCCTCAAGAATCGTCTACCTAAGCATGCATTTCCTGAGGATAAAGATAATAAACACATAAAATAAAAATGAAAAATGTGCCACCTAAGCACAGCTAGGTTATGAGTGACAAACCTAAAGGGTGTCTAAGTTCTGATGTGCAAACACATGCAAGCCACAGCAAAAGGTATAGGATCAGTACGAGAAAGTAAGAAAACACATCAAAACATATAATAACATAATAAATCCTAAGACTCTAAATTATTAGCCCGAGTCTTCGGATGGTCTGGTATTCATCCAAAGAAGCCTACGTATCCCCGCCTCCACGAGAATCAAGGCAACGTAGTTCTTCGCACCTATTCTAAGCTAGGATGCCTAAGACACCTAGACTTCTATCCTAGACTCGATCTAAAAGACCGGACCAATTATTAAAGTTTATTGTACGATTATTTAAATTCCAGTGAATTATGGATTTTAGGACACCCTATATGCCCTAACTAAATGCAGATTAGCCCTAGGCTAATGCAGGTGATTCCTACAACCTATGTGTAACTAGGCTGTATTTCCTAAGGAAAACCAAGGGTGGACTAGCGTATCCTACTCTAGTCATCAGTCGGCGATGTGAATTGCCAACTGACCGGACGGAGGCGCTCCTATAACTCTAGGACAAACCCCTAACTCTAAAACAATCACACAACAAACAAACAAACAAACAACCTATCAAAAGACACAACCTAACTCTAAAAATCTCTATCTAGGAGAAACTCCTAACTCTAGAGGAAGATCTTTTGAAAATGAAGGTTTTAAAAGTTGCTTATTCGAAAAGATTTAAAATGCTATCTACAAAAGTTTGGCTGGACTTGGGATATAAATCCCGAGCTGCACTACGTACCTCGTGGAAGAGGATCAAGCCAACGTAGTTCGAAACGAACTCTCTACCTACCAAACACTTACAACAAATCAACCATTTTTTATGTTTTAAGTTTCTAATGTTTTTGAGATTTTTAATGATTTCAATGTTTATGGATTTTAAAATTTCTGATGTTTTCACCCTTTTGGCCAAAGACCGGAGGGAATATACACAACAACACCCTAGGGACGAACCCTAGGATTAACAGGGGAAACTATGCTCTAATAATACTATTATAAGAGCAAATGAGTCAAAGACTCTCTAATAGCAGTAACTGACGAATAAATGAGTCAAAGACTCTCTAATAAAAGCAACTGAAGGATAAAAGAGCTAAAGACTTCCAAAAAGAGCAACCGAAAGATACAAGAGTCAAAGACTCTTCAAACAGAGTAACTGAGAGATACAAGAGTCAAAGACTCTTCAAACAGAGTAACTGAGAGATATAAGAGTCAAAGACTCTTCAAAAGGAGCAACTGAGAGATACAAGAGTCAAAGGCTCTTCAAACAGAGTAACTGAGAGATACTAGAGTCAAAGACTCTTCAAAAGATAGCAAATGAGGGATACAAGAGTCAAAGACTCTTCAAAAGAGATGGAAACATGAGTCAAAGACTCCATTGACAACAACACAAGTCAAAGACTCCACTGATAACAACATCACACAAACAAATGAGTCAAAGACTCTCCTACAACACCACCGAAAAGGCAAATGAGTCAAAGACTCTCCTAAAACATCGCCTAAAAGGCGAATGAGTCAAAGACTCTCCTATAACATCACCTAAAAGGTGAATGAGTCAAAGACTCTCTAATCAAGGCTGACTCCTATGCGAATGGACTATCGAATAAGGAGAGGCTTACAAGCAAAAGGAAAAAGAGACCTTGTGCATATTTGGCAAAGGTAAAACACCCAGCCAGGCCGGACAGCTACCTAGCCCTAGGGTGCAACAAATGTGCAACCCAATACCCATAAGGGTAGGGGTATGAAGCCAAGCCGAGTAGGGTGCTCTTCCAAAACCAAACGGCGCACTCTAATAACACCATCTAAAGGATGAATGAGTCAAAGACTCTCTAATCAAAGCCGACTCCTATGCGAATGGACTATCGACTAAGGAGAAACTTACAAGCAAAAGGAATAAGAGACCTTGTGCACATTTGGCAAAGGTAGAACACCCAACCGGGCCGGACAGCTACCTAGCCATCAGGGTGCAACAAATGTGCAACCCAATACCCATAAGGGTAGGGGTATGAAGCCAAGCCGAGTAGGGTGCTCTTCCAAAACCAAAAAGCACACAAAGAGGATTAACGAGAGAATGAGACCGGACGGGTCTCCCAAACACACAAAGATGGGCTCTAAGCAACCTTATCATTGCCCTTGCAAAGGGGGAAGCAAGGCTAAGACAACTAATTGACCAAATTGGTCTCTAATTAACATAGAGAAAATCGAGGCAATCTCAGAGAGGATTCTACAAATGAGGCCTGCCTCCAAAGGAGAATTGCCTAACGAGACAGAGTATGTCTCCTAGTACAAGTTATAATATCTAAAGAAATCTAAAAGACTGTGCTAGTCTAATCAAAGAGAGAGGAAAATGCTACCAGATAATTGCAAATTTCAATCAATTATTATAAAAACAAATCAAATATCAGCAAAATATGATCTACAACTAAAGAGTGCACAATCTGTAATAATAGCAATCATACAATGATAAACAATATTAATTAGTCCAGACCAGCCGCTGGATAGCCTAATAAAGCAAGAAACAACATTAAACACTTCTATGCCCAACCACAAGTACAACTGCCCCGATATGGGGGTGAAATCAGATGATGCTAAAGTAATCATCTGATATCACAAATACACAGGATAATATTCCTACAAACCGCCTTGAAATCAGACAGTACTCATGTCGATAATATCGAATAGAGTAGTCATCTGATTTCCTCCTTCAATTAAACAATTTATTGAAATAAAATTAATTAGCCCAGACCAGCCGCTGGGTAGCCTAAGTAAAATAAACTTTCAAAATAGTCTCACCTGGACAGTCAATTCATCTTCAGAACCTAACTCAAAATTTAGTACAAGAGAAGAATATTAAAAAAAAATTTAATAGATTATACAAATGATATTTCTGATTTTTATAAATTTTGATGCATAATAGGGGGCATATCTGAAAGGTTGAGTATGCCCACTAAACAAAAGAGGGGAGCGCTACTTAGATTGAGCGAGTCCCCTAAAGATGGGCTTGGGCTGTCGCCTTCATCGCCCTATCACTGAATGGGGCTACTAATATCTAAGAGGCATCTAAAAGACTAAGCAAGTCTACTATACAAATGAGAGGAACGCTACTTGGACTGAGCAAGTCCTAAGAAGCTGGGTTAGCTCTATAGAGACCTAAATTGTCTCTCTAAAGGGGAGGCTCCGACTATCGCCATCATAGCCCACCAGCTTATCTCTGTCCTTCGACTTCTAAGCTAACTTCCAAATACATAATATACTAACCTCAAAAGAATGCTAACATCACCAAAGTACACATTTCTTGATAAACAGGGAGAATGAAAAAATGTAAACCGGCTCATTATTACTATGCCACCATCACAACATAGATGTATTAGTTGGCAAAAATTATCAGCAGATTTAAGGAGCAACCTGAAAACAATGCAAGTAGACAGTGCTATGATATATGTGAATATTAACAAACTTAGCTACTCACTTGATTTCAGTAATATAATACCAAAGTCGGGTAAAAGAAACACATTTCATTATCAGTTGCCTTTATGAAACCAAACAAATTCAATGCAAATTCAATGAAATGTACTCATTGCATTCTATAAAAAAAAAACTGTCTTATGTGAGCAAGTATATGACGAGGAATATTCAACATCAACAGCAATTAGAAAGGAGTACTATTGTTCTCATATCATCAATTTTGTCGCAGTTGTACTAGAGGCTTATAGAAATAGAACGATGATTTCTAACTGAGAATGACATTACAGGTAGAAAAATGATACAGCAACAAGTAATACATCCAATAAAGTTACAATGAAAAGCGGTCGGAGCATGATATAATAGACTACAGATTATTATTTTTCTATCCTATGGTTTACACCACAAAGCTCACTAGAACAAGCCACATAATGATGGGGTTATGACTTGGGATCTCAGGTGGGAATGTAGGTGTTAAACTTTCTTTTTATAGACCATCTATATGTATCATATGCACACCCAAAACAATGAGAAACCTCTAAATTTTGGACAGGACCCATAAGATGTCACAAGGGGCGGTGGCCACAGGATGGCAAAACCCAGCTAAGCAGCACCTCCTTGTAGGTGATTTTGGCCATCGGCATGCATCAATCTCAGCCCAACATCAGCCTCTTGCTTGTGCAAGAGTGGGCCCGGGCCAGTATCCGCCCCCCTAGTTTCTTGCATCTCTAGAACAATCTTAGCATTGTTCCTCTTCTCCACTGTGTCCTCTCCAAAGTCATGTAATCTACAGTTGATCAAATAGTGATCATCCCGCATGGAGTTGTGAAGGTTGGTGAACCAGACATGGAATCTCTTGGCACAGAAGTAGCCAATGCTGAAGAAAAGGCAACCCAGCCAGGAAAACCGGTAGACGGCAAAATTAACTAATAGTGGGTAGCCCAGTGCAGGGAACAAGCCCTTCGCCAACATGTAGGGCACACACAAGAATGTCAGCAGCTTTACCATGATGGGGATGACAATCTCACGCAAAGCCCACAGCCCCCGTAGTCGTGAGAAGATAATCGCCTCTCACTCTTTGAAAATTTGTTTTCCAACTTTCATCCACCAAGGACGCCATATGATTCAACATAGCCAGCCTGGTCCAGATCTTGAAGAAGATGAGTCCCAATGCCCAATCCCGATACAGGAAGAAAAATGGACTTTCGTCCACAGGCACACGCATTGGCACAATCACCAACAGCTCAAACAGTAAACCAAAAAAAAAAAAAAAACCTGGATGACAAAGATCCATAGCGACAACAGTGCAGAACCTTTAAAAACAATAGCACACCATTTCCAGATTTCAGTCACCAAGTCCCAAACCCTTCCTAAAGTTGTACCCACACTTTCTGACAGACAGCAAGAAGGAGAATCTTTTTTTTTTTTTTTTTTTTTAAACGGAAGCAGCATGTCACTAATCTGGAGAAAGGAAACTTTTGGGTTGAGATTACACAATTGAGCTCAAAATTGAAAGAAGTAACAACATGACAGGCGATTAATAAGTTGCTGTAACTCATACAAATGAAAGGCTGATGCCAAAATTATCAGCTAAACATGCCTTGGAGCATTCAGCCATGAACAAGGGACTAAAAAGTTGAAGCCCAAAAGTACTATAATAGCACCAATATGTCCAGCAACAAGGGAACTTAAACTTCACTCAAGCTTTTAATCAAACATGATAGCAATTAAAGGGAAAAAACAAAAGCAAGCTTCTAAATCTCCACCACAACAAGCATCTAATTAAAACAAATCAATTCCCATCTCCATTTAGAATGGGTGAGGGAAAATTCCAATATCAAACCAAAATTCTCTGGTCCCTCATTCTTTCAACATGAACATAGTTAATCTCTTATTTCTCCATGACCTTATCATAACACACCACTCGGACACAGGCACATAACTGATTTCCCAAGGACTACATAATCTACATTGGCTGAAATGCCAAAGAATGAGCATGATCATAGGGTAGTCATAATTCATGACACAGACAATTTCTAAAGGATACAGGCGTCAAAATATTATCATAATTCATTACTTCTCTGGGCATGCCACATAAGGTTCAAATCATATAAGATAAACTTTATCCTGATGCTCATCCAAATGTTTAATATGAAAGATACCAATGAAATTAGAACTGAGGATAGGATTTTGCTTCTTAATCATGAGATATAATAATCAAAGCTTCAGACAATCTAATTATCTTCTCTTAATCAAAGCTCTATGGACTAATGAACAAATTTCATTCAAATGTCAATCTTATGAACCTCAAAACTTGCACAGGGAGTCCATACACAAAGAAATAATAATAAAAACAAGAACATATTCCTAACCACTGATAATAAATATAAAAATCAAAACAATAAAGAAATATGGAATTATGATGAAGAGTACCTTCTTCAAATGAGGCTGCAATTTGATGTAAATTAAGGATTCACCAGATCTGATGTAGAGACCGGAAGATTGGTCGGAATTTGCTTGGATCGGCCAGAGAATGATTAGATCCTAACCAAATCGAAAATCGATCGGAATTCGGCAGATCTGATTGGAGAATAAGAAGAACTGAGATTTAGAGTTCCAGACAAGGGTTTCTAGTTTAGATCTACTCTCTCTCTCTCTGCTCTTTCATTTTTTTTTTTATATATATATACTTTTTAGATTTGAGATCTCAGATCTGAGATTTCTCAGATCTCTCTCACTCTTCTTTATAAACTTCGGAAATTTCTCCAATACCTTAGATCTAAGAGATTTTTCGAATAAGTTGTAATAGATCTAAGATATAGAAATAGAGATAGAGAAGAAACGAGTTAGGGTTAGAAATTACCAAGGTAATGACGGAGAAGAGGGTATCGGTGATGAGATATGATCGGAGAAGCTTAGAAGGAAAGAAAATAAGGTAATCAAAACGAAAATTCCGGCTAGGACTTGGCCGGGATCCGGTGAAATTCCAATCGAAGAAGAGAAATCCGAGCTTAAGATTTGGGATTTCCCCTTTTCTCAGATTTCTCTCTCTCTCTCTCTATCTCCGACTCTCTCTCTGCTTTGATCGGAAGACGGATCTCCGACGAACGATCGGAGGAAGATGATCGGCGACGGAGGAAAAAGGAAAGAAAACCCAAATTTTCTGCTCTCGTTCTCTCTCTCTGTTTTAAAAAAAAAAAAACGAAAGATGAACAGTGCTCTCTGTTTTTCTGATTTTTTTTTTTATATAAAAAGGAGGCTGTTGATAATGGCACTACTATTTTTGATAGGGCGCGCGAATTAATAATCGCACCCTTCCCGCTTTGTCTTATTAGACAAAAGGCAAAACTTCGGCTATTTTACAAAAAGGCACCCCCCTGTGCGGATAATTTGCCCCCCTTCTGCATTTATACAACGACACTGACTCGGTCCGTTCGCAGGGCAAACCAACTCGGATTTCGACGAAATTTTACAGGGACCTATGGGGGACCCTAACCTAGCTTAGGGTGCAATCCGGGATCCTAGCTTGGTGATTGGATGGGGTTTTGCTCAAGCACCGCGAACTTGGGTCCGGTCAAAATGGGGTGTCTACAACGTGCCTTGTCGATTAAAGCCTACCTTTAGGAGGGTTACTTTGGTTTTGCAGAGAGTTTACGTTAGGAGGCATGCCTTATCTCATTCAGAGAGTTTGCTCTTTAGGAGGCTTACCTAGCCTCATATTAGAATAACCCTTTTTTCTAGTGAGTCTTTGACTCATTTTTACCCATTCTTGGTAGTGTTACTAGAGTCATTGACTCATTTGCACTCATTCTTTATTGTTGTTAGCTAGGAGTTTCTCCTTTAGAGTTGTTGTCGTTCTTCTTTATTAGAGACTAGCACAGTCTTATTAGAGCTTTGCTCGTTTGAGATCTTATATTCGTTTTCTCTGTTCTTGGGACACTTCTTTACATGTTGTGGTTTGTCTCTTTGAGACGCTAGTTGCTTGTTCGAGGTTTCCCCTTTAGCTTTAGGGCTTTGCCCTAGTTTGTGGTTGTACTTGCGTGTTTCCTTTAAGAGTGAAAACATCTAAAGATCCAAAAGCATTGGAATATTTTAAAATCTAAAAATATTAGAAATTTGAAACTCAAAAACATTTGAAAACTTTAAAAATATAAAAAAATATATTTTGAAAAATATTAAAACTCTTAAATCATTTGGAGAAGTTAAGTTTTCGTGGGCGTAGTTAGGAAGTTTCATTTCGAACTACGTTGGCTTGATCCTCTTCCACGAGGTACGTAGTGCAGCTTGGGATCCATATCCCAAGTCCAGCCAAACTTTTGTAAATAATATTTTAAACCTTCTTCAAAAACCTTTAAAACCTTGTTTTTCAAAAGATCTTCCTCTAGAGTTAGGAGTTTCTCCTAGATAGAGAGTTTTAGAGTTAGGAGTTTCTTTTGATAGGGTCTTTGATTGTTTGTTTGTTGTGTGTTTGTTTTTAGAGTTAGGGGTCTGTCCTAGAGTTATAGGAACGCCTCCGTCCGGTCAGTCGGCGATCCACATCGCCGAGTGATGGCTAGAGTAAGATACGTTAGTCCACCCTTTGTTTTCTTAGGAAACACAGCCTAGTTACACATACGTTGTAGGAACCACCTGCATTAGCTTAGGGCTAATCTGCATTTAGTTAGGGCATATAGGGTATTTAAAAATCTACAATTCACTAAAATTTAAATAATCGTACAAGAAACTTTAATAACTGGTCCGGTCTTTTAGATCGAGTCTAGGATAGAGGTCTAGATGTCTTAGGCATCATAGTTTAGAATAGGTGCGAAGAACTACGTGACTCTGATTCTTGTGGAGGCGGGGATACGTAGGCTTCTTTGGATGAACATCAGACCATCCGAAGACTCGGGTTAAATCGTTTAGAGTCTTAGGATTTGTTGTTTTGTCATATTATATGTTTTGTTGTGTTTTATTACTTTCTTGTATAGACCTTATACCTTTAGCTGTAGCATGGATGTGTTTGTCCACCAGAACTTAGACACCCATTAGGTATGTCACTTATAACCTAGCAATGCTTAGGTGACACTTCTTTCATTTATTTTGTGCGTGATTACTATTTTATCTCCGAGACATGCATGATCAGATAGACGTCTTCTCGGAGATATATGTTCCCATTTCACGTGATTTTGCCTAAAGTTCTTTGAAATTAATAAAAATGGCATAAGAGACCAAGTGTTCACACTCGGACGAATTGGGGGTGCTCTTCAGACCTTCTCCATTTGTAATCAGGCACGGACTCATATATATTTCTAGTTATCCATTGCACAAAGGATTTGATTTTGGGGTTCCATGGCCTATCCATGGATGGCAACTCTGAGTTTATTTTAGGTACCTCTGGGTTTAGGGATTTATCCTTGGATCAAGAGGTATCTCATTTATTGCCACTCGTGCTATGCTATGAGGGTGGCATCCATTTTTTAGAGTTCCTTGGCAGAGCTCTCTTTCATGTGGAGATCTAGAGGATGTAGGGACTCGTTTCCTCATCATCCTCGGATCGGGGTCCACAGTTGTAGATAAATGTATTTAGGTAGATGTGCTTGCATGTGATTGGATGGATGGATGGTTTGTGGATGGATGGTTTATGGAGGCGTGGTTTGTGGAGGGATGGTTTGTGGATGGATGGTTTGTAGAGGGATGGTTTGTGAAGGGATGATTTGTGATTTTGTTGTTTGTGATTGTGTTGTATTTTACATTGAATTAATGACTTCTTATGTAGAGTAGGATGCCTAGTCATCTTACAAGGAGGAAGAAAAAGTTGATGCGAACAGATGAATTGAACCGTAGGAATGAACTAGTGGGGCAAGCAATCGCACTATTAATGGCTGGGGCAGCTGCTATGTTAGTACTCTGTAAAGAATACTACGAACAATATCTTGTTAGAGCTTCCTATGAAAGCCCTTACTTCACGCATCGTACGATCATTACTTTTGTCATCCAATCAGATGAACATTGTCATAACTTGCTATGGATGAACGTCAGCTACTTTCGTCAATTTGTTGAAATATTTAAACGGGCGGGAACCCTGGAAGATACAATCCATTGTAAAGTGGAGGAGCAAGTTTCAATCTTCTTACATATTGTAGCACATAATCCGAGGGTTCGGACTATTAGAGCATGTCCTAGACATTCAAGGGCAACTATTTCGACATATTTCAATAAAGTACTAAAGGCAATTTTGGGTATGCAAGATTTCTTCATCAAACCGCCGACAGGTGAGACACCATCGCAGATTGAGGGGAATCCAAGGTGGATGCCATATTTCAAGAATTGCATCGGTGCAATAGACGGGACATACATACGTGCTAAAGTTTCAGTTGAGGAAAAACCTAGCTACTTTTGTCGTAAGCATTTTATAGCTCAAAATATTTTAGCTGCCTGTGACTTTGACCTAAAATTCACGTATGTCCTAGCCGGATGGGAGGGTTCGGCTTCCGACTCGAGAGTATTAGCGGATGCATTAACAAGGGCTGACAAGATTCCACTTATTCCAGGTACATTGTATATGACGTAGTTCCATTGTAGTAAACAAGTTTCTACTTATTACTAGTTACTGACATAGAATCTATTTTTACTTGTAGGAAAGTTTTACCTCGGTGATGGCGGCTACCCTCTCTTGCGACATTTCGTTAACCAGCATCGTAAGACAGCATACCACCTAAATGAGTGGAGAGGGCGACGTCCAAAAACTAGTAATGAATTGTTCAATCATAGAGACTCATCTTGTCGAAATGTCATCGAGCGCACATTTGACGTCTTGAAGAAGCGTTTCAATATTCTTAATGAAGAACTGATGTACAATTTCGATAAGCAGGTTAACATCTTCTTGGCATGTTGTTGCAACCATAATCATATTCGGCGTTTCATGCCTAATGATTCAATATTAGAAGTTGTGGACAACTTTCTAGCTACACAATTCATGGTACAAACTGTGGAAGATGAGGACATACCACAAGATCCTCCTCAATCAAGGGATGATGTCAAACGAGCAGGAGAGAAAATTAGAAATACAATTACCACACAGATGTGGAATGATTTCAGTGGACGTCATTGATGTTAGGGGAAATTAGAAACACTCCATATATGGTAGGAGTAACTTTGTCATGTTTTGATCTTTGATTATGCTGGTTGTTATATGGTTGTATGACTCTTTTACTCTTTGACTCCATATATGGTTGTATAACTTTGTTATGTTTTTATCTTTGGTTATGTTGGTTCTTATATTGATGTATGACACCTAACAAACATATATGTGCTTTGAATCAGAATGACAACTGCTCCACAAAACTCTCAGAAGAAGGGGAAGAATATTATTTGGAATGACCAAATGGATAAGGTTCTAGTAAATACCCTCATAGTTCAAATCACGGAGAGGTACAAAATTCCAAATGGTTTTAAGGAACCCGCTTACGTAGCTACGACCACTGCAATGAAGAACTTTTTCAACCTCAATCTCAACAAGAAGCACATAAAGAACCGCATAAAGACAATGAAACAAACATACAAGAATGTCAGCATCATCCTCACTAGAAATGGTTTTGGTTGGGACGATGACATGAAAATAGTCACCTGCGAGAAAGAGGTCTACGATGACTACGTCGCTGTAAGAAACACTTCCTCTCAAGATACAATATTCTTATAGTAATACCATATGCACAACTTTGTGAAGCTGTTAGAGGGGTTGGCGGTTTTTTGCAGGAGATCTTGTTGAGGACCGCAAAGTATCTCACAATAAATCAATCTCAAGCGCATCTTTTCATCATGTACGAGGAGGACGAGAGGAGGTCATACATCCGAAGGAAGATGACTCGTTTCATCTGGCAGGAGATGGATGGTTGAGGGAGGAGGTGGCGATGGACGACGTAAATCCATCTTTTCATTTCATTGAAGAATACTTTTATAGCACTTTTTTGTGGTAGTTATGGTGATATGAACTTTATGTTGGTAGTTATGGTGGTAGTTATTGTTATATGAACTTTAAAGTTTTTGTTTTATTTTATCTGTAATGATGCTTTGACCTTTGGATGGTGGTAGTGAACTTGTTATGGTAGTATTAAGGTAAGTGATGGTGGTAGTTAACTTATCAAGATGTTAATTACTTTTAATGGATGTAGTAAACTTGGTGGAATTTCATGGCTACTGTCATATTCTTATCTTACATTTTTGGATGTGATATGTTGTCTTTTTGTTAGGTGAGTATGGGGAAGTAGAAGTATTATGTTGTCTTTAATGGCAGACAGCCTGAGATTTACTATACCTAGCCAGAGTGCCATGAGCAAGTTGACAAATTTAGCGGAACATGCTATCGCTCATATGGGACGTTGGCGGAGGCTCAATCACAGCTAGATACATATTTGGAGAGAGCCAAATATCTGAGCCGCGAAAAGGTTGAGGAAGCGCAAGGGTAGAGGAGATTCCAAATGAAAGGGCAGAGGCAGTGCCACAGGCAGCGACATCGATGGTACCATGGGTGTCCCACTTTCTGTTGGTTCCATTATATTGCTATTAGAATCTGCTTCTTAAGTTTTTTTTAGTATTTATTTGTATTAGTGGACTATTTGGTAGTGCTTAGGGGGGTGTAACTTGCTTTATATGTGGTAAAGAACATATTATGCACTGTTTCTTTTCCGTTTTCTGGCAACTGAATGCACATTCCTGCTGTTTCTTTACTGTTTTTTTTCGTTTCCTGCCAACTGAACGCGCACTCCTACTGCTTTCTTAGCAGTTTCTTTTCCTTTCCATTTCCTTCTGTCACGTCATTTCATTTTCCTTTCCGTTTCCTAGACGCAACTGAACAAACCCTAATTTTGGATCAAACTTGCGGCAATCCTCATGATTTTATATGAAATGTGGCAAAGTATGTACAGACCACACCAAAGGATGATGATCCTAACCCTCTCATCTATAGAAGTTTTCATAATATGCAGCCAGGGTTAGGATCATCCTATGGAAAATGATTTTTGTGGCACGACCTATTATGTAGGGTGTGGTCGAACATTGTGTGTGAGCATCAAGTCACAATTACTCCAATATTTACCTAATTTCATTCTATGGTGTGGGTACTTTCTAAAATATACGGGTTCACACAGCCACACACAGGGGGGAGGCACATATAGCTTGAGGGGGCCATGGCCCCCCATGACTTGCAAAATTCCTTTATATGGTGCATGGCTACCCATGCATGCCAAGCTAGTTTAGTGGCCATGCGCCCCCCCATGACCAATGCAGACAAGTGTAAATTAATTTGGCCCCCCCAACCGTAATTTCCTGGCTCCGCCCGTGGGCCACACATCATATAAAATCACCAAATCCTCTACCATTTTGAGCGAGAGGCGTAACCTCAGCATATAAAATCTCTGATAATAATACATAAAACTGATACGAACCAAAAATGTGACAACTGTCCCACTAGTTGGAATATTATATGGAATGACCTCGTCCTTTTGTTTATGAATACTAGTATCAATCGCACAGACGATGGAACCCATATCGCTCATGCAGCAAAGAGGGTGATTTTTGGCGCGTGGCCCTAGCATTATTCCAACTTTTAATTATTGTGCCTGTACAATACAGCTTGAAGTCTGAGAGATTCTTTCCTCGTTATTTCGTCCTCCTATTGACTTTTGATAAAGAAGACGCGCCAGCTAGAGGCGGTTAGGTTCCGCTTTTCCCTTTCCAAATCCCATTAAAAAATTCAAGAAAATGATATTTACACACCCCTGTTTTAATAATGGCACTCTTTTCTTCATTGAAGATTGCTAAACATCATCCTTAGGCTATTTATTTATTAATGATCACTTCTTGAGCACCATGTGTCCCACGTGGACGTGAACGAGTTCGTTGACTTGAAGGCAAATAGAAATCCAGCCATTCATCCAGTCCAAATTCTAGCTACTTGTGAGTAATTCTAGGGTTCCACATTGGGACATGTACATGCAATCAAGACCGTAGATCTTGGAAACACATGGTCTAGGTACCATACCCACAAAACCAACTGTTTAGCTTTTGTTGAAAGAACCCAAAAAAGGCTTGATAGATCAAGGGCCTAGAGCCATTCAAAAAAAAAATCAAGGGCCTAGATTCATCCAAACAGGTGTTCTTAATGAGCATTTGGCCGGAATAGTGGGCCCCGATCGGACCAAAGGATCCCATCACGTAGACGTGGTACAGGTGGGCCCACAGAGTGTGTTAAGTCAGCATTCATTTAGCATTTACCTTCTCAATTAGTTATCAACTGCCAATTAAGTACATAGTGCCATTATCAAAATAATGGCTGAGGATATCACTCCCTTAAATTGTATAAATTTAAAAGGGAAAACAAGATGTTTAGTTATTGGGAAGTCTAAATTGAAGGGCGCCATTCCAAAAATCAGATGAAAGGGCGCCCCCATTGGTTACTCATCACCGAAATGCATTTATGGCAGCACCTAAAATTGTAAAAAGAAAGAGGTCAGGGTCTCTGAGCTCGAGATCAGGCTAAACTAGAGCTCATAATACACCATCTCCCATAGTTGTTTGACTCATCCAACCCATTCATTCTATAGGACTTCACATAGATAGGGTGTTCCTAACAAACCATCTGCATATCATAATCCTAATCATTCAATCTATAGAAGAACATCTTCTAGCCATCCATTTTAAACCTCCACAAATTATAAACCTAATCATAACCTACAATCCTAACCATAAACATAAACCATAATCCTAGTCATAAATTATAGAATGAATGGGTTGGATGAATCAAACAACTATGGGAGATATAGTTTCTGAGCTCTAGCTCAGGCTGAGCTCAAGGTCAAAAACCTTTTCCTAAAAAAGAAATGCACTTTGGTCTTTGGTGGTGAGTAACCAATGGGGGCGCACTTTCAACTGATTTTTGGAAGAGCGCCCTTCAGTTTAGACTTCCTCATAGTTTATTTACCCCATTTTCTCCCCTAACCACCCCCTTGTAGTGTTAAAAAAAAAAAAGGAGTCATAAATATCCTCGAATGGGGGTGGACCGGAAAATGGATAATTATATCACTTCCCTTTAAGCCTGTATATTAGTCATCCCAGCCAAGTACATGCTCTCTCTGCCAAGCCAAAAAAAGCCATGGATCTATCCATGGCAAAGCTAGTACCCATCGCCCTCCTGATATTCGCAGCCTCGGCAGCATCTGCCGCTCCATCTCTGGCCTACACAAATCACACCGTCGAATGGTTCTTCAACCCCAACACCAACGCCACCTCCACCAATTACTCCGCCTGGGCCTCTTCTCAAACATTCAACCTCGGAGACTTTCTCAGTAAGCATATTTATCCCTCCTCTTTTTCCCTCTCACACCCCCTTATAATCCTAACCCCATTCTCATTTTCTTTCAGTTTTCAACACAACAACAAACCAAACAGTGATCCAGACCTACAACGACACAACCTACACTATCTGCACAGACTATGAAGATTCCGGTAACGACGTATTCGTGTATTCCGCCGGAGAAGAGATCGGAGTTCCGGCGGTGATTCCGGTTCCCTTGACGGAGGTGGGACCCAATTATTATTTTTCAGATGCAAATGGTGGGATCCAGTGTATGAACGGGATGAAGTTTGAGATCGTGGTGGGCAAGGGGCTGGGGCTTCCTCCTAGCCTAAACCAGCCTCCTCCTCCACCTTATGCCGAGCCACCTCCCGATTCGAGTTCACCCAATAACCAGGGCCAAATTACGAACGCACCCTCTCTGAGTGGGTGTTCTAGGGGTTTTGATGGGGTGCCATTTGGTTTAGTTTTTTGGGGTTTTGTTTTCTCTGCTCTATTCGTGGTGTAATGTGGGGTTGGTCGGTACATTTTTTTTGCTTTTTGGCTGTTTGTAGTGTCTGTAATAACTTTGAGTCTCTAGCTTGCCCACTTGGAAAAATAGAAAATGAGGAACTTTCTCTCATTGACATTTCGTCGAATAGCTGGCACGCGTTTACATTTTAATTCTGTCATGGCCCACACCACACATGACTTATTTATTTATCGTGACCGCTTAATGGTGTAGGTCTAAGATACACAATTGACCTTGTTGGTCCTATAAAAGATTTATATGTTCAATTACAATTGACCTTGTTGGTCCTATAAAAGATTTATATGTTCAATTAGGCCCTGTTTGGATCTCAAGAAAAACATTTCTTGAGGATTTTTTTTTTCTTAGGCAAGTTTTTTCATTTCCACACTTGAGGGCAATGATATGGCCTTAGGAAGTAATTCATACGGCAATGCCATAGGCTCTACAGTGGCTCCTTTGTGTTCCACATCTGATGGTAATGGATTCTCAGCCTTGGAGGATCTTGATTCCGATCCAATTCACAATGAAAAGCATCATGGGTAGATTTTTGCACCATCCATGCCTCTGAGTAAAACTCCAGCTCAAAGTCACATATATCATATTGCTCACAAACCCCATGAAAATGAAGAGTGGGGGAGGTAAGCAGAAAGAGCCATCAAAACTTGCAGACGAGCTAGTTAATAAGTAAGCTAAAATTGTAGTGCCTTTCATTGTCGGAGCCTAGCGAGCTTACTAATGGGTTTTGTTGTTTGTTTTTGCGATGGCGATCTTTTCTTTTTTTCATCTTATTGCTTTGTCTGCCCTATCTTCTTTGTGATAGTGTTTGCTTTCAATCCTCATGTATATCTTTTTATTCTCTTTAATGAATTCTAGTCGAGTTCCTTCTTAACCCCAACTTACCCATAAAAAAAAAAAGAGGGGTAAGGATATGGGTATGGCTTAGGAAAATGTCTTCATTTCTAAGTCCGTCCAGCATTCCTCCCTCAGTAGTTTTTGTTGTACTTTTTGTGCATTGGGTTAGACCCTATAGATCTTTAGCCATTAAATAAAAGAAACACATGTATGGAAATTGTGTGGAGCTGCTAGGATGTTGCTGGGGCGATCCATGTGAATATGAGAAAGAGATTCAATGCTAGTCATTTAATGTGCCTTTGCTGGAGAGTTTCCAATTGGTCGTGTTCACTAAAGGCCTTGTTTGGATTGCAAGAATTTTGAAGGAAAAGTTTGGAAAAGAAAAGATCACCAAACTTTCTTATTTTACCATTGTTTGATTGCAGATGAAAAAAAGTAACTTAACCACTGCAGTTCAAGTATTAATTAGAGGAACCTTCGATTTATAATCATATTCCTCTAAATAAGCCACAACAGTATCATTTCCCTATAAATCGTGGAGAAGAAGAAGAAGAATCTAAGAAATTTTTTTCCATTAGAAGTGTTTGGCCTGCCAATCCAAACAGAGCAAGAAGTCTGTTTCCAAGTTTAGCAAGTTTATCCATGATCTGGCAAAGGCAGCATATCGTTATCCTCAGTTAGAAATCATCTATTTATAACTTACAAAATTCTCAAAAGATAATGTATGCACACATAGCAGTACAAGTTAATGTGAAAATAACTCATAAACTAAAGCGGTTGTGCTTCTAATACTTAAAAGAGCTTCCTATGTACTCGGAGTGAGATCGTGCCAAGCAAACATGAAGTTCTTGTAAACAAAACTCCCACTACCCAAGTACATAAAAAAACCACCAACCCATTCTTAAATATCATAATCAATCGAGCTTTGGTAAGAGAATTATCTAAAATATCTATTAACCCCATACTAGTGGCATTACCAAAGTACATAAAAAAAATGCACCAACCCATCCTTAAATATCATAATCAATCGAACTTTGGTAAGAGAAATATCTAAAATATCTATTAACCCCATACTAGTGGCATGATTCTTAAAGACCATAATCAGTATAGCTTCTCTACTATCATTGCTTCAGTTTTTATGTGCAATTATTGTATGTCCTTCGATCTTTCTACCACAACCAAGTACTTGATCTTGGGCCCTGTTCGTTTGAGATTATAATCACCGACGGTGATCCCCCAAAACCAATTATTAGACCTAAAATTAATGTAATTTGAGTTCAATAATCAGTTTGGAGGCCCACCATCGGTAGTCATAATCTTAAACGAACAGGGCCTTAGTAAGTTTGGAATCTAATGACCGCTTATATAGACCGTTGCACTGTTATCACAACAAAACATCATTTATCTCAGAATTATGTCTACAATTTGCAGCCCTATAGTAAAATTCCTCGACTAAGTCGTTTGCAAGGTGGCTTCATAACATGCTATACATTCTACTTGTATTGTGGATGATGCGGTAATTATTTGCTTGACACTCTTCCATGAAATAACACCTCTAGCTAACATAAGTACCTAACTATATGTCCATTCTAAATTATTTATCCATTCTAAATTATTTGCAAATAGCACAAGATTTTCTCTACAGTTATCCAGTATTCTAAAACTGGATTAGGCTGAAACCTTTTGAAGAATGTTTACTATGAAGGCCACATCAAGTTGGGTTCTAACTTGGGCATATATTAAACTTCCAAAAACATAGGCGTACGGTTTGTTCTTCATAGTCTTCTTTTCAACATCATTGGTCTCTATTGAGTTTATCACCCTTTCACATGGGTACCTCACAAGTTAAACATTTTTGCATGTTCTAGGCTACATGGATAGACTATACATTACTAGATGACACACCCACCAAATACACAAATGGCGAAAACTTGTGAATAGTGGGAGTGCACTAATAGTGTTAATCTAAGAACTCCATTTTATGTGCAATCCAAGATAATTATGAATGCAAAGGAGGTTATGAATGTAGCCAACGAACTTTTTAGATGGTCGTTCAAGACATTCGTGAGTACCCTTAAGATAAGATTGGATAACCTTAAAGTGAGTTGACCAAAGAGGCCTTTATGAGCATTTTTTTTAACTCTTGAAATTTGTACTCTTGATAATGCTCACTCAGAGGTCATTTTAAAAGCAACATATCGAGTCTGGGAGATATAGTGACCTAGCAGGGTCAATTGGTAAGAACTAAGATTTGGTATTAAGTGTCGTCTTGTGGTGGATGGATGACACATTATGTATCTATACCTTGAGTTTGGTATGGCTGTAAAAGTGTGTTAAGACCCTATTTTTCCAAGTACTCATAGAAATAAATGATGGATAGATTCGGATTATACTATCCATATTTAAGTTTCATGTGAGAATTCTTATGAGTAGATTCTAAGTAGAGGGAAATTTGATCAATACATTAGGGGATGAGAATAAAGTAAAGATTGAGATCATTATCGTTTTTGTTAATTTCTGAATATGAGTTTCATTAGTTCAGAAACTTTACTTCATAAAACTTGGTTCTTTCAGCTATAAATCATAGTTCGGAAGCATGGCGAGTTCTTTCTTATTTTTCTTTCTCATTCAGTATGTAAGTGATTCTTTATCAAGACAATCCATAAAGATTCTGATTGATTTCTTTTTATGATAATTATTGAATTACCTCACATGAGAATAAGATAATCAGCGATATTGGAGATAAGCAAATTTAATGGATAAGAACTTATCAATGAGTGACTCAAACATTAAGCCATATATCTGCTTGATGGATTGGTTGAAAGGAAAGTTCTCAATTCATTTGATTCAACTGATTCCAGTATTTGCATGGAGTACATTAAAGGAAAACATATAAAGGTAAGGGTTTAAGGGTGTCACTTAGAGTATCGGTCCACTAAAAATCATTTGTGATAAGATCAGTAGACTTTTTCTAACTCTGAAGGTTAGTGAAAGAGATCATTAATCTCTGACCCTTATAGTTTAATTTTTCCAGCAATTGTTGTTTATCTCTTTAAATGAAGGCTAGAAGTTGTAGTCTGACGATTTTGGACTTATATCTGTAAGAGAACAGTATTGCTGAAAAGTAAGACTGTACTCTTATGGACAAGATGATGAGCATGTCGTGTAAATCATCTTTACTTGATGGGAGATGCATTAAAAACGGCGGCGCAAATCCCAACTCAGATTTCCTAGTATAGTTACACTTGAGACCACTTTAGTCTCAATAGAAAATCGGTGTTGGTGTATTTGCACATATGATGATTTATTGACCGAGGCTATAGTCTACAATCACCAAATAAGGAAAGTTGGACCCTAAAACAAGGAGCTGATATTTAAGTGATTATCTTAAGGGTTTTGGTTTTCTTGTCCTACAGATAGTACTTGTATCTTGAAGATTAGATACGTCGAGCTTGCAATAATAGCGACCTTAGTGGGAGCATCATGATCCCATCTCATCCCATGAAGCCATAATGGGTGATCAGTTGGCTCGGTGGCTTGACACCATGAAGGAAGAGCTGCTCTCAATAGAAAGAAAATAAATTTGGAAACTCGGTGAGTTGTCAAATAGAGTCAAGCCAGTTGGCTGTAGATGGATCTTTTAAGACCAATGTTTGACTCCACAGATGGCATTGAGATGCATAAAGTAAGACTCATTGCAAAAGGCTACACTGAGAAGGGAGATAGACTACGAAGAGACTTTCTCTCCAATTTCAAAGAAAGACTCTCTATGGAAAAGCATGTCTTTGGTGGCTCCTTTTGTTCTAGAGTCGCACCAGATGTCTCGGTAGTGATACTTAAAGTTTTCACATATTAATAATAGGATTTGAGTTCAATAAAGATGTCATAGATAAATAAATATATCTTGGGGACAATGGGAGGGATACTGTCACTTTAGTATTTGTGAGTTAATGGTGCACTACTCTCAAGTAGTATTATTTTGTCCATGTTGTATTGAAACCAAGCAAGCGCAAGATCCTGCCCTGAGTAATTCTTCCACCCAAAGGTGAAAAATTGCTCTAGTGTCATGTTGACTGTGTCTTGGAAGGAAACTTGGTATAAAAGATCTAGGTGGAATATTTTAGTCCATGTTCACCTAATTAAGACTTAAAGGATTATTGAGAATATGTCAGAATCGTATAATGACAAAGGTCCTTGAATTATCAACATGGATAATTGCCCCAGTAGTGGTTCCCCTTATTGTTAGTGATGGTATATTCAGTTAAGTTTGTAGGTCACAGGATCGAACATGAGCATATAAAGAGAATCCCTTATAGTTCCGCAATTGGGAATCTCATAAATGCTTGAGTTTGCACCTGTTTCGGCATAACCTATGTGGTAAGCAAGCTTAGAAGGTACCAATGTTATCTTATGAGTGGATCGTTGGGAAGCTACCAAGAAGGTAGTGTGTAAGGGACTGAAGGCTGACATACAGTATATCAAATGACCCTAACAAAATTGGTTGATCTTATTTTGACTTCGTAATTGTCGGACACCTAGAATTCTGCTTAAGGGTATTTTAGCAGAAATTCTTGAATCATGGAAGAACGTAAGATATACACCATTAGTTCCTTCCACCTTGGGTTTGGAGTTTATGGTGTATTATAAGGCCTTAAGCTATTCTTTGTAGTTGTGGAATTTTATCTTAGGGTGTTACCTTGTTGATAATCGACAAGTTATTGAGTACATGTTGTGATGATTGCGTTGCGGTTTTACTTTTCCAATAACGACAAATAAAGTAAGGAGTCAATGTGTTGACATGTTGTCGTGAGGAAGATAATTCGGGATCAATTAATGTCTATTGAGTACATGAGTATCGCACTTATGTTAGCAGATCCAATAACGAAAGGCTTACCACTTGATGTCGTTAATGACCATATCACGCGCATAAGATTGGTGGGTAAGGCCGATTATGTTGATTGGTGGAAGTCTGCATAAAGTTTTTAGACATTGTAATGTGATCACTGTTGAGATCTTGATTCAGATAATTAAAGTTATCTGCTTATTCCATTATTTGTATTGTGCACATTGAATGGATATTTTGAAAGCAGAATGTCGGTAATGATATAAAGTGGACCATGTCTTAATTCATGTTGATAAGTTTGCTAGCTTTGTTACCATGGGGAGGTCATTGGACAATTTAATAGTCCAATGATTACATGATCAGTTGTTAGTACACTTATTGAATGGAATGTAAGGAAAAGTTTTTCATGATTAGTAAGTGTTGCAAAAGGTGTAAGGCCCATGCAGGCCAAGTGGGAGACTATTAGAAATTTCTATCGTTGAAACATTCTAACCTTGTTTGTGGCCTTGCATTAGGCAATCCTTTGCATAAAGGAAACTAATCAACATATTTGGAAACTTCTTAAAAGGCAAGTTAGTACTAAAGAAACATGATAATCTTGTGCTAAAGAAGCCAAACGAATTTCTGCTATCTTTGGAAGTTCTATGGGAGCTTCATTGCTTATAAAAGGAGACTCTTTGTCCATCTTCCTCCCATCCATCAAGTGTTCCATCTCCTTCACAAGAAAACACATCAAAAGTGAGGTTTCCCATAAGCCTAGTGATGGGAATGAAGAAGAGAAGAACAAGGGGCGTTTCTAGGCCGATTCCGTGCTCAGAAAAGCGAACGTCTGCATTGGATTACAAGCTCCAAAGGTACGACTATGGAGAAAGGTACTTCTAACCCATCTTGTTTGAATTCGATTTTTTCTTTGTTTTTCATTGCCAAAGATCCAAAGGGATCATAAAGTAATGTTTTAAATTAACATAATGAACTTGGATCTACTTGGTTTCATGACTCTAGTGCCTTGACTGAGACAATAGAATCTATAGTCCTTTGGCCTTTCTAGGTACCCTATTAAATAACAACTTATAGTTTTGGGGTTTAATTTCTGTTCATGCAAGTTATAGAGCTTAGCTTGAGCTGGACAACCCCAAACATGAAGATGCCTTAGACAAGGCTTTTACTCCCAATCCAGAACTGAAAAGGTACTTTTGGGACTAATTTGCTAGGAAGCATATTCAAGATATAGACAATTATTTCAAGAGTCTCTCCTCACAATGATTCAAGAAAGGGCGAGTCGATTAACATTGTCTATCCGGGGCATCACTATTCTAGTTAACTCAGCACGATGTATTAAAGGAAATTTGTGAAATGACCCAAAATCTGGCCTGACACATCTACCATTCCCCACCTCGATCAGACCTTACAATCTTAGCTTTGACAATTTTAACCTCAGCCATGACTAGTTTAAAGAAATTTCGAATATTGGATTTTTCATGGATCAAGAAGATGTAACCATACCAAGAAAATTCTTAGTTCAACCAAGATGGCTACGAAATAACAATGACCGGTAAGAGTTATATTTCAAATAGGACCACGAACTTCTGAATGGATAATCTCTTGAAGTTTTTTACTACGGTTTGCACAATCTTTATAGTCCTTTTCATTTTACCCTTTATGCTATTAGTGAATGCATTATAGGTATCAAAATCTAGTTGGTTGAGGATTCCATCTCTTCCCAATCGCTCAATTCTTTCTTTTAAAATGTAGTCTAAACATTTGTAGCATAGCACATGTGAACCTTCATTTGATAGTGCTCATTTGGTCACAACACAATTTTCAATATTCAAGATTAGATGTTATTGAACAACATTCAATCTACATAATCCATCAACCAAACAACCATTTCCAGCACCACAACAACTGCAGACAAATCAAATAAATATACAGATAGAATAATTCTAGAGAGGGAAACAAGATTCCTTCTCATGGAAGGTACAAATAAAATATAACCTAAATCTAAGAGCGAATATGATATCAGCTGAATCCTAACGACTCCAATGGGCTTTGGCGCTCTGCAACCACTTCTATGCCATCATCTTCACCCAAACCATGCATAGGGTAGGGGCAACCATTTGTAATTCATTTTATGGGATTGGCCCCCATTTTACACCTCAGAATTTGATGGGCAATGCCACCATATCCATCCAAACCCATGCAATAGGGTGGAGCCAACTATTTTTGCACCAATTTTTGATGTAGTGGAGCCCACCATATCCTTCACAAATCATTCATGGGGTAGGGCCCACCATTTCACACCATATTCTTTTTTGGGGTGGGGCCACCAAATCAAACCTCATGTTTTGATGGCGGGTCCCACCATCTTCAACAAAACCCATGCATAGGTTGGGGCCCTCTATTTTACTCATATTTTGATGGGTGAGGTCCATCATTTTACACTCATGCATAGCATTTGCCACACCTCTTTCTCTTCTTCTAAAATTACTGAAGATGATGGCCCTTGGAATATTTGTCCACTTAAGTATATATACTAGAGGGTTTCTATTTTCTAAAGAGGTTGTATTAGGTTTGGGTTCTTTAGGGTTTTGCTAACGAGTGCCCTAAGGTCACTTGTTAAGGTGCATTGAAAATGGTATTTTACACATGTTTTGATAATAATAGTCACAGATTATGAGTATTTTTATCAAAAAGTGTGTAAAATGATTGAAAAATATCATTTTACTAAATATAAACTTCCACCAAAATCTTCCTCCACCCTGCAATAATAAATGTGAGCCACGCTGAATAGATAAAATTGCTGTCTTGACCTGGACCGCAAAATTCATATATTGATAGTTCACAATATCACATTAATTGGACCCCTTTAAATCTTTTTAATTATATTTTTAAATTGGGATTTGCTAGCGTCCATGGCAGAAGCATTTTTACACTGGGGTGGGGGGGGGGGGACTAAGATAATTACACTAATTTACACTTTGGGGGACGGACTAATTTACACTATAAAAAGGATTTTGCAAGTCATTTTGGTGGCCACGCTATATGTGCCTCCGCCCCTGTTTGCAGATGACCTGATACATGTGAGAGCAGACGAATCGCGAAATGCCTTCTGCGATGGATGCTAGCAAATCCCTTTTAAATTATATATGTTATTTTTATGGGATTTGCTTGGGACCGTCACCGAATCCAGTTCGTGAGATAGCTGTTGCATTAGAGAGCAGCCACCTCATAAAAAGACAAAATCTACTGAAAAGGGAGCCTATGTGGCTGCTCTCTCACGCAACAACCAGTCCACGAAATGCCTTTTGCAATTGTCCCTAGCAAATCCCTACTATTATCAAATACCACCACCACCCCCCAGATAAACCTTTTATGAAATCAAATACCACCCGCCAGATATCGTGGTGATATTGGGCATCTAATTACAACTTTGGTCTTATGTCTCAACATCATAATACGTTGTTTAATGAAACAAGCTCTTTAAATAAAGAGTGCGCCCATAAAAAGCGAGGTAAAACAAGCTCTTTAAATAAACAGTGTGCCCATATACTGACTATCAATTGTCATTTCTAGAGTTTCTAACATTGATGAATTCATAGCATAGCATATGGGTTTGTTGTACTACGATCGAGAAAAAATCTAACAAAAGAAGATTGATTTGAATTTCCCGCTCAATATTCTCTCTCTTTCTCTCTATCTCTCTATCTAATATAGCAGCATAACATAAACGTTAGAGAATGTGACAACAACCCCACCACCTTTCCCATCTTCTTACTACTTACTACTAAAAGTCTAAAAGCACAAAACTATGGTACAAAAATGTACAATACAAACAGAAATCAGTAACTGAAAACACAGAAAATCATAAAAAGAGAAGAAGGGAAGATGGAAGAGAGAGCGTTCTCATTTATTTCTTATCCGTATTAAATTGTCCATGACGCCTGTAAGTTAGTAAACCATCACTTTCCTTCGTCTGACCCGTTTCTCTTTCCATGGAAAATGATTTCTCTTCTGTAACTTTCCTGACAAGTTCTCAGACGGGATAAAAAGTAAAAAAAGGATTACCCTTTTTCCAGTTCTTTGTTTTTTTACAGAACGAGGAAAATAAAATACCTCTCTAGGAAAATTTTCACAGACTCAACAAAAGGTAAAGTATTTTCAGAGTCCCTGTCAAGATAGTACACGTGGGTAGCTCACCTAGCTCACCTAAAAGCTCTTCCCCCTATGGAATCCAACAGACGAATAGCATCTTGTCACGTGAAGTCCCATGTGAGCGTCTGACACTAGATCCCCACAGACCCCCTCATCATAAAAATTCCCATGCTACCGTCACTCGCGACTGAACCCATAAAAACTTCACGCAAGAGCGCATCTAAAATATCCCGTTCAATCTCGACCACAATCTCCTCCCGCTCATCATAAAAACCGGAGCAGCATGTTCGGGTGCGCACGTTAGCCGAGTCGGCGCATTCTAGCAAGTCGTGTCCCACGAGGGCGTCTATGTCTTGGAGGGTCTGACAATTAGCGGATGGGAAACTTGTGATGTGGGCCCAAATAAGGTCTAGTAGGTGGGCCCCAGTTAGCTGACGTGGCGGAGTGCGGACCCAGAGTGGGACCCAGGGCTTTAGGTTTAGATATGGTTTGAGGATTTTTACGAGGAGTTGGTCGACGAGTTGGAAGAGGAGTTTTCTGTTGGGTTTAGGGAGGTCGTTGTTGTGGGCCCCACTACGTTCAAGGAGGTGGAAAAGGGAGGGGTTTAGGGGGTGGGAAGGGGAAAACCAGGGGGTGATTGAAATAGGGGTTTTGGTGTGGACCCCAGTACGTTCAAGTATTAGTGTAACGTACCGGAATTCCGGACCGGTTCGGTCGTCTCGGTTGAAGAGTAGAGGGTCGTACAAAGGGCGCGAGGAATTAGGTAACGGTGGAGTCGGTTTTGATGGAACACCACCTTGTTGTTGCTGTTGTTGTTCTATCTGGACACAAACGTAACAACAAAGCAAAGAACCATAATGCTTTTAATTTCAAGAAGACATGGCAAAAGCCAAAGACTGTAAGTAAATAAGGAGATTTTATATGGGGTAAGGGCTTATAGTCCCTTATTTTTCAAAAATGGACCACATCATAGGATGACCTAAACCGTCCGGGTTGTGATAGAACACAAGGTAAATAGGTTTTTACACTAAAATCATTTCCATAGGATGATCCTGGCCCTCCGATCTAAAGAGGGTTTCCATAATATGCAGTTCCTCTATAAATTGGACGGTTTGGATCATCCTATAGGGTGGGCTTTACTATACTTATTGAAAAATACTAGACTATCGGCTACCCAACAAATAAAAACTCGTAAATATGAATGTACCAAACCCGAGTTTCGTTATTGACTCGCCCGAGTCAATGCCGAGTCGAACGAGTCAATGACAGAGGTTAAAGAGAACATGAACGGCAATAAAAATAGGAAAAACCTATTACCGGCTTTTGAGTTGAAGGTGGATGGATTGGAGTTGAAGATGTTTCCTTGCATTTCTTCTTGGAAAGAGTTGATTTTGGCACTACAAAGGTTTCTTCATTCAAGGGTGGTTTCTTGAGTCGCCCTGTGAATCTCTCCGAGTTGGCTTTTTTGCATTTGAACGTCCGTCCAAGTGGCTGTTGAGAGCTTGCCTTTGTTGAATCCTTCAAGGGCATTTGTTGTGCTTTGGACGTGAATTTGGGCGAGTTTGAGATGGGTTCTTCTGGTACTGAAAATCTGGCTTTGGATTCTAAAATTCGAATGCGAGGAGAACATGACTGAGTCGAATGGGTCGATTCATCCTTGTGTCTGGTTGAGACTCGCTTAGTTTCACTTTCAGTGTTACCCTTCTTTCTACTCACGTTTGTGATATCGACACCCACTTTTCTGCCAATGTTTTCCTTCACCTGCTTCACAATCTCTCTTGCATACTTGCTGGGACTTTTGTTCTCTTCGTAATAGTATTTCCCATCTTTCTTTCTTGCTTTTCTAGAATAATTGAATTCTGATATCTCCATGTTCTCTTTATTCAGTTGGAGAGAGAGCCTTGGATCTACATCTGACCTTCTCGCCGACGATATTCTCGGCGTGTCCGGTAAAGAGCGAGAGCCGGACTCGTACCGAGTCGACTCAACGAAATTGATGTCTTTCAGAGGTTGGCGAGCTTTGACTGGGGAAGGAGAAAGACGAGTTGACTCGTCAGGAAGGATATCAAGACCCATCAAACGGGCAAGGAGATTGGGTGTTCTTGACCCTTGTGAGCTACTACTACTTTCTTCTACTTCTGTTCTTGGGACGAGTCGAACCCCAATCTAGTAAAAAAAAATAGCAAATTTTAGATCAAACATGACATGAACTTTTACATGGAAAGAAATAAAATCATCAAAACAAACCCAGAAAAGTTAACAAAGGTTTTTTTTTATGGGCAATTAAAGATAGCAAAGGTTGACATGACAATGTAGCATATTTATGGGGTCTAATCCCATAGACATGCAAGGAAAACTACAAGGTTTACATAAGCATTCAGAGCAATGTATCTGAATTTTTATAGGCATAGTGAAGAATCTAAATTTACTTACTGGTATACCAACTTCTATGACTGATGAAGAAGGATCATTTTGTAACTCCAAGCTGTTTCTTGGTGCTTCAACACCTAAATTATCAAACCCACATCTCCAAATTTAAAAACAACTCTTAGAACAAAAACCCCATATCAATCAAAAGGAGAAAAAGGCAGTAAATAAAATCTAACCTTTTACAATGGGTTCCAATAGAAATGAGTCATCAGTTTTACTACCACTTCTCTGTCCCTCCTGCTGAGAAATGCACTGAGATTGATGAAAATCAAAGAGGTTTAAAACCCCACTCATGCACCCTGGACTCTCTCTATCCCCTCTCCTCATTGATCTGCTCCAGTACCATTCTCTACCCATTGCAAAAGTGAAAAGAAAAAAAAAGAAAAAAAGATAGAAAATAAAAGCTTCCTTGTACAAAAAAGACCCCCTCCTTCAACTCCGGACTATCAGAACCAAGTCAGTAGATAAAAAGAGAAGGGTGTGGAGATATCAAAAAAGAAAGGAAATATTCTTATTGGAGCGTAAAAAGCGGATCGATCGAGACCTCAGGAGAGAACATTTAGAACAAAACGAACGTTAAATGAAGGACTACAATCTCAAACTGTTATCTACACACACAAACATGAAAAACCCATCACAAATCTCTTATTGGGAATTGAAATCCATGAGTAAAATCAACAGAGAAGATGACGAAAGGGCCATGCTCGATCCCCAACGCTACAAAAACGGAAAAACCCTTGTATTATAAATCATTTCTCATCCCGAAATGCCTATCATCTTTTTAAAATATGATGTTTGTGTCCCCCTTAGAACTTATTTAACACTAAAACTACTGTTTTGATTGATTTAAATAATGTATTTCTTTTAGTAGACTGTAGAGTGTAACTGACATGTGTCGTCACTTTCCATCAGCCAATTCAAATTACAAAGAAACGGAAATGGAACCGCAAAAACGGGCTTAGGGGTTTCTTAAATGAGGCCTGTTTTTTTTTTTCAATGTTTTGTGCAGTAAATAGAGGAGGGAAAATTCATCTAATGGATGAGTACTATGAGGTAGAGGAATACGGTTTGAGGACTATCAATTAAACCCAGCACGTGATTTTGAATTTAGTAATGCTTGGTCTTGTTTTGGTGACCAAACACAAAAATGTCATCTGATTCCTCTAGTTTTTTGTGACACAACATAAGGACAGTCCCAGATAAATATTGTGGGATCAAGGTTTAAAATTTCGGTTTTTCGGACCCCACCGAAATACGAAATTTCGGCCGAAATTTTTTAACAATTTTTTTTTTTAATGCCATTAAAATGAAATTTCAGACGAAATTTGGAATTTCAGCGAATTTCGGTTTCAGTCCCCACCGAAATCCGAAATTTTGGATTTCGGTCGAAATTTAAAACCATGTGTGGGATACAATCTGAGATGAAGAGAGTGGAATTTTCATTCATTTTCTCTTTTTTGGTTTTGTACCCACCCTAATACTGAAATATACTCCTTGCTACATATGGTAATGGTTGGCCATTGGCGGGAAACAGTCCCATAGAAGGGATTATTGATTTTTTATTTTTTTTTAATGGCAATGACTTAAAGGTATTGTTGGGTTTTTTTTTCTTTAATTTAAGAATAAAAGTCATTTAGAATTTCAAAATTATTTTACAAAATAGGTATAAAACAAGGTGGTTGATGACAGTTTTGGTACATTCCTTACCATCATCTCTTGTGTGATCTATTAGATTGCCGGAATGGAATTGGGATCTGATTCGAATATTTCTGCCTAATTCCGGCATTTTTGTTTTAAAAAAAACAATGGTATCAGCAGGGGCGGAATTAAATGGAGAAAAAATGACGGAATTTGTTTTCTTCCCCCAAAAGGTGGTATTCTGATTCCGTCCCAATCGGAAAATGGAGTTTTTATTAGAATTTTCTTGAATTTGAATTTTATTTTTTATTTTTTATTTTTTTTTCTTCTTCCGTTTAAGGGAGGAATTGAATGGGAATCGGAATGTGACACCAACTTCTATTCCTGAATCTGGCAATCCAAACAAGGAAAAACTCTTCTTATCTTCTAGGGAGAAACATGGGGGGGACACTGAGACCTTCCACTTTCCTTTCAAGGAGGTGGGACTCACTTTGCATTTTCAGCCCTTTCATATATTGAGAATTTTCTAAAGTATTTCTGAATATTCTCAATATATTCGGATGTAGGACCTACCTCATATTATTTGCATATAGGCCTGTATATTGCAATATTTAAAACCCCGGTACCATGTCACGTCTCTTCTTTGATGCCTTACAAAGGTTTATGTGGTCATATTTTAGATGATAGACATTGGATGACGACCAGTCGTTTGACTTAAAAGTGCACGCCAAATTGTGACCTCACCTCAATCTCCCCCGTACATCCAATTCATTAAGATCGCTCAGCTAGCCGGTCCCACAGTACAAACTAACCTTGGACCAATAGGATCTTCTCCCTTTCCATAGGGAATTGTGCCCATTTCATTCATTTAATAATGGAAAAATTACATTTACACCCTATCTAGTTTCTGACACATCCACTTCTACCCCTATAGTTTAAAACGTGACAACTACAACTCCTCCAGTTTCAATTTGTATAAGGTAGGCCCCCTCAGTTAACGATTCGTCCACAGATTGAAGGGTTAGGATGATCCGATGGAGCTGATTTTTTTGGCACACCCTATCTATGTCAGGACCCATCAAATGAACGCTTTGGATCATCCAAACGATTTGGGCCTACTGTGTTTTTTGTAGTGTTTGGATTCGGGTATGGGCCCACATTGTTTGGATGATCCAAAACGTTCATTTGATGGGCCCTGACATAGGTAGGGTGTGCCCAAAAAATTAGCTCCACCGGATCATCCTAACCCTTCAATCTGTGGATGAACCGTCAGCTGAGGTGGCCTACCTTGTACAAATTGAAACTACAGGAGATGTAGTTGTCAGGTTTTAAACTATAGGGGTAGAAGTGGATGTGTCAGAAACTAGAGGAGGTGTAAATGTAATTTTTCCTTTAATAATTGTATACCATGATGAAAACCAAATTGATTCAAAAATCCCACTAATACAATCGACAGCGGTTTTGAGAATTAGTAACAAGATTGCCTATTATTAGTAATTTTTGTATCTCTAAGTATTAAGCTTATAATCTTTTGACCCTTCGATCAAACAGTTAAGAACATTATATTAATGCAATTGTTTTTAAGATGGCCCATCAGTTGTGGTGTGGGCCCACCTAGTACACTAGTCCTCTCACAGCTCATTCCCAACCTTCTTTTTCAATTTCACCCATCAATCAAAGAACCCTTCTTTCAAAAAAAGAAAACACCCTCCACAAGAAAAAAGGTAGCTTTTCAAATTTCAAAAGTAGAGCTAACTTTAGGAAGTATATATTAGCAGCTCTTTGGTTAAGATGATCATATCAAGATACACGTACAAAAGACCAGGAATTTTTTTGGGCTGTTCAGTAGTTAGAGAAGGCGACAAAGAGAGTAAGGAATGGGAGCCTGCCAACCCTAACCACTCTTTCACCAATCAATCAGAAAAATCAAGAATCAATCAAACAAACAAAGAAAAAAGAAGTAAAGGAGCGTCTGTAATAGTCTGTGGTTCCTTGTATCTATCTGACTATCTGTTCATATGGGTTTTCTTTGTTTTCTAAACAGAAACACTTCCTGCCTTTCCAAACTTTCCACATATCGAAAATCCAAAAAAATAAGACATATTGTATTAGAGAGAGAAAGGTAGATGGTGGTAGTTGAGTACATGAGATGAAAAAACAGAAGAAGAAACAATTCCACTCTGCAATCATTTGGTTGATTTTTTTTTTACTCATCTTACTACTATCTATGAAGAGTAACTATCAAAACACTTTTAAGATTACTAGTTTAACACCATCATTACTTCACTTTCCTTTTCTTTCTTTTACTTTCTCTCCCTTTCCACGGGAGGTTGGAGCCTTTTTTCGAGAAGATAAGGTCAAAACTAATAATGATAGTGTGGTCAAGCTCCTCTCTCTTCATTGCTCATTGGTGTAGGGTATGCAGCAGGGCCATTATCCGAATGACATCGGTTGTATCTTTCTAAAATCTTTAATGCTCTGTATGATTGTCAGGTTTTTTTTGTCCCCGGGAGTTATGTGGGAGAAAAAAAAAATACCCCGGGAGATAGGTGGGAAAAAAAAAGTCCTGGAAGTATCTGGTAAAATAAAAATCCCATGTTTGGTTATGTGGGAGAAAAAAATACCCTGGGAGATATGGTGGGAAAAAAAAAACCTTTGTTTGGTTGCTTGAACTGTTGGGTAGAAAAAAATTCTTCTCAAGCTTATTTTTGGTTACTGAGTTTATTTTTGTTCCTGGGGTTATCTTGGGATGGGATGAAAAGGCAATCATTACAAAAGTGGGATTAAAAAATTCACCCCACAAGTAATCATTACAAGAGTGGGATTAAAATAAACCTAATGCTAAAAGGCAACCAAACATGGGATGGGACCGAAATTTAACTTACTCTCCCACAAAACTCTCAGGAACAAAAAAAACCCGGCAACCAAACAGAGCATAAAACGCAGTTCAATGAATATAATACCATAATTGCCCTTATTTAAGAGTTAAATTTTCGAAAAAGCTGCCTATTTGTTTCAAAATTTACTCATGATATATATTTGTCTTTTTCTTTTCTTTTGGAAATTATTTCCAGTTTGTTTTAGATTATGACAACTGATTGTGGAGATTTCCCAACCAATTATTGGACCGAAAATTGCACTAAATTTGAGTCCAACAATCGGTCAGGAACTCTACAATTGGTTGTCATAATCTTAAATAAACAGGCCCTACATAGGGTGTGTTTTGGATTTTGAGAACAGATTGTGTCTCCAAAACTGATTATTGGACTCAATTGGTTCTTAAAATCCAAAGGAAACAAGGGTAAATGGCCTGTTCATTTTGGATTTTGAGAATTGGTTTTGAGTCTAAAACTGATTATTAGACTCGAAATCACATTTAATTTAAAATGGAATAATCAGTTTTGGAATCACAATCAGTTCTCAAAATCCAAACAAACATGGACAAAATTAGGATGGCCATTTGGAGTAAGGAAATACAAGGGGCCTATTAAATTTAGAGATTTCCTAGGGACCATGGCAGACGGCATTTCGCAGGCTGGCTGTTGCAAGAGAGAGCAGCCACATAGGCTCACTTTTCAACAGATTTGTCTTATTCATTTAATTTATCCTATGTGGCTGCTCTCTTATGCAAGAGCGCTAAATGCCTTCTGCCATGGTCCCTAGCATAAATTTATTATTATATGAGACATTGAACTGATTTATTTGCCCTCCACATAGGCTCACTATTCAACAGATTTTGTCTTATTCATTTAATTCATCCTGTCTGGCTGCTCTCTCATGCAACAGCACGAAATGCCTTCAGCCATGGTCCCTAGCAAATCCCTTAAATCTATTATTATATGAGATATTGAACTGATATATTTGCCCTCTTTTCTTCCATGGGCCAGCCACCTCTAGTGTATTTATGAGTTATGACAACCTTTTACGCCACAACGGGGTGGACCAACGAAGAAAAAGGGACGAATATATCATTGCCCAATATATAGTTTAGTAGGGGGGGGTTGGGGGGGCTCTCACCATTTGAAACTGCATGTGTGGGCCCACTTTGGTTATCTAGAACATACAAGATAGGGTGGAAGCACTTTTATGAGATGGATGAGTTTTATATGGGTGTTTTTCATGTTAGAAGTAAACATGACTAAATAGAAGAATGTTAAACTGTAGGTAGTCATTGCAAAAACCAGGTGCAAGGGCAGCCATGTTGTATCCACATCACCAATTTATAATAGCACTGAAAAATAGAAGTAAAAGAATAATAAACGCACTTTGATGACGTGGATCCAATAAAGGCACCCATGTGGCTGATTTTTGCAAGGGTACCCTTTTCCTCCAGTAAATATTATGACAGGAATGCTAAACTAAAGAGCACCCTAGCAAAAAAAAACCCAGCCACAAGGATGCCCCAATGGATCACATCACCAAACCATATTTATCATTCCTTCCATTTTTCATTCGTTGTGCCCCTAAAATGCAGTTGTGTGACGAGAATCGAATGGGGCGCCCTTGAAGATGGGTTTCAGCAAGGGCAACCTTCAGTTTAGAATTACTCATCTTAAGAAATGATAAGGGAAACTCCTATTTTCCAATCCATTGTAGTAAATGTTTTATATCTATTTATAAATGTAAAATGGTAACTACAAAGCATAATATCTGAATGAACTATGAAGCAGCAAAGACAGATTAGAAATCATCTTCTTGCATAAACAGAAACAGATAAAAGAATGATGTAAGGATTCAGAGACGTACACTGATTGTAGGAAATTGACAAATGAACACTGATATGGCCTGTAGTTTCTAAGGCCTACTAGGAAAAGTGACCAAGCTTTCAAAGATCAAGACTTTTCTCCCCCACCACATAGAAATCCAAAAGTGGACCCTAGCTCATGTCCTACTATCCACATCGAACCCAGCCCCTGTCCAGCCCGGTTCGAGAGAACCTCTTCCCTTTGACAGAACCATGTTTCCTTTCCCTCTTCCAAGATTCGCGCTTCTTTTCTTTCCCCTCCCATCACCATCAGCAATTGGCAATTGATTGTGACCATTCACAACAGATACATCGCCATTATTTCCAGGACGGCGTGCATTTTCAGGCAACTGACCAGCTGAATCAGATGTGAGAGGATGGGAGGTATTGTTCAGAGCCACTGTGTTGATCTGTGCTTTTTGCACTAGTTTCACATCCTAATGCATAAAACAAAGACTAGCAAACTTTCAATCAACACCAACAAATTATGCAATTTGTATAGCTTGACCAATAAAGAATGGTTACTAACACTGGCACTACCATGTTTTAATAACTTCACAAACTCAGCTTGTCTTTTAAAAAAAAAAAATTGGCTCATAAGTGCTTTTTGAGAACTTTAATAACCTTTGATAGCTGTTTAAATAATAAAAGACAAGATGAGTTTGTGCAATTATCAAAACATGGTAGTGTGAATATCAGTGGCTTAAAAAATAATGCAATTTGTGTAAATAAAGAATAATGATATGGTAACCGAGTTTGGAACTGAGAATGGAACGAACAAATAGCCTCTTCACATGTTAACAGCAACTTCCTTTGCAAGAATATGATATGTTAACCGAGTTGGGAACTGAGAATGGAAACGAACAAATAGCCTTCACACATTAACAATAAATTCCTCGTGTTTTTCCTCTCTTTTTTCTCAAAATGGCAAAACTAACCCTCCCTGTGCCATGTGGGCATCCAGGGATTTGTTCGGCTCCACTCTCGGTTAGGCAGTCAGTCTCCATAGCAGCACTCATAAATAAATAGATGACAATGTGATATACAAAACAATTATAGCCTTATTTCTCAAAAAAATGTGATACACAAAACGAGAAATACCTCACTGAGAGGAATATCAGATGTAGAAGCCCTGCTTGGGTTTAAAGCTTCAAGTCGCCTTTTCAGTTCCTCCAATCTTGAAAATTGAGTGCTTGCGCTTTCTTGAACCTACTCAAGGCAACGACCACAACATGATTTATAATTGACTCACTTTGATCAGACCTACATTCCGAGAAATAAATAGACAATTACCAGCCTGTTCAAATCCTCACATAGCTTCTGCTTGACTTCTTCCTCATCCTTCACAACTTTTGAGGCTGCTTCCCATGCCTGAAATGCATTAATTTATCCATTAAGATTCCTCGTAGGCCGAAAATGATGAATGCAACATATGCACAACCAAATGAAGGGACGAGAACCGAACGTGATAATATAAGCTAGAAAGCTCTTTTAACTTTCAATTTCACCAGAAACCAGATGAGAAGTTAAAATGTGATAATTCTTTTGAAACCCATAATAGAACAACTTCCAAGCACTTGCTAAATATATTCAAGATACACTAAATACAAGAAGGCTGAAATTTGGCAGGAAAACAAATAGTATTTAAAAATGAATCCACAAATAAAAAGTGAATCAAAACTGACACTGATTTTCCAATTTTTGTTTTCCTTTTTATCTTCCTTCTAAGTTTCATGCTGTTCAGAGTATCCATCATCTTGACCAAATGATGTTTTGCATCATGCATCTAGAGTAAGCTACCTATTTTCATACAGAAAATCACTTTTTTTTTCCTTCCATCATGGAACAATTATTAAAAGAAAGTACCAAAAAAAAACTATCCCTACTGGCTACTGCAGATGTCTATTGACCAAAGAGACTACAGAAAGTGTGGTTCCAGTCCCAGCAACGGAAATAAATTTTGTTAACCCCGTACGGGTTTGGCTCTTTGGCTTAAAGTCATGTTTATGCTCCCCATTGACGCGAGTTCGAATCCCCCGGGCTTACCCAATGCACGTAGTTTACGGGTGATTGCGCGCAACCCAGGGATAGTCCCGCCCTAAAATTGGGGTAGGGATACCCTATGTCATAAAAAAAGAGACTACAGAAAGCATTTAATGATTTTGCCACACCTTACTCCTAAAATACCTGTGCACTCTTTTCTTGAATTATCTCTGCTAAAGCACCCAGCTGAAGAAGGAAAAAAACAGCAGCATTTTGACTCATGAACAAGCAACTTCGAGCAGACCCCTCATAATATAGATCAAAGTGGAGTAGGAGAATGGTTTCTCCCTCTGAACTATCATTCCAAACTTAAACAGATTTTCCATTAAATATAATCGAAAGATAGTACAACTGTCATGCAATGGATATGCAAGTCATTGGAGAGGACAACAACGAAAAATGCAAATTGACTGTATTTTTTTAATGGCCTAAAAATTGACTAAGAACTTTGATAATCATATATCATGGGAAAAAGGAAGAGAGGAGAAAATTTGTGTGAAGGAGATTCTGTAGTTTTCCAATAATCAAAATAATGTATTATATCCACTGAAGTTCTTCCCAAAGGAGAATTTTGTCAAGTTACCCATCTAAAATGGCCCTTTGAGCAATAGAAGATAAATCCAACATTCCTTTGCTCCGAGGCCTCACCAATGACCCTGACTTTGGCAACAATATCTTCCTTCTCAACAGACCCAAAAGTACCTCTTTTCCATTCCTTGGTCTTTCCTTTTTGATAAATTTAAGTCACTTGGCGACTTCAAAATCCTTACATCCCTGAGTTTTGCTAGCAACCCACTAAGCCTCAAGTCTTTAAATTCTGGAACCTTGAGCCAAACATTAACAAATCTGAAAGGAGGGGGAGATCAACTAGGAACGCTTTGCCCGACATAGATTGGTGAGTAATCAGAAACTGGTCTGGGATAGGCCTCTTGAATAACATTTAGGAAATGATCCTCCCAATCCAAAGAAAATATAAAACTATCAAGATGAGCCATAGCTAAAGCAGGCTGATTATTGGTCCAAGTGAATTTGAGTCCTTCCAAAGGAGGTTCCAACAAATGAAAAATGGTTGGTAAGAAGATTGAAACTCGACATGCTTATCCCAAAACAGATAGTATTAAAATCCCTGCAGATACACCCCAAGATGGAGGCGTGTCGTGCTAACAGTCTCAGACAAAAGATCCGTATGGAACTTCGGATCGTTAGGATCATAGAGAGCAATTAAAAAAAAAAAGAGATGAGAAGTTCCACCAGAAATCGTCCTGCAGTGAGCAGAAACAAATTGAAAGCAAGAATTTGTCTACTATGTGATTTTCCTGAGCCAAAAGCTCCAAATCCCAAACAATAATCATACCCCCGGAGGAAGATCCAATCTAAGTTCGTAATAGCTTGGGCAAGAAAAATTCAGTTCCGGGTCCTTGGAAACTATCCAGAATAATTGCAGAAATCAGGGACTGTTGCAGGTCGATATGCCCTCAATTTTCTCATAAACTCTGCTCTGCAAAAGAGGATACAGACAAGCTTGCTAAAGAGGGGCTGGACGAAGCGGTGATGGAGGTGCTGGTCACTCTGTAATGAGCTGTGACTGAGGGTTTCAGGATTGTATACAGTATACACTGGGTTTATCAGACTGTAAAATGTTGGGCGACAACTCGTCACCTTCACCAGTTTTGTAATCTGTGGATATCTAATAAAGTTACCCTTTTTTTTTAATGGTACTAAAGTTTTTTTTTTTAATGGCTTGAATGGTAAAAAGTTTACCTTCAAAAAAAAGATCAGGTCTAAGTTCCCAGGTCCCCACAAATTCTGCACCATCCGATGAGAGAAAAACTCCTTTGTTTCTTGCAAACACAAGACCTCCAAACTTTTGAAGGTTCTCAAATTTATGACATACCTCACTTTTAAACAAGAATTCAGAGCGTCCCCCCTACGTTCCAAGACATAATTTTCATCTTCATTTGAAACCAATTTTAGAACCTTCCATAATGGCCAATTTGTTCCCTTTGATAGGATTAAGAATTGGTGAGCTTCGCGAGTCATTCAGATTACAATTCTCTCTAGCTAGCCTCTAAGTTTCAGATTATTCAAAGCTTCTCTCTTTTTGCCTTTTTAAAGAGAATGAGGGCCTATGCCTCTCTATCCCCCATTTGAAATCCCTATCTGCTGAGTAATCCCTATCCCTCTCGACCTCATCATCCAACAGCTCTATATGGTTGTCAATAATCCCCGTCATCCAATTCTTTAAATCTATATCTGACAATGAGGAAGAATCTGGATTATGGTTGCCCATCTTTGTTAAAAGGCAACGATCATCCTCAGAAGGCAAACACACTATATTACCACCTTGGTTGCTCAACCGATTCTTCCTTGGATTAGAGGTAGATGTTACTTCACCCCACTGACTGTCCACCCCTTTCTTTCCCAAAGGCTTGAACTGATCACTTAATAATGGTCTTCCCAGAAATAGTACTACTGGAATTAGGAATCACATGATCAGAAGCAGATCAGAGGACGGATCAGCTCTAATTTATGGCTTAAAGAAGGGGATAGGAATACCTTCTTTTCACATAAGTTCAATGGGTGGCTTTTCTATGGATCTTGACAAAGCCTGTGAACCGGATGATTTCGTTATGGCTTTCTATCAGGAGATGTGGGGATAGATTAAAGATAACATTATGAAAGTGATGAAAGAATTTTACAAAAGAGGAAACATTAACGATAGTCTTAATGCCAAATTAACAATTGTCTTAAAGCCACCCTTATTGCTTTGGCTCTTAGGGTGAACGGATCGAAAGAGGTTATGGATTTCAGACCTATTAGCCTTATCAACAGTCTACAAAATACTAGCCAAAACCCTTGCAGACCACTTCAGGAAGGTGATGGATTCAATCATTTCCCCTTTTCAAGGAGCTTTTGTTGAAGGCAGTGCAGGCAAATCTTGGACGGTGTTCTTGTTGTGAACGAATGCTTGGATTCTTGGAACAAAGAAAAGGTTTCAGGTGTGGCTTGTAAAATTGATATGGAAAAGGCTTATAAACATGTTGAGTGGAAGATGACAAATCTCCTTTCACCATATGAGATTCTTCCAACTCCAAGTTGCCACTCTGATTCCTACAATATAACACTAATCCCTCCAACATCGCACAAGGTTCAGCTTCATTTGAATCATTGAAGCCCACAGAACCTTAAGATGCTACTTTAATTTCTCGATTAAATTCTACGCCCTCCCCCTATACCAGCTGGCTCTAGATTACCTAATCCGCAAACGTCAAATTTAAGCTTAACTGAGCCTTCTAAAGAGGCACTAGAAGGAGCATCTTTTCTCACCCTACATACTTTCACCCACCTTCAGCGAACTCCTTCCTCTCCAAATTCAAAATATCATTAACCTCTTGATTTGTTGTGTTGGTTTTAAATGGTTGAATTAAAGCTTCTTTCAGTTATATCTTTCCACATTCCCCACATGATAGCAAGTATAACCAACAGAAAAGGGGTACATCCCCTAGTGTCATATGGTCCTCCCTACAGACATTCAAGAACTTAAATTATTTGACTCAACACAAATACATATTGATCAGTACATTGTTAAGTTCTAATCTTCTATTCAAAAATCAAAGAAAAAATTAAGGTAAAATATGGAATATAAATAATCACACACACACACACACACACACACACACACACACACACACACACACACACACACACACATGTTCTCTTACATTTCATAATTACCAACTATGACAATTTGAGACTCCAAATATTTGTGATTGTGTTGAAGTAAGGTGTACATTAAGTAACTTGAGAATTTATAATACATCTTTTAGTTTCTGACTCTTCAGAAGTTTGGTGTATTTGAAATATAGTAATTGTTGAACCCACTTAGTGCAACAAGTAGACTGTAAGAAGAAGTAAGAAATAAAATACAGAAGTAACAAGTCAAAACTAAGAAATTGAAGAAAGTTGGTTCTGCAAGAGTGTTGATTGTTGATAATGGATATAGACTTCTTCACAAATTATGGCAGAAGGATAGAGCTCAATAAGCAAAGGTGATTCATGAAAAAAAATTCATTTAGCACATTTTGGCACAAAATTGATGCAATACAATCCTTAATTACTCACATTAAACTCTCGTCTTCAAAAATTATACAAATTCCCTGATAGAAATGCAAGTGACCAAGGTATTCTAACATACGAGAGAGCGAAAAAAATACTCTTGTACAAAGGAATAGGAAACACACACCCCGTAACTCCTCTTTTACTTAATTAGACTATCTCCTTTAAAATTAGACAAATTCCCTTAACAAAATGCAAATGACGAAGTTATTCTAACATACGAGAGAAAAAGTGCCCGTGTGCAAACGAATATTACTAGAACTACAACAGTCTCATCTGCAAAAGTGTTGCAGGGAAGATAGAGACTTTCGATTTCATTTAACAGGGTTCATTTGTGGGGGAAACAAAAACTATTCCAACAAAGCAAGCACATTTAACTCCAGAGCGAGCAGAACAAACCTTCCGTGCTTCATCTTCCTTCAGCTTAGCAACACGTATTCTCTCTGTTGATAATTCTATCTTTTTACGCAAGTGCTCAAGTGCTTATTGTTCATGCCACACAAGAAAAAGAGAAAAAACAATAGTTGGTTAACAAGATTTATACAGAGAAAATCCATAAAATATATATATGAGGTGGGGTTAGGATGATCCTATGGAGCTGATTTTTGGTACACCCCCTATCTATGATAAGGCCTTGCAAATGAATGGTTTGGATCACTCCCCCAAAATGTGGGACCCATGTGATTGGGCAAGCTAGCTCACCATAAGTTTGGTTAAGCTCACCAACAGTTTCCTCATATATATATATATATATATATATAAGCATGATTCAACAGTGCATAACTGAAGCTAGAGTGAAAAGTTAACCAACCAGCCTTTTTGGGTCCAGCTGTGAGTTTCAACTCAAATGTAAGATTTGCTAGTTCTCTTTCAACATCACGGATTTTAGAATAGTTTTCTTCGATATATCTGAGTAATTCATGAATGCACATTAGAAGGATAACAAAGCCCATCTAGCGCCCAGAACCAATAAGCAATACTGTCCACATTAATTCAAAACAACTCAAAAGAAAAAAAAAAAAAAGCAAAAAACAATTCTTAGCGTGACAATTATTAAGAGAGGCGTTCGGTTTAATGTCTCTCCCTCTCTCAAGCCATAAACAAAGTCAACCACAAAATCAAAAGGAGGTGAATAGACTAAAGAAGAATGTCATTTATGAAACCTAAGTCTCTCTCTTAAACCATGTCGATCCAAAAAAAAAAAAAATGAACTAGTGAATCCTAACCAAAACAAACCTGATTCATATGAAGTTGAAAAGCATTCTCCACAAACTGAGTGTTTCCAGAGATTGATTTTCCAGGAACCCAGCTGGTGATTGAATGAGACTCCATGTTTGAATCATTCCCATCCACCCGGCCGGGAAAGACTCATATCCTCTTTTCAACTTGGTGGGGATGAAGATCCAAGTGCTACCAACTGGCCCACAAGGTGTTTGTTGAAATGAACTAGAGAGTTTCGATGGCATCTGCTGAGGAGCCTCCCCCTGGGTAGGCTCCTCCTCCTCAAGACTCACAAGGCTTCCCCCTATGCCCACATCAGCAGGCGCAATCTAACTGGTCTCTCCTCCAGCAATAGCAACAAAGCCGGCCCCAGTTCCAAAAAACTCAAAAGTTGAGCAACCATTAGGAAATTGGAACAATCTGTTCTCCAATCCAAAAACAAGTAACGCAAACACCAGTCTGGAACTCTGTATTACTATGAAGCAGCAAGCTCGGGGGAAGATGAACCCACAGCTATGATCGAGGATGAGGCTGTGAAAGATGCCAAGGAAAAATGGTCTGACTGCCTAGTTGGATATCTCATGGGGGGAAAACCCGTATTTTTGGCGTTCAGAAGCTACCTTCTCAGGAAGTGGAGTCTGAAGGGAGATTTCCAAATGTTCACACTAGCAAATGGATTCTTCCTATTTAAATTTTCAAACGAGAAGGATCATGTCCACATCCTAGAATCCAACTCTAACACATATGGTGGAAGACCCCTTATCCTTCAAAATGGACTCCTGAATGTGCACGGAACGTTTCAAGCTATCCATCATCCCAATCTGGGTCAGATTTCCAGGCCTTCATATGAATTTCTGGACTACCAAAGGCATTAGCAAGATAGCCAGTGTAATCGGAAGGCCCTCTACATGGACTCCCAAACAACAGATGCGACTCGATTAAGCTATGCCATAGCTTGTGTTGAAGTAAATACAGGAAGAGAACTCCGAAGCAATATCCGAATCCAAACCACATCAGGTATTGTTTACCAACCTGTTGAATATGATTGGAAGCCATCGGCGTGCAAGGCATGTAAAGATTTCAGCCATTCCTCAGATAGATGCTCGATAAACACAATTCCCCAACAGCCAAAGATAACCCAAGCTAGACAAAAATGGATTCAAAAAGGAAAAGTCAATGAAGACGGTCAGGTAAGCTCATGTCTTAGCAAGGAAAAGGGAGTTTGAAGAAACAAACATAAAGGAGAAGATTCAAATGGGGAAAAATATTACTATGTTCGACAACTTTAGCATACTAGAGAACCTTTTTTTTTGTGAATGGTAAGCATACTAGAGAATATTGAGCAATAACAAGATCCAGTGTTCGATTTTCCGAGTGCTGATAATGGGCACACTATCAAGATAGACAATGTTGACCCTCAAAGCTCAAAAGATGATGGCTATGCTATACCCGAAAAAGAAGGAATAGAGAGTGAGGAGGACACTGAATCAGAGGACTACTCCAACCCTGAAGAGGTTTCCTCCTCTTCAGAATCCACCTAAGAAAAGGAAGACGATCCAACAAACACAAAAGGTAACAAAATTTCTTCATCCTTCTCATAAAAGAGAAAGGTCTTCTTCCCCAGGAAAGAAAGAAGAAAAAAGGAAAAACACTTAGCCCGTGATCTTTCTCACCTTTCTCTATTCTCTTTTTTCTTTTTCTCCTTTCGGGTAGTTTTTTTCTCCCCAAAAGATTCGATCCTTTAGTCGTGGCTCCTTTTTTTGTTTTCTTTTTTATTAAAATACTTTAACTTTATGCTTATCCTTTTTTTTTATTTTAGGGAATAACGTGATGCGTAACCACGCCTTTTCTCTCTCTTCTTATTTACTAAGGGATTTTACTATCATCCCCTTTTTTATAAAATTTCGAGTCCAACACTACCTTAACAAATGAGTCCAATTACAAGCTCCAATCTTTCCACACCGTTTCTTGTTAGTTCATCTATCTTCTTATTTGCTGACATTGGTATATGTTTCAAGGATGTGTTTATCAGCTACACAAATCCAATAATTGAAATATATTGTTCACTAGTTGGCGTGGTCTTGGGGGAATCATGGATTCCCATGAAAAAAAGGTCTCCTGAGTGGATGAATGTAATCTAGTGCACCTGATCCCAAACGAGCAAGAGGATAGTTGTGAAGAAGAGAATCTCGAGAAATCAAATGAATCATGGCTAGAAGTTCACAACAAAAATTGGCCAAGACGCTCACAAAGAGCCCAATATACCGATACCAAATTAGATGATTATGTAATTCACAAGTATTGAGCATTTAACCCTCCCCAGACCTCGCAATGGCGGGACCCTACCCTCGTGCACTGAGCCGCCCTTATCGAGCATTTAGATCTCTTAGGCTTAATGTTTGTCGCTCGTATGTGTTGAGCCTTGGTTCCCCTTCTCTCGCAAGTTCCAAGTTAGTTATGGTTTTTTGGCTATATTGTATCATCTTTCTCTTTATCTAATAAACCGGTAGGGTTCCCCGCCAAAACCCAGCTTACCCATCAAGAAAAAAGAAGAAGTATAAATAGAATGCCCAATGATGATGTGAAATATATACATCACATACAATTACTCCACATCATGAGTCCTCCACTTCCAACACTGAAATTTCCCATCTGCATTCAAGCTACTTTCTCAATCAATAAGTGATAGACAGAACATGAAGTCAAAATAATCCAGTCAATCTCTTTAAAATTAGACACAGTAGCCATATAGGTAGGAAAGGAGGAGAGGGATAGTGACACACTATATCGGAGATTCTAACAGCATGATGAATGACACAGCTAACCTGACTTGTCAATAAACATCTTATGCAGAACAGGCAAGAGCAACAAGTTCCAAAACTCTGGACAAAAACCCTGTCTTAGATAAAGATCCAAGTGAAGAGAGCACTTCCTTTTTTTCTTTTTTCTTTTTACTTTTTTCCTTTTTTCCATTTACTCTAAACAATCAAAGTACTTACATGATGACAAATAATACTTCATAATCTTCTGTGTTTCGCCAACCAATAAACGAAAATATCACTATAGTCGCAATGCCCTTGAATACGCTTGCACAACTACAAGCACTTGTAAGATTTAAGTGTGTTTTTACTTGGTCTACAAAATTATAACCAAAATGGGCATCCTTACCTCCATTGAAAGAGAACACTTATAATATGTAATTTCAAACTTCTTTTTTTTTCAAATGGCAAAAAGATAAATTAAGCACAGAATTAACAAAAGATAATTTCAAACTTATTAGGGTTTTTATCATGAAATACAATTATGTAATAATAGCTTATAAATTTGTAACTAGCATGAACCAAAAACCTAGGAAAAAAACCCTACCACAGTGGCCATGATTACAAAAAACAAAAGCTGTAAAAATGGTTTGCATCACAGAAATAACATCAAATCGACAAACCCAGATTTATATAGATCAGAATTAAAGAAACCAAAGGAACTAAATGACAAATCTGGCAATTGGATTAAGAAAATGAAAATCGGGCCAAATGGTAAAGATACATACTTCTTTAATTGAAGCTGCTCTTCTTCAATTACCTAAAATTGTCAGAATAATAGACGTAGCAGAAAAATCAATAAATCAATCGTGTGGACAAAAGGAGAATATAAAATGAAAAAATGAAAGAGAGAAAGGGAATGTTAGAGTGACCTTCTCGGTGTAAGCGATAATGGGGGATTCTTTGACGAGACCATCTGGTCCGATTTCGGAAATCAGAGATGGATGCCCGGCCATTGGATACGAATCTACGGTCACTCCCTTGATATCATCATCACAATGTAGAGAGAGAGAGAGAGAGAGAGAGAGAGGAACGGTTATCTTCAGATCCAAAGAGACAGTGACTCAGTGAAGAAAATAAGCAAAGGAAATTAATATCCGCATTCCCCAGTTTCTATAATGGCACTCCACTTATTTAAGAGATTTTATATTTTTATTATAGGGCAAATAATTAAAAATATTGGGCAAATGATGAAAAAAATGCGAACTTTATTCGAAATTGTTATTAAAGGGTAGTAATCTGGAAATTATTAAAAAGGGGTGTGAGGTGAGAGAAAAAATGTATAAAGACAAAAATACCCTTAGTCTAGGTTTTAACATTTTAACTGTTATATTACTTTCGTTTTTAACTTTTCACACTTTTTTTTACCTTCGTCTTCTCCGACGAGAGCTCTCACCGCCGGTGGAGAAACGGCCGTTGTCAACGTCGTACGTCCGCGTGAATCTCGGTGACGCATCACCTACTCGCCGGAAAGCATCACCTCTCGCCGGAAATCTGCTCCGTCAACTATTCAAAGGTAATTTTGAAACATTTCATGTAGGGTTTTGTTAAATTTGGGTTTTTTTCGTGATGGGTTGGATCTCACGTATCTGAAGCTGTTGTAAGTACCTCTTTGGTAGTTTATGAGAGGGATTTGCATGAGTATGTAGTTTTGAAGCATTTGAAATGCTTTGCAAGGGGTTTCATTTGTATGGATTTAGAAATTTTTGGGTTTTAATGGGGTGGAACCATTAATTGTTAGAAAGAAAATATTTTGATATAGGGTTTATACGGTTTGAATGGTCGGGCTTTGATTTTGTGTTTAAAAGGGTTTCGTTGAGGGCTTTAAATGGGAATAATGAGTAGGAAAATCAGAGGAGATCTAAATCCCAAGGGGCATTGCCAATCTTCCGCCATTTTTCCTTCGCTAACGATTTGGGAGTATTTTTTAGAAGCAATTGCATTTTGAATCTGTGTCCTTGTATGTTCCTTCTCTTTTGCTGAATGAACTCAACACTAGTTATCTACAAAGCACCTACATGCAAATACACAGATATGTATGTGTATTAGGAATTTAGGAGTAATATTACAGAGAATGTTGTTTCTTGATATCAATGGGTTCTGATTTTTCTATTATTTATACCCAGTTGCTATCTGATCTTCTGTAAGTTGGGATGGTTTAAGGTTTTGTACACAAGCACATACATGCAAAAAAAATTTTGCTTTTAGAGTTTCATATTGGAAATGTTTTTTTTTAAATGTTAAATCATGAAAATATTTTATTGTAGGGATTTATAAGTCAATACAACTTTCCCAGACCTACTTACTTTTAGAAGCATTTACCAAAACTTTCTTGAGAGAGATGTCTTCACTTAATATCAGTTCCAAGATTAGCTTACCCTTCAAGTAAATATAAGAAAAAAAGGAATATTTTCCATCTGAAACTTATGACAACCTATGCAACAATTTAGCACTCTAGCAAATGGAAACTGAAGTAGACAAGAACCATATGAAACTTGTTCTATATTACACCCTCTCAAACTTGTTCTGTATTACCTCCTTCAATTCCATAAAATGTTTAATCCATGCCATAGTTTCAAAACTCTCCCACATCATCATGGACTCACCCAAGCCAACTCTTTTTAACTTGGCTGTGTTCTTGTCCGAGTCCGCATTTTGTCCTACAAAGTCCATCAAAGCTCCTCTGATTCTCCTGATTTATGACCCCGTCAACCAATTACTCAGTCGCATCAACCAAGTACTCAGCCGCATCAACCAAGTCGACTAGGATTCACTTTCGCTGCATTTTCACCCCATCGGCATTTTGAAAAACTGATCCATACTGAGTTACAGAACAACCTGCTAATCATGGAGCAATTTTGCCTGTATTTTTTCCCTTTTAAGATTCCCTCCTGTTCTTGAATTTCTTTTTGTTGGTTAAGGAAATGCTAGCCTCGAACAAACTTGATGATTTGAAGTTCTAATTGCCATTGTGATGAATATTTCTTGTCCCTTTTGTTCTTCAACATCTATAATGAAACTTTCATGTAGTTAATGTATTTTTTTTTTAAAGGGAAAAATACAGATACACCCCTTGTGGTTTGACCATTTTCCACTTTTAACCCCGTGGTTTGGAAGTTACCAATGACACCCCCTCAACTTTATGAGATTTTTTAGTAGAGGGATTAGGGTTACGCCATTTCCCACCGCCACCTCCTTCCACCGCCACCTTCGCCATCTCCGGCCACCGCCGTCACCTCCACCACAGACAATGAAACCCCACCCCATGGGTACATTAAACCCACATTTTAAGAAAAAAAACATTGATCAAAACAAAAAAAGCCCTAAAATATTAGGGTTTTTGTGCAAATCATGATAATGATGTGAATGAAGAGAAATAAAACCCCTAAATCGAGGGTTTGTGTTGATAAATAAATGAGTTGAAAACCCTAATTTTTAGTTGGGGAAGATGGGGGCAGTATAGCCATTTCCCCCTCTCCATCCACTCAGTCACGTTAAAAAAACCCATGGAAAGTTGAGAGGGTGTCGTTGGTAACTTCCAAAGCACGAGGTTAAAAGTGGAAAATAGCCAAACCACAGGCTTCTCTCTTAACTCCACAAAAAACAAGAAATGTAACACCAAAATAAGAACTCTTTATATATATCAAAACAAGTTACAAAAGATTTCTACACTTGTTCTCCCTTAAGTCTTCACCCTTGAAGCTTCTCTCTTAACTTTCCCTTGAAGTTCCTCTCTTAACTTTCCCTTGAAGTTCTTAAGCTTGCAATCTCTACAACACTACTCCATATTTGTAGACTGAAAAGACTCCTAAAAATAGAAAATACATTAAACCATAGTTGTAGTTCCCATGACTCATCTAGGAAGTGTAAGCAACTACATAGGAAATCCACATTTGTCTCTATGATAAATTAGCTACACAAAAAGACTTACATTTTCCATGCATAATAAATAACCTAGAACACTACATAGACTTTCCACAAAACCATACTAATATTAATTTTGATTTACTATTTCCAACACCCCTCCTTAAATGAAAATCCCAAAATGTTTCTAGTCTTCATCAACATGATCTTCATCTGAGCTTGATGAAATCTTCATTTTGAACATAACAATTTCGCCATCAAGCAACTTCATCCGATTCTTCAAATCCGCCACACGATCTCTTTCTTCAACTTCAACCGAGACTTTGAAAAAAAAAGTTTGAGGTCCGCTCCTTCTTTCCAAACACTGTAAATGGGAGGTTTTAACTTAAACTTTTCTGAAGGTTCCATTAGAAATGCTTTGAACAAAACTTGCACAATAATGGTTTCCATCATGGGGCATCAAACATCATAACCGTTGCCTTTTTGCAACACCAACGGTATAAAGAAGAAAATTGTTCTTTTCCCAACACTCATCGGGCCAATAAGAGAAAATCGTTCTCTTTCCCGGAACAGAAAAGAGGACACTTCTCCTTCCAATCTTGAGAATAAGAGAAGAGTATCGTTCTCTTTCTCACACCATAAATTTTGCACCACCCAATGAAATGAAAATACCACAAATAGATATAGAGAAGAGAGTCGTTCTCTATTGTAACAAAAAAAAATAACCTTAAACAAAACCTCCTCGTTAAACCTTTAAATGGACCATAATCCTTTCAACCCAAACACTTGAAGGAACATTCAGATCTTGAACAACAGTCAACTTTCACATATGTGTGCTCTTTTGACAATAACTCTTTGCAGGAAATTCCGATTGACGATAACACGCCCTATGCTCTTGTACCACTTGTTGGCCCCAATAAACATGGATCGATTATATTGTGTTGAGGTCAAAAGAGAAAGGTAAGGGGGCTTGGAGATACATGGGCAAAGGGGACGTGTAGAGCTCCACGAAAAACAAGAAATGTAACACCAAAATAAGAACTCTTTATATATATGAAAACAACTTACAAAAGATGTCTACACTTGTTATCCCTTAAGCCTTCACCCTTGAAGCTTCTCTCTTAAGTTTCCCTTGAAGTTGTTAAGCTTGCAAGGGTTTCATTTGGGGTTTCCATGGTTTTCAATGCTTTTCAATGGTTGTATTGTTTTGAATTTGTTTGAAGGGTTTCAATTAGGGGTTTGAAAGTTAGAACTGTTATTCCATTGAAGTTGGATCCATGAAACCACATATTCTGCCCAAGTTGGAACCAGTATTCCATGGACCCTGTATCCAGTATTACTGGTTCAAACTGTGTAATTTGTGGTTCCGTACTTCCTCTATCCAGTTATTGTGGTTTGAACTTTCTAATGTGGTTCCACTAATCGTATTTGTGAACTTTCTAATATGTGGTTCCGTAGTTCCTCTATCCTAACATTGGTTTCAAGTGGTTCGAAGTCTCTAAATAGTGTGTTTTGTACGAACTTTCTGAAACATGGTTTTCTTCGAAGTATCTTTAATTTCAACTTTTCAACTATCTTATACTTGAAGTATCTTCCCCTCCAAGTTTATTCTCCTGGTTTCTGCAGATAAGGACCGGAAGCGGCTCCCCTTTTACTTTGTGAATCCCACTAGGGACCTAACCCAAAACCCCTATAGTCATGCAGCGCGCGAAGCAAAGAAAGAAGAATGTGAATGTAGATGAAGGGTCTTCCACCCGCAAACGGCGTGGGAAGGCTATCCGTGAGCCCTCCCCTAGTCCTCCTGCCTCTGACGAGGATATGGGCAATGAGGATGCAGATGTAGAGGTTGGGTCCCTCGGTCGTATAGAAAGGAAGGGCATACTCCGAGGTAGGAAAGTCATTTTTAAAGATGTCGAAGTTTTTAATGTGAAACCCTTATTTCTGGCCTTTGGATGGGTCAATTTTCTCGAAATTCACTGTGACTCGTACCCGACTCTCGTCAAGCAATTCTATGCCAATTACAGATTCGACAGAGATTTGAAGGTGTTCCAATCCAGAGTAAACAATAAAACCATCCATATGACAGTTCAAAAGTTTTGTGAAGTTGTCTCTCTTCCCACCACAGGCGACGAAATCTACTTTTGGCCCGGAACCATGGATGACATTAGTGCCTGTATACATGATCCGGTCGCCGCCTATGGGGACCTTGGTTGCGAAGGCCCACCTACTGACGGGTCAACCAACGTATCCTACAATTCCCTCAGCCCTATGTGCAAAGTCCTACATAAGATTCTGACGAGCAATATCATGCCTCGCGGAGGCAATGCTGACATGGTCCGGCCTTTTGAGGCTTTTATTATGCACCGACTTCTTCGCGGCATGCCCCTTCACCTTGGCTATATCCTCCTTAGGTTCATGGAGGACACGAGGACGAAGGCCTTGGCTAGTCTACCATTCGGGATGCTTCTCACGCATGTCTTCAACCATGAGAAGTTGATACAAGGTGGTGAAGAACGCCTTAGTCCCTCTACTGTGTTCAATGCTAAAACTATAAAGGCCATGCGGCTTGATATACAGGGCCCTGTTCCCCCTCCTCGTCAGCCGGCTCAGCGTTTTGCATCACAGGAGTTTGTTGCGCAGGAGCTTCGTGCGCATCGTCAGTACCTTGACGGGCAGTTTACCGCAGTTCATCAGCTTCTACAATCCCATCATCAGGAGCAATTGGCGACTCAGCAAGCTTTGACTGGGGTACGCACCGAGGTCTCCACCCTCCGCCAGGACTTCGGCACAGCGGTCATCTCACTCACGGAGCATGTTTCTTCACTCACCAACTTGGTCCGCCGTCTGTTGCCCCCAGATCATTAGACCGTTGCTGTGGTTGATTTATGGATAGATGGATGTTATGTTTTTTTTTTATTATTATTATAAATGGTTGATGGATGTTATGTTATATACGGATTTCATATGTTATTATGGATGGATGGATGAAATGCTATTATCGTTATATTTCTGTGTCTTGCTTGCATGGTATGTTTCTGATGGTTCTTATGAATTTGATTCAAGTATCAATATAGCTATGGTTGTTTTAAGTGATTTTTTGGTGGTTTAAGTTTGAATGGTTTAGCTTCAGTCTCGTACGGTTTGTTATGGTTGCTATTAGTTGGGGAGCCATATGTTGTTTGAACCGATGTTTGATTGTTTAAATTTGAAGGGATTAGCTACGGTTGTCATATATGGTGTTGATGATCTTTACGTCTAGTTGTTTCAAGTTACTTGGGGAGCCCTGTGTTGTTTAAAGTGATTACATATGGTTTCTCTATCCTTGTTGTTTCAATGGAGTAATACTGTGTTTGAATAGACTAATATTGTGTTTCAAGTGATTGTTGCTGCTTTCGACAGATACAGACGAAGTTAACAAAATTGTTGATCTTTTCCATCAATTCTTTCCATCTTCGTCATGGTGAGTAACCCCAGATCATTTTCCGTCTGCATCTCCTCCTGTTTCTAGCTCAACTATTTAATAGTGCCATTTTTTGCAGGCGAAATATGTCTTATCTAGATGCTGTCCGTCACGCTTTCACGAGTCCTTACAAAATATTCGGTTACGGGATGTGCATAGGGATTTCATAAAGGATACCCCATTTACAGATTTGATTCTGCATGAGGGCCTCGAAGATGTCGAGTTGCGGAAGAAGATTTTGACGACAATGGTAAATAAATGGGATCCCAAACGGAAAGCTTTTTGTTTGGGCGGCATCGTACTCCCATTTCTAGTTAGTGATGTAGCGAAAATATTAGATTTAAGTATTATTCGGGAAATGCCGCAATTTGATTGGTCTAGCAGGGATACTGTGGATGGTTGGAGGTTTGGGGGTCCAACCGCCACCTTTGACGAGGTGGTCAAGGTTATTCATGCCGATATGGATTCAGACGAAGAAGACTTCGTGAAGTCGACTGTGAAGCATTTGATATTGTTATTCTGCAGCACTGTCTTGTTTGCGCAAAGGGACCAGAAGACATGTTCTTGCCTCTTCCTGTATATTGATCTGCAGACTATAGGAAATGTTGCATGGGCTTATCCCGTTCATGAGTTCTTGGTCAGATCATTAGATTCACATGCTGCACTCCGTGGAAAGGGACATATATTGGGTTGCTCTATCCTTTTACAGGTAATTTTCCATTCATTGCATATAGTTTTTTCTTTCTATCTTATGCGGATCTAATCTAGTTTCATATCAGGTATGGCTATTTGAGCATACCACGTTATGGGCACCTAATTCTCCTCATGCATATCCGCGTCTATTTAAGTGGACCGCTCAGATGAATACGAAGAAGATGGAGCATCAACAGTTGATTAACTGTATTCTTCATGGGACGGTGAAAGCCTCAGAGGTGAGAGTATAATTCATGTTGGTCGTTGTATGTATTTCGTGTTATTTTTACAGTCGTATTTGTAATTAATAATATGGAATGTATTCCAGGTGGTTAGGAGGGTCGAAGCTACGGCAAGGGAAGAATCTCTACTTCGACTCGATGATCAACACGACGATGGTAGTATTCCTTGCGATTCAGTCGGTTCAATTGTGGTCGCAGTAGGGGATTGCATGGGTCAAACTCTGCCTGTACTGAGGGATCCAAAGAGGCCAATTGCGACATATCAGAGGAGGGAACGAAGGAGGAGAAGTAGGAGAGGAAGAGGGGAACATGGGAAGTCTGAGGTACATGACTCCGTTACAAAGAGGTCAGTGGGGGATGGCATGGGTCCAATTGTGCGTGTAGTGGGGGATTCAATGGCGCCAACTGCAGCAGAGCAGGGGATGGAAAGAAGGAGGACGAGTAGCAGAGGAAGTTGGGCACATGAGAAGTCCAAAGTAGATGAATCTGTTACAAAGAGTTCATTGTTGGAGAGGTTAACCAGAGTTGAACGTGAAATGAGGGAGGTAAAAACTCATTTGTTCGGGAGAGATTCCAGAAAGAGGGAAGGTTTGGAGTCAGGGAATAATATCCCAACGAAAATAACGAGAAAGAGGGAACGAGAGGCCGACAATATGGATGGGGAAACCGAGATAGTGACTGCGAAGGGGGAAGTAGGGGATGGTGTTTTTGTAGATGATATGGGGAAACACATAGTTGATGATAGCGTAGAACATATCTCTATTGATAGCCTAATTACAAGGGATGTCAGGGATGCTACGGCTAAAATGGTTATCTTGCTTGACAGTCCTGATTTGAACCTCAGTAAGAGTAAGAAATCAAATAAGAAAGAAGATGAAAAAGTGATTGGGAGCATTGAAAAAAATGTGAAGCAACGTCGAAGGAAGTTACAACCTAGTAGAGCAGTCAGTTCACCGTATGTCATAAGCAACCGGAAAAGCATGTATGCTCTTCGCAATATCACCGGGCCTGCAACGATGAAGGTGGATGCATTGGCAGCGCTAGAACCTAGGTAAATTTTCGTACAACCTACATTGTTTTGGAATTCTAATTTCTTCGATTAATTTCATACATAAGTTGATTCAGTACAATTATATGACCAAAGGTTCATAGAGGTAGGTGACTTTTTACTCGATTTGCAGTGAGAGAGTCATTCACAGTGATGGGTACCACATGTGTAAAGAAGACTTGCTTATACTAACCGATCGTAGAGGGTGGATATCATCTCCGGTAAGATGTTATATGGTTCAGTTAGTAACGTAAAGCGTGAATAATGCGTTGGTACTCATATCTTCTTAAATTCCTTCTCGTTGACCTATGCTCTGTTCGGTAGATTGTTAATGTATATACGGATTACTTAAACTTGCGGGACGAATGTTTGCGAACAACAGAAAAGGGATCATGCATTTGCCTTGCTACCCATCTACCTGTGAGATTAAATGCACTTATAAGTAATGGTTTTTGTTTTTGAAGCTGCGGGCAATTCTAACATTTCTTTTTCTGGTTGCAGCAACATATTCTTGACGAAAGATGTGAACGTCCCGATGCATGTTCCAGATTCGTAACTCGTGTAGAGAACACCCCTCTTCAAGAGATACGAAAAGTACTCATTCCAATTAACATTGATATGGTTCATTGGGTACTTCTCGTGTTGGATATGGGGCATTGTACCTTCCTTCTTTACGATTCTTTTTACAGTCGCACGGATTCTAGGAAGGTGCAACCCCTTGTGAGTACTACTCTTTACTTTATTCGTATGACAATTATTAATTAATTTTTTGTTACTACTGCTCTAACGTACGAAATTCTTGATTTGTAGGTCGATTACCTTGTTAAATGGTTCAGAATGGTCAAAGACATTGATATAAGTGCATTCCCCATTGATGTAGTGGTCGATCGGCCCCTACAAGGTAACAGGTATGTTACGTGCAATTACTTCAGTTTACGATACCTCCGTAAACGATTAATTCTTCTTCTCGGTTTTGCTTCATATTTTGCTGCCACGACTGTGGGCTGTTCGTTTTGAAAGAGATGGAATACATTACCCGTGACGCTAGCCTCGATTTCACCCAGAAAGATATTGCGGCTATGCGAGCTTCCCTACTTTCGAAAATGTTGAATGGGGTCTATGGGAAAGTATCCCTATAAGTTGTTCACATTCTTACCTGGGAGTCATTGTTGTTGGTTGTACATGCATTAGACTTCAATTGCTTGGCGGCTGATCCGATACTTGGTCTCCTCGTTCCTGAAGTAGGTGGGGGAAATCAACCTGCTAGGGTGAGTGGATATTTTGCAAACAATTGGGAAACATCAAAATGTTCTAGTTATTCATTATGATAATTGTGCTTGTTTGCAGGTAAGGCTTGTTCCAAATCCTGGCTCTCTTCAGCGTTAGTGCCAACTTGAAGAAGTCGTGGATGAGGAATGGCTTCAACATCTGCTCCTTCAATTGCAAGCTTCTAAGTGACCAGGATCGGGAGAAGCGGAACAAATTGCAGGAAGAATGGGGGAGATGGGAAAAGCACTGGAGACAGTTGCATGAGATGGCGAAGGTAGTGATGAAGAGGAAGAATATGAAGCCAAAGAAGTGGAAGTTGAAGAAGTCGTGGATGTTACAGAAGAGATTGTCTCATATGATTTTTTAGTAGTAGTACTCATTGTTGACACTGAAATTTTTTTTTCCCTTTTAACTTCTACATGTTGATTGTATCTTTATTTTGAACCCATAACTGACAGAGCTGGGACTTTTTGTTTCAGTCCCTATGTTCAATGAAAGCAAGAGGCAGGTGCTAATTTTTCCCCCCGCCATTGGTCTCTCATGGGTCCATAAATGTAATCTGCAATTTATTATTTTCGCTGATATTGGCAGTACAATGTTTTGATATTAGGGCGAACTCCTCTTAAAAGTTTCATTTTCTATAAGGTAGTCCGACACAAAAGATATGTGCTTTTAAGATTAAGTTCTTCACATCACGAGTTTACCACCCAAATGATCATCATTAATATGTATTACACTTATGATCTTGGGCCACAAATGATGTACACATGTGATGAAGACCATTGAATTGGTAGATCCTCGTGAAATAACCTACATGAAACCGGTCGTACACCACATGCACACTCGGCCTTGTATATGATCAACTCCCACAAAAATATTAGGGCGAATTCCACCATATTCGCTGTTGTAGTGGACTTTCTTCGGAATTCCGAACCTTTGTTCGGATGTCCGACTCGGAAATCTGACCAACCGTCCGGAAATCCGAAAGAACTCCAGTGTAGTTGCCATGGTACTGGACTTCCTTCGAAATGCCGAACTAAAATTCGGAATTCCGAACATAGTTTCGGTCTTCCGAAATAAGTCCAGAACAATGTCAACTCTACTGGACTTCCGTCGGAAGTCCGGACGTTGGTTCGAATTTCCGAGTCGGAATTCCGAATTTTAGTTCGGAATTTCGAAGGAAGCCCAGTACCGTGGCAACTATACTGGAGTTCCTTCGGATTTCTGGACGGTTGGTCGGATTTCCGAGTCGGACATCCGAACAAAGTTTCGGACTTCCGAAGAAAGTCCAGAACAATGTGTGCTTTCATTGTCTCCCGTCGGACGTCCGAACACGTTATCGGACTTCCGACGGGAGACAAGTGATATTGCACTTCCGCTCTCATCATTCGGAAGTCCGACGCTGGGTTCGGACTTTCGAGTAATCGTACGTACACTTTGTTCGTCCACAGATGGAAGGATTACGATGATTCGATGGACCTGATTATTTGAGCACACCCTATATATGTGACAACGCATCAAATGAACGATTTAGAGGATCCAAACAATGTGGGCCGACTGACGTTTCGGTAGTGAGTAAAAACCAATGATATTGCCAACACCAATGATACATTAATGATCACTTTTACAACAGTCACGGTCAGCTGTACAACCAATGTAATACTATAAGTCTATAATAACGTTTAATTTATACAAATTCTGTGTCAGTAAATATTTATGTGCAGTATGAAGAGTCCCAAAATCAATGTCACTTTGTACAAACAAACCAACAACTCCATCCCTAAGCAAAGAAAGGAGGTGCGAATGAGACACCGGACCTACAAGAAAAACATGCAACAATCAATAAAATTATGGGTTTGATAGAGAAATCATATCGAGTGAGTAATAATGGAACATACGTATTTTCTGTAGGTGCGGATGGACCGATGGGCGTCATATTTAACTTAAGATTTACAAGGGGGGATTTTTGCACGTTCTTTTGTTGTGTCCAGGTTCCCCACATGATTTGCAGTTGTGATGTTGTCCAAATTGTAGCCCTCTTTCCATTCGTACTTTTTTGGGTCGTCCAGACTGTCTTCTTACTCGTGGTGGCAACACTACTTCTAAAACATGGGATGGCTCCGGCCATTGTGTGCGATCTAAAGTAGGGTGAATCACGTCGTCATATGTAGTCCGATAAGTTAAAGCCAAAAACCAATCCTGGCAGTACCTATATTTGTCCAGCTTGTTGACTCCCATGGCTGCTATGGCATGCCCACACGGCAATCCCATAATTTGGAAAAGACCACACGTACACGTTCTCTGCTCTAAGTCCACACGATCCGTATTAGTTGACGATATCACTTCATATTCATTCCAACTACACGGCCGGGGTGTAAACTTACTGCCATACAGACTTGATCTGGCTAACCATTTTTCTGCATTATGGGTCAAATGCGTTTTCCATTCAGAAGCAGCCTTGCAGCGAAGGTGGAAGTACTCTTCTACTTTCCATCTAGTGTGATCGACTAGAGCCGCGATCGGTAACTCTCGTGCACCCTTTAATACGTTGTTGAAGGACTCCGCTGCATTAGTTGTCAACATAGTCCACCTAGACCCTTTAAAGTATACATTAGCCCACTTTTCTTTAGGAATCTCAGATATCCATTTCTCTGCTTTTGCGTTCTTCGCTTTAATACATTCTATCGTCTCCTTATAGTCTCTCTCCCTTAAAGCATATGCAGCTCTGGAAAAAAGTTTGCAAGTATTTGGCTCTTAAAGGTCTTCAGGAAATTGGCATTGAGGTGACGAATACAGTAGCCATGATATGATCCCGGCAATGCTTCGTCTATAGCTCTAGGCAAACCCTTCATCCTATCAGAGGAAATAGTGAATTCGTTGTTGTTTTTTTCTGCTGGTATCACCCTTTGGCGGAGTAAACGAAGAAACCATAGCCAGCTCTCATACATCTCATTCTCAACCACTGCATATGCTAACGGAAATAATCCACCGTCACCATCTACTGCAGTGACAGCTAATAAAATTCCTTTATACTTGCCTCGCAAATGTGTCCCATCAATTAGTATCAGTAGTCTAATTGTTCGACTGAAGGCGCGAATGCTTGGGCCGAATGACCAAAATAAACGACAAAATGTATTATCTCCACCCGTCCATAGCTGACGACTTCGATATACACACATAATGGTGCCAGGATTGCATCTCTCCATCTCTTCAGCATATGCAGGAAGGATGCGGTAAGACGCTTCGGCATTTCCACACATTTTTTCGTGTATAATGACCTTCGCATTGAAAGCCTTGACATAGCTTATGGTTATACCCCACTTATCCTTGATGTATGCTCTTATCAAAGTAGGCCTCACGTCTCCTGGGCAGGGAAATCACCCAAGACAGGTGTCTGCTGCCCAAGCTGCTGTGACAAGGGGATGGTCATTACCCCTCATAGTACCTGAGCATGTATGCACTGGCACAAACCGTTTTACCATAACATGATCCAAACAAATTCTCCCACTGATTCTGAAGGGGCAACTTTTATCCTTGCATCTAACAGCATACTTTGTAGGCTTTGAATCTACTAGGACGAATACAAACTTCCGTTCAATTGCGTACTCTTTCACTTTGTTCTTAAATACTTTCAAATTCAGAAAGATTCCCCCCACCTTCATCTCCTCAAGTCCTATACGTCCCTCATTTAATTCATCTACAACCATCTCATCTACTTCCAACCGCTCCCTTCTATATGTATTACACAACGGGTCGCCCACAACGTTCTGTAGACCAACGAGGGGGCGTACAGCTTCGCACTCATCTTCCTTACCAAAGTCACCTTCGCTTTCACTGTCCTCAACGAAGTCATCATCACCAAATGAATCATCACCCTTTATACTGTTACCATCCTCGCATTCAATGGCATCACTAACATGCATATCACTATGGAAATCCCTGCTGAACTCTGCATCGTGCCTGCACAGTAGGGAGTACGTTACAATGCATATTGTATGAGAGAAACATAGAACTAGCGAAGTAAATGTAATTAGTAATTAGAAGATTACATGGCAGTGCTCATATGTTGAGTTGTATTTTCCTCTGTCACATTAAAAATAGGGTCCTCATAGTCTTGGTTCAAGTCCACTGAAAACCCTATTAGGATAAGAACCAATATTAAACCCTCATAAAATTAGAATACAAAGTAATATATGAACAACCATTTACAATGATACAACTACAATTGGAACAATAAGTTACACTCTTGGAAGCACATTTTATTCCTTCGAACCACAGCGGATCCACATTTTATACCTCGGAACCACATTTTATACCACGGGAACCATTTCGGATTCACATTTTATACCACGGGAACCATTTCGGATTCACATTTTATACCTCCGAACCACTACGAACCACATTTTATACCCCACAACCACTATGGAACCACATTTTATACCACGTAACCAGTACGGGATCACATTTTCTACCCCGCAACTACTCCGGAACCACATTTTATACCTCGGAACCACTACGGAACCACATTTTCTACCCCGGAACCTCTAGGGAACCACATTTTCAACCCTGGAACCACTTCGGGACCACATTTTATACTCTGGAACCACTAGGGAACCACATTTCATACCCCAGAACCACTAGGGATCCATATTCTCTACCCTGGAACCACTACGGAATCACATTTTATACCTCGGAACCACATTTTATACCTCCGAACTAGTAGGGAACCACATTTTATACCCTACAATCACTATGAAACCACATTTTATACCTCGGAACCACTAGGGAACCACATTTTCTACCCCGGAACCACTAGGGATCCATATTCTCTACCCTGGAACCACTACGGAACCACATTTTATACACCGGAACCACTTGGGAACCACATCTTATTTCCCGAAACCACTTCAAAACAACATTTTATACGCCGGAACAACTAGGGCACCACATTTCATACACCGAAACCACTAGAGAACCATATTTTATACCCCGGAACGACTACGGCACCACATTTTATACCTCAGAACCACTACGGAACCACATTTTCTACCTCGGAACCACTACGGAACCACATTTTCTACCCCGGAACCACTACGGAACCACATTTTATACACAAGAACCACTACGGAACCACATTTTATACACAAGAACCACTAGGGAACCACATTTTCTACCCCGGACCACTAAGGAATCACATTTCATACACCGGAACCACTAGGGAACCACATTTTACAACCCGCAACCACTACGGAACCACATTTTATACCTCGGAACCACTACGGAAGCACATTTTCTACCCCGAAACCACTACGGAACCACATTTCATACACAAGAACGACTAGGGAACCACATTTTATAACCCGCAACCACTACGGAACCACATTTTATACCTCAGAACCACTAGGGAACCACATTTTCTACCCCGGAACCACTAGGGATCAATATTCTCTACCCTGGAACCACTACGGAACCACATTTTATACACCGGAACCACTTGGGAACCACATCTTATTTCCCGGAACCACTTCAAAACAACATTTTATACACCGGAACCACTAGGGCACCACATTTCATACACCGGAACCACTAGGGAACCATATTTTACACCCCGGAACGACTACGACACCACATTTTATACCTCAGAACCAATACGGAACCACATTTTCTACCCCGGAACCACTACGGAACCACATTTCATAAATCGGAACCACTAGGGAACCACATTTTACAACCCGCAACCACCACGGAACCACATTTTATACCTCGGAACCACTAGGGAACCATATTTTATACCCAGCAACCACTACAGAACCACATTTTATACATCGGAACCACTACGGAATCACATTTTCTACCCCGGAAGCACTACGGAACCACATTCTATACCTCGGACCCACTGCGGAACCACATTTTCTACCCCGGAACCACTACGGAACCACATTTCATACACAAGAACGACTAGGGAACCACATTTTATAACCTGCAACCACTATGGAACAATGAAAACCTTCATAAAATGTTCAAACCCAACAAAACTGAAAACCTCCATAAAATGTAAAATCCCAACAAAATATGAAAACCTTCATAAATTGTTAAACCCTATCGAAGTAGAGGAGCATGGACCTACTTGGAGCTATGTTTATCACCGACGTTCAAATTTCTCACAAGTAATGGTGTTTTTTTTTAACAAAATACAATGGGATTAGAGCTTCCAAAGGATAGGGATTGGCTGCATTGGTATTTTTCACGTTGCCTGGGTGAGGTGAGGAAGAAGAAAGAAAAACGTGGGGATTAGAGCTTCCAACGGATGGGAATGGCTGCACTGGTATTTTTCACGTTGGCTGTAACACCATCTTAGAACGGGGTCTCGATTATGGTGAAACATTGGAAAAAAAAATAAAAAACAAAAATAGTTACAAATCAAATCAACGAATTAAAAAAAATCAAATTAAAGAATGTAAAAAAGAAAAGGAAGAAGAAGAAGAGAAGGAAGCAAATCAAAAAAAGATACAAAACAGCTACAGAAACATGCATGCTTTTCAAAGTTCTTGATGTTCTTAGTTCTTACACTTCTTCGGCCAGATCACAAAAGAATCATGGTTAACAACGTTCTTGACCGGACATTGCAAATTTCTCAGACGGCAATCTAGGAAGAATCATTTTTCAGTTTTTTTGTAAAGAGCTGAGCTATCTAAGCATATTTTTTTAATCTCGACCCTAAAGTGAAGGCCGAGTTGTTATACAACCTCACAAAATTTATAACTGTTACCAAAATGAGTTCCTAATCTTTTTTTCAATAACCTCTCTCCTATCCTGTTTCTAGTAACAGCTATCTTGCTCTCCTCTACTGTTTCTTATTTCTAGCAGTGAATTATTAAAATCATATATGAGAATATCAAATTGTATTTGAGCAAATAAACTCATAATACCCATATACTTACCGATGCTAATATAAGTATAGGTCTTTGGGCTTTTTCAGTTTCCGCTAATATCAAGTCTTCAAGGAACTCTTAGCATGTAAAATTCCTTTGTAAAGAAATAAAATAGAAGATTAAAAAGCAATGCTAGAAAAAATTGCTTATTGAATTATAAATTACTCTTTTTTAAAACGTTAATGATGATTCCTCTTCCTCTTGCACTCGCAAAATCTGAGGAGGTGAGGAAGAAGAAAGAAAAACGTGGGGACTAGAGCTTCCAAAGGATGACAATGGCTGCACTGGTATTTTTCACCTTGGCTGGGTGAGGAGAGGAAGAAGAAAGAAAAACGTGGGGATTAGACCTTCCAAAGGATGGGAATGGCTCTGCTATTTTTGACGTTCCCTGGGTAAGGTGAGGAAGAAGAAAGAAAAAGAGCTTAAGAAATGGTGGAAAAATGAATGAAAGTTAGGGTATATTTGTCATAAAACTGATACTCTCTCACCTGACAGCCCTTTTTTAATAATTTTTAAATATCTACCCTTTATTAACAATTTAGCATAATCTTTGCATTTTTTTAAGGGCAAATGATTAAAAAAATGCAAATATTATGCTAAATTGTTAATAAAGGGTAGATATTTAAAAATTATTAAAAAAGGGCTGTCAGGTGAGAGAGTATCAGTTTTATGACAAATATACCCTCACTTTCATTCATTTTCCCACCATTTCTTAAGCTCTTTTTCTTTCTTCTTCCTCACCTTACCCGGGGAACGTCAAAAATAGCAGAGCCATTCCCATCCTTTGGAAGGTCTAATCCCCACGTTTTTCTTTATTCTTCCTCTCCTCACCCAGCCAAGGTGAAAAATACCAGTGCAGCCATTGTCATCCTTTGGAAGCTCTAGTCCCCACGTTTTTCTTTCTTCTTCCTCACCTCCTCAGATTTTGCGAGTGCAAGAGGAAGAGGTATCATCTTTAACGTTTTTATAATTCAATAAGCAATTTTTTCTAGCATTGCTTTTTAATCTTCTATTTTATTTCTTTTGAAAGGAATTTTACATGCTAAGAGTTCCTTGAAGACTTGATATTAGCGGAAACTGAAAAAGCCCAAAGACCTATACTTATATTAGCATCGGTAAGTATATGGGTATTATGAGTTTATTTGCTCAAATACAATTTGATATTCTCATATATGATTTTAATAATTCACTGCTAGAAATAAGAAACAGTAGAGGAGAGGAAGATAGCTGTTACTAGAAACAGGATAGGAGAGAGGTTATTGAAAAAAAGATTAGGAACTCATTTTGGTAACAGTTATAAATTTTGTGAGGTTGTGTAACAACTCGGCCTTCACTTTAGGGTCGAGATTAAAAAAATATGCTTAGATAGCTCAGCTCTTTACAAAAAAACTGAAAAATGATTCTTCCTGGATTGCCGTCTGAGAAATTTGCAATGTCTGGTCAAGAACGTTGTTAACCATGATTCTTTTGTGATCTGGCCGAAAAAGTGTAAGAACAAAGAACGTCAAGAACTTTGAAAAGCATGCATGTTTCTGTAGCTGTTTTGTATCTTTTTTTTATTTGCTTCCTTCTCTTCTTCTTCTTCTTTTTCTTTTTTACATTCTTTAATTTGATTTTTTTTTAATTCGTTGATTTGATTTGTAACTGTTTTTGTTTTTTATTTTTTTTCCAATGTTTCACCATAACCGAGACCCCGTTCTAAGATGGTGTTACAGCCAACGTGAAAAATACCAGTGCAGCCATTCCCATCCGTTGGAAGCTCTAATCCCCACGTTTTTCTTTCTTCTTCCTCACCTCACCCAGGCAACGTGAAAAATACCAGTGCAGCCAATCCCTATCCTTTGGAAGCTCTAATCCCATTGTATTTTGTTAAAAAAAAACACCATTACTTGTGAGAAATTTGAACGTCGGTGATAAACATAGCTCCAAGTAGGTCCATGCTCCTCTACTTCGATAGGGTTTAACAATTTATGAAGGTTTTCATATTTTGTTGGGATTTTACATTTTATGGAGGTTTTCAGTTTTGTTGGGTTTGAACATTTTATGAAGGTTTTCATTGTTTTGTGTTGGAAAAAAGAGAGAAATTACCCAAGTTGTTCTATGTTGGTTGTATAATTGTTTCCATTGTTTTGTTGGGTTTTAAAAGAAAGTTAGAACCACCATATTCTCTGTTGGAAAAATACCATTACTTGTTTCTACCCAATTTGGTTCGTACCGGTTCCGGGGTAGAAAATGTCGCTCTGTACTGGGTCCGGCGTATAAAATGTGGTTCCTCAGTGGTTCGGAGGTATAAAATTTGGTTCCGTAGTAAGTTTTAGGGTATAAAATGTGGTTCCGTAGTGGTTATGGGCTATGAAATGTGGTTCCCTAGTGGTTCCGGCGTATAAAATGTGGTTCCCAAGTGGTTCCGGGGTTGAAAATGTGGTTCCGTAGAGGTTTTAGGGTATAAAATTTGGTTCCCTAGTGGTTATGAGGTATGAAATGTGGTTCCGTAGTGGTTGCGGGGTATAAAATATGGTTCCCTAGTGGTTCCGGGGTATAAAATGTGGTTCCCTAGTGGTTCCGTGGTATAAAATGTGGTTCAGGGGTATAAAATATGGTTTCGTAGTGGTTCCGGGGTATAAAATGTGTTTCCCTAGTGGTTCCGGGGTATAAAATGTGGTTCCCGAGTGGTGACGGGGTCAAACATGTGGTTCCCTAGTGGTTCCGGGGTAGAAAATGTGGTTCCCTACTGGTTGTGACGTATAAAATGTGGTTCCGTAGTGGTTGCGGGGTATGGAATGTGGTTCCCTAGTGGTTCCTGGGTATGAATTGTGGTTCCGTAGTGGTTCCGCGGTAGAAAATGTGGTTCCCTAGTGGTTCGTGGTAGAAAATGTGGTTCCGGAGTGGTTGCGGGGTATAAAATGTGTTTTCGTAGTGGTTCCGGGGTATAAAGTGTGGTTCCCGAGTGGTCCCGGGGTAAAAATGTGGTTCCCTAGTGGTTCCAGGGTAGAGAATATGGTTCCGTAGTGGTTCCGAAGTATAAAATGTGTTTCCGTAGTGGTTGTGGGGTATAAAATGTGGTTTCGTAGTTATTCCCGGGTATAAAATGTGGTTCCGTAGTGGTTGAGGGGTATAAGATGTGGTTCTGTAGTGGTTCCGGTGTATAAAATGTGGTTCCGTAGTGGTTCGAGGGTAGAAATATGGTTCCCTAGTGGTTCCGAGGTATAAAATGTGTTTCCGTAGTGGTTGCGGGGTAAAAAATGTGGTTCCCGAGTGGTGATGGGTTAAAAATGTGGTTCCGTAGTGGTTCTGGGGTAGAAAATGTTTTTCCCTAGTGGTTTTGAGGTATAAAATGTGGTTCCGCAGTGGTTCTGGGGTATAAAATTAGGTTCCCTAGTGGTTCTGGGGTATAAGATGTGGTTCCGTAGTGGTTCCGGTGTATAAAATGTGGTTCCGTAGTTCTTCCAGGGTAGAAAATATGGTTCCGTAGTGCTTCTGAGGTATAAAATGTGTTTCCCTAGTCGTTCCTGGGTATAAAATGTGGTTCCCGAGTGGTCATGGGGTAAAAAATGTGGTTCCCTACTGGTTGCGGGGTAGAAAATGTGGTTTCCTAGTGGTTCCGAGGTATAAAATGTGGTTCCGTAGTGGTTGCGGGGTATAAAATGTGGTTCCCTAGTGGTCCCGATGTATAAAATGTGGTTTCGTTGTGGGTCCAGGGTAGAAAATATGGTTCCCTAGTGGTTCCGAGGTATAAAATGTTTTTCCGTAGTGGTTCCGGGGTATAAAATGTGGTTCCCGAGTGGTCATGGGGTAAAAAATGTGGTTCCGAAGTGGTTGCGGGTTATAAAATGTGGTTCCCTAGTGGTTCCGGTGTATGAAATGTGGTTCCCTAGTACTTCCGGGGTAGAAAATGTAGTTCCGTAGTGGTTCCGATGTATAAAATGTGGTTCTGTAGTGGTTGCGGGGTATAAAATGTGGTTCCCTAGAGGTTCCGAGGTATAACATGTGGTTCCGTGGTGGTTGCGGGTTGTAAAATGTGGTTCCCTAGTGGTTCTGGTGTATGAAATGTGGTTCCGTAGTGGTTCCGGGGTAGAAAATGTGGTTCCGTAGTGGTTCTGAGGTATAAAATGTGGTGCCGTAGTCGTTCCGGGGTATAAAATATGGTTCCCTAGTGGTTCCGGTGTATGAAATGTGGTGCCCTAGTGGTTCCGGCGTATAAAATGTTGTTTTGAAGTGGTTCTGGGAAATAAGATGTGGTTCCCAAGTGGTTCCGGTGTATAAAATGTGGTTCCGTAGTGGTTCCAGCGTAGAGAATATGGATCACTAGTGGTTCCGGGGTAGAAAATGTGGTTCCCTAGTGGTTCTGAGGTATAAAATGTGGTTCCGTAGTGGTTGCGGGTTATAAAATGTGCTTCCCTAGTCGTTCTTGTGTATGAAATGTGGTTCCGGGGTAGAAAATGTGGTTCCGCAGTGGGTCCGAGGTATAGAATGTGGTTCTGTAGTGCTTCCGGGGTAGAAAATGTGGTTCCGATGTATAAAATGTGGTTCTGTAGTGGTTGCGGGGTATAAAATGTGGTTCCCTAGTGGTTCCGAGGTATAAAATGTGGTTCCGTGGTGGTTGCGGGTTGTAAAATGTGGTTCCCTAGTGGTTCCGGTTTATGAAATGTGGTTCCGTAGTGGTTCCGGGGTAGAAAATGTGGTTCCGTAGTGGTTCTGAGGTATAAAATGTGGCGCCGTAGTCGTTTCGGGGTGTAAAATATGGTTCCCTAGTGGTTCCGGTGTATGAAATGTGGTGCCCTAGTGGTTCCGACGTATAAAATGTTGTTTTGAAGTGGTTCCGGGAAATAAGATGTGGTTCCCAAGTGGTTCCGGTATATAAAATGTGGTTCCGTAGTGGTTCCAGGGTAGAGAATATAGATCCCTAGTGGTTCCGGGGTAGAAAATGTGGTTCCCTAGTGGTTCTGAGCTATAAAATGTGGTTCCGTAGTGGTTGCGGGTTATAAAATGTGGTTCCCTAGTCGTTCTTGTGTATGAAATGTGATTCCGTAGTGGTTCCGGGGTAGAAAATGTGCTTCGTAGTGGTTCCGAGGTATAAAATGTGGTTCCGTAGTGGTTGCGGGTTGTAAAATGTGGTTCCCTAGTGGTTCCGGTGTATGAAATGTGGTTCCCTAGTGGTTCCGGGGTAGAAAATGTGGTTCCCTAGTGGTTCTTGTGTATGAAATGTGGTTTCGTAGTGGTTCCGGGGTAGAAAATGTGGTTCCGTAGTGGTTCCGAGGTAGAAAATGTGGTTCCGTAGTGGTTCTGAGGTATAAAATGTGGTGCCGTAGTTGTTCCGGGGTATAAAATATGGTTCCCTAGTGGTTCCGGTGTATGAAATGTGGTGCCCTAGTGGTTCCGGCGTATAAAATGTTGTTTTGAAGTGGTTCCGGGAAATAAGATGTGGTTCCCAAGTGGTTCCGGTGTATAAAATGTGGTTCCGTAGTGGTTCCAGGGTAGAGAATATGGATCCCTAGTGGTTCCGGGGTAGAAAATGTGGTTCTCTAATGGTTCCGAGGTATAAAATGTGGTTCCATAGTGGTTGTGGGGTATAAAATGTGGTTCCCTACTGGTTCGGAGGTATAAAATGTGGTTTCGAGGTATAAAATGTGGTTCCGTAGTGGTTCCAGGGTAGAGAATATGGATCCCTAGTGGTTCTGGGGTATGAAATGTGGTTCCCTAGTGGTTCCAGAGTATAAAATGTGGTCCCGAAGTGGTTCCAGGGTTGAAAATGTGGTTCCCTAGAGGTTCCGGGGTAGAAAATGTGGTTCCGTAGTGGTTCCGAGGTATAAAATGTGGTTCCGGAGTGGTTGTGGGGTAGAAAATGTGATCCCGTACTGGTTACGTGGTATAAAATGTGGTTCCATAGTGGTTGTGGGGTATAAAATGTGGTTCCGTAGTGGTTCGGAGGTATAAAATGTGAATCCAAAATGGTTCCCGGGGTATAAAATGTGGTTCCGAGGTATAAAATGTGGATCCACTGTGGTTCGAAGGAATAAAATGTGCTTCCAAGAGTGTAACTTATTGTTCCAATTGTGGTTGTATCATTGTAAATGGTTGTTCATATATTACTTTGTATTCTAATTTTATGAGGGTTTAATATTGGTTCTTATCCTAATAGGGTTTGCGAAAATGGTGGAAAGAAGGGCTTCTTTTATGTTACACGTTGATGGGTACTTGAAGGATAAAGTATCATTTGAGTATATTGGCGGGACGAAGATGTCTTTAATTGTGAATCGGAATATAAAATTTACAGAATTTGAGTCTCTAGTTCACCAAAAAATTCATACCACAGCAACCGGTATCTCACAATCTATAAAATGTCAATATGTCGTGGATCCATATCAAATCGTGTTGTACGACATTCGAAATGACGATGACCTAGCTATGGTGATGATGCTTTTTGAGAATAGCCTCTTCAATTGTATGAGCCTGTACATAACCAAAGACTACAGAGTAGGAGGAATTAGTTCTGCACCGATCCCCATCCGGAGGTAAAATATTCAGTAAGGTGGAAATTTTCATTCTTTGAACTCTCATTCCATTACACTATTAGGTGATGTGAAATTTGTCATTGCTCAGGAATATGAGGGATCGAATTCAACATTATGAAGATCCTATTTTAGATGGAAATATTTGTGAACCTTCTTCTCCTCCTCTTGAACCGCCATTGAACCTCTTAAATAAATCCATCCGTGCAGCGTCAGCAACACCTAATCGAAATGACGTTGGTGCTCCGAAGAACATACAAATATTGGGCAGAAACCGAGAAGATACCAATATTCCTCGAAATCCAAAAAGATATTCAGTGGACTTGAACCAAGACTATGAGGACCCTATTTTTAATGTGACAGAGGAAAATACAACTCAACATATGAGCACTGCCATGTAATCTTGTAATTACTAATTACATTTACTTTGCTAGTTCTATGTTTCTCTCATACAATATGCATTGTAACGTACTCCCTACTGTGCAGGCACGATGTAGAGTTCAGCAGGGATTTCCATAGTGATATGCATGTTAGTGATGCCATTGAATGCGAGGATGGTAACAGTATAAAGGGTGATGATTCATTTGGTGATGATGACTTCGTTGAGGACAGTGAAAGCGAAGGTGACTTTGGTAAGGAAGATGAGTGCGAAGCTGTACGCCCCCTCGTTGGTCTACAGAACGTTGTGGGCGACCCGTTGTGTAATACATATAGAAGGGAGCGGTTAGAAGTAGATGAGATGGTTGTAGATGAATTAAATGAGGGACGTATAGGACTTGAGGAGATGAAGGTGGGGGGAATCTTCCCGAATTTGAAAGTATTTAAGAACAAAGTGAAAGAGTACGCAATTGAACGGAAGTTTGTATTCGTCCCAGTAGATTTAAAGCCTACAAAGTATGCTGTTAGATGCAAGGATAAAAGTTGCCCCTTCAGAATCAGTGGGATAATTTGTTTGGATCATGTTATGGTAAAACAGTTTGTGCCAGAGCATACATGCTCAGGTACTATGAGGGGTAATGACCATCCCCTTGTCACAGCAGCTTGGGCAGCAGACACCTGTCTTGGGTTATTTCCCTGCCCAGGAGACGTGAGGCCTACTTTGATAAGAGCATACATCAAGGATAAGTGGGGTATAACCATAAGCTATGTCAAAGCTTTCAATGCGAAGGTCATTATACACGAAAAAATGTGTGGAAATGCCGAAGCGTCTTACCGCATCCTTCCTGCATATGCTGAAGAGATGGAGAGATGCAATCCTGGCACCATTATGTGTGTATATCGAAGTCGTCAGCTATGGACGGGTGGAGATAATACATTTTGTCATTTATTTTGGTCATTCGGCCCTAGCATTCGCGCCTTCAGTCGAATAATTAGACCACTGATACTAATTGATGAGACACATTTGCGAGGCAAGTATAAAGGAATTTTATTAGCTGTCACTGCAGTAGATGGTGACGGTGGATTATTTCCGTTAGCATATGCAGTGGTTGAGAATGAGATGTATGAGAGCTGGCTATGGTTTCTTCGTTTACTCCGCCAAAGGGTGATACCAGCAGAAAAAAACAACAACGAATTCACTATTTCCTCTGATAGGATGAAGGGTTTGCCTAGAGCTATAGACGAAGCATTGCCGGGATCATATCATAGCTACTGTATTCGTCACCTCAATGCCAATTTCCTGAAGACCTTTAAGAGCCAAATACTTTGCAAACTTTTTTCCAGAGCCGCATATGCTTTAAGGGAGAGAGACTATAAGGAGACGATAGAATGTATTAAAGCGAAGAACGCAAAAGCAGAGAAATAGATATCTGAGATTCCTAAAGAAAAGTGGGGAACCTGGACACAACAAAAGAACGTGCAAAAATCCCCCCTTGTAAATCTTAAGTTAAATATGACGTCCATCGGTCCATCCGCACCTACAGAAAATACGTATGTTCCATTATTACTCACTCGATATGATTTCTCTATCAAACCCATAATTTTATTGATTGTTGCATGTTTTTCTTGTAGGTCCGGTGTCTCATTCGCACCTCCTTTCTTTGTTTAGGGATGGAGTTGTTGGTTTGTTTGTACAAAGTGACATTGATTTTGGGACTCTTCATACTGCACATAAATATTTACTGACACAGAATTTGTATAAATTAAACGTTATTATAGACTTATAGTATTACATTGGTTGTACAGCTGACCGTGACTGTTGTAAAAGTGATCATTAATGTATCATTGGTGTTGGCAATATCATTGGTTTTTACTCACTACCGAAACGTCAGTCGGCCCACATTGTTTGGATCCTCTAAATCGTTCATTTGATGCGCCGTCACATATATAGGGTGTGCTCAAATAATCAGGTCCATTGAATCATCGTAATCCTTCCATCTGTGGACGAACAAAGTGTACGTACGATTACTCGAAAGTCCGAACCCAGCGTCGGACTTCCGAATGATGAGAGCGGAAGTGCAATATCACTTGTCTCCAGTCGGAAGTCCGATAACGTGTTCGGACGTCCGACGAGAGACAAATGAAAGCACACATTGTTCTGGACTTTCTTCGGAAGTCCGAACCTTTGTTCGGATGTCCGACTCGGAAATCCGACCAACCGTCCGGAAATCCGAAGGAACTCCAGTATAGTTGCCATGGTACTGGGCTTCCTTCGAAATTTCGAACTAAAATTCGGAATTCCGACTCAAAAATCCGAACCAACGTCCGGACTTCCGACGGAAGTCCAGTAGAGTTGACATTGTTCTGGACTTATTTCGGAAGACCGAAACTATGTTCGGAATTCCGTCTCCGAATTTTAGTTCGGCATTCCGAAGGAAGTCCAGTACCATGGAAACTACACTGGAGTTCCTTCGGATTTCCGGACGGTTGGTCGGATTTCTGAGTCGGACATCCGAACGAAGGTTCGAACTTCCGAAGAAAGTCCACCATAACATCGAATATGGTGGAATTCGCCCTAATATTTTTGTGGGAGTTGATCATATACAAGGCCGAGTGTGCATGTGGTGTACGACCGGGTTCATGTAGGTTATTTCACGAGGATCTACCAATTCAATGGTCTTCATCACATGTGTACATCATTTGTGGCCCAAGATCATAAGTGTAATACATATTAATGATGATCATTTGGGTGGTAAACTCGTGATGTGAACAACTTAATCTTAAAAGCACATATCTTTTGTGTCGGACTACCTTATAGAAAATGAAACTTTTAAGAGGAGTTCGCCCTAATATCAAAACATTGTACTGCCAATATCAGCGAAAATAATAAATTGCAGATTACATTTATGGACCCATGAGAGACCAATGGCGGGGGGGAAATTAGCACCTGCCTCTTGCTTTCATTGAACATAGGGACTGAAACAAAAAGTCCCAGCTGTGTCAGTTATGGGTTCAAAATAAAGATACAATCAACATGTAGAAGTTAAAAGGAAAAAAAATTTCAGTGTCAACAATGAGTACTACTACTAAAAAATCATATGAGACAATCTCTTCTGTAACATCCACGACTTCTTCAACTTCCACTTCTTTGGCTTCATATTCTTCCTCTTCATCACTACCTTCGCCATCTCATGCAACTGTCTCCAGTGCTTCTCCCATCTCCCCCATTCTTCCTGCAACTTCTTCCGCTTCTCCCGATCCTGGTCACTTAGAAGCATGCTATTGAAGGAGCAGATGTTGAAGCCATTCCTCATCCACGACTTCTTCAAGTTGGCACTAACGCTGAAGAGAGCCAGGATTTGGAACAAGCCTTACCTGCAAACAAGCACAATTATCATAATGAATAACTAGAACATTTTGATGTTTCCCAATTGTTTGCAAAATATCCACTCACCCTAGCAGGTTGATTTCCCCCATCTACTTCAGGAACGAGGAGACCAAGTATCGGATCAGCCGCCAAGCAATTGAAGTCTAATGCATGTACAACCAACAACAATGACTCCCAGGTAAGAATGTGAACAACTTATAGGGATACTTTCCCATAGACCCCATTCAACATTTCCGAAAATAGGGAAGCTCGCATAGCCGTAATATCTTTCTGGGTGAAATCGAGGCTAGCGTCACAGGTAATGTATTCCATCTCTTTCAAAACGAACAGCCCACAGTCGTGGCAGCAAAATATGAAGCAAAACCGAGAAGAAGAATTAATCGTTTACGGAGGTATCCTAAACTGAAGTAATTGCACGTAACATACCTGTTACCTTGTAGGGGCCGATCGACCACTACATCAATGGGGAATGCACTTATATCAATGTCTTTGACCATTCTGAACCATTTAACAAGGTAATCGACCTATAAATCAAGAATTCCGCACGTTAGGGCACTAGTAACAAAAAATTAATTAATAATTGTCATACGAATCAAGTAAAGAGTAGTACTCACAAGGGGTTGCACCTTCCTAGAATCCGTGCGACTGTAAAAAGAATCGTAAAGAAGGAAGGTACGATGCCCCATATCCAACACGAGAAGTACCCAATGAACCATATCAATGTTAATTGGAATGAGTACTTTTCGTATCTCTTGAAGAGGGGTGTTCTCTACACGAGTTACGAATCTGGAACATGCATCGGGACGTTCACATCTTTCGTCAAGAATATGTTGCTGCAACCAGAAAAAGAAATGTTAGAATTGCCCGCAGCTTCAAAAACAAAAACCATTACTTATAAGTGAATTTAATCTCACAGGTAGATGGGTAGCAAGGCAAATGCATGATCCCTTTTCTGTTGTTCACAAACATTCGTCCCGCAAGTTTAAGTAATCCGTATATACATTAACAATCTACAGAACAGAGCATAGGACAACGAGAAGGAATTTAAGAAGATATGTGTACCAACGCATTATTCACGCTTTACGTTACTAACTGAACCATATAACATCTTACCGAAGATGATATCCACCCTCTACGATCGGTTAGTATAAGCAAGTCTTCTTTACACATGTGGTACCAATCACTGTGAATGACTCTCTCACTGCAAATCGAGTAAAAAGTCACCTACCTCTATGAACCTTTGGTCATATAATTGTACTGAATCAACCTATGTATGAAATTAATCGAAGAAATTAGAATTCCAAAACAATGTAGGTTGTACGAAAATTTACCTAGGTTCTAGCGCTGCCAATGCATCCACCTTCATCGCTGCAGGCCCGATGATATTGCGAAGAGCATACATGCTTTTCTGGTTGCTTATGACATACGGTGAACTGACTGCTCTACTAGGTTGTAACTTCCTTCGACGTTGCTTCACATTTTTTTCAATGCTCCCAATCACTTTTTCATCTTCTTTCTTATTTGATTTCTTACTCTTACTGAGGTTCAAATCAGGACTGTCAAGCAAGATAACCATTTTAGCCGTAGCATCCCTGACATCCCTTGTAATTAGGCTATCAATAGAGATATGTTCTACGCTATCATCAACTATGTGTTTCCCCATATCATCTACAAAAACACCATCCCCTACTTCCCCCTTCGCAGTCACTATCTCGGTTTCCCCATCCATATTGTCGGCCTCTCGTTCCCTCTTTCTCGTTATTTTCGTTGGGATATTATTCCCTGACTCCAAACCTTCCCTCTTTCTGGAATCTCTCCCGAACAAATGAGTTTTTACCTCCCTCATTTCACGTTCAACTCTGGTTAACCTCTCCAACAATGAACTCTTTGTAACAGATTCATCTACTTTGGACTTCTCATGTGCCCAACTTCCTCTGCTACTCGTCCTCCTTCTTTCCATCCCCTGCTCTGCTGCAGTTGGCGCCATTGAATCCCCCACTACACGCACAATTGGACCCATGCCATCCCCCACTGACCTCTTTGTAACGGAGTCATGTACCTCAGACTTCCCATGTTCCCCTCTTCCTCTCCTACTTCTCCTCCTTCATTCCCTCCTCTGATATGTCGCAATTGGCCTCTTTGGATCCCTCAGTACAGGCAGAGTTTGACCCATGCAATCCCCTACTGCGACCACAATTGAACCGACTGAATCGCAAGGAATACTACCATCGTCGTGTTGATCATCGAGTCGAAGTAGAGATTCTTCCCTTGCCGTAGCTTCGACCCTCCTAACCACCTGGAATACATTCCATATTATTAATTACAAATACGACTGTAAAAATAACACGAAATACATACAACGACCAACATGAATTATACTCTCACCTCTGAGGCTTTCACCGTCCCATGAAGAATACAGTTAATCAACTGTTGATGCTCCATCTTCTTCGTATTCATCTGAGCGGTCCACTTAAATAGACGCGGATACGCATGAGGAGAATTAGGTGCCCATAACGTGGTATGCTCAAATAGCCATACCTGATATGAAACTAGATTAGATCCGCATAAGATAGAAAGAAAAAACTATATGCAATGAATGGAAAATTACCTGTAAAAGGATAGAGCAACCCAATATATGTCCCTTTCCACGGAGTGCAGCATGTGAATCTAATGATCTGACCAAGAACTCATGAACGGGATAAGCCCATGCAACATTTCCTATAGTCTGCAGATCAATATACAGGAAGAGGCAAGAACATGTCTTCTGGTCCCTTTGCGCAAACAAGACAGTGCTGCAGAATAACAATATCAAATGCTTCACAGTCGACTTCACGAAGTCTTCTTCGTCTGAATCCATATCGGCATGAATAACCTTGACCACCTCGTCAAAGGTGGCGGTTGGACCCCCAAACCTCCAACCATCCACAGTATCCCTGCTAGACCAATCAAATTGCGGCATTTCCCGAATAATACTTAAATCTAATATTTTCGCTACATCACTAACTAGAAATGGGAGTACGATGCCGCCCAAACAAAAAGCTTTCCGTTTGGGATCCCATTTATTTACCATTGTCGTCAAAATCTTCTTCCGCAACTCGACATCTTCGAGGCCCTCATGCAGAATCAAATCTGTAAATGGGGTATCCTTTATGAAATCCCTATGCACATCCCGTAACCGAATATTTTGTAAGGACTCGTGAAAGCGTGACGGACAGCATCTAGATAAGACATATTTCGCCTGCAAAAAATGGCACTATTAAATAGTTGAGCTAGAAACAGGAGGAGATGCAGACGGAAAATGATCTGGGGTTACTCACCATGACGAAGATGGAAAGAATTGATGGAAAAGATCAACAATTTTGTTAACTTCGTCTGTATCTGTCGAAAGCAGCAACAATCACTTGAAACACAATATTAGTCTATTCAAACACAGTATTACTCCATTGAAACAACAAGGATAGAGAAACCATATGTAATCACTTTAAACAACACAGGGCTCCCCAAGTAACTTGAAACAACTAGACGTAAAGATCATCAACACCATATATGACAACCGTAGCTAATCCCTTCAAATTTAAACAATCAAACATCGGTTCAAACAACATATGGCTCCCCAACTAATAGCAACCTGTAGACACCCCATTTTGATCGGACCCAAGTTCGCTATGCTTGGGCGAAACCCCATCCAATCATTTCCGCCATGTTTCGCACTTTTCCGTTAAGTGTTGAGAGAGATTATTCCCAAGAATCCGAACAAGAGAGAATTTGGATCCGATTGATGGGCCCGTCTTGAGCATTTGTTTAGATTTGGATCAAACAGGGTGGCCCGCACATTGTTTTAGTGAAAAATGAGTTTTGAACCTACTTCGATCCAACACCTAAAGATGATCATCAAGAGAACGGTCAAGATCTCAGAGAAGTCGTTTTAACAACCAATTTTGTTTCGATCATCAGGTTGAGTTACTCGGATCAGCCCATTGAAATGATTTAGGAGGACACAACCTACTTAGGTAGGGGACCCATCAATTGGATGGTCTGGATCGTCATAGAGGAATGATTTAAGGGGGCACAACCAATTTACATTGCGACCCACCATTTGAACGGTCAAGATCATCAATTGTCGCCCATCAAATGGACGGTTCGGATCATCAAATGGGAGTGATTTAAAAATGGGGTAACATATTCACATTTTGATCTATTGGATGGTTTGGATCAGCCCATAGGATTGATTAGCGGAGCACAAATTAAATCACATTGTCGCCCATCAAATGAACGGTTCCGATCATACTTTGGAGTGGGGCATATGATTTTATGCACAATTGGGAATTTGGTCACATATGGGACCCATTTGGGTTATCTTTTACCTACTCAAAAGAACTTTAAAAAACATGCATGGGGCCACACACATGTCAAAATTCAATGTCCACAATGGTGGCCACCTACCATGGAATATGTCCACAATGGTGGCCACCTACCATGGAATAAGTCCACAATGGTGGCCACCACCCTCCCATTCCTTTGCTATAAATGGTTCAATGAGGGTGAGTAAGAGAAGGAAGAACTCATTTCTCTTCTATCATGTGTTCTAACAAAGTTGCTATGAGGGGTTGAAAAGAAAAAAAAAGAAAAGAAACAAGAAAAGAAGAAAAAGAAACAAAAAAGAAGCAAAAAGAGAAAGAAAGCGGAAGCGATCGCACGGAGGCGGAATTTTTGAGTTTTTCGGCTCTCGGATTCGGCGAGGAACTCATCACAGGTAGGTACACTGTTTTCGGAATTGTTTAGAATTATTTGGTATATTTTCGGATTTTTGTATGATATTTAACGAAGAAAACTAAAAGATATACTAAACAGATTCCAAAAATAATGAAATTTCGTGGGAAAATAATATGATAATGATACATTCTACCATGAATTTGTGAGCATTTTTGGATTTTGTTTGGTATATTATTTTACGCATTCTTTGAAAATTATCAGATTTTGGGAGAATTGTTACTGATGTCAAATCACAGATACAATTCTCCAAATTTTTACAGTAGTCTTAAATTCTATACTTCTTGCTTCTGTAAAAGTTTCAAGTGATTTTGATCTTGTTTCATATGAGCTGTAGTCTTAATTCATAATCTGGTTTGACATTTGAAAAATCCGAAACTGATAGTAAATAGTTTTCTAAATTCATGAAAATCTCTCAGCATGCTATTTTCACTTATATCTTACTACTGTAGAAATTTCATGGAATTTAGATTTCTATTTCTAGTAGTTTCTGTGTTATTTTTGCAATCTGGTCAATTAATTTTTAAATCCAAATTAAATATGAATTTAATGTAATAATCTATAAAAATATTCCAGTAAGTTACATCTCATCATATCTTGTTGCTGGAGAAGTTTCAACTCATTTTGAGTTCGTTTGCAACAACTTCACTTGTAAAATCACTCATATGATTAAAATTGATAAAATTCATTGAAAATCCGAAATTAATTGAAAATCATCTTAAAATCTCTAAAGGACCTTAAATTCTGTCACATCTTAATTCCTTAAGAAGGTCTGCTTTGCCTCATTTGTAGAATCCTCTCTGAGGTTGCACCTCAATTTGTGCCTCTGTTAATTAGAGACCAATTTGGTCAATTAGTTGTCTTAGCCTTGCTTCCCCCTTGCAAGGGCAATGATAAGGTTACTTGGAGCCCATCTTTGTGTTTGTTTGGGAGACCCGCCCGGTCTCATTCTCTCGTTAGTCCTCTTTGTGCGCCGTTTGGTTTTGGGAGAACACCATACTCGGTTTGGCTTCATACCCCTACCCTTATGGGTATTGGGTTGCACATTTGTTGCACCCTAGGGCTAGGTAGCTGTCCGGCCCGGCTGGGTGTTTTACCTCTGCCAAATGTTCAAATTCGTGTTTCCTTTTCTCTTAGAGAGTCTTTGACTCATTTATCTTTAGTTGGTGTTAGTGGAGTCTTTGACTCATGTTTCCATTTCTTTTAGAGAGTCTTTGACTCATCTATCCTTTAGTGGGTGTTAGTGGAGTCTCTGACTCGTGTTTCCTTTTCTTTTAGAGAGTCTTTGATTCACTTCGTTTTCTTAGTAGGTATTATTAGAGAGTCTTTGACTCATTCATTCTTTTGTGGTATTACTAGGGAGTCTTTGACTCATTGGTTCTTCTGTTGGCGTTTTTTGGGAGTCTTTGACTCATTCCTCCTCTAAGTTGTAGTATTAGAGAGTCTCTGACTCATTTGTTTCCCCCCTTTAGTGTTGTTAGTTCGGAGTTTCTCCTTTAGAGTTGTTGATTACTTCGCTCTTATTAGAGACTAACTCAGTCTTATTAGAGCTTTGCTTGCTTGGGATCTTGGATCGTTTTCTCTCTTCTTGGGACGCTATCTTTCTTGTTGTGGTTCGTCTCTTTGAGGCGTTAGTTGCTTATTCGGGGTTTCCCCTTTTGGATTTAGGGCTTTGCCCTAGTTTATGGTTGTTCTTGCGTGTTCCCTTTAAGATTGAAAACATTTAAAGATTCAGAGCATTGGAAAAACTTTAAAATCCAAAAACATTAGAAATTTAAAACTCAAAAACATTTGAAAACTTTAAAAATATCAAAAACATTTGAAAATATAAAAAAACCTTAAAAAATCTGAAGTGTGAGTGTTTCTTTTAGAAGCGTAGTTTGAGAGTTCGTTTCGAACTACGTTGGCTTGATCCTCTTCCGAGGTACGTAGTGCAGCTTGGGATTTATATCCCAAGTCCAGCCAAACTTTTTTGTAAATAATATTTTAAACTTTCTTCAAAAACCTTTAAAATCTTGTTTTCAAAAGACCTTCCTCTAGAGTTAGGAGTTTCTCCTCGATAGAGAATTTTAGAGTTAGGGTTTTTCTTTTGATAGGTTGTTTGATTGATTGTTTGCTGTGTGCTTGTTTTAGAGTTAGAGGTCTGTCCTAGAGTTATAGGAGCGCCTCCGTCCGGTCAGTCGGCGATCCATATCGCCGAGTGATGACTAGAGTAGGATACGCTAGTCCACCCTTGGTTTTCCGTAGGAAATACAGCCTAGTCACACATAGGTTGTAAGAACCACCTGCATTAGCTTAGGGCTAATCTGCATTTAGTTAGGGCATATAGGGTGTCATAAAATCCATAATTCACTGAAATTTAAATAATCGTACAAGAAACTTTAATAACCGGTTCGGTCTTTTAGATCGAGTCTAGGATAGAAGTCTAGGTGTCTTAGGCATCCTAGCTTAGAATAGGCGCGAAGAACTACGTTGCCTTGATTCTCGTGGAGGCGGGGATACGTAGGCTTCTTTGGATGAATACCAGGCCATCTGAGGACTCGGGCTAATCACTTTTAAAACTGTTGAAACAATCAAATCACTTAGGATTTTCCATGAAATTAGAATTTTAGGAGAACTTTCACTTAGATTGAATCCAAACCAATTAAGAAATCAAGATACACATTTAGGATTCACATTGAAATTAGATCATAGGATGCATGTCACATAGATAGCACATTAACAGAGAGTTGAATGAGCCATTAAAAATGAATTTAAAAGAGTTAACTTTTGGAATTGAAGACCGATTATCGGGCAGGAATGGTGCATGTGGTGGATAAATCCCCATACCTTCCATTCTTGTAACCAGGTAGCGAGTCTAGATTTCTGGTTAATTATAGGTCCTAGATCCCACATCTAGGTGGCGACTCTGTCAGTCTCTTTTGTGTGGAATTCGGATTGCCTTAGTGATCCCAAGTTCACATAAAAGATGAATTAAAATTAATAATAAAAGGCACACGCCAATCGCGTGGGTACGAGAGACCAAGAGATAGTGCGTGGCGGCTCTCGCGCCACCACCCCTCTCGCGGGATCGGGTCCCACAGACTGGCGACTCTGCTGGGGACAACCTAACTTCATTATAATTCCAAAGGATAACTCATTTGAATCTATTTCAACTGGCTCATGAAAACTCTATCTCTTTTATGCTTGTTAGATTAGTTTGTATGCTTTATTTTCTCATCACATTTACTCAAACTTAATCTAACAAAACCTGAAGGCATCATAGATTGCGCGAACTTATTGCACACACTTACATCACTTTCATCTAAACCCCTGCATCTCACATGCACACACGTCCTATTTTAGGAACCCGGAGTGTTATCTAGCATGGTTGACTGGGATTTCATCACCTGGTGCCTCTGTGCTAGAGAAGCATTCCACCCTTAGCCTAGTACCTTTATGGTACGTAAACGGATCTCTTGTTCACGTACTGATACACCGGACACTGGTACAGTATATCGAACATAGATTCGCGCTAAGGGAACTCTTGGCCTTACCCCTAGATTAACCCACACATGCATGTAGTATACGAACACATGTGCATCACGTGTGTGAGCCTAGTTTAGGATATCTTACCCAATTGTGTGTGTGAGCCTAGTTTAGGATATCCTACCCATTTGTGTCTAGATTAGGCCGTAGTCCATCTTTCAATGGCTACGATCGGTCCTAGGTACACAAACAAAGTCATGAGTCGAGATCCTCTCTCCACTCCGCTAGATTAGGGTTAGGATTGATGCCTTCAGGTAACACTGATAAAATGTGCGAAGATTAAAAAACTTTTCCTTTGGGGTTAGGATGTAAATCCCATTCATTTCCAAAGATCTCATAGGATTACTCATTCATGATCCATCTGTTGAAAGCAATCTTATGCTATCTCATCTCATCTTGATCTCATCTTGTTGTTGATATCCATCATTCAGATTTTAGATCTGGTCCTTGACCCTACTTTTGTCATTCTTATGGCCATGGTCTATTATCTGAGCCATTGATTGATCCAATGTTTATCATATATCTTTTACCCCTGGATCATATCGAAATCATTGATGAAAAAGTTTGATCTCACCTGTATTCTTTGAGTGCATGATCGTTGCTGAGATCGAAACTTATTTTGATTAGGGATGTTTATCGTTCCTGACTCTTTCATTCCCAAAAGAAGAACGGTTATATCCAAAGAACACCTTAAGGAATAGATTGAGGATTCTTTCCAAATTAACATACCCGTTGATGTATTTCAAGATTACTCTTTTCTCTATTTGTTTAGAATTTTTATCCCATGACTATTGAGATAGTGTGATTGCTTCTAAGTCAAAAGTCTGTGTTCAACAAAAAGCCCCTCTTCCAAAAGACTGACCATTTCTGAATTCATTCGATACATCAGTCTATTGCTTTACCCACATTGTCAGCATAAGCCTTTTGTTGCCCCATTTAACCTAGACCTTGTGGAGTTGCCTTTTCTGGGATTCCTACTTCGGGATCGAACTTTGTAATTATCATTATCATGAAGAAAGGTGTATCACCTATAAACTTTCAGTGCCGGTTCACTACCTTTGAAGAAGTGTCCTGTGTCTTTAGATTTGTCTTTCATTGAGTGTACATCAACTTTCTTCTCTCGAAGTTGGAAAAGTTCAGTTATGTTGATGTTAAAAAAAGAAAAGAAAATGTGTCATGTCAATCAGTCTTTCTCGTTCAGAGTCGGTGTTTAGCTTTTTGATTAAATTCAATGTAGAGCCTACTGAGGCGCGTTCAAAGTCATCTATGTACTTCAAAGTATTTCAATTCAATAAAGCATTTGAGTCTGTATCTTCAATTTTTTATGATTCACTCTTGGATTAAATGTTTAAAACAACTACAAGACCCCCTTCTCGGATGAGAATGCAGACGAAATTCCCCTCGAGATTTGAAAGATGGTCAAACGAGAGGAAGAGCGTCGAGCATAGCCACTTGAAGAAGAAATCGAAGCCATTGATAGTGGTATCGAAATTCGAAACTCGGGAGAAATGGATTGGAAAAACTTTATCTCCTAAGGAACGCAAAGAATTGATAAACCTGTTTAGAGGGGTTTGAGGTAGTCTTGCTTGATCCTATAAGGATAAACCAGGGGAATGCCCTGTCGTTGAGCAAAGCAAGACTTCATCTGCTTTAGACATCCAGTTGAAGAGTAAAATTTTAAAGAGATAAGCATCAGACATCCTGTGGAGCTGATGAAATACTGAGAGAAGATTTTCGGACAAGGAGTTGTGGAACCTTGAGCATAAATTCAAGATCTTCGAGATGGGAGTGGAGCACAGCGGTTGAAGTTTTGCCTGACATGCCGTCAGACTCCTCGAAAAAAATTCTAAGTCTTTGAACCTTAGCAAAAGAGCTTGTACATCAAATACATCGGAAGGCCATCCTTGGACGTCTGAACTTTTATGGCCAAAATCCCAGCGTTTAAGAATCCTTCTATAAACCCTTTGGGCCAAAAGCAAAATTAAACAATTTCTTTTCAAACACATTATAAACCCGGGGCATTTATGCACCCGAACTACGTCGGACCTGATCCCCATTTCTTCAGGGGTACGTAGGCAACTTGATTAATTCAGGTTCGGTCAAACCTTGGGATAAAATCCCTTTTCAAAATTTTGAAGCTAAATGCTAAACCATTCTTTGAAAAATCCTTAAGCGAACTACGCGGACCTGATCCTCCATTTTTGGGGTACGTAGGTAGTCTGGCTAGACCAGATTCGGTCCAAATCCTTAGAACCTTAGGTATTCAACCCTTTTGAACCCGAGCCCACCTAGAAAGTCCTTCTGGTGAAACAAGTAAAGGTTCGAGGCGAATGAAAAGAAAAACAGAAAGAAAAGAATGAGAGTCTGAAGACCCGCTAGGTTGAAAACCCGAAAGGGCGGCCTAGAGAAAGGTGAAAGTCGTTTTTCTTGCTAAGTCAACAAGCAAAATGATTGACTTATCAGAAGGTAAGGGTAGTGGTATGCTGGATTGAAAACTTGAAGAGACAATCTAGTTAGAGGCAAATACTTCCCATGAAAAGTTGAGTTGAATAGAAGCAGAAGGAGTTCCTCAGTTACGTAGAATTCCTAAGTTTGAGTACAAGCAAAAATTGAGATAAGTAGTCTTTTAGACTGAAAGCTTGGAAAGCAAAAGTTGAGATAAGTGGTCTTTTAGACTGAAAACTTGGAAGACATTAATTTTGACTTCTTCCGAAAAGACAAATCAAGGAGACTGAGAAGCAACCTCTATAGGGCAGGATCCTGGAATCCGAATAGTGTCAGCAAGGCTTACTTTGACACCTTTTTAAACTAGGGGCATTAAAACCGAGCAATCCGAAGGGGTATAACCATGACGGATGTCCTGATGGAGGAAACTAGAGCCTTTTGGCATGGTTTTTGAGACTACTCTAAGAGTGGCTGACCTTACCATTTAAAAATAACACATTTGATTTAAGAGTGAATCAAAATTTAGTCAAGTCCCATGAATATTGTAAGTCTTCTTTGAAAGAGTCCTCAGGAGTCTGTTCCTTGTTTCTCATTGTTTTCTTTTAGAATCAAAAGTGTTTGGCACTGGAGAGAATGGGTGTACACCTTCCGAAATGTAAAGAAAAATCTAGAGTAGATCCTGGTTTAAGAATCAAAGAAGGGCAAGAGATTTGTTATTCAGACCTGCCTGAAACATCAAAGCCTCAAGCACTGAGCAAAATGAAGAACTCTTACGTTCAGCCTTTGTGAAGGTGGTCTTACCATTATACCAAAGAAAGAACCCATGCAAACTCAAATTTTTCCTACTTACCTTGGTTCTGCTTTCTTAAAACCTTGTCATGGAAGCACATCATACTAGGGGCATCTTTTATGACTTGCGTCATAAAAGATATTACACAATGATAACTGGGATATCTATTCTTAGCAAATAGAAACCAGAGAAGCTTGAACATACTCTTTGAGTTGAATTCCCTTGATCAAGTTGTTTCTTTTGGAGTCAAAGTTTCATAAACTTCAATTCCCAGCGGGGTATATAATCTACTCCTGCATCCTTCAAACCTCATTAGAATGCTTTTCATCTGTTAAAGAGAGTCAGCACCTAAAAATCTCATCAATCTACTTGAGTTTTGCTTTCAGCAAAGATCATGCACTCCCATTTATTCTCGGTAGGAGATCGCTATGCTATCAATGAACTCGATATAAGATCGATAAATATTTTTGTGTTGATTTGAGACTCTTTGAGTAGTTAAGGCCCTTTGAGTGTTACAGACTCTTCGGGTAGTTGAGACTCTCTGAGTATAAATGTTTTGATTTGTTTTGAGACTCTTTGAGTAGTTGAGACCCTTTGAGTGTTACAGACTCTTCGGGTAGTTGAGACTCTTTGAGTATAAATGTTTTGTGTTGATTTGAGACTCTTTGAGTAGTTGAGACCCTTTGAGTGTTACAGACTCTTCGGGTAGTTGAGACTCTTTGAGTATAAATGTTTTGTGTTGATTTGAGACTCTTTGAGTAGTTGAGACCCTTCGAGTGTTACAGACTCTTCGGGTAGTTGAGACTCTTTGAGTATAAATGTTTTGTGTTGATTTGAGACTCTTTGAGTAGTTGAGACCCTTTGAGTGTTACAGACTCTTCGGGTGGTTGAGACTCTTTGAGTATAAATAGATTTTGGTGTATTTGAAACTCTTTGAGTAGTTGAGACCCTTTGAGTGTTACAGACTCTTCGGGTAGTTGAGGCTCTTTGAGTATAAATGTTTCTCTATGTAGTTGAGACTCTTTCGAGTATAAATGGTTTTTGTGTATTTGAGACTCTTTGAGTAGTTGAGACCCTTCGAGTGTTACAGACTCTTCGGGTAATTGAGACTCTTTGAGTATAAATGTTTTTGTGTGCGTTTGAGACTCTTTGAGTAGTTGAGATCCTTTGAGTGTTACAGAGTCTTCGGGTGGTTGAGACTCTTTCGAGTATAAAGATTTTTGCATGTGTTTGAGACTCTTTGAGTAGTTGAGACCCTTTGAATGTTACAGACTCTTCGGGTAGTTGAGGCTCTTTGAGTATAAATATTTTTTGTGTTGATTTGAGACTCTTTGAGTAGTTGAGATCCTTTGAGTGTTACAGACTCTTCGGGTAGTTGAGACTCTTTGAGTATAAATGTTTCGCCATGATTTGAGACTCTTTGAGTAGTTGAGACCCTTCGAGTGTTACAGACTCTTCGGGTAGTTGAGACTTTTTGAGTATAAATGATCTTTGTTGATTTGAGACTCTTTGAGTAGTTGAGATCCTTTGAGTGTTAGTTGAGACTCTTTGAGTATAAATGTTTTTGTGATGTATTTGAGACTCTTTGAGTAGTTGAGATCCTTTGAGTGTTATAGACTCTTCGGGTAGTTGAGGCTTTTTGAGTATAAATGATCTTGGTTGATTTAAGACTCTTTGAGTAGTTGAGATCCTTTGAGTATTACAGACTCTTCGGGTAGTTGAGACTTTTTTTTAGTATAAATGTTTTGCGTTAATTTGAGACTCTTTGAGTAGTTAAGGCCCTTTGAGTGTTACAGACTCTTCGGGTAGTTGAGACTTTTTGAGTATAAATGTTTTGCGTTAATTTGAGACTCTTTGAGTAGTTAAGCCCCTTTGAGTGTTACAGACTCTTCGGGTAGTTGAGGCTCTTTGAGTATAAAGATTTCTATGAAGCTCTCTGAGTGTTTGATTTGAGACTCTATGAGTGTTACATACTCTTTGAGTAATTTGATTTGATATTCTTTGAAGGGTTGATTTACGTCTGCATCGATAGTGGTCTGCTTTCTTTGAGGTAATTTTATTGGGTTCGTTTTCTTAAAAGCTTTGTTTTAACAGAGTATGTTTGTGTTTGCTAGAGTCTTTGCGTATTGATTTAAACAGTTGAGTCATGAGTATTAGGGAGAGACTATCTCTTTGAGTTGTCGTTGCCGAGTTACGGGTCGGTGAGAGGTTATCTCCCATTTGCTTGTTGTTTATGACTCTCTTAATGTTACTTTGTTGTGTGCCCTTGTGAATACCACCCTTAGAACCCGAGAACCCAAAAATTTGCTTTGCTTTTGGGTCAGTCAAAATGTGTCGTCTGTTCAGCTTTGCCATTCGCGTGTTACACACGCTCTGCCAAAGAGGGGCATCTGTAGACACCCCATTTTGATCGGACCCAAGTTCGCTATGCTTGGGCGAAACCCCATCCAATCATTTCCGCCATGTTTCGCACTTTTCCGTTAAGTGTTGAGAGAGATTATTCCCAAGAATCCGAACAAGAGAGAATTTGGATCCGATTGATGGGCCCGTCTTGAGCATTTGTTTAGATTTGGATCAAACAGGGTGGCCCGCACATTGTTTTAGTGAAAAATGAGTTTTGAACCTACTTCGATCCAACACCTAAAGATGATCATCAAGAGAACGGTCAAGATCTCAGAGAAGTCGTTTTAACAACCAATTTTGTTTCGATCATCAGGTTGAGTTACTCGGATCAGCCCATTGAAATGATTTAGGAGGACACAACCTACTTAGGTAGGGGACCCATCAATTGGATGGTCTGGATCGTCATAGAGGAATGATTTAAGGGGGCACAACCAATTTACATTGCGACCCACCATTTGAACGGTCAAGATCATCAATTGTCGCCCATCAAATGGACGGTTCGGATCATCAAATGGGAGTGATTTAAAAATGGGGTAACATATTCACATTTTGATCTATTGGATGGTTTGGATCAGCCCATAGGATTGATTAGCGGAGCACAAATTAAATCACATTGTCGCCCATCAAATGAACGGTTCCGATCATACTTTGGAGTGGGGCATATGATTTTATGCACAATTGGGAATTTGGTCACATATGGGACCCATTTGGGTTATCTTTTACCTACTCAAAAGAACTTTAAAAAACATGCATGGGGCCACACACATGTCAAAATTCAATGTCCACAATGGTGGCCACCTACCATGGAATATGTCCACAATGGTGGCCACCTACCATGGAATAAGTCCACAATGGTGGCCACCACCCTCCCATTCCTTTGCTATAAATGGTTCAATGAGGGTGAGTAAGAGAAGGAAGAACTCATTTCTCTTCTATCATGTGTTCTAACAAAGTTGCTATGAGGGGTTGAAAAGAAAAAAAAAGAAAAGAAACAAGAAAAGAAGAAAAAGAAACAAAAAAGAAGCAAAAAGAGAAAGAAAGCGGAAGCGATCGCACGGAGGCGGAATTTTTGAGTTTTTCGGCTCTCGGATTCGGCGAGGAACTCATCACAGGTAGGTACACTGTTTTCGGAATTGTTTAGAATTATTTGGTATATTTTCGGATTTTTGTATGATATTTAACGAAGAAAACTAAAAGATATACTAAACAGATTCCAAAAATAATGAAATTTCGTGGGAAAATAATATGATAATGATACATTCTACCATGAATTTGTGAGCATTTTTGGATTTTGTTTGGTATATTATTTTACGCATTCTTTGAAAATTATCAGATTTTGGGAGAATTGTTACTGATGTCAAATCACAGATACAATTCTCCAAATTTTTACAGTAGTCTTAAATTCTATACTTCTTGCTTCTGTAAAAGTTTCAAGTGATTTTGATCTTGTTTCATATGAGCTGTAGTCTTAATTCATAATCTGGTTTGACATTTGAAAAATCCGAAACTGATAGTAAATAGTTTTCTAAATTCATGAAAATCTCTCAGCATGCTATTTTCACTTATATCTTACTACTGTAGAAATTTCATGGAATTTAGATTTCTATTTCTAGTAGTTTCTGTGTTATTTTTGCAATCTGGTCAATTAATTTTTAAATCCAAATTAAATATGAATTTAATGTAATAATCTATAAAAATATTCCAGTAAGTTACATCTCATCATATCTTGTTGCTGGAGAAGTTTCAACTCATTTTGAGTTCGTTTGCAACAACTTCACTTGTAAAATCACTCATATGATTAAAATTGATAAAATTCATTGAAAATCCGAAATTAATTGAAAATCATCTTAAAATCTCTAAAGGACCTTAAATTCTGTCACATCTTAATTCCTTAAGAAGGTCTGCTTTGCCTCATTTGTAGAATCCTCTCTGAGGTTGCACCTCAATTTGTGCCTCTGTTAATTAGAGACCAATTTGGTCAATTAGTTGTCTTAGCCTTGCTTCCCCCTTGCAAGGGCAATGATAAGGTTACTTGGAGCCCATCTTTGTGTTTGTTTGGGAGACCCGCCCGGTCTCATTCTCTCGTTAGTCCTCTTTGTGCGCCGTTTGGTTTTGGGAGAACACCATACTCGGTTTGGCTTCATACCCCTACCCTTATGGGTATTGGGTTGCACATTTGTTGCACCCTAGGGCTAGGTAGCTGTCCGGCCCGGCTGGGTGTTTTACCTCTGCCAAATGTTCAAATTCGTGTTTCCTTTTCTCTTAGAGAGTCTTTGACTCATTTATCTTTAGTTGGTGTTAGTGGAGTCTTTGACTCATGTTTCCATTTCTTTTAGAGAGTCTTTGACTCATCTATCCTTTAGTGGGTGTTAGTGGAGTCTCTGACTCGTGTTTCCTTTTCTTTTAGAGAGTCTTTGATTCACTTCGTTTTCTTAGTAGGTATTATTAGAGAGTCTTTGACTCATTCATTCTTTTGTGGTATTACTAGGGAGTCTTTGACTCATTGGTTCTTCTGTTGGCGTTTTTTGGGAGTCTTTGACTCATTCCTCCTCTAAGTTGTAGTATTAGAGAGTCTCTGACTCATTTGTTTCCCCCCTTTAGTGTTGTTAGTTCGGAGTTTCTCCTTTAGAGTTGTTGATTACTTCGCTCTTATTAGAGACTAACTCAGTCTTATTAGAGCTTTGCTTGCTTGGGATCTTGGATCGTTTTCTCTCTTCTTGGGACGCTATCTTTCTTGTTGTGGTTCGTCTCTTTGAGGCGTTAGTTGCTTATTCGGGGTTTCCCCTTTTGGATTTAGGGCTTTGCCCTAGTTTATGGTTGTTCTTGCGTGTTCCCTTTAAGATTGAAAACATTTAAAGATTCAGAGCATTGGAAAAACTTTAAAATCCAAAAACATTAGAAATTTAAAACTCAAAAACATTTGAAAACTTTAAAAATATCAAAAACATTTGAAAATATAAAAAAACCTTAAAAAATCTGAAGTGTGAGTGTTTCTTTTAGAAGCGTAGTTTGAGAGTTCGTTTCGAACTACGTTGGCTTGATCCTCTTCCGAGGTACGTAGTGCAGCTTGGGATTTATATCCCAAGTCCAGCCAAACTTTTTTGTAAATAATATTTTAAACTTTCTTCAAAAACCTTTAAAATCTTGTTTTCAAAAGACCTTCCTCTAGAGTTAGGAGTTTCTCCTCGATAGAGAATTTTAGAGTTAGGGTTTTTCTTTTGATAGGTTGTTTGATTGATTGTTTGCTGTGTGCTTGTTTTAGAGTTAGAGGTCTGTCCTAGAGTTATAGGAGCGCCTCCGTCCGGTCAGTCGGCGATCCATATCGCCGAGTGATGACTAGAGTAGGATACGCTAGTCCACCCTTGGTTTTCCGTAGGAAATACAGCCTAGTCACACATAGGTTGTAAGAACCACCTGCATTAGCTTAGGGCTAATCTGCATTTAGTTAGGGCATATAGGGTGTCATAAAATCCATAATTCACTGAAATTTAAATAATCGTACAAGAAACTTTAATAACCGGTTCGGTCTTTTAGATCGAGTCTAGGATAGAAGTCTAGGTGTCTTAGGCATCCTAGCTTAGAATAGGCGCGAAGAACTACGTTGCCTTGATTCTCGTGGAGGCGGGGATACGTAGGCTTCTTTGGATGAATACCAGGCCATCTGAGGACTCGGGCTAATCACTTTTAAAACTGTTGAAACAATCAAATCACTTAGGATTTTCCATGAAATTAGAATTTTAGGAGAACTTTCACTTAGATTGAATCCAAACCAATTAAGAAATCAAGATACACATTTAGGATTCACATTGAAATTAGATCATAGGATGCATGTCACATAGATAGCACATTAACAGAGAGTTGAATGAGCCATTAAAAATGAATTTAAAAGAGTTAACTTTTGGAATTGAAGACCGATTATCGGGCAGGAATGGTGCATGTGGTGGATAAATCCCCATACCTTCCATTCTTGTAACCAGGTAGCGAGTCTAGATTTCTGGTTAATTATAGGTCCTAGATCCCACATCTAGGTGGCGACTCTGTCAGTCTCTTTTGTGTGGAATTCGGATTGCCTTAGTGATCCCAAGTTCACATAAAAGATGAATTAAAATTAATAATAAAAGGCACACGCCAATCGCGTGGGTACGAGAGACCAAGAGATAGTGCGTGGCGGCTCTCGCGCCACCACCCCTCTCGCGGGATCGGGTCCCACACAACCATAACAAACCGTACGAGACTGAAGCTAAACCATTCAAACTTAAACCACCAAAAATCACTTAAAACAACCATAGCTATATTGATACTTGAATCAAATTCATAAGAACCATCAGAAACATACCATGCAAGCAAGACACAGAAATATAACGATAATAGCATTTCATCCATCCGTCCATAATAACATATGAAACCCGTATATAACATAACATCCATCAACCATTTATAATAATAATGAAAAAAAAATAACATCCATCTATCCATAAATCAACCACACCAACGGTCTAATGATATGGGGGCAACAGACGGCGGACCAAGTTGGTGAGTGAAGAAACATGCTCCGTGAGTGAGGTGACCGCTGTGCCGAAGTCCTGGCGGAGGGTGGAGACCTCGGTGCGTACCCCAGTCAAAGCTTGCTGACTCGCCAATTGCTCCTGATGATGGGATTGTAGAAGCTGATGAACCGCGGTAAACTGCCCGTCAAGGTACTGACGATGCGCACGAAGCTCCTGCGCAACAAACTCCTGTGATGCAAAACGCTGAGCCGGCTGACGAGGAGGGGGAACAGGGCCCTGTATATCAAGCCGCATGGCCTTTATAATTTTAGCATTGAACACAGTAGAGGGACTAAGGCGTTCTTCACCACCTTGTATCAAGTTCTCATGGTTGAAGACATGCGTGAGAAGCATCCCGAATGGTAGACTAGCCAAGGCCTTCGTCCTCGTGTCCTCCATGAACCTAAGGAGGATATAGCCAAGGTGAAGGGGCGTGCCGCGAAGAAGTCGGTGCATAATAAAAGCCTCAAAAGGTCGGACCATGTCAGCATTGCCTCCGCGAGGCGTGATATTGCTCGTCAGAATCTTGTGTAGGACTTTGCACATAGGGCTGAGGGAATTGTAGGATACATTGGTTGACCCGTCAGTAGGTGGGCCTTCGCAACCAAGGTCCCCATAGGCGGCGACCGGATCATGTATACAGGCACTAATGTCATCCATGGTTCCGGGCCAAAAGTAGATTTCGTCGCCTGTGGTGGGAAGAGAGACAACTTCACAAAACTTTTGAACTGTCATATGGATGGTTTTATTGTTTACTCTGGATTGGAACACCTTCAAATCTCTGTCGAATCTGTAATTGGCATAGAATTGCTTGACGAGAGTCGGGTACGAGTCACAGTGAATTTCGAGAAAATTGACCCATCCAAAGGCCAGAAATAAGGGTTTCACATTAAAAACTTCGACATCTTTAAAAATGACTTTCCTACCTCGGAGTATGCCCTTCCTTTCTATACGACCGAGGGACCCAACCTCTACATCTGCATCCTCATTGCCCATATCCTCGTCAGAGGCAGGAGGACTAGGGGAGGGCTCACGGATAGCCTTCCCACGCCGTTTGCGGGTGGAAGACCCTTCATCTACATTCACATTCTTCTTTCTTTGCTTCGCGCGCTGCATGACTATAGGGGTTTTGGGTTAGGTCCCTAGTGGGGTTCACAAAGTAAAAGGGGAGCCGCTTCCGGTCCTTATCTGCAGAAACCAGGAGAATAAACTTGGAGGGGAAGATACTTCAAGTATAAGATAGTTGAAAAGTTGAAATTAAAGATACTTCGAAGAAAACCATGTTTCAGAAAGTTCGTACAAAACACACTATTTAGAGACTTCGAACCACTTGAAACCAATGTTAGGATAGAGGAACTACGGAACCACATATTAGAAAGTTCACAAATACGATTAGTGGAACCACATTAGAAAGTTCAAACCACAATAACTGGATAGAGGAAGTACGGAACCACAAATTACACAGTTTGAACCAGTAATACTGGATACAGGGTCCATGGAATACTGGTTCCAACTTGGGCAGAATATGTGGTTTCATGGATCCAACTTCAATGGAATAACAGTTCTAACTTTCAAACCCCTAATTGAAACCCTTCAAACAAATTCAAAACAATACAACCATTGAAAAGCATTGAAAACCATGGAAACCCCAAATGAAACCCTTGCAAGCTTAACAACTTCAAGGGAAACTTAAGAGAGAAGCTTCAAGGGTGAAGGCTTAAGGGAGAACAAGTGTAGAAATCTTTTGTAAGTTGTTTTCATATATATAAAGAGTTCTTATTTTGGTGTTACATTTCTTGTTTTTCGTGGAGCTCTACACGTCCCCTTTGCCCGTGTATCTCCAAGCCCCCTTACCTTTCTCTTTTGACCTCAACACAATATAATCGATCCATGTTTATTGGGGCCAACAAGTGGTACCAGAGCATAGGGTGTGTTATCGTCAATCGGAATTTCCTACAAAGAGTTATTGTCAAAAGAGCACACATATGTGAAAGTTGACTGTTGTTCAAGATCTGAATGTTCCTTCAAGTGTTTGGGTTGAAAGGATTATGGTCCATTTAAAGGTTTAACGACGAGGTTTTGTTTAAGGTTATTTTTTTTTGGTTACAATAGAGAACGACTCTCTTCTCTATATCTATTTGTGGTATTTTCATTTCATTGGGTGGTGCAAAATTTATGGTGTGAGAAAGAGAACGATACTCTTCTCTTATTCTCAAGATTGGAAGGAGAAGTGTCCTCTTTTCTGTTCCGGGAAAGAGAACGATTTTCTCTTATTGGCCCGATGAGTGTTGGGAAAAGAATAATTTTCTTCTTTATACCGTTGGTGTTGCAAAAAGGCAACGGTTATGATGTTTGATGCACCATGATGGAAACCATTATTGTGCAAGTTTTGTTCAAAGCATTTCTAATGGAACCTTCAGAAAAGTTTAAGTTAAAACCTCCCATTTACAGTGTTTGGAAAGAAGGAGCGGACCTCAAACTTTTTTTTTCAAAGCCTCGGTTGAACTTGAAGAAAGAGATCGTGTGGCGGATTTGAAGAATCGGATGAAGTTGCTTGATGGCGAAATTGTTATGTTCAAAATGAAGATTTCATCAAGCTCAGATGAAGATCATGTTGATGAAGACTAGAAACATTTTGGGATTTTCATTTAAGGAGGGGTGTTGGAAATAGTAAATCAAAATTAATATTAGTATGGTTTTGTGGAAAGTCTATGTAGTGTTCTAGGTTATTTATTATGCATGGAAAATGTAAGTCTTTTTGTGTAGCTAATTTATCATAGAGACAAATGTGGATTTCCTATATAGTTGCTTACACTTCCTAGATGAGTCATGAGGACTACAACTATGGTTTAATGTATTTACTATTTTTAGGAGTCTTTTCAGTCTACAAATATGGAGTAGTGTTGTAGAGATTGCAAGCTTAAGAACTTCAAGGGAAAGTTAAGAGAGAAGCTTCAAGGGTGAAGGCTTAAGGGAGAACAAGTGTAGAAATCTTTTGTAACTTGTTTTGATATATATAAAGAGTTCTTATTTTGGTGTTACATTTCTTGTTTTTTGTGGAGTTAAGAGAGAAGCCTGTGGTTTGGCCATTTTCCACTTTTAACCTCGTGCTTTGGAAGTTACCAACAACACCCCCTCAACTTTCCATGGGTTTTTTTAACGTGACTGAGTGGATGGAGAGGGGGAAATGGCTATACTGCCCCCATCTTCCCCAACTAAAAATTAGGGTTTTCAACTCATTTATTTATCAACACAAACCCTCGATTTAGGGGTTTTATTTCTCTTCATTCACATCATTATCATGATTTGCACAAAAACCCTAATATTATAGGGCTTTTTTTGTTTTGATCAATGTTTTTTTTCTTAAAATGTGGGTTTAATGTACCCATGGGGTGGGGTTTCATTGTTTGTGGTGGAGGTGACGGCGGTGGCCGGAGATGGCGAAGGTGGCGGTGGAAGGAGGTGGCGGTGGGAAATGGCGTAACCCTAATCCCTCTACTAAAAAATCTCATAAAGTTGAGGGGGTGTCATTGGTAACTTCCAAACCACGGGGTTAAAAGTGGAAAATGGCCAAACCACAAGGGGTGTATCTGTATTTGTCCCTTTTTTAAAAAAAAATACATTAACTACATGAAAGTTTCATTATAGATGTTGAAGAACAAAAGGGACAAGAAATATTCATCACAATGGCAATTAGAACTTCAAATTATCAAGTTTGTTCGAGGCTAGCATTACCTTAACCAACAAAAAGAAATTCAAGAACAGGAGGGAATCTTAAAAGGGAAAAAATACAGGCAAAGTTGCTACATGATTAGCAGGTTGTTTAGTAACTCAGTATGGATCAGTTTTTCAAAATGCCGATGGGGTGAAAATGCAGCGAAAGTGAATCCTAGTCGACTTGGTTGATGCGGCTGAGTAGTTGGTTGATGCGACTGAGTAATCGGTTGACGGGGTCATAAATCAGGAGAATCAGAGGAGCTTTGATGGACTTTGTAGGACAAAACGCGGACTCGGACAAGAACACAGCCAAGTTAAAAAGAGTTGACTTGGGTGAGTCCATGATGATGTGGGGGAGTTTTGAAACTATGGCATGGATTAAACATTTTATGGAATTGAAGGGGGTAATACAGAACAAGTTTGAGAGGGGGTAATATAGAACAAGTTTCAGATGGTTCTTGTCTACTTCAGTTTCCATTTGCTAGAGTGCTAAATTGTTGCATAGGTTGTCATAAGTTTCAGATGAAAAATATTCCTTTTTTTCTTATATTTACTTGAAGGGTAAGCTAATCTTGGAACTGATATTAAGTGAAGACATCTCTCTCAAGAAAGTTTTGGTAAATGCTTCTAAAAGTAAGTAGGTCTGGGAAAGTTGTATTGACTTATAAATCCCTACAATAAAATATTTTCATGATTTAACATTTTAAAAAAAACATTTCCAATATGAAACTCTAAAAGCAAAATTTATTTTGCATGTATGTGCTTGTGTAGAGAACCTTAAACCATCCCAACTTACAGAAGATCAGATAGCAACTGGGTATAAATAATAGAAAAACCAGAACCCATTGATATCAAGAAACAACATTCTCTGTAATATTACTCCTAAATTCCTAATACACATACATATCTGTGTATTTGCATGTAGGTGCTTTGTAGATAACTAGTGTTGAGTTCATTCAGCAAAAGAGAAGGAACATACAAGGACACAGATTCAAAATGCAATTGCTTCTCAAAAATACTCCCAAATCGTTAGCGAAGGAAAAATGGCGGAAGATTGGCAATGCCCCTTGGGATTTAGATCTCCTCTGATTTTCCTTCTCATTATTCCCATTTAAAGCCCTCAACGAAACCCTTTTAAACACAAAATCAAAGCCCAACCATTCAAACCGTATAAACCCTATATCAAAATATTTTGTTTCTAACAATTAATGGTTCCACCCCATTAAAACCCAAAAATTTCTAAATCCATACAAATGAAACCCCTTGCAAAGCATTTCAAATGCTTCAAAACTACATACTCGTGTATATCCCTCTCACAAACTACCAAAGAGGTACTTAAAACAGCTTTAGATACGTGAGATCCAACTCATGACGAAAAAAACTCAAATTTAACAAAACCCTACATGAAATGTTTCAAAATTACCTTTGAATAGTTGACGGAGCAGATTTCCGGCGAGAGGGGATGCTTTCCCGCGAGTAGGTGGTGCGTCACCGAGATTCACGCGGACGTACGACGTTGACAGCGGCCGTTTCTCCACCGGCGGTGAGAGCTCTCGTCGGAGAAGACGAAGGTAAAAAAAAGTGTGAAAAGTTAAAAACGAAAGTAATATAACAGTTAAAAGGTTAAAACCTAGACTAAGGGTATTTTTGTCTTTATACATTTTTTCTCTCACCTCACACCCCTTTTTAATAATTTCCAGATTACTATCCTTTAATAACAATTTCGAATAAAGTTCGCATTTTTTTCATCATTTGCCCTTTATTATATGATGTGTGGTTGTATTGTATAGTCCATAATTCTAAAAAAAGTAGGGTACGGCCACTCGATAGGATGATCCAAACCGTCCAACAACCTATTTACATTTTGGCCCAACTTATGGACGGTTTGGATCATCCAATTGAGTTGGCCGTACAGTATATTTTGAAACATACTGGACTAAATAGTCACTCACCGTATAAGGCCCTTACCATTCCACATGCTCTCAATAGTCAATCGGAAAAGTGATTTATAAAGTTGGGGTGCCACTATCAAAACAGGAAAAAAAATCATGGAAAAAGGATTTTTCCTGCTTTTGTTATACCTGTTTTCTAGGAATTTCTATTTTCCAAAATTGGAAAAAAAATTCCATATGTCCCAATAAAATTGCAGCTCTACTAGACGTTGGAGTTCATCTCTTCAATGGAATTTTTTCATAATTTATTTTTATAAGACCCAAACAGGTCCTTAAATATATAGGGTTTTGCTACTCGTTGAGGTACGATGGGAAAGGTACACATGTTTTGATAAAAATGACTCAAAACAATTGTAAAATTCTCAAACGATGTGAAAATGATTAGAAAATTTGTTTCCCAATGCACCTTAACGAGCACTCGTTAAGGTGCAAAACCCAAATGTATATTGGACACGTCTTTGAGACATTGATTTCCCCATTTATGCTGGTGGCTACTAGGAAATAAGTCCCAAAGATACAATGCCTACACCAATAACAAGGGTTGCAACCCGAGCTCAAGACAACTAGTATACCCGCACCTACAGAAAGAGGAGAGGAGAGGAAGAGGAGAGGAACTTATTGAAAATGATACACCATGCCTTTTTTTATAGAATAAAAAAATATATTAAGATGCCTTTTCGCAATAAAAATCTTTTGAATGGAAATAAACTCTCACAGAATAAGTGTTTCTTATGAAAAAAATCATTTTTATATTTTAAAAAATAAAATAATTTGAAAATATCCAACAATCTCCCGCTACTTTTAAAATATTAAAAAAATACTAAGTCAATATATTGTGTAAAATTGAACCTACCACTACAGATGATATGAGGGCATTTTACCTTAATCTTCTCAAACAGAATTTCATATGACATATAATACACAAAATATTGTGAGCACCAGTTCACACACGTGTGTGCATTCCATCTACTTAGTTTGTGCGCTTACCTTTTTTCGCAAGTGCTCTAAAACTATACGAGTCTAGTTTATAGGAAGCGACCCAGACTCCTCATTACTTTTTTATCTTTTACATGGATTTCTGATAGTGATGGAACCATGATTAAGTAGGTTGCCTAATGATGCACTACAAGATCAACAATATTCATTTCAGATGTATGCACTCATTCCACTTCAACGCGAGCGTATGTAATTTGGACCATCTAATTGTTGATCATCGCAACTGGTGCTCAATCACCATTCTTTATAAAAAATAGGAATTTTCTATTCGATACAAACTTAGATTAGATGATCTCAACCGCCATTGGAATAGTGGGAGTTCTCCTTATCAGGGTAAGTTTGGCCATACAATTAATTGATTGAAGATTTTGTTTAAAAGGATAATCTAATTAGAGCCTTTTTATGTCAATGATTTTAAATTAGATTCCTCGTTGAGATCAAGTCCGAAATTGAGCATCTTTGACATATTATGCTGGTAACTAATCATTTATTTATTATGTGATTTATTTCGTAAAATAAATACTAATAATGATATGTAAAAAAAGCTGACTGTGAATGCAAGCAAACTCATCTAGAATCATGGGAACCTAAACTCACTGGATTATTATGAGACTAAGGAAATTAAGTTATTTGTCCACAGATCTATAAACTTATTTAATATTTTATGAGAAATTATTTAGGATGGGCATGGCTGGATATTTTTATTTATTAATAGATATCTCTGATAAAGGAAAGTGTTTCTAAGCACGTGCTTAGATAAGCTTATCTAAGTACATGCTCAAAAACACATGTGGCCCACATTTTTTGGGGGATCCAAAGCATTCATTTGGAAGGCCTTTCCATGGATAGGGTGTGTACCAAAAATCAGCCCTATAGGATCATCCTAACCCTGCCATTTGTGGAGGGGGAAATGGGCAGAAATATGGACACACAATGTCTGTCCATTTTCCACTCCAACTTTGATTGGATTAGGATGATCCTATAGGGCTGATTTTTGGTACACCCTATCCATGGAAGGACCTTCCAAATGAATGCTTTGGATCCACCAAAAAATGTGGGCCACATGTGTTTTTGAGCATGAGCTTAGATAAGTTTATCTAAGCACATGCTTAGAAACACTTTTCTCATCTCTGATATATATGCTACATGGTATAATTGATATTCTATATGAAGTTGAGACTAATAAATATCAGTGGCAATATATTGTGTGAATATAATTACTTACTCATTTTCATGAATTGCGTAGGGGCGGTCTTTAACACAAGATAGATGATCAAGATATCATTTTCATTAATTGCTAGTAAATGTAGGGGTATGTGAGATTATTTCATAGTTGTGATTCACGAGCATTTGATGAATTAAAACATAAACAGCGAGATATGCTATAAGGTGTCTCAAACTTAATACACATGATATCGTGAAGTGATTATCATGACTAACAATCAGATATGTTGTCTATGTAAATAGATTTTGGTTTCATGCATTATGATTTAAATATGATGAGTTGATAATCATATTGTGAGTGTATGATTAATATAATCATAAAGTGAATATTTATTTCTATGAAGACATAGTTATATTGTATCATGTATATAGCATGATATATAGAAAATATTTCTTCAATATAGTATCAAGTGGATATCTACTTTGAAAATCATGCATATATGTGACTTTTTTTTACACGCATAAATGAGAAATTATTTTATAAAAATGACTTTTTTGGATTCTAGTAAATTCAAGATTGCAGATATGATTCGTATTAAAGTAAATCTAAGATTGGATGTGTGATTCAAATTTTAGTAAATTCAAGCTAAAGGATGAGATTTGGATTAAAAATTAATAATAAAAGGGTTCAAATTCATGTAAATCCAAGTGCATATATGCGAGTCTAGTTTTATAACTGGATGAGAAACTGTTGGCTTTGTTTTTCAAGAAATAGTGAAGTATTGTGCAATATATATTATTCAAAAGATTGTATTAAAAAGGTAAATTATATTATACATGAGAAGGAAGTAAGTTACAATAGATTGTTACTAAACATGTAAAGTCTTAGCATGAATAATAATAATTCTTGAGAAATATTATATTTTCTCAAGAAGCCAAACTACTCAATATCGTGTATGAGTAAATTTGAAGTGTATATCCATATTTGAAAAGTTAATTAAAAAGGGGAGTAGCCATATGCTCTATTAATGGAGTGTTATCAAGTGATGAAATAATCAAGTGATAGAATATGAGAAACTTCAAGAGAAGTGGGATTATTACCAGTAAGCGGGGCATCAGAGTCAAAGCCTACTCTCTAATGATGATAGTTTAAATTACAGAATGGTTTGCAATCACCCTTCACATTAAGAGTTGAAAGTAGATAAAGTATGCGATGTCTCATGAGAAATTTAGTGAGATGCTATATTTCTTGTGCATTAAATTTCATAAGAGTGTCTGAGATAACTCTTATTAAAACCACACTTATGAGGTAAATGAAGTGAGATGCTATATTTTTGGTGCATTAAATTTCATAAGAGTGTCTGAGATAACTCTTATTAAAACCACACTTATGAGGTAAATGCATTGCCTACTTTATCAACGTACAATGAGGTTGAACTTTCAAAGTTATTAACAAGCTTATTGATCTAGTGGGAGCAAATAAGTTGCAAAAGCGCTTTTGATAAGTCTGACTAATCAAGTGAGGAAGTCAGGTCGCTTCTAGATTGGTATAGTTCTAGAGCACCTGCAAAAGAGGGAAGTGCATGACCTAAATAAATGGAACATGCGATCGCCGTGTGAACCAATGCCCGCAATATATTGTGTATTGTATATGCCCTATGAAACACCAATTGAGAAGAATAAGGTTAAACATCCTCTCATCATTTGCAGTGGTCAAGTTCTATCTAATACATTGACCTAATATTTTTTATTTTGTTTTTAATATTTAAAAAAAGGTGTGGTTATTGGATATTTTCAAATATATATATATATATATATATATATATATATATATATATATATATATAAGTTTTTTCAAAGAGACACTTAATTTTGTGAAATGATATTTCCATTCAGAAGGCACTTTTACTATGAAAAGGCATATTAGTTGTTCAGATGCGTTTGTTTTTAAATGAAAGGGTACTTCATTTGAAAATGTGCCTTAATGTCTTTTTCATCTTCCATAAAAAGAAGGCTTCATGTATCATTTTCAATAAGTCTCTCTCCTCTTTCAGTCTTCTCATTTTCTCTAAATGCGGACATATTGATTGTCTTGAACTTAGGGTGCATCCCTTGTTCTTAGCGTAGGCATTGTATCCTCGGGAGTTATTTCCTGGTAGCCACATGCATAAGTGAGGAAATTAAAGTCTATAAGAGAAAGCTTCGGCTTGCCTTGCCTACCTAGCATTATTCTAGCCTTATTTCTATTTTATCCTTGTTTCTTACTTTGATTATTTGCATCTCCAACCTTTGATCATTCATCATACCAATTTGTCCCAACACCTCAAACTCACATAAATGTGAAAAATTAGAAGGTGTCTTGAATCCAAAATACAATAAGCATTCCACGTGCATGCAGGTTTGAGATTCAGACACTAGCATTCCTCACATTTTAAAGGATATTTTCAAAATATGGTAGAGGATTTTTTTGCAATAAATCCTTAAATTGGAAAGTATCTTGCGATTAATATTGAGAACAATGTCTATTAAACCCTTTGTGAAATTATATCATGTTAAGTTATATTCATGACAAAGAGAAATTTTCAGTCACAGCGTTCGATAAGTATGATAAAGTTATAGCCTATCAACATTGTAAAGTTATACAAAAAGTCCAATCCCCAATAGTAGTGAACCCTTCTTTAAAGTTATAACACGTCTAGAGGATGGTGGCCCTAAGAATTTGGTCAAGGTCTTCTGCCTCAAGCCTTTAACGTGATCTTCTTATGTAAGGTGGGTAAGGCGCAAGACCATTTCCAACTCCTTTGAATTGTCTCTAAACTACTGCGTCAACCATGCATAATGCTTAGAAAAAAACTCTTATGAAGAATGATGTGCTCTTCAATTTCATCATCTACCTCCTCTTGCTATCAATCTTGTTCATGTTAAGGGTCGCCATAATCTCTGTATTAGTCGGTCAATAGGTCATTTCATCCTTTTAGGATTGTTTAGAAAGGAATTTATCAACATCGAGTTCTAGTAATGCAATAATTCATACGCCTTGTCCAACTCCTATAAGTCCAGAATAATTAACCTCATGTTCTTCCAAATGCGTCTCTATTATGGCCTCGAATTTCTCGTCCACGAAGGTCTCAAATTTGTAATTTTTGAAGCAATTCAAAATTTTCGACTGCTTCACATCCATCCGTATCCAAATTGACATGAGCATTCTATGAAGGACGTTAATCTGTGCAGAATTTGTGATGCCATCATCGGTCTGGTTGAAGATTTTGGGGGTGAAAGTGAAAGACTCACGTTGAATGTCGATGCACGTAGAATGCAAATGCTGGTGTCTGTGTTTGTAAAATGGAAAATGAATGAAGATCGACATGTATTCGATTAACTTTTTTATAAAACGACACAAACAAATGTCGATTTGAGGGATAGAGAATTAAAGAGGAAGGCTCAACTGAGAATATGAATCCATTTCCCTATGTCTTCAATCCTAAGAGATAAACTACAACTATTGAAAAGTAAATGTATGGTGCAGAAAAGTAGAGATAAATTTAAATTATGACATGTTTGTTGTTTGGTTTTGAGATATTTTTCTCTGACTTATTCATTCATTTTTATAGATTTCATTTGTAACCGCTCACTATTGTCCCACGTCCTTAAGAGGGAACTCATTGCAACTGTCCAATTTCGTTTTGAATTTCACACGTTCATTTGTTTGAGAATAACTGTTGCCTCTTTTTCTTGAAAAAATGATAGTTGACACCCAATTACTCTGACTTCAGAGGACAATTCATCAACATCAATCGATGGCTCTGTCTCACGTGACCAATTTCAAATTCAAAAATAGTTATAAGCAGTAGCTTTTGACCTATAAAAGGTCAAGTGAACTATCATTATTTTTCTCGTGAAAACACTAAATTAGCTCGTCGTGCTTCACTTCCAAATATCAACCCTTTTGATCTTTCATATTGAATAACAATTGAACTATATCTTTTCCTACTTTGCTGCCTAAGGACAAATACGTGTCAATAACAAATATTATATCACACATATTTAACCTTTTGTACTACTAATTGTTATGAAAAGAAACTTTTATTGATTTACATGCGAAATATACTAGGTTTTTGGGAGAGAATAAATCACTTATCAATCCAAACCATACATTTGTTGGGCCCAACGTTTAATGTGTTGTGCCACCGTAGACGTTAGAGATTTTCAAAATATTTTGGGTCAAATCAAAATATTTGAAAGTGTTTTATCAAAATAAATTTTGGAAAAGAGAAATAAAACATATTTTCAAACATGGTTGACCGCGGATTGGAATCTGGAAATGTATATGGTTTCCAGAAATGTATGGCCGATCGACCGTGGTTCTTTAGATTGGAAAAAATAAAAAGTCCAGAAGCTCAACGGCAGGCGACCAGGCAATCCTGGTCGACTGCGGCTGGGCAAAAATCTGTCCGTTGGGGCAGTAGTGGACACATCTTTTCACTTCCAATTTTAAATCTCCTTCGGTCATTTTGCTTCCCCAACAGTCATGGATGATTTCAAACTCAAGGGACACTTTATGGATGATCCAAATTGGTTATATCGTAAAGAGCTGCGATCTAACGACCATTGTACAAACCAATCTAAAGGGATGCTTTTAACATTCTAAAGGATACTTTGAAGGGATGTTTTTCACATTGAAAGGATATCTATGGCTCTATATAAAGATCAGAAAATCTATCATTTGAAAGTTAGTTATTGCTGGATCTTTTCTCTCTTGAAATCTCCTACTCTTTTGTTTTAAAAAGGTTGAATTTTATGCAAAACAATGCTCTACATACTGTTTTTCTACTGAAACAGTTTTTAGTGAATTTCTATAAGGTTTGTTATTCTCAGAGTGCGTTTTGGGTTTGATTTCACTTGTGCAAAGCGTCGTCAAACATTTGTAGGTTATTCCTACAAGGCTTTATTGTATCTTGGAGGCAATTCACGGATCCCCTTTCCACACTACTCGTGGGGGAGAAATTTCTCTTAAGGAAAGAGATTACGCACCTTGAAGCATCATTACTTGTTGGTCCTTGAATATCCATCATTACCAGATCCCACCAACAACATATGGGAGGGCTAGATCATCAAGGCTCACCTTATTCGAAGATCCAAACCATTCATTTGTTGGGCCCAGCATAAATGTTCCTAAACCCTCTGATCTGTGGATTGTGTTGTCCGGCTAAAGATCGGAGGGCTAGGATCATTCAGGCTCATCTTCAAGATCCAGACCATACATTTGTTGGCCCGATCATAGATAAAGCCATGCCCTGAAAATCATCTCCGTATGATAATCCTAGCCCTCTGATCTGTCGAGGTGTCTATAAGGTCTCATCCAACCATCGATCGGAGGGTTACGATCATCCGGACACAATCTATTTACATTGGGCCCAACAAGTGAATGGTTTTGATCTTCGAAAGAGATGGAGTCGGGTGTATGTTTTTTTTCAAAAAAATTGGCACTCCTATGTGGAAAATGGAAATGCCATACAAAAGTGCCGTGAGCCCCACTGTATCTTTTAGTTTTTTGAAAAGAATACGCGCACTTTCTTTCCTTTTTATCTCTTTCTCCTCCCCTACTCCACATAAAAACCTCATAAAATAATACAAACTCTTGCAGAATCTTTCTCTTAGTCCGCATCCTTCGCCTCTTCGTCTTCCTTTCCTCTCCAACAAACCATCCATCTATTTTTCCACCTAAAACCTCTCCAACAAACCATCCATCTATTTTTCCACCTAAAAATTTCCCTTTTCGCCCCCTTCCACTCTGTCGTGTTGTGTCAGAGAGAGAGAGAGAGAGAGAGAGAGAGAGAGAGAGAGAGAGAGAGAGAGAGAGAGAGAGACGATGGAAGGAGATTCGAAACCCAACGATCTCACCTCTCCTCTTCTCTCAAATCTTTCTCCCAACCCCCATCTTATATTAAACATGGAAGAAACCCCCAACTTTGACTCGCCTATAACCGACCCTCAACTCGTTCACCGACTCAGCCCTTTTAACCCTAACCCTTTCTCGTTCCTCGGCGTAGGACCCTTCTCTCTTCCTCGTCCATCTCCGATCGATCCATTCCGAAACCAGACGCCGAAAATCGAAGGGTTTTACGAGTGGTTTAAGATCTTGGTTTGTTTCCCCATCGCAATTCTCCGTTTGGTTATCTTTGGATTAGCTCTTTTGGTAGGGTTTTTCGCTACGAAATTAGCTTTACAAGGATGGAAGGATAGGCACAATCCTATGCCTAAATGGAGGTGTAGGGTTATGTGGATCACGCGGATTTGTGCTAGGTGCATACTGTTTAGTTTTGGGTAAGGATTTGCTCTTTTTTCTTCCAATACTGATCTTCTTTATAAAAAAGCATTGGTCTTTTTTGGATATGTTCGCTGTCTCTGAGATGCTTCACATTGTGAGAAATTGTTAGTTTTGTTATTTAATGATTGTCATTCATTCGATCCTTTTTTGTTCTGGAATCATCCGATTTGGGATTTTGTATGCAGAATTTTTGTTTTGGATTGTTTATTAGAAATTTCTGCCTCTGAAATTTGCTAAAATTTTTGGTTTGGATTTTTCTATGCGTCACAATAAATATAACATTTAAGTAATAAAATGTGTTTTTTGTCAAATTTGTTTCATATAATAGTTTCTTACATTTTTCTACTAGTTTTTCATTTTCTTAGTTTTTTTTTTTTTTTAAAATTTTTACTATTGAAATTGTAACGTCTTTTTCAAAACGAAACACCCAAACAGCTGAAACACTGAAACATTCCGTTCACTGTCCAAAACAAAATGACAACCGAAACAAAATCGATAACTAAGGTTGATTCTTTCACAATATGCTCCGTCAAACACATGGTACATTCCCTATCTATCTCACCTTGTTGGAAAGTTTGGAGAGTTAAATCTTCGTCGAGGGTAAATGCTTTTTGCTTGACTGCATGCCTCAATAAGATTGTCACTGTTGACCACCTGCGGTATAATCATACGCAATGTTATCAGGATCACCTTTCCTCCCTTCGACCTGCGATCCGGGGTTGCATGACCCCAAACGTGAGTTGTTTGCGACCCAAAACACCAAAAATGGCGACCCGGGCGACCCGCGGGAAAGGGAGAGATGCATACAAAGAGAGGGGAGAAAAGGGGGAAAGAGAACAAAAAAAATCTAATCATATACCTCATTGGCGACCAAGACTGACCTGCAACAGATGTTCCGACATAAACTTCCACTGAAGATTGCCTGTCGAAATACAATCCATATACAATATTGTAAAACCTCATTCATTGCTTCCTTGCTTTTGCAGAGAGTATGGGTTTGTAAATGGCATAAGAGACGAGGGAAAAGGGAAACCGCAGATGGCATGTAGCAACTTAAAAACCCTAAACAAAAAATCCGACCACATGCCTTCTTGTATTGGCACTACAAGTTTTAACTTTTTTTTGAACAATTGTTAAATGTTATTACATTTCCCCAAAACTGATATTGGCACTACAAGTTTTAATCTCTTTTTTGAACAACTGTCAAATGTGATTACCTTTCCCAAATACTGTCAGCAGCCACCAGTTGGTAAGGCCTAACAATACTTTAGCATATCTCTTAGGCGTGCAACTCGGGTCGATTTTTTGGAATTCGGGTTGAGCTTTTACCTTAAAATCGGGTCGGGTTGATTCCAATTCATTTTTTAGGAAAAGCTCAACCGACCCAGCGACCCTACCAAAATTGCACCCCTCTAATATCTCTTGGCATAACATTAAGCTAGAGAGAGTACCAGAGCGATCCGGATTAGCTCCAAACTGACTTGCGACCCCAAATAGCGAACCAACTTAGCCTATGCTCATCGTATTGCGTACCGGGCTACCATCGTACCCTGTTTCTGTTCCCGTACTGCGTACTGGAACGGACCACTTTCCAGGTAACCTTGATCATAAGATCATTGTTAACTATTGTGTGTTGTGCCTTGTTGATGCTAAGTCCGTCGACCACTTGTTGCTCCACTACCTTATATGTGATCTTTGGTGCTTCATTTTAGGTCTTTTTCGGAGTTAGTTAGATTCTTCCTGGTCACATCTTTGACCCTGTTGAGTAGTGGGCTCTATCCCCTTGGCCTTCTAGAGGTAAGATTCTTTAGAGCCTTTTCTCTGCTGTCATTCTTTGGCTTGTTTGGAAGGAAAGAATCTTTCAAACGTGTCTCTTAGGGAGTGCACGCTTTGAAGTTTTATGTGGTTATTCAATGGGCACCGACCATTCACACCTTAAGAGGAATATTAGTGGCTTCTTTCCACAGGTCATGGGAGGAGATTAGGCTGACAGGTGCTTTAAGGAGGGTTCACGTTCCAAGAGGGAACCACCCCCTCTTGGAAAATTGAAACTGAACTTTGATGCCTCGAGTCTTGGCAACCCCAGTCGGTAGCATCGGAGCTTTGCTGATTGCAAATTGGGATATGTTATGGGCTTTTTCAGGTCAGATCCGAGTAAAAGATTGTAATGGGGCAGAGGTTCAAGCATTTCTTCATGGTATTTGGCTGTTGGATCAGTCACAATTGGACCAAATCATCCCCGAGGGCGATTCCGTCAATGTGGTCAGATGGTTGAGAGATGATGTCAGATACCTGTGGAGATTCGTAGATGCTATTGAGGAGATCCAGAATGTTTTGGAAGTCACAACATTGAGCTAAAACATGTATGGCGGTCAACCGATTTTGATGCAGACTCACTCCCCCGCTCTAGGGCTACCAGAGAGTTGAATCTTATTGCTTGATCAGCTCATTTTGTGAGGACACCTCGATTACTGAGCGTTTTTTGTTCCGCTCATGGTTGTAGATTTTTCCCTGATTGTTTTTCTCTTGTATTGATTTTGTATGACCATCTCAGCCATTTGGCTTTGCCCTTTTTCTTTAATAAAATTTCATCATTCAAAGAAAATCACTCACTATTATATTTGTAATCTATGCGATTTCCCACTTCTCTCTTTTAAAAAAGGAATCATGTTTTGATCAAAGAGTTTTGACGACTTTAGGCATTATCTTTTTCATGATACTGAATCCAATAAAGATTTAAACTACTTTGCTTAAATCCTGTTTGCTTCTTGCTTCAGTTATCATTGGATAAAGCGAGTAGGAAAGCCAGCTTCAAGGGAAACCGCTCCAATTGTTGTATCTAATCATGTATCATATATTGAACCTATTTTCTTTTTCTATGAGCTATTCCCAACTATTGTTGCTTCCGAATCGCATGATGCCACTCCTTTTGTTGGAACCATTATTAGAGCAATGCAGGTAATTTTTACCTTTACTTGTATTTTTTCATTAAATTACATACGTATTGGTTGGCATATGTTTATTTAGATTATGAATTGTGCTATCTAGCCTTCCCTCAATATTTGAACATGTGCCACATGTACGTGGTGATTGGGCCATTGATCTGTCCAATGTTTTCCAAATTGCATCAGCCTTGTCGAATAAGGTTGGAAAACTCAAGATTTGGACTCGACTCCTTTAAGTCGTAATTATCAATAACGAGACGACAATGTTCCTTGTTATAGCCTTAAAATAGCAGGTAATTTGATCTTTTTGATTACATCAAGAGAAGCAAAAAAAAAAAAAGAAAAAAAAAGGGAAGAAAAAAGAAAGAGAGATAGGATGCAAGAAACACACTTTAAAAATAAAAATAAAAATAAAAATAAAAATAAAAATGAAAAGAGCTGCCTCCTATTATGAAATCCATAACTACACCTCCCACAACAATTGCATTTCCTTTTGATTGCATGTAGGACAAAACGAGAGCAAGATGAACTTGGGCATGTGTTTGGGTTCTTCTTTGTTTTTTTTTTCGCTCATTGTTCGTTAGCTGTTCCATACCTGCCAAGTTGGGAAACAAATTCGGGAAGTGAAACATGAAACAAAAGCGTATAATGTGGGAAAAAATAGAGGGGAAACGAGAAGCAATAGAAAAGCTTTATGAGAAACGTCCTAAGAAATGCATTAAAAATATTTCAGAAATGATAGAGAGACGTCAATTGAAAGACATGAAATGCAAGAGAAACGCGAGAGAAATGCACCTCATATGTTTTATTTTTATTTTAGTTATTTTTTTTTTTATCTTACTAGCGTATTTTTTCTTTTAATTTGTATCACCATAAGTTTTTGTGTATCTGTATGTTTATAGTTTTGGAATTTGTTAATTTCAAATTTCTATGAACTTTTCTACATAAGTAAATGTAGTTATAATATTTTCGTAATTTTCATTTAAATTAGAGACATACAGTGATGATTTATATATGTTCTTTATATATATTATTTTTAATAGATATTTTACTTATTTCTATTTTTATTATTATTTTTTGAATGGTGATAAAATTTTATTGAATACAACAAAAGGAAAAAGAAAGAATAGAGGATACAGAGAGGATAGAGAAATAGAACTCAAAGAGGTAAGGAATCAAAGATTTCAAGTGATTCAATATCTACACCCTCACTCGCTAAGCTATTTGCAACACTTTAGCGGATCTTATAATATTAGAAAAAGCAATATTTGAGGATCCCAGCCAATCTTGAATTTCATTGAAGTAACGATAAAATCTCCAAGGGTGATGATGAGAACGAGATACCCATCGAATGACATTTAAAGCGTCCCCTTTCACCACAACTCTATCCAAATTTTCTCTATTGAGCAATTTAATGCCTTGGTGCAAGGCCCGCACCTCCGACTCGGAGGTGTCGACAATGCCAATAGGACCCGCAAAATCCCACAACACCTCACCCACCTCGTTTCTAAGAACCCCACCAACCCCAGTTGGGCCAGGATTTTCCCCATGCTAGACCCATCAAAATTTAGCTTAAAAAAGCCATGAGCTGGCAGGACCCAATCCTGAATCACCTTTCCCTTGTGTCCATACTAAGGCAAATTTTTTTCCACCCGTACCAAAGGTGAAAAGCCTATACAAATTTGAAAGAAGGAATCACCTTGACCCATGAGATGGTTAGAGCCACCTCACTTTCGTGTATAGGTAGGATGATCTTTTAGCTCGATTGTTGAAGACTCTTGCGTTTCTCTCTTGCCAAAGGACCCACAAAAGTAGTTAGGAGAATCGCATTCCAGAGAATCTTGCCTTTTTCCCTCCATGGTACAAAAGGCCAAGCCAAGAAGAGATCCATGAGCTTCTTAGGGAATACCCAACCAATCCCAAATCTATTCAATATCTGGCCCCAAACTTTTCTAGCTATACGGCATTGCATGAACAGGTGGTCCACCGACTCCCTTGCCTCGATACAAAGAGCGCAATGATCAATAATCAAAATTTTCCTCTCCCGTTAGAAGGCAATGGTCTGAATATGTATTCCTCCAGTGCTTTAATATGTATTCCTTAATTTCTTAAATTATACCATTGGTTTATTTCTTTAATATGTATCCCTCCGTTTTTTGTTCTGATTTTTGCAAAACGTTTTCCACGTTTTCCATACGTTTTACACACGTTTCCCACGCATTTAACATACATTTTTCACGTGTTTCACTCACGCCTCCCATGAGTTCCCTATATGTTTCCCACTCTTTTCCCATACGTTTCCCATGCATCTCATAAACGTTTCCCGAAATTTTTTCATGGTTCTTTTTTGTTTCTGAAACTCATTTTAGGGAAAATGCGTTTCCCATCCTTACCAAAGGCGTTTCCTATGCTTTGACGTCCTGTTTTCTAATAAAATTTCACTTGTTAAAAAAGAAGAAGAACATGGGCGTGTGTCTGCGTGCGAGAGTTTCTATCAATGAAGATTATAGACAATGGTTCTTTTCTTTTTCTTTTTTCTAATAGAATAAGAGGATGATCTTGATCTAAAAATAAAGGGGTTTCATACCTGCAAGAAGAAGAAAGGATAAAAAATGCACCTTCAATTTTTCGTTGTTGGTAGAACTCTTTCCAGAAAACAAAAAGAAACCTCTTAATCTAATGCAAAATATTGCTGTAAGTAACTTTTATTGATTTGGGTGGTTTTTTTAGGGAGCTGATATATGCTCCCCTTTTAATTCCAGGGACACCCGAATTAAAATCTTCACACTGGTGAAAGAAGGTAGCCAGTTAGTATTTTAGGAAATGGCCAAAATACCCATGTTAGCATTTATTAACCCTCGTTTAGGTTTCCCTCCCACACTTTTCGCCCAAAATCGCAGTGCCCAAATCCAGCACCTAAGGAAGGTCTCTCTCTCTCTCTCTCTGGACACTTAGTTGCGCAAATCCAAATCTATAAGCTAATCTATCTAATGGAAGGAAAATATGAAAAAACGGATCTAATAGGGGAGGTATATCACGATTTTCAAATTTCTATGCCAACACGATGACTTTCATTTTGGTCTCGTATTCGATGGCTTGCTCGGTGTGAAAGGTGCCATTTTTTCTTGGCAGATAACTCGGGTGTTCTTGTCAACGTAAACAGTGGGAGGAGGCTAGGAAGCACGGGTACTCTCCAGGGGCTCCCGCACCCGACACGTATGGGATGTGGGTACGCCCCGGGTACGTCCGGGGTACGTACCCCATTTAAAATAAAAATAAAAATAGTTTTGGTGGTTGGGTGCGTGTTGGGTGCGCACCACGCGTACCCGACACATCCTGCTTCTTCCTGCTGCTTCTCTTTCCTCTCCTGTACTTCTCTGTACTTTCTTGTACTCGGTATTTACATGTAAACCACTTAAGTAAATGTCTTTACTATTTTATTGTCCATTTAGGTTTACATGTAAATAACGGAATACCCCCCTTTTGGATTTATTAAAAATAGTTTCAACACCCAAATCTAAAAGGAAAAAAAGTCAACTCTCCAGTTCTAGTACAAAATTCAAAGAAAAAGGGTCGGGTCAAAATTTTAACTTTCTTAACTTCCAAACGGTGGGGTATTTTTCAAATTTTAAAAATTCATAAAATCTATCGTGTCCAAACATTATTAAATCCCAAAAGTCCGGTAAAAAAAATCTCATAATTTGGTCTCTAAAAATTATTCATCTTGTCCGGCACTGGTCAACACACTGGTCAACACACTGGTGACAGACTTTTTTTTTCTAATGAATGATGTATTGATGCCTCATGTTCTGAAATATGGAACTTAATCACTTATGAAATGAAGAGTAATATTAGAATTTTCCATTTTGGTGATGTTATTGTTATTTGATTGCTCTACAATTATTTTTTTTAATTTTTATAAATATATAATAAAATATTAAAATATATTATTATATTCGGCGTACCCGAACGTACCCGTACCCAGTTTTTTTTGGCAAATCATGTGCCCATGTACTCGTGTCGTGTCGTACCCGCACCCCGTACCCGTACCCGTGCTTCATAAGGAGGAGGAGCTGGAGTGTATCAGCGAGTATGAGAAGAAAAAGAACAGAGGGGATTGTGAGGGCATAGCAGTGAATCCAATGAGCAGAGAACTTTGGTGGCTTGGTGTTCCATTTGACGCACCCGAGCTTCTCTAGTTCCTTGCTAGGTTCCTTCCGATTCTCTTCTTTACGTCTCTGGAGAGAGAGAGAGAGAGAGAGAGAGAGAGAGAGAGAGAGAGAGAGGATGCTTCCAGGGTATTTTGGTCATTTCCGAAAATACAATTTAGGTATAACTGGCTACCTTCTTTAGCCAGTGTGAGGGTTTTAAGCTGGGTGTCCGCATAATTAAAAGGGGCGGATATCAGCTCCATTTTTTTTTTTACTGTGGTGACTAGCTTGTTTCATAAGCCAACTAGGCTAATTTGGCCCTTTTTTGTTGTTTTATTTAAAATAAAATAAAAGAAGCTTCGACTTGGATGAGTTTCTTTGACTTGTGTGAGTCAGTCGAGTTGTTCCAAAAATCGAAAAAGTCACGAACTCCTATATGTAAGAATGAGTGACACCATTTTAATTGGTTTAGTGTGAGAAAGACTGACTTAGATGAGTCATGAATATGCTTGGCAACTTTTCAAACATTGTCGTCGATGCCTAAGTGAATGGAATATGCCAACCTTTTGTTCACCCACTTGCTAATGGCTCAGTGAACATTCAATAGGAGAACAGTAAAAACCCTTTATTTTGAGAGTCTTGAAATAAACCAAATGCACCTTTCATGTTTCCATTGTTGGAGCCTTATATATATATTTTTTGAAAGAATTTGAGCCTTAGATATTTTTTCTAAAGAAATTGGTGCCTTAGATGTTGCAAAACCTTTCGTAGTGGAAATCCTCTATGTATGCTTTGCCCCAATCACCAATCATTGCCTCAATCACCACATATTTGCCATGTGTGCGATGAGATTAGTGCTTAAAAAATGGTAAGGGGACGAGGCTATCTAGCTTTACCTTATAAAAAAAATTGTAATTATGTAATTTTATTTTTTATGATGAATCTAACTCTTTAATCATGTTTTTCTTATTTGTGATATTGTTTCATAGGTTATTTATGTTAATAGGTTCTCAGCACCTTCAAGAAAGCATGCCGTTAATGAAATAAAGGTATAATGTATTTACATCTTAATTAAATTATTCCATGAGCTTAATTCCTGTATTCCCTGTCTTTATTTTTTTGTTTGTCAAGACTATGGAAGGCATATTGTATGCCAAATTTATCTTTTGGCATTCAAAATTTCTAACCTAAGTTCTTATGGGTGTTATTCTGTGGGTTGTTCAGAGGACTCATGGATTTGATACCCAAACCTGTGTTTAATATTGTTTTGGTACTTCCATCAAGTGTCATCTTGTACAGCTCGATGAAATAGTTTTGATGATGAAAGTGTATTGATTTGCATTTGCATTTGCATTTGTGATATCATGATCTAAATGAGTACAATATAGTTTCCTTTTCAAAGCTTATTCTTTTGATTCAAACTCTTCTCAAATACGGCAGAGAAAGATGGAATTGGTCATAGGTGAAGGTATCATGAGTTATCATCTCAAATTTCCTTACCATATGGGAGGGATCAGAGCCTTGGCGCAACGGTAAGGTTGCTCCATTGTGACCTGGTGGTCATGGTTTGGAGTCACAGAAACAGTCTCTCTGCAAAGCAGGGGCAAGGCTGCATACATCTAGCCCTCCCCAGGCCCCGCAATGGCGGGAGCCTCATGCACTGGGCTGCCCTTTTTTATATGGGAGGGATCGAGATGAGGACCATCGCTCCCACATTCGCAATTTCTACAATGATGATGCTTAATAAAACCATTTATCAATTTTGGCCCAAGACGAATCAAGTCTAGGATGGCTGAGATTTTTGAACAAGATGATAACAATCATGGGATGCTAATGTTCTGGGGTAATGGAATGGCATGAGATTTCATCATTGAAATTTTGTTTTTGCCCCCTCTTGGGCTCGTTCGTTTATTATTTTTTTATTAAGGCTCCATTTCTTTCGACGTTAAAATGGACGTAAAATTTGCTTTATGTTGTAGAAATGAACATAAAACAAATTTTACGTCCATTTTTACGTCGAAAGAAACAGGGCCTAAGAAAAATTCATCTCTTTGAAAAAATGACACTTACTTTTTATGTAGTGCATATGGTTCTTGATGGGAACCAAAATATCTTTTTTTTAATTGGGTGTGAAATACCTTCTGCGATGGTCCCTAGCAAATCCCTTTTTAATTTAGTACAATCATTTCTAGATGGAAATAGAACAACTTTCTTCTATTGAAATAGGAGAATTGACATTCAAATATGGTGATGTACATAAAGTTCTAATATGTCCTCTTAAAGACTTTTCAAGCCATACCAGTTAGACAATGCATGATGTTTACTGAGAAATTTATATTCCCTCTTGGAAGTGAACTTCTACTCGGAGGTGCCTTTTTTTTGTTTTTTCCAAAATGTAGGATACATATATGGATACAAGTATCCCATACCATGAATTAGAACACAAGACGTGCAGTCGTGCATAAATAAAATACTGAAAACTTAATGAGATTTTTTAACATAGGTGGAATTAATAATTTTATAACTTTGGTGGAATTAATAATAAATGTAGGATACATATATGGCTACAAGTATCTCATACCATGAATTAGAAGACACGACGTGCATAAATAAAATAGTAAGAACCTAATGAGATTTTTTTAACCTAGAAGGTGGAATTAGTAATAAGTTTAAAATAGGATCTCTAAAGCTAACATAGTCAACATTATGATTGGAAATACGTGACGCAAATAATAAAAAAGCCTGATAGTTCATTTGAAGAGAGTGACATATGTTTGAAACAAAATATTGTGACCAATATAAGTATCACTATCATACCATGTCGGACACGATACGTTGTGCCTTCACAAGTATCTTGGTGTCAGGGTTTATACAAGCCTTTCTCGTCCTTGTATGTGTGCATAAATGTGTTTGTATTTCCAACCTATTTATTGAAGTAGAAGAATGAGAATGTCGTAGGGAAGTTGACGTTCTTACTAAAGGAGATTTGTGTTGAGAATAGTGCTTGTAAGAGTTATAGTTGTTGGAGGTTATAGTAGTAGAGGGGGAGAGTGGAGAGAAGAGAGGGAGAGAGAAATATGAGTGAGATTCTCTCAACACTATTTGGTGGCTGAAAGGGGATTTGACGACTCAATGGAGACTCTTTGCAATAACACATATATGCCACCTTTGTACTAGCTAGCATTTGGGGCCTTTGACAATAGTATTTTACTTGGAAAAAGAAGTATCAAGAAAATTATTTATTTAAGAAATAGATCAATTTTGATCACCTTGTTGATGTATCAGATTTCTACCATGATTGTAATTTTAAAGTCTCTAGTTATTTTGTTCCTAAATGTTTCCTAGCTATTTGATGACTCGATAAAGTTCTATGTTGTTTAATTGCCTTCTTGTTTTATTTGTATCTAGCTGTAGTTACACTGCATAATCCTTTTTGCCAATAGTATCACAATATGCTTACCTTAGTATTGTGGATATTTTGCCTTGTGCTTACCTTAGTATCGTTGATACTATTGCTTTGTCTTGAATTTACCATCAATGGAAGACTCTACTTAAAGCAATAAGCAATAACATCTTGGAACTATTACGATTAACATATATCTAGATGTTCATTTCATCAAAGAAAATTCAAAAGAATAAGTTATTCCTTTTTAGTTGCTATTTGATACGGAATGTGCCTTCAAGGATCTGAATGCAGAGAAAAGCTTCATCCGATATCTTTCCTCGGCTTCTATTGTTTCCTGAGGGTACCACAACTAACGGGAGGGTCCTTATCTCGTTCCAACTTGGTGCATTTATTCCTGGTTTTCCAATTCAACCTGTGGTTGTTCGCTATCCCCATATCCACTTTGATCAATCTTGGTAGGATTCTTTTCTTATTTGGCACAACGTTTCTTTCAATAATGTTTCAAAAATTTTCTCTAATTCTTTGGTTCATTTGATGCCATTTATCCAGGGGCAATATTTCTTTGGCGAAGCTCATGTTCAGAATGTTCACCCAATTTCACAATTTCATGGAGGTACATCTGCTCCTGCTATTTATTTGGTTTTTGCTGTTTCTTATAAGAATTCATGAATGTGCGGGTGATGTTGTCACCTTTTCATTTTCTGCTCTTCGGCCCACTGCACAAATATCACATTTACGGTGATTGGAGCTGTTGATTTGGTGAGTACCATGTGATGGCCCTATTATGACCTTAACTGTTGATAAATGGGAACCTTTAAAGTTTTTCCTATTTAATACTGGCCATGAATGAGTGGCTAGGATCTTAAGTTCGCCATGGGACCTGCGAACAAAATATGGATCAAGGGGTGCGAAGGTTAATAGTAGTGATTGAAAATTCAAGATATATTAACTTTTTAATGTTTGATCCGGAAGAAAAGTCTTCAATCCTTATTAACGTAGGTATACACTACAAAAATTAGTTCTAATTTTGTCCCTCGAGGGTAGGCCTATCTTCACAAATGCATACATAAATGTGTGTGCCTCATTTCATTATGTCAGGTTCAGGTAGCCGGGTATTAATATTTTAGTAAAGGGAACTTATTCTTGATTTAACAGGTAGAATACCTCCCTATTGTTGCTCCTCTGAAGAACAAAAAGGAAAATGCTGTTCATTTTGCTGAGCAGGTGAGTTATTGACTTGTACATTTTTATTACTCTTGTAATGTTAGTCAGTTGTTTGTTTTTAATTATCAAGAATATATTTGTATATTTCATATGATCGATTGACATTTTGGATGCATGGCATTTAAGTGATACGTAAGTGTTTATCATATCACGATCTAGTTAAATGTTTTTCTTCTTAATTTTACAATTAAAATTTTTTATTCGTGATTTGTGATTTTTTTTTCGTTGGCATTATTCTATCTTTTGTGAAATCCAGATGTTCTTATACTATTGACTTCATCTTATTAGAGGGTTATAGATGATCCAGTGTGCAGGTTGTTCTATTGACAACCGCGAACCGTGTTTTATCAGATACATTAGTCGTGCATTTCTGGTTGTTATACGTTAGCCATGTGAAGTTTATTTCATCTTCAGATTGCCATACTCTTAAATCTTAGGGGCTGTTTGGATACGTGGATTTTAGAATCCAGGTTTTAGTTTGAAAGTGGTTTAAAATTCTGGATTTCACAATCTATTTACCTGTATTTTAAGTAAGAAATTCAAGTTTTAGAAATCTCTCCCCCATCCTGAGATATCTAAAACCTGGAAACACGGAATGATCTCCTACTCTCTCGCTTGACGGAAAGAAGGGCGAGATATCTGAAAACGACGGACGGTTTCCTTCTCTCGTCTCTCATCCAGAATTTTGAGGAAATCCAAGATTCTAAAATCCGCGTATCCATACAACCACTTAATGTACCATTCCTTTACAAGTTATGTTGATACGATCTATATCTTTCAAATGATGTGATGAAGATTGTTTAGTGTTTGTTGTTTGAAGAACTGGTTGCACATTTATTTATGACTTACTGTTGTTTGCTGTATCTATAATATTCTACAAAGTGAACCCCTCACACTGTTTTTAGGGGGAGGAGGGGGGTGGGGGCAAATTAAAAAAATAAACCTGATTTCTGATTTACATTAGTGCAGCGACTGTAGTCCCCATGAGCCATGACCCCAACTCATACTCCTTATGTATAAAAAATCGGAACTTCACCCATAAGGCTGTAACCCCAACCTTTACACGTCTCCATTCTCCATCTCATAAAAAACAAGTACCTCCCTCTTCTTTCCTTTTCCAACCTATTATTTTGAAACTTATCAAAGAATATTGGAGATTCGTGAAGAACCTTTCTGGCATTATTTCTGTTCTATATGAATTTTGAATTCCTCCTCATTTATTTTGTTGATTCATTATGAAACTTACTAACAGATTTATGCTGTTCAAATTTGAATCCTTCCTCAAATATCTCGCTGAAAGCTACATAGTTCATTGAATAAGTAAAAGTTTTTCCAACAAAAAAAATTTCCTTCAAAAATGTTTTAGAGAGAGACTCGATTATTGACTCCATTGAATAAGTAAATCTAAGTGCACTGCATGACCATCTGTCTATAGTCGGAGCTGACTGATGAGCTATATACAAACTAATTGTTGATATCACGAGCGCTTTCCTAGGAATATGTTTTCCAACATCAGTATAGTGCATAGCTGCTTTCCCAACGATTCCTCACTTAGCTACTTCAATCATGTTAGCCCAAGGGTTCAACAAGTACTCCTATTGAATTGTTTTGATGATTAACAAACTAAATTTGTTTTAAAGGTTTTATACACTAATGATTTCCATTGGCAAAGTTATAATGTTCACAGTGTACCATCCTCAAGAGTGCATGACAAGGTTGAACTCAAGGTTGAACACGAGGTTGAACTCAAGCACAAGAATGGCAAATCAACTCAAGCATCAATGGAGTTGAGTGAAGACATGTCAAAGCCTCTACAAGGTGCCAACAAGATTGAAGACCAAGTAAATTTAGAATGTAAACGGTCCTCAATGTTTAGTCTAGGTCTATGGCACAAAGGAGAGTTAAAAATCAACCTAGATAGAATTTAATGGGTTTGTGAATGTTCATAGTGGTGTCTCAACATTGTTGGACCCTCATGACACTCCATTTATCTTGAAAAATCAAAGTTCCAAAAGCCCAAACAAAATCAGCAAAACATAAGGAAAATCTGCTGGCCGTAGGCTTCTCGGAACTCCGAGAATATTCTCGGAGCTCCGAGAAAATTCTCGGAACTCCGAGAATTGTTCCAGGTTCAAAAAATTAGCCGCTCGGAGCTCCGAGCCCGGAGTCCGAGACGACCGTTGGGGTGCGAATATTTTGTCTTTTTTTGTCCCCTCTATTTATATGAACTTAGGGACTCTTGGGTTTTCTACCTAAGGACATTACAAAGATTTCAAGAGCACAAAAAGTCATTTGTTCTCCTTCTCTTGAAGATCTTCACTCTCCATCTCTCTCTTGTGCCATTTACCTTAGATTATTCTTGAGAGACCTTAGGACCTTCACTTGTTCAATCTTGTTCTTGTGAGAGTGAGTGAGCTTTACCTTAAATTAGCCTATCTAGAGGCAAGCAAGCTTTTTCATTTCATCTTCTTTGTATTTGGCACAAAGGGCGCCGTAGAAGACCCTTGGAGCGTAGAGCTCGATTTGTACAAGGCGGAAGGAACGCCGTATTTAAGTTCCTTGGAGAAGATAGTGGAATCCTCAAGGAGAGTAACTTGAGAAGAGTGGAGTAGGTCTTGAGATAAGACTGAACCACTATAAAAATCTTGGTGTCAAAGCTTCTTTGCCTCTTCACCTCTTCTTGTGTGGTAAGTTTTCACTATTGCTTTGAATACTATTTTTGATTTCCTATTCAATCTAAAACTAGTGCAATCTAAGTTTTCAAAATTCTTAAAATTTGAAAAGAAACCCAATTCACCCCCTCTTGGGTTGCTAAGTGGAATTTCACTTGGTATCAGAGCTTAGGCTCTTACATAGGAATTCTCTTTGAAAACCTACAAGGGAAAGATTCAAATGGCAACCTTTTCTCATAGCAATGAGGGGCAATCCACCACTAGACCTCCCTTCTTCAATGGCTCAAACTATCCATATTGGAAAGCTAGAATGAGAGTGTTTTTAAAATCTTTGGATTTTGATGTTTGGAGAAGTATCCAAAATGGATATAATGAACCTAGTGTTGATATGGAACTATGGGATGAAAATGAAAGAAGAGAATCCACTATCAATGCAAAAGCAATGAATGCCTTGATTTGTGCCTTATCTCCCGAGGAGTTCAATCGAGTTTCTACTCTTGAAACCGCTAAGGAGATTTGGGATATGCTAGAGGTAGCTCATGAAGGGACAAATCAAGTGAAAGAGTCCAAGATGAATCTTCTCTTTAGAGAGTATGAGCTATTCATGATGGACCCAAATGAAACCATTGCCGAAATGCATACTAGGTTCACAAACATAACAAATGGGTTGAGATCCTTAGGTAAACAATTGTCTAGCAAGGACTTAGTTACCAAAATACTTAGGTCTTTACCTAAAGATTGGGATCCCAAGGTCACCGCCATTGAAGAAGCAAAAGACGTATCAAAAATGGGCTTAGAAGACTTAATAGGTTCCTTAACAACTTATGAAATGATTTTAAAAGGAAGAGAAACCTTAAACAAACAAAAGGAAGATACAAAAAGGAAAGGAATAGCTTTCAAAGCAAGAGTTGAGAGTGAAGAGGAAGAGAGTGAAGAAGACACACAAGACGATCTTGCTCTCTTCACCAAGAGATTCAAGAAATTTCTCAAATTCAAGAAAGGAGGCAACTCTAGCCAAGGAAGAAATAGACCCTCAAACAAAGAGGAGATGAGATGCTATAAGTGCAACAAGGTTGGTCATATACGGCCAAATTGCCCACTCATCAACAACAATGACAAGGATAGGAAGAATAGAAGACATGGCAAAAAGGCTTTGTGTGCGGCGGCTTGGGATGAAGGGAGTGCTTCATCCGGAAATGAATCCAACGGAAAGGATGAAGATGACCTTTGCTTCATGGGACTCGCCGATGTAACACAAGACATCTCCTTATCCGAGGTAAATGATGTTGATGATTTATCTCATGAATTCTCTAATGATGAACTAATTTTTGCTTGTGAAAAACTTCATGAAAATTTGGATTTACAACTCGCCAAAAACAAAACAATGAAAAAGTCCTTACAAAATGTCACTAGGGATTTTGGGTTCATGAAAAAGGAATTCGATTTGCAAACCAATACAAGTGAAAAATTGTTTTTGGAAAACAAAGCTTTGAATGAAGAAGTAGACAAATTAATCTTTGAAAACAAAAGCTTAAAAGAAGAAAATGAGAAACTTATTTTGAAATGCAAAGAACTTGATTTGACATTTAAAAAATTCTCATGTGGCAAAAATAAACTAGATGAAATTCTTGAAAATAAGCTTGTCTCTCTAGAAAAAAATGGTCTTGGTTACCAACCCTTTTCTAAAGGAAAAGCCTCATTCAAAAATAAAGCTATAGGAAATTTCTCCTACATCCATGCTAACACTAGTGCCTTTATTCCCACTTGTCACTATTGTGGTAGAATAGGACACTTAAGGTTTGCATGCAATGTTAAGAAATCAAAAGCAACAAAATTTATGTGGGTTAAAAAGAATGAGCTTTATGATGTTGCTAACCTTGAAGGACCCAAGAAAAAGTGGGTACCTAAAACTTCAACATGAGCTTTGATTCTTGTAGGTGTGCTTGAAAGGAAAACCCTCAAAGGACAAATGGTTTTTGGATAGCGGTTGCTCAAGGCACATGACGGGAGATGTAAGCAAGTTCGCCTTTGTCACCATGAGTCATCAAGGAAATGTCACCTTTGGGGATGATACAAGAAGCAAAATCCTCGGTGAAGGTACCATTAAAATTAAGGACATTAAGGTTGAACATGTTTTGCTCGTTGACGGTCTTTCATTTAATTTAATAAGCATTAGTCAACTATGTGATCTTGGTCACAAAGTTCTTTTTGAAAAAGATAGATGTAAAATTTTGAATTCCAAGAATAATGATGTTGAATTTGTTGCATATAGAGATGGCAATATGTATTCATTAGCATTAGAAGACCTTGAAAATCAAAACATCCAATGTCTCTCCGCCATGGATGATAACCCTTGGTTATGGCATAGGAGACTTGGTCATGCTCATATGGATTTAATTTCAAGATTATCTTCTAAGAATCTTGTGAGAGAGTTACCTAAACTCAAATACATTAGAGATAAAGTTTGTAGTGCTTGCATTCATGGAAAACATGCTAAAAACTCTTTTAAACCCATAAGTGTATTATCTACCTCTTGTCCACTCCAACTCCTTCATATGGACCTATTTGGTCCCATGAAGACTAGTAGTAGAGGAGGAAGTAGATATGTATATGTGATTGTTGATGACTACTCTCGATTCACTTGGGTGTTATTCTTAACTAGTAAAGATGAAACCTTCAAGAAATTTGTCAACTTGTGCAAGCGAATTCAAAATGAACAAGGGGTTTTCATAAATGAAATTAGAAGTGATCATGGAACCGAGTTTGAGAACTTTGAGTTTGATACCTTTTGCAATGAAAATGGAATCAAGCACAATTTCTCGGCTCCAAGAACTCCCCAACAAAATGGGGTAGTTGAAAGGAAAAATAGATCTATTATTGAAATGGCTAGAACTATGTTAAATGAGCACAATGTTCCAAGAAACTTTTGGGCGGAAGCCGTTCACTCGGCTTGCTATATTTTAAATAGAGTGCTCATTAGACCTCACCTTAACAAAACACCTTATGAACTATGGAGTGGAACACCCCCCAAAGTTAGCTATTTCAAAGTCTTTGGTTGTAAATGTTTTATATTAAACATGAAAGACACCTTGCATAAGTTTGATTCAAAATCCGATGAAGGTATCTTCTTAGGCTATTCAACCCATAGTAAAGCCTATAGAGTCTATAACAAAAGAACTCAAATTGTGGAAGAATCCGTGCATGTCAAATTTGACGAGTCATTTGAACCTCCTAATGTCATTAATGAAGATGATGATGGTGTCAATCTTCTAGAGCCTCTTAGTCAAGTAGAGTCCATTGTCCAACCCTTAGAAAATCTTAATTTAGAAGGTCAACCTATAGAAGAACTTGAAGTAGAAAGTCTTCCTAAACATAGTAGAATCATGTCTAGTCACCCCTCTACTCAAATCATAGGTGAAACCTCACAAGGAGTTAAGACAAGATCTCACTATAAGAATGTTTGTGCCAACATGGCCTTTATCTCCCAAATAGAACCCAAGTCCATAAAAGAAGCTGAAAAGGATGAATTTTGGATGATTGCTATGAATGAGGAACTAAACCAATTTGAGAGAAACCAAGTATGGAGGTTAGTTCCTAGGCCTAGTGATCACCCGGTTATTGGGACTAAATGGGTGTTTAGAAACAAACTCGATGAGCATGGAGATATTCAAAGGAATAAAGCTAGATTGGTAGCCCAAGGTTACAACCAAGAGGAAGGTATCGATTATGATGAGACCTTTGCTCCGGTTGCTAGATTGGAAGCCATAAGGATGCTACTTGCATTTGCATCCCATAAAAACTTTAAGTTGTATCAAATGGATGTGAAGAGTGCATTCCTAAATGGGTATATTATGGAGGAAGTTTATGTTGAACAACCTCCCGGTTTTGAGGATTTCAAATACCCTAATCACGTATATAGGTTGGACAAAGCCTTGTATGGTCTAAAGCAAGCTCCTAGAGCTTGGTATGAGAGGCTTAGCTCCTTCCTATTAGAGAGTGGCTTTCAAATGGGCACGGTTGACAAAACCTTGTTTATTAAAAGAAAAGGAAAAGATATGCTTATTGTTCAAGTCTATGTAGATGATACAATATTTGGTGCTACCAATGATAAGATGTGTGAAGAATTCGCACAATCCATGCAAAAAGAGTTTGAGATGAGTATGATGGGAGAGCTTACCTATTTCCTAGGACTTCAAATCAAACAATGTAAAAATGGAATTTTCATCAACCAAGAGAAGTATACTAAGGAACTCCTTAAGAAATTTGGCATGGATAGCTCTCAAATCAAGCCAACTCCTATGAGCACTTCCACCAAATTAGAAAAGGATGAAAGTGGGAAACCGGTTGATGAGAAAAAGTTTAGAGGAATGATAGGAAGTCTATTATATTTGACCGCTAGTCGGCCGGATATAATGTTTAGCGTGTGCATTTGTGCTAGGTTTCAATCGGGTCCTAAAGAGTCTCATTTGAGTGCCGTTAAGAGGATATTCAAATATCTCAAAGGAACTCCTTCTTTAGGATTATGGTATGAACGATCGAATGAATTCAATCTAGTAGGATTTTCGGATGCCGACTTTGCCGGTTGTAGAATTGATAGAAAAAGCACAAGTGGCACTTGTCAATTTCTAGGAAGGTCTCTAGTGTCCTGGTTTAGCAAAAAAAAAACTCGGTAGCCTTGTCTACAACCGAAGCAGAATACATTGCGGCCGGCGCTTGTTGTGCACAAATCCTATGGATGAAGAACACTCTCATGGACTATAATCTTGCATTTAGTAATGTTCCAATCCATTGTGATAATACAAGCGCCATCAACTTGACAAAAAATCCAATTCAACATTCTAGGACTAAGCACATAGAGGTAAGGCATCATTTCTTAAGAGATCATTCTCAAAAAGGGGATATTGAAATTAAGTACATCCACACCAATGAACAATTGGCGGATATCTTCACAAAACCCCTTAATGAGGATCGATTTTGTGACCTTAGGAGTGGACTCAACATTTGGAGTCTAGATCAAATGAAAGAGTTTGCACATGAAGCATGAATAGAAGACATAATTATCTTTGTATATATATATCTCATATTTTGATTGTGACTACATGGTTTTTGATGATCCAACCCTAACTCTAAAAATCACTCAATTGGTACCCATAGCCCACTTCATTTCAAGGGGGAGTCGGTACTATCACCCTAAATTAAGATACTTAAAACTTTGGCCTTGCGCCATCATCAAAACCCTCGGAAAGTCATCTATGTTCATGCATTGGATCATGATTGGTTAAGTTGCAACTCAAAATATCACATGTAACTCTGTTCTCCTCCCATTCAAAAAAAAAAAAAAAAAAAAAAAAAAAAAATTCTCGGAACTCCGAGATTTTGTCTCGGAACTCCGAGGAAATGAACAGAGGGCTCTGGAACGTTTCTCGGAACTCCGAGAAAATTTCTCGGAACTCCGAGATTTCTTCCAGGCTTCTCGGAACTCCGAGAATCGGACAGTAGAAAAATAAAAAAATTGCGTGTGTTCTCGGAACTCCGAGAAAATTTCTCGGAACTCCGAGAAAATTTCTCGGAACTCCGAGAATCGGACAGTAGCAAAACCAAAAAACGCGTGTGTTCTCGGAACTCCGAGCCTATTTCTCGGAGCTCCGAGAATCGGTCCAGGAGCGTTAAAACCCCTGGATCCGGTTCATTTTTTCATTTTCTCCTCTCCCCTTTCCCTCTTCCTTCCCTTTCTTCTCAAATCCTACCTCCATTTTCGTTCTTTTTCTTCCTTTTTCAACTTCCACAACCCCTTTTCCTCCTTCAAACCATTTCCTTTACCTCTCTTCTTCCTACCAACCCATTTTTCTTCTTCAAACCCTAAAATTTCTCCTTTTTTTCGTTTTTCTTCTTCTTCCTTTCTCCCATTCTTCTATTTTCTTCCATTCTAGGGCTATTTCCTTGTTTTTAAACCCTTATCCGTCTCTATTTCTCTATTTTTCTCTATTTCTCTCTATTTCTCTCTATTTCTCTTATTCTCCTTCATTTTAGGGCTATCTCTCTACTCACATTTCTTCTCACAATGCCTCCCAAAACCAAAAATCTCAACATTGGAGGCTCCTCCCAAGCTGCAGACCCTGAATACTTTCCTGAAGAAGTTCCCGAGGAAGAAGGGCCTTCTCGGAAGAAGGCAAAGGCAAAGGCTGTAGCGGCTGAGGTTGTGCCTAACTCATTTTTTACTGGGGATAAAGCCAAGAAACTCTGGGCCGACATCGGCACTAGGGGCATCCTCACCGGCAGGTACATTGATCCTCCTGTCCTTCAAAATTTCGACTTACAGGCCAAATTTGATGCCCTTCACTGGACATCCATCCTACACCTCAATGAACCAGTATACCCTCGATTGGTGCGTCTCTTCTACGCCAATCTCACAATTTCTCCTTCCTTCTTCAAAATTGAATCCAAAATCAAGAAAACAGTGATCAAACTCAACTATCACACCTTTGCCACTCTTCTTGGGATCAGCTTTGATGGCCTCACCCACTATTTCTGGCCGGAAGATGGGACCCATTCACTTGATGATATCGATCATGACACGGTCTATGGTAGGATTACGCGGAACTACCACTCTGGTATGCCCGTCCAATCCGCCGACCTCATTCCGGTAGCACGTATGCTTCACAACTTTATGTACCACATCTTCATCCCTCGTGGTGGGATGCGTGAAGCCCTCAGACCCTTAGAGGCCTATCTTATCTACAGCATTCTCGAGGGCCGCCAGCTTTGTCTGCCGTACATCATGTTTCGCTACATGTTTCAGACCCCTGGCCGCTACCGCTCTTCGTTGCCCTATGGCATGGTCCTCACCCGTGTCTTCCGTCACTTTGGCATCACCTTGGATGGTGAACTGACCATGACTCCGACTGCCCCGTTTGATGAGCAGACCTTTAACCGAATGGCTTTGAATCAAGTCGCGGTTGACGATGCTCCTGCCGCTGAAGGCGGCTACGAAGCCGCTGCTCAGGCTGCACCGGCCCCGCAGCCATCACAGGATACATCTTCATACTGCACTCGCCAGGATTTGGCTCAGATGCAGGAGGCTATTGAACGATCCATGGCCTCACAATTTGCGCAGCTATCTACCCATGTTGACTCTGAGATCTCTGCTCGCTTCCAGACCATGACTACCCATGTTGATGAGCAGTGGGCCGCTTATTATCGCTACCTCTCCGGTGACCAGTGGGGCCAGGCACCGGGCAGCTCTTCTCATCAGCCACCGCCTCCTCCGCCTCAGTAGATGGCTCGAGTTCTCTGATGCTCAGATCTCTATTTCTATTCGGTGTATCTATCTGTTTCTGTTGTGTATCGATAGTCTTTGGACTATACGCTGGTTGTATGGATCTTTTTTTTGGGATGTTTTAGGTTTATCTATATCTGTCACCATTATGCTGTGTCATGAATGCTATGTATGCTGACTGATTGTATGCACTTTTCTGTATGCCATTTCACATCCTCTATATATATCTCTATGTTTCATTCTTTTTGCTTGCATACCATGTATTATGCCTACTCTCTTTATCGCATTTCACGTTACTTGTTCATTTGCTCTCACCTACCCTCACTCCTTTTGTTCCACCTTTTTGGTGATGACAAAAGGGGGAGAATATTTGAGCTCCCAATGCATATATTAAGGGGGAGCAAAGCTCTATGCTTAAAATGTTGCAATCAAATTTTCATCCTTAAAGTAATGCCTTAAATGTTCAATTAAATCAAACTCTTAGGGGGAGCCCAAAGTGTTTTATTCATCCCTAAAGGGGGAGCTCCTACCCTAAAACAAATTATGTTTGTCATCATCAAAAAGGGGGAGATTGTTAGCCCAAGGGTTCAACAAGTACTCCTATTGAATTGTTTTGATGATTAACAAACTAAATTTGTTTTAAAGGTTTTATACACTAATGATTTCCATTGGCAAAGTTATAATGTTCACAGTGTACCATCCTCAAGAGTGCATGACAAGGTTGAACTCAAGGTTGAACACGAGGTTGAACTCAAGCACAAGAATGGCAAATCAACTCAAGCATCAATGGAGTTGAGTGAAGACATGTCAAAGCCTCTACAAGGTGCCAACAAGATTGAAGACCAAGTAAATTTAGAATGTAAACGGTCCTCAATGTTTAGTCTAGGTCTATGGCACAAAGGAGAGTTAAAATCAACCTAGATAGAATTTAATGGGTTTGTGAATGTTCATAGTGGTGTCTCAACATTGTTGGACCCTCATGACACTCCATTTATCTTGAAAAATCAAAGTTCCAAAAGCCCAAACAAAATCAGCAAAACATAAGGAAAATCTGCTGGCCGTAGGCTTCTCGGAACTCCGAGAATATTCTCGGAGCTCCGAGCTCGGAACTCCGAGAAAATTCTCGGAACTCCGAGAATTGTTCCAGGTTCAAAAAATTAGCCGCTCGGAGCTCCGAGCCCGGAGTCCGAGACGACCGTTGGGGTGCGAATATTTTGTCTTTTTTTGTCCCCTCTATTTATATGAACTTAGGGACTCTTGGGTTTTCTACCTAAGGACATTACAAAGATTTCAAGAGCACAAAAAGTCATTTGTTCTCCTTCTCTTGAAGATCTTCACTCTCCATCTCTCTCTTGTGCCATTTACCTTAGATTATTCTTGAGAGACCTTAGGACCTTCACTTGTTCAATCTTGTTCTTGTGAGAGTGAGTGAGCTTTACCTTAAATTAGCCTATCTAGAGGCAAGCAAGCTTTTTCATTTCATCTTCTTTGTATTTGGCACAAAGGGCGCCGTAGAAGACCCTTGGAGCGTAGAGCTCGATTTGTACAAGGCGGAAGGAACGCCGTATTTAAGTTCCTTGGAGAAGATAGTGGAATCCTCAAGGAGAGTAACTTGAGAAGAGTGGAGTAGGTCTTGAGATAAGACCGAACCACTATAAAAATCTTGGTGTCAAAGCTTCTTTGCCTCTTCACCTCTTCTTGTGTGGTAAGTTTTCACTATTGCTTTGAATACTATTTTTGATTTCCTATTCAATCTAAAACTAGTGCAATCTAAGTTTTCAAAATTCTTAAAATTTGAAAAGAAACCCAATTCACCCCCTCTTGGGTTGCTAAGTGGAATTTCAAATCATGACCACATCTAACATGCCTAATTAGTGATCACTATAGCTCAACCCCTTAATTAATGAAGTGTCATCTAAGGCACAAGGGTCACCTACATACCAACTGTCTACTTGATACCAGGATCAATCTTGTACATATAGTTAATGGTCTCTAGCATGTTCTTGTGACATACAATGTGGTGTACTTCTGGAAAGCTTCAATCAATTCTAAAGTAGGTGTATTGTTGCATAATTACACCACGAAGACAAGTGTTCATCGACTTGGGTGATTTATCTAATATCAGACATCTTATCCTCATCATAGACAGGCTAAAGGTATCATCATTATCTTCTGATGACTCAAGACAGGTTTATGCCTAATATGGGCACACCATACTCAGATACTATCGTTTTTCTTCAATGTTTTCATAATAATGGCGTTTGCTTTTTTTAATCATTAAATATTTTGACACAAGAACTGAGTAAAAAGTGGATATGCCAGATTTTGTACACTATACATCTCTACCTGTGGAATTTGCTTCCTTTAATTCTCCTGCTCTAGAGCCCTTTTTTCCCTTACAAACCATTTCCAATGGGATGCAACTACCACATGTACCCATTTCCATTTGCCACGCCTGTCCAATTTGTAATCTTTTGAATATCCAAACATTTATGATCCTATAGAAAGTAGAATCATCCATAGTCCATGTTCTTGTCAAGCAGAATCCTGTTGATCTTTGTGGAACTACAAATTACTCCAAAAGCTTAAGCTGTTGGAGATGGCGTTATTTAATCTTTTATACTTTAAAGCTCCCCCTCACGTGTGGCCCGTCCTTTTAGGGTTGGCCTACATGTGGCACATGTGGCCCCTCTTTTGGGTTGGCCATTCCAATTGGATTTTTAATATCAAGGAGGTTTTGAACCAAGGACCTTTGCTCTCATACCATCTGGAACTACCAATTACTCCAAAAGCTTAAGCTGTTGGAGATGGCGTTATATAATCTTTTATACTTTAACAATCTTTATGCTCTTCTATGGCAGTTGATATGCACTTCTCTTTTCTGAAACATTATAGACTACTTTCTTCAGCTACATGTGACCAACATGGTTATTTACATTGTCAGCTAAAAGGTCATAATTTTTCTACTAGCAAATGCTAGAAACCTTCACACAAAGGTTTCTAGGTTAAATCTTTGTGCACCCCTTGAGGTGCATGGAACAACCTGTTCCAGTGCACTAGAACCCCCTGAACTGCTACAGATCCCATTGTTCACTTAAATGGATGAGCAAAGATCAGCCTTTGATCTTCACACAAAGGTTCTTGCCCATGCTTCATATTGATTGGAGATAATATTAATGCTGATGGCAGGGAGGAAATAATTAACATCCCGAATTGACATTCACAATTATCTATGGTTAATCTGTGGCTTTTAAAGTGAGCCGGCAGGAGCTGAATTGGTATTAATCTAACTTTTATGTCATTTGATGAAATATTGAAGTAGAAGTTATATTTTAATGTTGCATTGTTAACTATTTTTAATATCTAAATTTAACTATTCTATAGGACAGTATACTTATTTTGGAAAGTGTAAATTTGTTAGTTCATATCATCATCTGATATTTTGCAGACTAGCTATGCCATAGCAAGTGCACTTAATGTTGTACAGACATCTCATTCCTATGGGGACTTAATGCTTCTCACAAGAGCTTCAGAAATGAAACAAGTGAGAACTTCTAGCTTAAAATTTAGATTGGCATTTTCAACTTATATTGCATTTAACCATTCCAAAAAAAAGAAAAAAAGAACTTATATTACTTTTAAAATTAGATGCTTATTGTCAATTGTTTCTTATACTTATTCTATTAGAATGCAGTGAGTTTTACTTGTGGCTGCCATCCAGTTATCCACCAGAATTTCAGTTTGGACCAAGTGGCCCCTAGAATGATATAATTACCCTTAAAGACGTTGCAGTGTAAAGATTCTGCCTACCAAAACAATCCCACTCTCCTAACTGAATTAGCCTGGCCTGCAGTTGACCTCTGAAGAGAGCATTAAAATGCTTGTCAATACCTCGTGTTTACCAGTTTTCTTCTAAATCTGTTATTGTCAAGTTAATGCCATTATTCTGCACAATTTTGTTAGGGAAATGTTATCAGCACTACTGTATTTTGATGAGGGCACTTCTCACTTTATTAGAAGTACGGTATGGCCGACACCATATGATGATCCTAACCGTCCATTAGATGGGCCACAGCCTAAATAGGTTGTGTCCCAAAAATCATTTCCATAGGTTCATCCTAACCCTCAGATCTGAATGTTAGAAGTTTGATCCTAACCCTCTATAGATCGGAGGGTTAGGATCAACCTATGGAAATAATTTTTGGTGCACAACTATTTAGGCTGTGGCCCATCTAATGGATGGTTTGGATCATCCTATGGTGCGGACCATACCATTCTTTTAATAGAGTGAGGAGTGCCCTCATCAAAATACAGTAGTGCTGATAACATTTCCCTTTTGTTATCTTTAAAGTTTGATGTACTTTGCCCTCCTTTTATTCATATGTTATTTACAGGATCTTGCAACCTAGACATTTTTAATAATTCAGTTCCAAAATTGTTCTGTTAATGATAATATTCATAATTAATTTCTTTTTGCTTTACAAAATAATATATTTTGCTGTCTTTAATGTTAATGGTGATAATATTCGTGCTTTATTTCTTGTTTATATAGTTAGATACAGAGTTTCGTTCATGAAAATTGACTTGTCTTTGTTTATTATCTTCATATGCTATTCTTATTATGTTTTGCAGGACAGGGCCTCAGATTATTTGGTTGAAATGGCTTGGGCAGAAAGTGTGAGTCTTCAAGTGTATACCTTTGAATCTTTCTGTTTTATTTTGTTAACATCTGAATTGAGACAGGAAGACAGATTAATGTGTGGTAGAAATGTTCTTTACACACACACACACACACACACACACACACACACACACACATATATATATATATATATATATATATATATATATATATATATATAGTAGGTACTCCCTGGAGTAGATAACTTATCTACTCCCTAGCTTAAAATAACAGTTGAGGCCACATTGTTTGGGTGATCTAAAGCATTTATTTGATGGGCCCTCACATCAACAGGGTGTGCCAAAAAAATCAGCCCGATAGGATCATCCTAACCCTATGAACTGTGGAGGCAAAAATGGACGTGTATAAACCTGCACAAATCTGTCCATTTTTTGCCTCCACAGTTCATAGGGTTAGGATGATCCTATCGGGCTGATTTTTTGGGTACACCCTATCTATGTGAGGGCCCATCAAATGAATGCTTTGGATCACTCAAACAATGTGGCCCCAACTGTTATTTTAAGCTAGGGAGTAGATAAGTTATCTACTCCAGGGAGTACCTACTCTTCTCTCTCTCTCTCTCTCTCTATATATATATATATATATATATATATATATATATATATATATATATATATAGGCTTTGCTAGGGTCCATCGCAAAAGGCATTTTGTGGCTGGTCTGTCGCATGTCAGACCAGCCACCTCATGAATGGAGACAACAGCTAGCAACAGACATGCAACAGACCAGCCACGAAAGGCCTTTTGCGATGGCCGCTAGCAATTCCCACATATATATATGTGTGTGTGTATGTGCGTGCGCGCGTGCGCACACACAAAGAAGTGTTGGATTGTTTTCATAGATACCTTTATCGTGAAATATAATCAATTAACATTATGGTTTTACTCTTCGACATTATGTAAAATATGAAATAGAAGAGTAAAACCATAAAATTTCTAAATTCCTCTTCAAGTTTGGGTGTTTATACAATGCATGTGCATATTTTTTCCAAAGAAAAAAAATATGACGGGTAGAACTACAAGTGGGGCTCACATGTTCAATGATCCAAACCATTTATCCTATGTTGCATCAGAACGGATACGAGTGTCGAAATCCGACACGGGCATCGGGTGTTGGATTCGGTAAACTTTGAAAAGAATGATTTGTGGATTCGCCAAAATATATTATTTGTTATAATATGATTATAACAAATAATATATTGAAAATTTAATAGGTTAAGTAGATACAATATTTTATTTTCATTTAAGAAACTTATTATTAGGATGGGTAAAACTCAAAATATGCGATAATTATGAAGTGGTGATGGTAGTATTCAGAAAGAAACAAATAAAAGAGATCTAGAAGTGTCTTAAAGAATCCTAAATTATTGAAATCCGAGACATGTCCGACATATTTAGAAGAATCCATGTAGCATGGCATTTATCTATTATGCCTTGCTATATGTGGGCCATGCATCAAGATCCACTCCCATTCAACGATTCTAGCCCCATTAAATTGCCAGTAAGAAAACGAAGAAGTAAAGCTTTGTATTCGCTGACAAAAATTTGAGAGTTGTATTCATCCAATGGGAGTGGATTTTGATGCATGGCCCATCCATAGCAACCATAGCAAGGCATAACAAGTAAATGGTTTGGATCATTGAACAAGTGTGCTTCAATTGTACGTTTGCTTGCTCATATTTTTCCTTGAAAAAATGTGCATCTTTCATATAAAAAACCCCCAAGTTGAGATGTGTTTTGCCTTGAAAGTTCTTCAGTAAGAATGCGTGCAACCTGTTCTATTGATTGACTATACAAAGACTTTATCTAACCTGCTTCAACTCAAAGTTTTGATTAGTCTCAATTTGACTTTATCTTCCATATATGCTACTTTGAAGCAGTGTTGCATGGATTCAGATTCACGTGTTGGGATCCGACACGGATTCAAGGTGTCGGATTCGGCAAACCCCCAAAAGTAGGACTCGGATTCGGTAATTTTTAAATAAAATAAAATTTTCATAATTATATATATATATATATATATATATATATATATAGTGTCTCTAGTCTCTCCCCTAGATAAGCTTATCTACTCCTCCCTTTAAAAAAACACAGTGTGCCCACGCTGTTTGGATGATCCAAAGCATTCATTTGATAGGTCCTAACATAGATAGGGTGTACCCAAAAAATCAGCACCAAAGGGTCATCCTAGAACTTCATTTTGTTGGGCAGACCGTGTCCAAAATGGACGCATATAAACGTGGACGTTTATATGTGTCCATTCTGGGTACCACAAGGCACCACAAAATGAAGTTCTAGGATGACCCTTTGGTGCTGATTTTTTGGGCACACCCTATCTATGTTAGGACCTATCAAATGAATGCTTTGGATCATCCAAACAGCGTGGGCCCACTGTGTTTTTTTAAAGGGAGGAGTAGATAAGCTTATCTAGGGGAGAGACTAGAGACACTTTCCTCTATATATATATATATATATATATATATATATATCTAATACTATATAGTAGAAGAGAAAATAAGAGAATTTTTTGTAGAATTACACATAACTTTTTTTGACTTTTTTTAACAAAGGCACCCATTCAACACACATATTTTCAATCCTACCCCCTCCTTTATGCTTTTTAACAAAGGCACCCATTGAAGCCACATAATTTCAATCCTACCCCCCTCCTTTATGCTTTTTTAATAAAATATCTATAGGGTGATCTTAACCATCCGATTTAAGGGGAACAACATATTATGGAAACCTCTATAGATTGGAGGGCTAGGATCAGCCTATGGAAATGATTTTTGGGGCACAACCTATTTATGCTGTGTTCCATCACATGGATGTTTTGGATCAATCTATGATGTAGTCCGTACAGATCTTTGTTGGCCCGTGCATCGCACGAAGTTTTTTACTAGTATATATATATATATATATATATATACATTCATGAAAAATTTGAGGGTGGAGGGTTGAGGCGAGTTTTGTATTAAGAGAGTTGAAGGAGGAAGGGGGATGATGTTTGAGGGTCGAGGCGCTAGGGTTTTTATTAAAAGAGTACGGGTTTTGCTTTCATATAAAAAAAAGTTAAGAAGAAAATATGTTTAAAGGGAAAATATATAAGATTCACATTTCAATAGAGACCGGTGAATCTGATTCGCCTGAAAAAAAGGGGATTCGTGCGAGACACGGCTACAACAAGAATCCGGGTGTGTCCCACGTGAATCCATGTCCGATTCGGATGCGGAGACGTGTTGACGCAGATTCGGCATAGGGGGGCAAAGAATCCATGCAACATAGCTTTGAGGTGATTCAAATTGAGCTTTGGTTATTAACACAGGTAACGTCTAAAGAAGGTTGCTTAAGATCTTTCGAAATTTGCTTAGCGAAGAAATTCTGTTGATGAGGCAAACTCTGCCTCTCCTTTACTCTTGCAAAATGATGTTCTCATAATTTCTTATAGCATGTTATATTCGATGATGCCTAGTCATTTTGTCTCAATCTTGAGAACTAGTAGACTCATTCGAAAAGGAAGAAGACTTAGAACTTGGTGGATCAAAATTCATTCTAAAACTAAATGCTAGCTAGAAGTCAGAATCCATCTTACATAATATAAAAACTTTTCTTTACTGGCCTGTAAAACGAATCACGAACGATCTTGGACTACCCACTGCTACCAAACAAGTTTTGCTTTTCTAGCCCATTGGTAGAGCTTTCCAATAATAGAGTGGTCTTTACACGGGGACATAGGTCTTCCAATTACACATCCAACTGTGAGCCATCTGAGGTGAAGACATATATTAGGCACACATACCAAAACTTTTGCAATTTTCTTCAGAGCATTTTCATATTCCCATCCACTTACGAAAGATGGATGTATTCTATGAAAGTTCTCTTACTGAACCTCTGTTAAGCCTTGTGTTTGGGCCCAGAGATATGATTTCAATGTAACTCGAACAAGTCATTCAGTTGGTCCGACCATAAAATTAACCATATGGTTTGCATTTATCGTGTGCAGTTTGTCTACATTTAAGTTTTTAAATCATGTGCTACTGTTTTTTTTTTTTTAGAATTTCTTGATGGGCTATTCGCAAAGGCGTAGCATAACATTCAGATAATGATATGTTCTTAGATTCTTTATTGGATTAAAAGGGAACAATGTGAGGTTTGATTTCTTCTATTGCATTCTACAGGTATTCAACATAAGCTCACAGGAAGCTGTGGAATTTCTTGATACGTTTTTAGCTATGAATCCAGATTCCAAGTAAGCATTTGTCAAAATGATATCTTAGCATTTAATGGACATCTTCCCTCTTAATACTAAAATAACAGATTTAGTAGTGGAAATGCTGAATGTAATTTCTCGCTTTTGATCTCTCATTCTTTTTGTGCTTTAATATTTGTTTAAATATTTAATTGATATACTAAATTATTTTTTCCTTGGGCTCTTGGACAATGATGTGGCATGTATTGTCGGGGGGGGGGGGGGGGGGGGGGGTGTCCATGTTAACATGGTTTTAAATTTCCACCGAAACCGACACGAAACGACCGAAATGCGTCAACAAAAATCGTAAGTGTAATAGAGTTATACTATATCAATATGTATTATATAATTATATTTATATGAATTGCTTGTGGAATGTGGTGCATGTATCATGTATAAATATTTATATGAATTCCATGTGAAATACGGTCTGCTCATCATGACAGAGGGAGGGATGATGGATTTGAATTGCCTCGTAACTCTGTGGTATTGACATCGATTTGGGATCCTTGGTAGGATGATTGTTATACTATCTTTACACTATATTTGGTTACATTGTATGTCTTTTCTTTAACTTTAGAATTCACTTTATTGTTCTAGACATGAGCAATAGTGCATATCACTAGATGTTGAACGTTAAACTATTATAGATGATTCTTTTGCTTATGTGATGATTTCTATGTGTGTATTTGGGCTTATTCTATCATTTCTCGAAGTTGTATCTTAAAATTCTATTATTTGCATATATTTCCATGATTTTACAATATTTCCATCGAAATTTCTACTGAAACCGAAATGTTTCCGTTTCCATGATGAACGAAACCAAAGCACCTAAGGGCATGTTGAAATCAACTTTCATGTTAAGAGATTTAAAGTAAATCATACTTTAGAAAAAGGATACACAATGGAATTTGTTGAGGAGAAGAAAGAGGAGAAGAGAGTAGAGGAAAAGAGTGAGTTAGGGTATGCTCCCTCTCACTTATGTATTTATATAAAAGAGAGAACATAACAATGACCACTATGCCCTTAGGCATCTACATTACACACACATACATCTAACACTCCCCCTCAAGCTGGAATGTATATATCAAACATTCCTAGCTTGTTACAAATGTCGCTCAACTTCGCTTTGCTTAATGGCTTGGTCAACATAACCGCTAGTTGATCCATAGATCTAGTAAACACAATGCATATCTCTTCCTTCTGAATTCTACGGCAGATGATGTGGCAATCTACCTCAATGTGTTTAGCCCTCTCATGGAAGACCGGATTTGTGGCAATATGGATCGCAGGCTTATTGTCACAATATAACTGAGAAGGAGAGGAAGGAGGAAAGCCGATCTCTGATAAAAGGGAGAGTAACCAAATGAGTTCTCCACTTGTGTGTGCCATGGCTCTATATTCGGCTTCTGCATTGGATTTAGCTGTAACATCTTGTTTCTTACTTCACCATGACACCAGGTTACCTCCTACGAAGGTGCAATATCATGTGGTAGTTCTCCTATTAGCTGGAGATCCTGCCCAATCGGCATCTGTGAACCCTTCTATTTTCTAGTGACCATACTTCTTAAACAACAAGCCTCTTCCTGGAGCCCCTTTTAAGTACCTAACAATTTGAAGCATTGCTGCCCAATGTGAAGTACGAGGTGATCTCATATATTGGCTGACAACTCCAATAGCAAATGATATGTTCGGACGAGTAACTGTGAGATATATGAGCTTACCTACTAACCTCCTATACCTGCCAAGGTCATCTAATAGGTCTCCTTCTGGATCCATGGGAACATGAGCAGGTTTCACTCCGAGATAACCTGTCTCCTCAAGCAAATCTAATGTATTTCCTCAGAGAGAGAGAGAGAGAGAGAGAGAGAGAGAGAGAGAGATACCTTTGGTGGAGTAGGCTACCTCAATGCCAAGAAAGTACCTAAGATGGCCAGATCTTTGGTGGAAAACTCTTTCTGCAAGGTCTTCAGCTTTTGTACCCCCACTGAATCACTCCCAGTAATGATAATGTCATCAACATACGCTATCAATAGAACACAACCAGCCGCAGAGTGATGACTGAAGACAGAGTGATCAAGTGGACATTGCTTCATGCCAAGACGCATGACAACATCACTAAATCTCTCAAACCATGCTCTAGGAGACTGCTTTAGGTCGTAGATAGATATCTTCAAGTGACACACTGAGGATAATATCTCCCCCTGTGCAACATACCCAGGCGGTTGCTCCATATAAACCTCCTCAGTAAGCTCACCATGAAGAAAGGCATTCTTGACATCTAACTGGTGCAGGGGCTACCCTCGATTGATTGCGAGGGAGATGAGAACCTGAACAGAAGGGATCTTCGCTATTTGAGAGAACGTCTCTCTGTAATTAACACCAAAGGTACAGATACGGATCGGAACGGAGACTGTTTTGATTAGACTATTTCGAACACGGCCCCTAAGTACGCAAGCACGCGAGCGCGCAGGGAGAGGTTTTGATTCCTTATTCGAACGGGCATGACCGACCATATCGGTTGAGTCGTTGCGTTCGGCCCCTCGCCCTCACCCCGCTTGCCTCACTTCATTGCTTTGGACCCACGCACGAACGCAGCTGCTGGGTCGCCCCTTCTCTCCTAAACTTCCCCCGGTCTTCGGCCCGAGCTGTATGGGGCAGAAACTCGTTCCATGTACGGTTCGGAGGCTGAGCCCCACCCCAGCAGTAATGGTGCGGCTTAGGTCAACTAACACGAAGAAGATACAGTTCACTCAACGATTGCCTTTGGGCCTCGAACTTCATATGGGGAAGGAGCGTTGTTGTTTGCGAGGTCTCGATCATTTACATGGACCCACTTCTCATTCCATTTGTGGGAATTTGATGATCTATAAACCGTCCCTAATGAACGATCGTGAGTATAACCTTTGGCAACCAAGCGTGCCTTAAGGCACTCAACAGTCCCGTCAGGTAAGTGTTTGATTGCATAAACCCAACGTCAGCCTACGGGCCGAGCACCAGCAGGAAGAGGGACCAAGTCCCATGTCTGATTAGCCAGAAGGACCTCCATCTCAAGATCCATAGCCTCACGCCAACCTGGATGATCAAGAGCTGCTGACACTGACTGCGGTAAAGAGACAGAAGATAAAGAAGACACAAAACTACGGAACATAGGAGTGAGGGAATCATATGAAACAACAGAGGAAATAGGATGAGCAGTGCTATGAGAGGGAGTGCGGGAAGCAATGGGAGAATCTGTAATAACACCGAGAGGGAGGAGTAGGTACCTAAGAAGTGGTGGTCGTGATCTGTGGCTGAGATGGTGACGGCGCAGGCAGAGGGTGATGGGTTGCAGATTTCAGCTGTCGCTGATATGTCTTCGTAGGATCCGGAGGAGGAGCCTCAGGTACCTATAATGAAGAAGATGGCTCGCAAACAGGAAGAATCTCAGGTACCTGTAAAGGAGTAGGCGGAGAGGGATACTACAGGATCTGGAAGAACTGGAACATGAAGTGGGATGTCTGAATCAAGAACTGCAGGACTGCACTCATGAGGAGTGATAAAGGAAGACTCGGACTCAAAAAAGGTGACATCGACAGAGACAAAGGACCTACGCAAGCGAGAATTGTAACACCGATAACCTTTATGGGTAATAGAATAGCCGAGAAAGATACATCGTTCAGCCTGAGGGCCCAATTTATGTAGGCCAGGACCAAGGTTGTGGACAGAGCACACACAACCAAAGACCCGAGGGGTGAAAGGAAAAGGGTCATGCTGGGGATGTAACACAACGAATGGGGATGTTTCACCAAGGATTGAGGAAGGGAGACGATTGGAGAGGAAGCATGCAGTGAGGATGACATCACCCCAATAGATCTTAGGGACCCACATTTGAATGAGAGAATGAGAAGAGTGCGGGACCCATTGAGTAAAGATCTCAACTTCCGCTCATTTTGTTGGGAGGTGTGATCCCAGGAAGATTGGTGGAAGATGCCTCGAGTAGAGAAAATCATGAAAGCCATTAGATGTGGAAAAGTCCTCTCGAGCGTTATCAGTGCGCAAACATTTGATGGTGCAAGCAAATTGATTTGTAACTTCGGCATGAAAGGTGCAAAAAAGCAGTGAAAACCTCAGAGCGATCTTTAAGTAAACAAAGCCAAGTCATGCGAGAAAAATCTTCAATGAAGACAATAAAATATCTATATCCAAAAAGAGAGGTAGCCCGCGTGGGACCCCACACATCCGAGTGCACTAAATCAAAAGGGTGTGAGACCCGACGAACAAGCCTAGGAGGCCACACGATGGTGTTTTCCAAGTTCACAAGCCTCACACTGAAAAGACTGGAGAGGGGTAGAAACAATGGATGTCTGCCGTAGACGCTCTAGACAACGATGACCAAGGCGGTAGTGCCACTGATAGGCGTTGATGGAGCTGTGCAAAACGGCACTGGAAGGGCTATAGTCCAGATGATAAAGCCTATCCACCTCACGGTCCAAGCCAATCGTCCTCCTACTCGAGAGATCCTGAAACAAATAATAAGACGGATAAAATGAGACAGCAGTGAAGATGTTTAGTAAGCTGACTAACAGAAAGTAAGCTAAATGGGTACTTGGGAACACATAGGACAGAGATTAAGATAAGGCCAAGGCGGGGAGAGATGCTCCCAATACCATAGATGGGAGTAGTACTCCCATCAGCAAGAGTAATAGACTGAGAGTAAAGGGGGCGAAATGAACTAAGGGATGAAGAGGTACCTGTCATATGGTTCGACGTTTCAGAATCAATGATCTAGGATCTGGAGCTAGTGAGTAGAGAAGCAGGAGAGCTACCTGGCTGGGCAAAATCGGCACTCAGGGGTGGCTGACTGGCTGGTCAACATGAGGCGTTGGAACTCATCATAGTCAGTGCAAGAGAGAAAGAAACCATCAGCAAGGGCGGCTGAGTTGTGCTGGGAAGAAGAAGCCGAGGGATCTGAAGTGTCAAGAGCAGAAAGATGCGCTAATCAACCAAAACGAGGCTCAAGAGGCGGACGTAGCTCGAGATGAAGAGCATAGGAGTTGCCAAGATGATGCACAGACAAAGAGAACAATAGGGACAGGGGCAGCCACCTGTACCACGGCCTCCAGCAAAATCTCGGCCAACACCACGACCATTACAGCCAAAATCACGCCCACGACCACAGCCAAAGGTACCACCACCACCGGTAGCACGATCACCAGCATGATAGGCCGCTGTAGCAGAGCCATCAACATGGACAACAGGTAGAGAATCACCAACAAGGCACTGTGAGGCTCGTAAATATACCTTCTGGAGGGAATGCATAAACTGGAACCAAAGATCCGCTGTCGGAGATGCAGGAACTCAGGGTCCAATGTGTCGAGGAAGTGAACGATGCGAAGCTGATCCCGCTATTGTGCGGCAGTAGCCAAATCAGTCGTGAGGGGCATGAAAACATCCAACTGCTTACAGTGCGAGACAAACTGACTGTAATATGTGGAATGAGGAGTGTCACCACGCTGGAGATGCATCCACTGTGAATATGTGGCACAAATGCGAGCGAGGTTGCCAACTCCAGAATAGAGAACATCTGTATGGTCCCAAATCTGTTTGGAGGTCAGAAGGTGCATCATGGTGCCTGCAATCTGAGTGGTCATGCTCTACCACAGGAGAGTGCAAATAAGTGCATCATCCTGTTCCCACTTCCCATAAGTGGGATCAGCGGCAGAGGGAGGATCACGACGGATGAGATATACCCTACCCCTAGCAATGAGGTAGGTTTCCACGGCTACCTTTCTATTCAGGTAATTGGACCCATGTAGTTTTACTGTAGTCATCGGTGGGAATGAGCCATCCACCGATAAAGAATGGCTAGATGAAGAAGAAGCTGTAGGGGTGGAGGGACAGAGGTGTCAATGATGGGAGAATCCACAGAGAGAGAATAATAAGCTCAACCACAACAACGGCAAGGCACGAAGGGAAGAAGGGCCACTAGATGAGTCGATAAAGGAGACCACGGCTCCGATGAAAATAGTGATAATAAGGAGGCATGATAAGGCCTCTAAGACATAAAGATAGAAAATGAGTGACCAATGAGTCGGAGCTGCGGAAGGGATAAGGTAGGGCACGAATATGATTTAGGTCATGATAGGAGTAGACAGAATGAGGAGATCTGCTTTAACGGGTCAAAAGAGGAGGAATGAAGGGTTTTAACAACACAAACCAAAAAAAGGGTTTGGAAAGGTTTTACGGTGAGGAAAGAGGAAGATTGGGTGGCGGGATGGGTGGTTGGAGGGGTTGCGAGTGGAGGTGGGGCTGGGCGGGTGTAGAGGAGGTCGGGGTGACGGTTTGGGGCTGGTGGGATTGGTGGGGGGGGGGGGGGGGGGTTAGCAGGGAGTGGCAGGGGTAGTTGGAGAGACGGGAGAGGCCGGAAAGGATGCCGGAAGGGGTGAGGGGATGCCAAGGGGTCTCAGGAGGTAAGGCGGGAGTTTGCTGGAAGGGGTGAGGGGATGGGGCGAAGGTGGAGGTCTCTCGGGTGGCAGAGAGGGAAGGGCGGGGCCTGGGAGGTCGTGGGGGTGGGAGTAGAGAGGGAAGGAGTGGCGGGGTGGGAGAAGAAGGAGGAGGAGAGAAAAAGAAAAAAGAAATGGAGGGATAGGTTTAGGGTTTGAAGATGGAGGTCTTCTATGGTGGTCCCTAGGGCACCATAACCCTAGGGCTCTGATACCATGTTGAGGAGAAGAAAGAGGAGAAGAAAGTAGATCAAAAGATTGAGTTAGGGTATGCTCCTCCTCACTTATGTATTTATATAAAAGAGAGAACATAACAATGACCACTATGCCCTTAGGCACCTACATTACACACACATACATCTAACAGTATTCTTCATAAGTTTTCCAATCAGAAATAACACTTAGAAAACTTAGGTCATAAAACACGTTTGTATGAATATGACCTTCCCTATTTTTAGAGTAATAGACACTATAAACTAGAGAAACATGCAAGGATTCTTCCAAAATAAGGATACAAAGGTTATTTCGTAGGTGGGGGTTGCTTTGTAATGGGTTTCCGTCTTGCTTAAATCAAATTGTCTTAATATAAAGAGGTCTAAAGGGTGAGGAAGCATTTAGTAGCTAATTGCTTCCTGCATTTAGCATTTATTAGCATCGAAGAAAGAACAAAATCAATAAATAAAATACATCTTATAAATTATGGATCTCAAATTATCTCATGGTTTCTTCATGTAATGACTGCAATAATTGCAGATATTTTGAATTTATTATCTTATTGCTTTATAATAAATTTTGATTTGATTAAATTAGATCATGTCCGTTGCTTTCTTAATATATTTTGCTGCATTCAAGTTAGAACATCTCAAGATTTACTGAATCTCATTATCCCTTGGTGGCAGTGGACGTGTCCAAATTCATGAATTTTTTAGGATATTAAGGCTGGTCTCTAGTCCTCTTTCTGAGAAGGTAAGTTGATGTTTCATATGCTTTTCTGTAACCTTCCAATGTCTTCTACTGCATTCCTTATTGCATTTGCTAGAAAACTGCTGATCATTAGTTAGTAGGAGATGGTGATTTGATCTTCTTGGGTAGGTTGTCTCTTCTGGCTTGATAAAAGAACATGATGGGTTTAACTTTAGTTACTGATCTTTCACATAGAAACATGGCTCTCCGATGAAATCAAAATTTTCCTCTCGACAGAGGGAATTTAACAGTTTTTTGTTTTTATTTTTTTAACCTAGAACTTAACTAGGAACCCGGGGCGGCACCTTAAATTTTATTAATAAAAATAAAAGATACAAGAGGACATAAAACCTTGCCTCTAACCTGTGATACAAGGAAAAATATAACATTGAAACCCTTAACCCCAAAAGAAAAAAATAAGTAGGGAATTTAACAGTTAATCGTCGAGTAAATTGGCAGTTGACTTTGCTCTGCATCTCAATCATGAAATATTATTGTAACAGCTTCTTTATTACCTTCTGACAACTTCCTTCTACCAACACCCCTTTCAGTAAATTAGTTTGTGTAGTTAAATATATGAAGTTTAAGCATGGGCCGGTTAGACTTAGCATGATTCTACTTGTTCCAGACTGCTCCTCGGAGGAAAAGGAGCAGCCCTTTGTACAATCCTAACTGAATGTCAGGTTCCATTGGCATGGGTTAGTCTAGTAAAGTTTCTTGGTTTTCTGTCCTTGAGTGGTGTAACGGGAGTGTCTTAGACAAGGCAATCTGTGTATTTCTGTACTTTTCATTAGTGAGAAGGAATTCCCAGTTTTGTCATAGCATTTGATGAGGGTAATGTTTGGATCTGTGGAATAAGTATGGATATTCAGACAACAGATAAGTGTGTTATCAAAGATAATCATCCAAAACACATGGATTATAAAGTAGTATATTTTAGATTTTAGAGCAAACCTTTGTCGTGTAGCAACCTAATCTAGCTATATAACCTCTAATCCTTTATTATAACTACATGCAAAACGCATTTAATTGTGATCGTTATGATGATTGGGTCAAAAAAAGTTTCACTTAAATCAGTCACATTCCACGGGCTTTGAGACCAATTAATGCAGACCCTAGCTTTGATACCGAATTTGATGTAAACCTAGGGTTCGCAGGTTGATTTATGGGAATTTGCATCATAAATTTTCATAACAGGATAAACATCAAGTATTTTACCACAGAAACCAGATCTGTAACTAAGATTAATTAATAATGTACTAGTCTGTCTACAATGTGAAAAAGATATAAAATAAACTCCCTAACTATGACCCAAGGAAATCTAGAAGGGGTCGGGAAATAACTCAAATAAGGGTTGGGATATGTGTAGGGGATAAGGTGAGGACTTCATCGTCTAAATGTAGGTAGCCTCCAAGAGAAGATAAAGGGATATAGTTAGCGATATGAGAAGGTTGAGTTGATCCTAGCCAAGATAAGGAGAGATGAAGGAAGGAAGGATCAAGATCAAGAAAGATCAAGATCCGAGAGATCAAGATAAAAAAATGATCAAGAATTCAAGATTTTTAAGGCTGTGTTTGGTTGTGTGGGGGTGGGTCGGAGAATAGTGGAATAAGAAGTCAAAAGGGAGGAAACAAGCATAGAAGATGTCTAGAACAACTGCCACTCGGATATTAGTGGAATAGTGGTAGTAGTGTTTGGTTGCACGACAGACCTCTCAGAGAGTAGTGGAAAAAGTAGGGGTGTCATTACCAATATGGAGAGTGGATAGAGAGATAGGGAAGAGAGAGAAAGAGAGAAAACACGACCTTTTCCTCTACTCTTCTACCAAACTTTTACCATTTTGGTAGAGTTTGATTGGAAGATGAGTTGGGGGGACATTATTGCCACATGGGCACCACATGGAAAACTGTAATGATGTCCCAAAAATGTTGGGCGTAAGTGGAGTTTCATTGCAATTTTGGCAACCAAACATGGAATCGGCATTCATTGGCGTTTCAAATTCCAATGAATGCCATGCGTTCGTGCATTCAAACATCGTGAAAGGATGATCAAGATCCAGAAAAGATCAAGATCAGGAGAAGGGGGAATGAAGATCAAGGGGAAGAAAAGTTAAAGGGAAAATAGGAAAAGGTTTATAAACCCAACCAGGAAGGGTGAAAAGAAAGAAAGTCGGAAACAATTTATAAACCCGACCGGAAAAGGTGAGTGAAAAGGAGAGATTCCGAATGTAAGATGTAAGAAGGGAGAAAGGGAATGAATAGATGATGTAAGAAGGGAGGAGGGGGGGTTGGGGGGGGGGGGTGTTCTTCTCACATTTTACTTCAAGATTTCCAAGACTTCCTAGGGATTCTTATTTTAGGGATTTTATAAGAAGAGCTGAGGTTTCTTTTGAGGATTTACTAAAAATAGTAAGTTTGTACTTTGCATTAGTGATGTGTAGTTGATGTGGCCATCCCCTACATCTAGAATAAAAAATTATAACTAAAAATAGAAATAAATCTCAAATAAAAGAACTAAGCAAGCCTCTCAAGAAAAAAACTAATGAAAATCAAGTCCATGGCTGATGGATCACATCTCTAATTATCAACAAGTACATAGGTTCTCTCCAACAGGGATTTTATTCCCTGTTAGGAAAAAATGCAAATTCATAAGCACAATGATCTACAGAAAATGCCATTAAAAAAATGATATACAAAAAATGATCATTGTGCTTATGCATCGAGCAAGGAGTGGGAACAGGAACTTCAAGTGGAATTTTAGGTTTGGCAGAAATCAGAGATGGTTGAGAGATATGGATCTGATCAAAACCTTCAAAGAGTCCAGGAAAATCAGGATCTATGGGAGGCACAGAGAAGTCGACCAGAGAAAAGGATTGCTAGTGGATCAGAGAAGAAAGAAATTGCAGTTGGATGATTGGAATTGTACCAGATGCGGTTTCATCAATTTTAGAAGGAGATCTGTATGTTTAAAATGCAACAAAGTGTGGTCCATCCATGACCAAAATTTGAATTCTAAAGGAAGGAAAGAGAAATAGAGAATAGAAGGAAGTAAACCTGAAAGGTGGACAAGCTGAGGAGATTCCAGGAAGTTCTGAGGTGAATCGGCAAGCACTAGATAGAGCAAACGAAGCTGCAATGGAACATGTTTAGCAGGAAGAGCCCTCGTTGGAGCAAGAAAAAATGGACTACTGGGTGGATCCAATATCAATGAAGGCTCTACCGGTTTCTAATAGAGATGTTTGGGGACATCTATCGGTAAAGATTGAGGGAGGCAATATCCTCTCTGGAGAGGTGGGTAACTGAATCCGATAGACTGAAAAACAGAGTGAAGATAGTGGGTTGTGAAGTGCTTATTAGTCCGCCGGAGGAGGCGAATGTAGAGGAACTGAAGAACAAGTGGAGATCAGGACATGTAAGAACAAGGTTCTTAAATCAAGTCTCAACTTGAGATCAGGACATTCTATTGTGCCAGAATGATTTTTTTTTTCATAAAACAAATTCATATCTTATACATGATTTTTAAATTAGGAATACTGGGACAACATAGGAGACAGATAAAACATAGAGCTATAACGTAGTCTAGCCATCTATTGACATATTTTCATCATACTAAATCACATGATACTTATTTGATTTTGAAGTTTCATGAATGTAAAGGTGGAGAAGTCAAACTTGTGGAACTCTGGCTTTGACAAAAATACAAACCTGTGACAAATCAAAATACAAATGTGTTTTATGCACTTGCTTTATGTCAAAAACTTGGTATTGAAAATAAATCCAATTCCCACTCTCTATTGGATTCTGCAAAAGAACATCCTCTGCTTGCAAAAATTGGTTTCAGAGCATAGATTTGTGTCTTTTATTTGTGGCCCAAGTACTTCGACAAGGTTCTATATACCTAGAGGTGAGTCTGCAAATGCAGTTTATGGGAGCATATGCGCTAGTATGTTTTTTTTAAAGACATACGCTAGTATTTTACATTGCAGTTTTTACCTTACATAATATTTACTTATTTGTAACATATGTTACTGTCTTGTTTTGATTTAATGATACTTTGCTTGTTCAGATCTTTGGTTTCATCGATGTGGAGAAGTATGGATCCATTACATTTAGACAGGTAGTCTACTTGTTACCTTTGATAAATACCATTCTTGTAACATTCTTAAAAATGTTTTATAACCTGCTAAACTGCCTTATTTTATAACTCCTTTTAGAAGTTTCTCAAAAAAGTTTGTTAGTGTTGAAGTTTTTCGGAAAGGGCAAAAAAAGAAAGTCTTGTTTTATATTGTTCAACTCCTTGGGAGTCTGCCGTTATATAAAACACGTGTTCGCCACTTGAAACATACGGCTAGAACTGTCAGACTTAATGTGGGTGCGTCAAGACGTTATGGTACCTTGTCAAGTGAAATATTTTTTATTATCGAATATTATGTTTACCTCTTTTATAATCAACTCTTAATGTATTAACTCTTCTTTAACTAATGCTTGTTGTTATCCCCCTCTCCTAAACCTAAAACACTAGGCAAACACTCTTCCAATATTGTATTCATTGTGTCAATTGGTCTCTATTTCTCGATGCATATGGAGATTGAAGATAACTAGATCTGATTGATGAATGCACTATTATTTTATTATCTCATGTTTCTTTGAGACTTATAATTGTTTAGTCCTAATATTTATTAGTTTTTTAAATGAATATCATATTTACTTTGTTGCAAAATATGATTAGTAATTAGTAATTTTATATGTAACTGCTGTTTTGGACACGTCGTGTTTGAGTCGTCACTCCACCCACGAATCTGTGTCCACAAATCATAGGTTCAATGTGTTCCATTCAAAATAATATACTCGGATTTTTCCTCTAGTGAGATACATTTACCAGTTGCAACCTGCTAACCATTATTGCTAGATTAACTTTCCAGGTTTAGCATGAATTTTTTGTGCTTTACACATTGTATATGACAATGCAAGATGGTTTCTGCTAGTACCTTCTTTGTAGGTCGATTTCCTTGTATACCTAATAGAATTGCGAGTTCAGAATGGTCTTTTTGCAATAGTCATCCTTCTACATCTCGTGCTTAACTTCTCCATCTCTCCCAAGAATAAAATCGATTGTTAGGTACCTTACCGATACGCCAAAAGCTCCAGAGCTGAAGGAACGCATTAGGCAAGGCCTTTTTAACTTGTCCCATACCAAGCTGGGTCCCGGAGATCGCTTCTCTTCATCGGAAAATGAGATGACGATCCAAAACTTCTTTAGTCACCGGCAGCAGAGATCCCCGGGGGTTATTTGTCTGGGTAGTGACATTGGATGGGGGGGTTGCAGCTGTGGCTATAGGATCGAGAGCCTGAAAAGCGTTTACCTGGATCTTATAGAAGGTGGTTACTCAGTTTTTGATGCTCTCTAAGCCTTGGAGATTCATAGAGATTGTTGTAGAAAAAACCTCATCTTACTCGTTAATGGGAAGAGTATAAATATCTCTCCTCATTCCTCGTCGAGAAGCGCTCAAGTATTTGCCTATGGATTGGGAAGCGAGGAGGAGAGGCCCATATTTGACCGGAGAAACTTCCCAGGAGAAAGGGGAAAATCGGGTCGATGGGGCGCGGGAGCAAGATTAAACATTAATCTGGATAAGCCTCTTGTAGGCGACTGGAAATGTAAGGACTGTGGATACTATAATTTTGGAAGGCGTAGTTGTTGCAGAAAGTGTTTACTACTCAAAAGAGAAAGGTATATCTGGCGTAAAGAGCCTTCAAATGCCCCTGATTTGTGGCATGGAGGATATTGTTCTAAAATCTGTAATCAGTGGCCGTTTTGTGGAAATTAGCATCTTTGGTAAAGAGATCGAGGATCGGAAGATGGTCCTCAAAATGTGCCTAGTGGGCTGTATGAAAGGTTCTAAATGGAAGCTTGAGGAGGTCTGGGAATGGGCCAAAAAGTCATGGAATATCCCTTAACTCCCAAAAACCTTTTGTAATCAGTCCTCTGAAGATTCTATTCAGATTTGAATCCGAGAATCAAGCAAGCTGGGTCCTTCGGCAAGGAGGGGATGCTTTGGGGTGTCACATCGCATCGTTACATACATGCAAGGTTTTAAAATTTTTCGGTTTCGGTGGAAATTTTGGCAGAAATCATGTAAAAATTTGACCAAAATTTCGGTTTTCTTAAAATTTCCACCGAAAAGTACAAAATTTCGATGGAAATTTCGGTCATTTCGGTAATTTTGGTGGAAATCTTTACATTTTGGTGGAAATCTTTTACATTTCGGTTGAAATTTTTAAATAAGGGTGAAAATAAAAAATTCGGTTCGGCGAAATTTCGTGGAAATCATGTAAAAATCCGATTCAATGTAATTTTGGCCGAAATTTAAAAGTATGCATATATGGAATCCTATTTTTTTACATGTTGCAAGACTATTTTGATAAGATTCGATGGTATTCCTCTTCATGCTTGGACTTCCTCAACAGTTGAAGCGTTAGGTAGGGTTTTTTGGCCAAGTTCTTCAAGTTAAATTGTTAGGGTATCATGACCATTGTATGGCCTTTGCTTCAGCTAGATTCCTCACATCATATTGGAAATGCTTATCTCCATTTATTAGTTTGAAGGTGGAGAATAGAAGTTATTTAATAGGTGTTATGGCCGTGCTGGATGATGGATCTATTAATAGTGAAAAGAACATTAATGGTAAATCCCATCTGGGAGTTATAACCGATTCTGAGGTAGGGGATCAGTCCTATTCCGGTATATTGATATTGGAGGAGATGGTCGTCTCCGGCGAAGCGAGAAAAGGAAAATTAGTCCTAGCTAAGAAGAAAGGAAATGGACCGTTGGAAACTCCTGAATTCAAATTTGCACTGGGGTCTAATCGGGCTGAAACATCATTGGCTGGCACGCTAGGGCTTCCAAAAGCTGGAAGAGAAGTAGGCCGGTGAGCTGATTTGGAAAAACAAAAGGAATTAAATGCGCAAACACGCGGCAAATCTAGAACGGATAACCAAGGAAGGGGGGATTTTAAAAAGGATAAAAAGAATGAAAGAAACCCAGCCATACTCCTGAAGAAAGTAAAGGATGTCAAAAATCCCAAAGATAAATATATTAAGGTGCTTTGGACGAAATAAAGACCTTTTGTTAAGCGGAAAATAGTTCCCAAGACAGAATACGAAAGGATTTCGTAGGAAAAACGTCTCTAGCATTCACGGTGCATATGGGTTTGAGGATAATTATTACCTCCCTTCAGTGCCGGTGGTCAGTAGGGGCGTTCCTTTTCTCTGTAAGAAGAAGGTTGTAGGAAGTCATATTCATAGACGCGTAAGGAAAAAACAAAGGTTCGTCTCTAGCCTCCTTGCAATGCTAGAAAGCTATGATACGCCTGGGGATTCCTCTTCTTCAGAGGAAGGGGAGTCTTCGGAGTGTAAAGGAAAAGGGAAGCTGCTCGGGAGGAGGGTCTGGTGTTGGGGAAAAACAAAGCTTCAAGAGAGCGGGTTATAATAGAAAGAGGAAGCGCCAGGAGTCGGCTTCAAAGGGAGAAGTGGTCCTTGAATATCTGAAACTTCAATGGAAGTAAATTTAGGATGAGGGTAAAGGAAAGCAGAAGGAGATTGAAGAGCTTACTGGCAAGAAATCGTTAGAAGAGTGTTGCTATGAATTACCAGATTTTAAAAAGCTTTGGAGGTAGAAGAAAAAGCTCTTGAAGAAGGTTCTAGAGGAGATAACCTGATGGAAGTGGCTAGCGAGACCCCTCACTGTGGACGTGTGCTTCCTCGAGATTCTTTGGATGGAGATCTTAGCAGTAAAATGAAGACTTGCTTTTGGAGCTGAGCAAGACTCTGAGGAGGTGGAGAAGGAAATCTCGGAGGAAGAGGATAAAGCTCTGTCAGATGAATTTGAGATGTCAAAGATGGGAAGTGTTTTGGGTATTGGGTTTGAAGAGAATGTGGCAATGACCAAGAAAATGTTCTTTCACATTGAGAAAAGGGATGCGGGAGAAAAAAAAGGGGAAAACATCGGGGCGAGGTAGTAGAGAGCTTAAGGCTTTATGGATTGATAAGGGGTTCTTGGGTCTGTCTATAACTTTTTGGGAGGGCTGTGATTTTGTCTGTCTGTTGGCTGATGTGTTTAGGCTTTGTTGGTGTTATTTCTATGGGAGGAATATTAAGGGTGCCTGATTTTGGAAGTTTTTGGGATTTTCCGATTAAATTTGTTTCCTGGGTTTAGGTCTTCATTTGATAAGTTGATGGGGACGAATTAGTGTTTCAATCCGAGAGGTGCTTGAGGGACCTTGTTCCTTTCCTGCTCGTGATTACTTCTTGGCTGGTCAACCTATGATGGTATTAATGGTAAGAAAATTTAAAATGCTTGGAGTGTTGGTATTGAAAGTCTCGTGTGTTTCCGAGACAGTTTTTTTTTTCTCCGGTTTTTGGAAGTGGTTGCAATCCCGATGTCTCTGCCGGAGGTTTGGTGTGGGGCTCCAAACGGAAGTTTTAAAGATCCCACTGATGGTGTTTTTTCTTCTCGTTTTGGCCATTGGAGATTCCTCCTTTGGCAGCTCATGATGTTATGTAATGGGGTGGGACTACTTGTCCCCGAACTTTGTACATCTTGTTATTATGAATAGACATATCAATTTCCAAAAAAAAGACCCACTCTATGGCAACTTCACTTGGTGGCTTTCACTCTAGCTTTTTTTACAGGTAGCCCTCTCTAGGTAGTCCTCTCCATAGGTCGGCCCTTCCGTGACTCGAACACGGGACGTGTTGGCTGCTCTAATACCAAATGTTAGGTACCTTACCATTCGCCAAAAGCTCCAGAGCTAATGGAACGCGTTAGGCAAGGCCCATTAAACCTGTCCCATACGGGTCCCACCTAGTCCCATACCTAGGCGGGCCCCCACTTAGGACCACAACTGTAACATTGTCCTCCTCCTGACATGAATAAACTTGAGCTACCCTTTCCTCAACAACAAATGTTGGGCTTCTAATTTCAGAAGATCCTTTTGCAAACTGCGAATAATGCAAAGTCACTCAACAAGAATTAGAAATACCTCATTCTAGTTGTAGTGGCAACTCTGTTTTTTAATGCAACAATCTTCATCAAGGAACTCATTCTTCTAATTGTTACTTTCTAGTGCATAATTGACCCATTCCAGAGGTGTTAGACCTGTTTTGCAGCCTTTGTATTATAAACCTATAACCTTCATAAAAATTACAAGTATACCCTTTGCATCATAAATGTATAACCTACATTAAAATTAAATGTATACCCTTGTCTACAAGTAATGAATGGATGAATATAAAATATATGACAAAAATACTAACGTACATTCATCTTTTATCACCCTATCTTATAGTCAACCATTTTAAGCTCCAAGTATTTGGTCGATATGGTCGGCTTAGATGCTGATGCAACTTTCATAATCATCGGTATCTACTCATGAACAATATCTACATTTTTTTTGAAATGGAACAATATTTACATTAAGTAAGCTAAATAAAACACAACAATGGAATAACATCACAAGCTCGGGAGTTGTCTGAAGTGAAAGTCTCCTCTTTCTAGATCTTCTTTTGGGGGACATCGGAAATAAAAGCATGAAGATATTTAAGATGATGTTTTGCATCCCCAGTGCCTTACACACTTGCATTGAGTGATCACGTCATGTTTGAATCACGTTTCAAAGTGCTAGTTGAACCACATCATCGCCATTTAGAAAATAAGCAAGCATTTAGCAGGACTTAGTGGTTGCTCTCCTCAATTGCTAGACATCATATTTTCTCTTTCAAACAAGGAATATAATAATAAAACAAAAAGGCACGCAACAACAGGTCAAGGACACAAATAGGCTACAAAAAGCAAATATTACAAAACAGGCATCTCATGTCGAACCATAAGTTTTGTACTAGATGCACTGAAATTTGGACAGGCATCAACATGAGCATTTCTTTAGTGATGGATATGAGAATAGGCACAGTGACGGCTAAGGGCAAAGCCTGTCATCTCTCTAAAACTTCATTTGAGCCTCCATGGGGGAAAAGACGACTCCTTAACCCATCTTATAGTGTTGAGTCATCTTCGATCCAAATCATGGAGGGGCTTAAGCGACATATAAGTTTAATTCCACTCCGCACGTAACGTCACTCTTGCCACAAGGACCTGCATATGCATAAGCCAAAAATAAACCTCGTCTATTCCAAGTCGAACAAAAATGCCTTATTCACTGGAGTCAATAAAAAACTTATAGCGTCAACCATTGACTGACTTGAATTGACTTGATTCTACGTTAGTGAGAGCGAGAGAGAGAGAGGGAGGGAGGGAGACTTTAGTTAAAGCTATTTTTCATTGTCTTATTTTAGGTGATTGGAGCTATTCTCAGCAGAATCTTAGTTGGCAAGCTCCCATACCCTAGGGATGCAAGGTGTTTGCTAGACAGTAGTGCTAAACAATGTCAACACCAATGACACTCTCAAGCGAAAGTGTCAACTATCCAACTAATGTGTGATGCAATAGGTTCGAGGAGACATGTAGCCATCTTTTCCTCCATTGCTCTTTGCTGAGGATGATTTGGTGGGCTATTCTTAGATGGTTTGGTATTGCGTGGGTTTCCTTCATATTTCCATTGAACTTTTGGAGGGATTCTTTCACCTTGGAGAGCGGCCACTTTCTTTGGAGGGTGAACCCATTCGTGGTTGCATGGATCAAGGGAACAAAAGGACCAACCAGATCTTTGATAGGAAAGAAGCAACACCTTCCATGCATTGATGAAAAACTGGCAGATCTTTGATGGCAAAGAAGCAACAGGTTCCATGATAACATAGGAAATCGAAAGTATCATATGGTGGGCAATTGAGTGAAGTATTTTAGCAACTAAAGAAATATTGAGGAAATGGTATACAATTTTAGTAAGTAGATCCTTTGAAGACAAGAAAGCTTAAAAGTTGATGGTCTGTCCATAAACTTGATCATTCGTCGTTGGGAAATCTAGGGCTCATGGGAGTGGGCGGTTTTCATAATGGTGAGAGTGAGTTTGGCATTCTTTGGTACCAGCTGTGTTACAAACTAGTCGGATGGAAACCCATGCATTTCTAATCAGGCTCCAAATCCTCCTTTGAACATGTTAGCAGAGAGTTGTCGGGGGAAGGAGTCACCGGGGTCCATGGTGATTGGTGCAAATTTTAAATAGCATTAGTGATGTGTATCAGGTAGACCTCATTTATCCACATTGCCCAGGGGCAATGAGTTAGCTGATGTGTTGGCTGGGCAAACTTTCCAATTTTTATATATTGTACATCTTTCTTATTTTTAATAATTCTTCTCTTTTCTTTTCAAGAAAAAAGAAGAAAGAACCAGCTTGCCTCCTAAAACGGCTCACTTGTTAGCATTTATAGGTGAGACCCTTGTTTGATGATCCAATACCACTCATTAATCGGGTCCTTGTATGGGAATGATTCTAACCCACCAATTTATAGAAATTTTTTCACTGTATGTAGATTGTCTTTTTTTTCATTTTTAATTTTTCTGTTTCCAATTCAAAGCAAAAAATCGAAGCCTTCTGATCATTTTAGAGGAGAGGGTGTCCAATTCATAGTTGGATACATCCATACCACACCTAGTAAATGAGTGGTTTACCTTAATGCAATCCACAAACTGAAATACCATGAATCTTTACCATAAGCCAAGAGCTCCCATTTGTACTTTAGCCTGCTAGTGTTTTTTCTCAAGAACAAATCCGAATAGGAACAAGTCCATTAGGAAAATAAATGTATATAATCCATATCAAGTTGCTACACTGGGGTAGAGCAAACTATTGCCAGTTCACAAGTTCCTGCAAAATATAACGTGACAGATTTTGATCAAGAGAGTCTGTCATCTGATTGAGGCACATCCGTGGACGGTTAGATAAAAAGGGCGGCCCAGTGCATAAGGCTCCTGCCATTGCGGGGTCGGTCTGGGGAGGACTAGATGGACGCAGCCTTACCCATGCTTTGCAGAGAGGCTGTTTCCGTGACTCGAACCCGTGACCACCATGTCACAATGGAGCAACCTTACCGTTGCGCCAATGCTCCCCGGTATCTGATTGTTTCACAATCATGCATACCTCCATTAGCCAATTATACCTTATGTCCTCTTTCATGAAATTAGCCTTTCAGTTCTCCGAAGATCTTGTCGAATAGCGGAATTTCTGCTCATGGGGGTTGAAGAATGTGTTGTTGTTATCATGCTTAAGGAAAAATATGAGCAGGTAGAAGTACAAGAAGGGCCCGTCTGCTGGCAGCAGTATATATGATGTCTGGTAAGGGGGAGAATTGATGAGTGAATGGCTCTCAAATAGATGCGTCTTATGTTTTGACAAGGGTAGAAAGGAGAATTGTGTTCACCTAAATGGGACATCTTGTCCTATTCCTTAATCAGTTTTAATGAATAAAATTCCATTACCATTACTCCAAAAAGGGGGGCTGTCTGTTCAATGATCCAAACCCTTTCCAGGATAATTGCGTTTATGTTTTCTCTCCTTCATATTTAGAAAATAAACACTTGGTTGCAGAACATTTCCTTTTGATCTCTTATTTTCAGCCCTTTTCAGCTTCACCGGTATTTTGATATTTGTTTCACATCTCAGTTTAAACATTCGCGATTACCTGATCACTGATGTTTCCCTATTTTTAGCTTTATTTATGGGTTGTAATTAATGTGTAAAGACACCTGGTCCTGTATTTCGTATTCTCTTTGCTGCATTGTAATTTCCCAGTTCAAAAAAAACAAAAATTTGTTTCACAACTTGGGTTACAAAAATTGCAGTTCTTGCTCGGTTCGGCCCATGTAATGAAGCGGCCATTATTCCAGAGAGCCTGTGAAGTAGCCTTTGACATATGTGATGAGGAAGACAAAGGCTATCTCACTAAGCAACAGGTAACAACAACCACACTTTCTGTTTTTCCTTCAATCAAAGGTTTAGGCATGTTTCTATCTCTAATCCCAAGTTCTGTGCTCAGATGGGGGACGCTATTCTCTCTGCAATGCCAAGCATGAGCGGCCAAAACGTGAGTAACGAGCCAACATAACTAACTGCTTAATTATTATTTTTAGGGAAATGATACCAGCACAACCATGTTTTGATATTTTCTCTAAAACATCTTGTCTTTTAGTATTTAAAGAGCCATCAAAAGGTTACTGTGGTTCCCACAAAGTTCTCAATAGGCAATTAAAAAAGAGAAGACACGCTGGGTCTGTGCAATTATTAAAACATGGTTGTGCTGATATCAATGCCCTTTTTTAACAAATCATTTTAAACCCCACCCGCTCTAGCTTTTGCCTTGTTTGGTATCACACACCCCAGACGGCCTGGAAATAAGCCACCGCTTGTGCTGATATCAAAACCCTTTTATATGGCGTGCATTCTTTTTGTCAAGTACTGTTGGGCCCACTTCATATGATGATCTAAACCATTCATTTGTTGTGCCACACATGATCCTATGAAGTGGGCCCCACAGTATTTTTTTGGAAAAATTACTGCCCATGCCATCTAAAAATCTCTTGAAAACCAACTAACTGGCTTCATGCTTCATACAGCTTTTGATATCCATGATTGGACCTCTGAATCATATTTTGATGCTGCTGCAGGTGTCTGAAATATTCAATTTATTTGACATAGACAAAGATGGAAGTGTTAGCTGGGATGACTTCATGACCTGTTTGAGGAGGAACCCATTGCTAGTTGCACTCTTTGCAGCTGATCAATTAGTGGAAGAAACTGGAGAGTTGGAAGTAGTGTGATGGGGGAGATGAACTCATATTTCTTTTTTTTTTTTTTTTTTTTTTGGTAGTCCTGTAAAATGCCCAAATGAATGGGCATTGCTTTTGATACTAATTTACAAACAAAATTGATTGGAAATTCACACCAATGGCAAAAGTATTGTCTTTTTTATGGATACAACAAATTGCTCAAGAGAAAGAAATTATTTACAGCGATACAAACTGTCTTACATTACAGCACACTTGTCTTTGCTTTTACCTTCTTGTTTAGAAGAAGATTGGTGGCTGCTCCTTGGCACCTGCAAAAGAATTTTCCGGCAAACATAATGATTTATCACTATCATTCTGTAAAATCATTTATTTCCAATTTAATAGATTAAATAAGAGGCCAAGTGGTAATAATCCATTGCATTAAAAGCCCATTAGGCAAGCTAGAGAATTATTAAACATTAAATAGGAGGCAGATACGGCTTGCAATTGAGTATATGTAAAAAGCTGGTCATTCAATATTAAGTATAATAACTTCAACAGGCTTAAAGTGCCTCGTTGGAGGCAGCAAAGAATGGGTGAATAAGGAGTTTATGAAAGGAAGATGACTATCAGGGATGTTTTTAGACGTCGCCGGAACATCCCACCGGGAGGTTCCCAATTGCCGGATTTTCTCTACGTTTGTGGTACAAAACCTTGAGCGACTTTCAGAATCCTTATCTGTCTTTGCTTAGATGGAGGCTACTCCACCATGGAAGTTTTTGAATCCCTCGGGATTTTAACCTCTGCTGCAGAAGATCTCTCTTTTCTCTTGGGCAAGGAGCCGTGGCAGAAAGACTTCTTTGGTCTCATTGGCCCCCTCCGCGTTCGCATGCTGGCTCTCTGGGGAGTTTGGAAGATTGGGACTCCAGGGGGAGAAGGTTGGAATTCAGAGCTAGGAAAACTCTTGGTCGTAGAGCAGTGGAATTAAATCGAATACCGTTATCGAATGGGAGTGATTAGATGTGCTTAAAATGCAATTACAAAAATTTTGGTTCTCACACCTGGTGCAGGAAGTGCTCCAAATCTCGACATAGAGATAACATTATTTTAGTTTGGAGACCTAAAAAGATCCAAGTTGCACCTTGTGATGATAATTGATGTTTGGATGTACCAGGTTCTGTAGTGGAAGATAGAAAGAAAAACCTTAAGAGCTATCTTATTGGATCCTTAAAATCTGGTTCTTGGCTTTTGGAAGATGTTTGGGCTTGGGCTAAACATTTCTGGGGTCTGCCAGAGTTGGAAAAGCCTTTTGCCATTAGTACTGTGGATATTTTATTACGGTTCGACTCTGAATTTCAGGCCACCTCTATCCTTCGTCGTAGAGGTGAGGCTTTTGGGGGTTATCTTTATTCCCTCCAGCCCTGGTTCCCTACTTACAATACGGGTGCTAGAACGGTTCGGTTGAGGTTTTATGATATTCCTCTTCATGCATGGTCTGCTACCACGGCGGAGATTTTGGGATCACACCTGGGTCAGGTCCTAGAATCCCAGCTTTTTGGGAATCATTCTCACTGTTTGGCTTTTGCTTCTGCCTTGGTTATATCCCCTTTGTGAAAATCTATTCCCCAGTCCATTAACTTACAAGGAAGATTCTAACATTTATTCGGTGAGAGTTAAGGTCTCTGAGGACAGTATGAATTCTCTAGCATTTTTGGTCGTGGGCGAGGCCAGTAGCAAATACAATTTGCCACTTTTTGAGGGATCCGTTCAGATTCCTGATGATATAGGCTCACCGGCGGCGGTTTCTCCATCGAAAAATGTGGCAGAGGCCACTGAATGTGGATTGGAGCCGGCGGTGGTCCCCAGTTCAAATTTTGAATTCCCCACCTACTCACTTGTCCCCTCTGTGATTGCTCCTGTTTTGTCAGAAAGTATGGAGGCTAGGGTTAGGGGTCCTGCGAGTCTGCCAATTGTAAGAAAATTAGTTTTGGCACATCCACGTGGCACTAAAAGGAAGGCGGGTAGAAAAGAGGCTGTCGATACTTTTGGCATAAAGTCGGCAAAAGATTTAAAGGATTTAAAATTAAAAAATAGGATTCTCACGGATGGGAAAATTGATGATGTGAAAAGCACACGCTCTGGTAAAGGTAAATTCAGGAAAGGCCCTGGGAAGGATGTTCGTCTCTTGGCAACACGTGGAGGCTTCTCAGTACTCAATAGAAAGATTAAGTGCCTGTATAGAAAAAAGGAAATCAGAAAGAAGAACCGTGGTCTCGATGGTCAACTCCACGTTCAAAACTTTCAAAAATTGCCTCGTCTAAGTATGTCTAGCAGCGATCATCTTGAAGACTCAAGCATAGTAGCCAATGGGGTAATTACCTTGATAAATGAAGATCTAGAGCTTCTAAAAAATCTTAAATATAACGAGAAGTTGGCAAGGAAGGAATCGCCTACACCGGCTGAGGTTCTGCTCTCCCCTCTTAAGAAACAATGGGTGAAAGAAAGCGTTGCAGGTGCTCAAAATTCGGGGCTGTCTCCTTTCCAGACCACTTTGAATAGTGAGGAGGAACTTCACACCCCCCTTCGTAATCTGCCTATCTTTAATAAGATCCTAGAAAAGGAGAGGCAAACTCGAAGGCGCCTGTGGGAGGAGGAAAAGCAATCGGTGATCTCATCGTTGGAAATTAGGCGTGAACCTCTGGGCTCGGGCCAGGATCGGGAGCGAGGGTCCCGAACAATGGAAGACACACAGAGAATAATGCAGCTTAATGGTAATCATGATAAGGGTAAGGGTATTTTGTTACTGCCAGCTTCTGATGATCCTGGGTGCCTAGAGCTGGAGGGTTTTAACGATTTCTTAGTGATGGGAGATGTCCTTGGGATATCGTATCAGGAGGATTTAGGCAAGACCATAGAGATGTTCCTTGGAGCGCAATGCAGAGTCGCAGAGAAAAATTAGTCAGAGAAAAGGCGGATGAAATATAACCTAAATTGTGAAGAGTTAGAGGAATTTCTTGAGATGTTGCTTCGATCTGATGCTATGTAGCTTGCAGTGCTGAGTAAAGATCCTAACATCAGAGGTGAGTTGGAAGAAGTGGGCCACAGGAAGCTGGGAATTTAGTACGATGGAGGAACGTATGATGTCGGTACCATTCTTATAGGTTCAGGGAAAGGAAGCTTGCTGAAAGGATTGTGGTGCATGGGTTAATTTTGGTGACGTAATCCCAGACCCTATGTGTATTGAGAGTAGTCTTTGTTTCTCCTTAGCATGGTCTTCCACTAGTTGAGGTTTTTTGGCCAGAGAGATCTTCATATTGTTGTTACTCAACAAGGAATAGATGAGAGACCAGAGGGATGATTTAGGGCTAGAATAAGACCAGGGGTTGCTCCAGAATCATATGTCGTAGAATTGAGGACAGGAATGATTGGGTCATGTATCTTAATTTTCCACTTTATCCTGGGTCTGGGTATGCCCAGCCCAGTACAAACTAATATTTTGTATTGCAGGATGGGACTACTGGTCCCGAATGCTTTATGGATATTAATGAAATTTGTCATCTTTCAAATATATATATAAAGTATAACTATATGAACAAACACTCCCATGAAATTGTGTTCTTACACCTCTGCAACAGGACCCTAACAATAAGATCAAGGAATGGCTAGTTTTCTCAGGATTATACTCATAAAATTTATTCATTGCCTATAATTTTACTGACGTTTCCAACCTTGAAATAGCCATTGTCCTTGGTTGTCACTCATGATATGTGGGAAAATTTGGGAGAAAGTAGGGAAGAATATGGGATAGAGAGGGAGAGATCACTACACCAAATAACAAAAATTTCTCTATTTGCAGCTGAAAATTTAAGTACCAAAAGATTTTAATCAAGATTTCAGGTATCTAAGATATGGAAGGGCGAAATTTCAGGTTTGAAAGAGAAAGATTTCGGGTTTGAAAACACAATCAGGTTTGCAAGATTTGGAAAACAAGATTCCAGGTTTATAAGATTTGGAAGAGTAAGATTTCATGTACGTAAGATTAAGGCAAGATTTTAGGTTTGTAAGATTTGGAAGAGAAAGATTACGGGTTTGCAAGAACACATTCATGTTTGCAAGATTTGAAAGGCAAGATTTCAATTTGTAAGATTTGGAAGAGCAAGATTTCAGGTTTTTAAGATTGGGAAGTGTAAAGATTTCAAGTTTGCAAGATTTGGAAGAAAAAATTTCAGGCTAGTAAGATTTGGAGAATCAAGATCTCAGGTTTGTACAACTGGGAAGAGCAAGATTTCATGTTTGTAAGACTGGGAAGGATAGGATTTTGTTTGTAAGAATTGGAAGAGAAAGATTTGAAAAAGCAAGATTTCAAACAAGATTTGGAAGACAAGATTTCAGCTGTGATTTGTGGACATGGACACGAGTGTCGCACGTCGACACGGACACGTAGGGGCCGTTTGGATACGCGTATTTTAGAATCCTGGATTTCCTCAAAATTGTTGTTGGGAGACAAGAGAAGAAAGAGAGCAGCCGTCGTTTCTTGATTTCTAGCCCTTCCTTCTGACAGCGAGAGCTGGCGATCGTCCCGTGTTTCCAGGTTTTAGAAATCGCTGGATATGGGAGAGATTTCTAAAACCTGGTTTTCTTACTTAAAATCCAAGAAACGCTGCCAGGACAGCATACCAGCGGCTTGATCATGACCGTCTTTTACACTGTTTTCAAACTAAAACCTGGATTCTAAAATCCGTGTATCCAAACGACCCCGTAGTGTTGGACACGGCAATCCCCAAGAATATAGAAACAGGGACTCGGCTAGAGACAATGATACATGTTGGATATAGTTGGATATATGTAATAAGCCTGAGGGCATAGATGTAATTATGCTTCTCCATTATTAATAAATATATTAGTGAGGGGGAGATCATCTCTCTAACTCTCTTTTCTTCTCTAATTCTTTCTCTCAACATGGTATCAGAGCCCTAGGGTTTTTTATCCCTAGGGAAACCCCTTAGCCTCCATCTTCTCCATTCCTCAACCCTAACCCCTTTCCTCATCCTCCTCTTTATCTCTCCCTAACCCCTTCCTCATTCTCATCTTCATCTCTCCCAAGTCTTAAACCTAGCCCTAACCTTCCCCATATCCAAAACGGATTTCAACTTTTTGCCCCCCTCAAACCCACTCGCGCCTCCCCTGAAAACCCAAACAGAAGACGATTGGATCGGGTCGTGAGGTGGATGGTCTCTACCGCCTTGACTGCAGTCGTTCTCCTACAGTCCTGCATACATCTGTCGATGCCTTTCAGTGGCACTGTCGTCTTGGTCATCCGTCCCTTCAGCACCTTCAACAGTCGTCTTATGTTCCATCTTCTATTTCTCCATTCCAGTGCGACTCGTTGTTTTTATTGATGATTATTCACGTATGACATGGATCTATTTGTTGAAAGACCGCTCCCAGGTCTTTAGTGCTTTTCAGAAATTTCATGTTGAAATAAATAACCAGTTTAATTGCAATATCAAATGTCTCCGTACTGATAATGCTTGCGAATATTTCTCTTCTACACATGGTTTTGAGGATTCTCTTACAGGTCATGGAATTATTCATCAATCTTTGTGTGCCTACACGTCGCAACAAAATGGTGTCGCCGAAAGAAAATTGAGATACCTACTTGAAGTTACTCGTACGCTCTTGTTACAAATGCGAGTCCCTGAATCTTTTTGGGGAGAGGCCGTGTTGACGTAATGTTTTCTTGCAAATCGTCTCCCATCTTCTGTCCTTCGTGGTTCCTCTCCTTGTCGTCTGTTGTATTCTCAACAGGAGCCGTTTCCTCTCCTCCCTCGCGTCTTTGGGTGTGTCTGTTTCGTTCACCTTTTTGGACCTAGTAGGGACAAACTTGATCCTCGGTCAGAGCGTTGTCTTTCTGGGTTATTTTAGGACTCAGAAAGGTTATCACTGTTATAGTCCTCGTTTACGACGATGGTTTGTCTCCGTCAACGTAACATTCTTTGAATCAGAACCTTTTTTTGGGCCTTCGACTCCTCCTGCTCCTAGTTCTATCCCGAATAAGGTACCCTTGTTTCTTCCTTCGCTTGCTGACCCTATCCAGGTACCACTCCAGCCTGCGCCACACTAAGAACCGGTACCCTCTTCTTCAGTTCCAGTGGTTCGCCCACCCGTTACAAAAGAATATCAGCGACGGGTGCAGCAGACGAGGCCTCCACCTCCTCATCCTCCATCGTCTGCTACAGTCGAGGTTCCACTCATGCCTACTGAGGTATCTTCTTTACCATCATCTGCTATTACTTCTGATTCTCCCATTGCTTCTCGTACTCGGTCTCATTCTACAGCCCATCCTATTTCTCAGTTTGTTTCTTATGATCGACTAACGCCTTCTTTTCAAGCCTTTGTTTCTTCCTTGTCCTATGTCGAGTTACCCAAATCATTACAGGAGGCTCTTGAACATCCTGGCTGGCGAGCTGCTATGGATCTGGAAATGGGGGCACTTCGATCCAACCAAACATGGGAACTTGTTTCTCTTCCAGCTGGGACTCGACCAGTTGGTTGTCGTTGGGTCTTCTCCATTAAGTATTTACCTGATGGCAAGGTTGAACGGTTGAAAGCTCGTCTGGTTGCTAAAGGGTACACTCAGACCTTTGAGGTTGACTATCATGAGACTTTCTCCCCTGTAGCCAAGATTCCTTCAGTTCGTGTCATCTTATCCATGGCAGCTAATCATGGTTGGCCTCTGCATCAACTTGATGTGAAGAATGCCTTTCTGCATGGCGATCTACAGGAGGAGGTTTACATGGAGCAGCCTCCAGGGTATGCTGCTCAGGGGGGATTGTCTTCCTCTGTTTGTTGCCTTAAGAAATCCTTATATGCCTTGAAACAATCTCCAAGAGCATGGTTTGGTCGATTTAGTGAGGCCGTTATTCGCTTTGGTCTTAGACAGTGTGCAGTAGACCATTCAGTATTCAGTCATAAATCCTCTGCAGGATGCATCCTTCTGATTGTGTATGTTGATGACATCATTATTACAGGAAACAACTCAGGAGGAATTCAAAGGTTGAAGAGTTTCTTACAGATAGAGTTTGCTACAAAAGATTTAGGTCGACTTAGATACTTTCTAGGGATAGAGGTGGCCTATTCTTCTCAAGGAATATCTTTATCACAGAGAAAGTATGTGTTAGACCTACTAGAAGAAACATAAAATCTTGGAGTAAAGCCTATATCTGTGCCTATGGATCCTAGTGTGAAACTTATTCCAGAGGAAGGAGATCTGTTGGAAGACCCTGGCAGATATAGACGACTAGTTGGCAAGCTCATATATCTTACAGTTACTCGCCCAGATATCTCCTATGCAGTTGGAGTAGTCAGTCAGTTCATGAGTGCTCCTCGTACTTCTCACTGGGCGGCAGTAGTTCAGATTCTCCGTTATTTGAAAGAAGCACCAGGGAAAGGACTACTATTCAAGAAAAATGGACATGTCAAAATAGAAGGCTATTGTGATGCAGATTGGGCAGGATCTCCAGCAGATAGGAGATCAACCACTGGCTACTGTACATTTGTTGGGGGCAATTTGGTGTCCTGGAAAAGTAAAAAGCAAGAAGTTGTTTCGAAGTCAAGTGCTGAGGCAGAATATCGAGCTATGTCCTATACTAGTGGGGAGCTCCTTTGGTTACGTTCCCTCATGGCGGAGATTGGTTTTCCTTGTTCTTCTTCAGCGCAGCTTTATTGTGATAATAAAGCTGCAATTTACATAGCCACCAATCCTGTTTTCCATGAGAGAACTAAGCATATAGAGGTGGATTGCCACTTTATTCGTCAGAAAATTCATAAAGGAGAGATACAGGTTTCTTTTACTCGATCTGTGGACTAGTTAGCTGACATATTTACGAAACCCTTGCCTACGTCAAAGTTGAATGATATTTGTAGCAAGCTAGGAATGTACAATATCTACATTCCAGCTTGAGGGGGAGTGTTGGATATAGTTGGATATATGTAATAAGCCTGAGGGCATAGAAGTAATTATGCTTCTCCATTATTAATAAATATATTAGTGAGGGGGAGATCATCTCTCTAACTCACTTTTATTCTCTAATTCTTTCTCTCAACAATACAATTGCACACACACGAACACCGAAAATAAGTGGCAACCTAAAAATATGAATTTAAATAAATTGGAGCACCTCATATGCACCAAGTTATCATGGTAATGAGGTATATTTATGGGAATTCATATCATCAATGGAGTCCTGCCTTAGATTGATAACAACATCATCTATTGTGATGGAGAGTGACTTTCCAGCATTCGGTTGCTGCACTTCATCATGGGTGGAAAGTGAGCTATCTTTCTATTTCACTGACGTGGCAGGATAATCCTTGGCCCAAAATCCTGCCAAAAAGAGAGGATTTGTCTTTCCTTTCCGAGAATGTGGGGTTGGTACTCGCGCGGCGCGAGAATCGAAAAATTCGAGCGGGGAAATAGCGCACAGCACTTATTATCTTTACCATATTCCCCTTGAACTCTAGTGCCATTGACGAACTCATGAAGCTGCCATCTTCGTGTGACTTCTTAAACCCTAGTGCCATTGACGAACTCATGAAGCTGCCATCTTCGCGCGACTTCTTGAACCCTCTGACATTGACGAACTCATGAAGCTGCCATCATTCGTGCGACTTCTTAAACCCTCTGCCATTGACGAACTTATCAAGCTACCATCTTCATGCGACTTCTTAAACCCTCAGCCATTGACGAACTTATCAAGCTACCCATCTTCATGCAACTTCTTAAACCCTCAGCCATTGATGAAATCTTCAAGCTGCCATCTTCGTGCGACTTCTTAAACCCCCTACCATTTTTTTTTATATGTTTATATTATAAATGAATTTCCAGCTTTCCAGCAACTTTCCAGCCCACTGTCCAAGCAACAGAACACCCACCTCAGTCCTTTCCATTCCTTTCCTTTCTCATTTGCCATGTTACTTTCCTTTCCTTTCCCACAACCATATACCAACCGAACACACCCTAAATGCAATTTAACAGATTTTTCAATTTCCACCCTATGGAAAGCTTATGGCATGGCAAATCCAAGCAGACAAACCTCCGTAAAGCTGGACAGTTGGAATAAATTCTCACGGATGATAAAGGCCTAATTGTAATTTTAACTCTGGGTTGTCATTAAGGTGTATCAAGACATTAAGGCTCACAAGATATAGACAACACATACTTCAATAGTTCCAAACAAATAAATTATTTTAATAATATTCCGAAATAAGTAAATATGATTAGAAAAAATCCATCCCTTACCTGCGGGCCTGTGACAAGCCTCGAATGGCCACTGGCAGATGACTGTGGCACTTTTTGTGGCTGTTGACGTTGTTGAGGCTGGTGGTCAAATTCCTGTTGTTGTAGCGCTATTGCCAGTTGCAGATCAGAACTGCCAAAATATTATAACACGAGGAATTATCAATAACCAGCTGTTGCAACAACCAGCCAAGAACATGGTACAAATAAAAGTACCAAGGACTGAGGACAGACAAGATTTAAATGCTAAAAGGCCATTCGTTATTATTATTATTTTTTTGAACCGAGGATTCCAGTTACACAACTGAAATACAAAAGTTGTCACAGTTATAGGTCTTTTTTTCCTAGAATGAGGGAAGAAGAACCAACACAATTTCCAGTGTTTCAAAAGCTGACCAAGTTCCATGATGGTTCAGCTACTCAAAAAAAAAAAAAAAAAGTGTAAATGAAAACAGTGATGCGGGTAGCATTCACTTCACAGATATTAAATGAATGAACCGTCATAATAACCAATGTCTGAAAACTCGCCTGGTCAATCATTGACTCAAATGAATGAATGTCTTTAGACTAACCAAGTTTTAGTCAATCAACATGCCCAATCCACTAGATAAGTCCGTGTCCGAGTCCTCATTTTTAATCATTGGAAATCATATTCCAACAGTTATAATAAAATCCATCACTATTTTCTATCCAAGAGACCTACTTCTCTATATCACAATAACTATCTATAAATCAAATTTACACACTATTGGAATATAGTTCAATTAGTAAGAAGAAATACTTTAAAGTTGAACCCTCTTGCGCTGACTTGTCAATGCTAGCAATATAGTCCTGAACAAGGCAAAAAATAGCATTAGTTTCATAGAAACCATTGATGACATGACCTAGAAAGCGATAAATTTCATCTCATTATTTCGATCTGATCATCAGAAAAGATACACACGGAAGTACTAGTCACAGCAGTTTGCTCATCCCAGTCATTGGTTTGGTTTCCTGCCTTAAACTCCTTAAAGGTGCCAGTCATAAACACTGTATCTCCATTGACCTGGAAAGCACTAAAAGATCAAACTAAAAGGATCTTTGAATAGCAAATAACGTAAATCTTTAAATGGAAAATAACATAATAAGACTGTTCTTCTGGAAACTCCTACGAAGAAAAAGTGAGAGTGATGAAAACGAATTTCTTAAATAAATTAATGTTGGCCTGTATGACTGGGGATGAGGTAGAAGGCCAAGATAGAAGAATACAATATCAGTAGATAACTCTTGGGGAGACCTCTCAAGCATGGATTTAAATTTCGGTTTTGGTCCCTGCAGAAACCAAATTCTTTTTTTTTTTCAAATTTCGGTCATTTCAGCCAAAATCCAAACCAAAATCCGAAATTTCCAGATTTCGGTCCCAAAAGAAATCCGAAATTCTGGATTTCGGACGAAATTTAAAACAACACTCTCAAGTATGCTATTCACCAAATAGAACTTCTTAGGAGAGACAAATTTACCTCGTTTAACTTCTCCCATACCAAATCAGGTTGGTTTATATAACCTTGGTCAGTAGCTAAGAGATAGAGTTCACGATTGAACTGCAAACAAAGCAGGAAAAATGCTAAATCATGCAACTTGATGTCGGGGTAAACTGAAGAACCAAAACTTCCGTGATGGTCTGTTTTGGTTCTTAAATCACTACTAGTGTCATTGATGGCCCATAGGACAAGAGGAATGATTCGTAAAAATGGACAGGTGTGCTGACAGGGCTTTGACTGACCTTAAACAGAGTGCTGAAGTGATTATTACGGAAAAAAACACAGAGCTCACGCTCCTTCAAACCTTCCAGTAGGCAAAATAGGCTGCAAAAGAAGCAGCACATTAAGAGAAATAGAAATTTCCTAAAGCATGCACGCAAAACAGAGAGGCTCATAATTGGAAAAATGAAAGAGCTAGTATAATGCCACATAAAAAGTTAACATACCCATAAATGGTCAACTGGCTTGCATTGCTTTTCAAAAAGTTCCGAATCAATTCCCCTGAAGAAAATTAAAAAATTAAGGGACCACACATGAGGGGGATGGTCAACTGGCAACATGTGTCACGTGTAGGCCAACAATAAAAAAGAGGGGCTACACGTGAGGGGGAGTGTTAAAGTATATAAGATTAAATAATGCCATCTCCAACAGCTTAATCTTTTGGAGTAATTGGTAGTTTCACAAGTAAAATAAGAGAACTTATACCTTTTTCAACATCGATACTAAGCAGCCCTGTACATCGTTGAGCCACTTTATCCATGACATAAGAATCTCCTTCTGGCCCTCTATCAGCTTGCTTGGCAAGAACAACCTCACCTTCATACATAGGCTCTCGATTTTCATAAATCGAATGTCCTGTGTCAAGTATGCACTCTTCTCCTTCATATATGGGCTCACTACCTTCTAGGGTTGAACCAACTCCCTCAGATTCATCTGAAGGTGCTCTTATGCCATCAGGGGAATGAAAACCCGCATTTGTTGCAGCTGGACTGAGACCATCCGTTGACTCACAATAACTCTGATTATCAGTGGGCTTAAGGTTAATAAGAGACGTGGACGTAGTCTCAGCACATGTCTGTGCGAACATTTGATCCCCTGCCGAGCTATGCTTGTAGTCTTGGTAAATGTCATAATCAGTAGAAGCATTTCTGTTTGGGAAATGGAAAGGAGGAGTTTGATTCTGGACCATCATATCAGTTCTTATGTTCTCTGTCAAATCATTAGAAATGCAATGTCCAGATTCACTAAAATTTGACTGATCGAGTTGATTTGCAGAGGGAATATCGGTTTCCCTTGCAATAGTTTCAAAAGATAACCCATCATTATTACAACCACCGGGTGCATTGCAATCTTGTGAGATATCAGGCTGATGGGATCTTTGATATTCATCAGAAGTGTGCCCCTCCTGAAAATCTGCAATAACATCAGATTTGGGAGTATTGGACATGGTGCTTTCAGGCGAAGTTGTAGATAAGGTACTTCGACTTGTGTCTGGTAATAACTCATTAGAAGAAGTTGGCAGATCAGATTGGGATAAGTGCAAAGCTCTCATCAATTCTACTACTTCTTCCCTGTCCCCCCTTCTTGCACTTTGATCACTAGAAACTAAAACCGAAGAATCGTCAAATGATCTAACGCTTGAAAGGGAAGGAGAAGGAACTCCTAAAGTTGCAGTCGTTGCAGCAGCAAAATCAATGCAGTCTTCTTCAAGGTTACCCTTATCTTCTCCTCCTGTATTCCTCGTTTCCAGGGAAACGAGCTCTCCAATAAGAGAATTGTAGGACTTTGACCCAATTGCAGCTAAAGTATCAGTATCCTGGTATGGGTTAATATAAAATGAATCAGTGTGTTTAGAGCAGAAGCGACTGGTATTGCAAAATCAGAGGGCAGATATACATTCTAGTCAGATTAACATCAAGTCATCTTTAACAGATACATGAACGACATATGCAGCATCAGCTATACATTAATGTATTTTAAACCAACCTCTGACACTTGGTCCTTGAGGTAAGAAAAAACAAATCTCTCAGCCAATGCAAATGTGTCGTTATAGTCATGGACTAGTCTCTACGTAGCCATCTAAACACGTAAGGTCCAATAAGAAGATAAAATAACGAGAAAGAAAATGAAAAGCACATAAGACCATGGTATTAAATTTCCCCGAAATTTCCCCGAAACGACCGAAATGTTTCCATTTCCATCCCCACAGAAACGAAATCTACATGATTTCCATTTACATAACTATTTCCCTGAAATTTTGACCGAAAATTTTGAAATTCAATCGAAATTCCAGAAATTCGGCCAAAATGGTCGAGACGACAAAAAAAAACGGAAAGATGTTATTATTTGCATTTCATTTCATTTCATTAATGCAGGGAATGATATTTGGTTGGCAACATCATTGAACTGCACACCAAAGTAACAATATCTTGTGCATGGGATTTCAGATCGGCATGGGACCAACAATACCTCGTAACTCTATGTGGTATTGACATAGGGTTGGGGGGTCCTTAGAGGGGAGACTGGTCATTGTACTTTCTTATGCTTCATTACATTGTACTTCTTTATTGACTTTACTCTTCCATACATGAGTGACAATACATGTCACTTGGTGTTCGAAGTGATTAAGCCATTACAGATGACTTTCTTGCTCATATGATGGTTTCTAAGTATATATTTGAGCCTATTCTAGCATTTCCCAAAGTTCGTCTTAAAATTTCATTATCTGCATGTTTTTTTAAAAGAATAAAAAATTTCATCATTTGCACATGTTTCCATACGTTTCCATGATTTTACAAGATTTCCACCGAAACCGAAATTTAAAACCTTACATAAGACAACAAAAAAATTCCACCGAAACCGAAATGTTTCCAATTCCGTGGTGCCAACCGAAACCAAAATTTCAAACCTTGCATAAGACAACAAAAATTAAACAATGACAATATGGTTATATTTTCATTCCATTCATAAGAAAAGGTACGCATATGCATCCTTAAAACAACAAATATTAAAAAATGACAATATGGTTAGATTGTCATTCCATTCATCAGAAAAGGTAAACACATATGCATCCTGCAATACTTCCATGTCTCCTGATCACCAAATTACCATGAAACCAGCTGCAATGAGTGCATTTAACCAGAAGGACCATTAAAAAAGAGGTAGTGGTTAATCCAATCAAAACATGCAATCTGTCATTGAACGGCGTTGTCAAACCTGATTACACACCGTAATCTGTAATCCGTAGTAGAACATCTTGGTAATTTTCTTCAACAGATCACACAGCAATAAATCAAGCACAATGCAAACTGCTCAAAAGAATAAAATCAACAACAAAGCAGTGCCAAGGCTCTGCTAATGTAGTTAACTAAACATCCTTGGAACCTACCATGCCACGCTCATGAACTTAAAATTCTAGCCTCATTCAGGACAATATTCGCATCACGATGTTCCCAAGGGGAGGAATTTCAGGTAACTACAACCTGAAGTCAATCTGTGAGAGTGCTGATTATGAATTAATCTATATCATAGTTATGACACCCGATTCATTTTGTCAGACTGAAACAATTTCGTACTGGTAGAAAAACAGGTTCATAAACCAGGAACAAAACGTCCTGGTAAAAATATCGTTCTATACCAATCCATTTAGTCCGAAATCTGAAAATTTTCCAGATTCGTCATTTTTACAATTTTTTTATTTCTTTCTCATTGTAGCCTATTAGCCTTAGTTAGTGGCTGTTTTATAGTTGTTTGAAGAGCATTTAATGTCCTTTTGCGCTCCTAAATGAATGAGAGGGTTACAAACACATAAAATGCCACATTTTCGTTCCTTTATAACCTTTCCACAACATCAAGAATTCTCAAAATACCCATACATAAGCATTCCAAAAAAGAAATATTCAAGGATGCCAGTTTCATTGATGTTTTGTAGTAGTTTTCATATTAAACAGGCCCATGAAAAGCTAATTTCATGCCTCCGTTAGATATTTTAAGAAGTAAAATGTGCCGTTTTATTAAATTTGGTGGATATGTTGATTTCTTATATTTTTCTAAATATTTCTTATTTTTGGATTGTTAGTTTTTATTTTTTAAACTTAAAGGTCGTAGCGCCTTTTTAGTAACGGATCAAATATCCGGCGTAGTGCCTTTTTAGTAACAGAACATTGAAATGGCTAAAACAATAGTATGTGTCGTCCCACTGAACAAAATGAAAAGCCGAACAAAACGGTATTCATAATTATGATTGATATTAAAAAAAAACAGTTCTATTTGCCAAGGTTAATATTAGCTTCAGCTTATCAGCATATTCTACGAGAAATCTTTACTGCTGACCCAAGATCTAGAGGGCTAGTAGAAAGCAATTTGATAACCCATGATTGAAATAAATTGGTAACGAAAAACCATGAGCAATGATTCTTAAAGTTTGACATCTCAACTAAATCAGATGGCATAGATTGCTGTAAATTTGGTGAGGTTGCTACAAGCAAAGGTTCACTTTCATGGGAACCTTCCAAAGAATAAACAACAGAATAAATTTCTTGAGAAGGTAAATTTCTTGAAATAAAAACATTGAAAAAAGTGGGAAGCCAACTGAAAGTAACGCCTATAGGAGATGAAAAAAGAAAATTTAAGAACCACAATGAAACTCTAGATAAGAAAGAAACCAATATGAACAAAAGGAATCATTGATTCCTTGAGAAGAAAGAAATCAGCGCATATCATTAAAAATATAGTCTAGCACTAATCATGTAACCATATAATGTGCTGCTGTCAAGTTTTACTATAAACTTTTAAATCAAATAATATACACTGATTTGAGTAGCAGGTCAAAACTGAATTGGCAATGCACGCATGATGTAGAATAAAGCACGACTCCAGGCGTCATCTATAGAAGAGGCACCATTGTTGACTGCTTCTTTTTTTGTTTGGAATGGTAAGGGGAAATCCATTAATAAAGGAGACCGAGGAGGTCTCACAACGTACATCAATAGAAATCTCAAGAAAAAAGGAAAAAAATATAGAAATCGGTACACTATGGAGGAAGAAAATCGAAAAGCTCAACAATCTCCCTAGAGACACCGTCCCTGGCTAATCTGTCAGCCTCACTATTAGCTGATCGTCTGGCATGGATGAAAGATATCAATGCGGTCTGAACTCTATCTAGGATCTCGCCAAATAGGGCAGCGAATCTCCACGGAATGGGTCTTGATCCACTTAGCAATCTAATGACGTTGAGCGAGTCCCCTTCCACCACCACCTTATTCAAATCTGCATTATGAAGCATCTTAATGCCTTGGTGGACTGCACGAACTTCCGCCTCACTTGCATCAGCCACACCAATTGGGCCTCTGAATGCCCATAACATCACCCCATTTTCATTCCTCAAAAGTCCTCCAATACCAGAAGGCCCGGGATTAACTAAACTAGACCCATAGAAGTTCAATTTAAGGATCCCTTGATCTGGGGGTTTCCAAGCTTGAACTATTTTGGGCTCAATGCTAGACCCACAACATATTTCTCTCCAACCATGCCATAAATCAGAGGCAAAAACAAATCTAAAGCATGGTAATGTTTTGACCCAAGTTATAGTTAATGCAATCACTTTATTAAATATGAACTGAGCTCCCTTTGAGAATCCTTTAAAAATCCTAGCATTTCTTTCTTTCCATAGCACCCAAATAGTTGCTAGAAAGGATACTTGCCATAATATTTTCCTTTCCTTTTCCAAGGCCCCATCGTCCAACTTTCCAAAAGATCCAATTTTTTTTTGGAAATACCAATGCAATACCAAATCTAGACAATAATTTACTCCATACCTCTCTAGCCAACTTGCAATGTACGAGTAGATGATCCACTCATCCACAGTTTCTCCTGCCTCAATGCATAGTGCATAGTAATCGACGAAGAACATTTTCTTTGTCTCAGGAAATCAATCACCTGGATTCTTTCTTGTACCGCGGCCCATCCAAAAATGCAAACTCTTGGTTGAGCTTGAATGTCCCACACTTTGGCTGCTTTGGAAGAAGTAGGGCAAGGTAGAAGATGGTGATAGAAGGATTTTACCGAAAATTCCCCATCTGAGTTCCAGACCTAAATTCTTTTGTCAGCTCCATCCTGCTTGATATAACATCTTTCCAATGTCAGCAGCAACCTTCCCACCAATTCAAGTTCCATATAAAAAAAAGTTCCTTTTGAAAGCTGGAATCCACACCACTCCATTTTCTGAACGACTGAATCAATCTTTAACCATTACCTCCTTTACTGATGCCAAAGCAAAGAACTTCAAGAATATTTCCTTCAATGGGATGTTAGTGCACCATTTATCCCACCAAAATCTGACTCTATCCCCAGCAAATACTTTGAATCCTACTCCTTCCAAGAATTTATATTTGAAGCACAGCACATCTCTCCATAATGTTTTACCTGGCCTTTTGAAATTATCCTCTGACTCCCAATGACCATGGGAAGCACCATACTTTGATTCAATGACCTTTCCCCATAGTTAGAGCCCTCCTCCCCAAATCTCCATAACCATTTACCTAGAAGTGCTTGATTTGTTTCCTTTATTCACCTGATGCCTAGTCCTCCAGCCTTTATAGCCTTGCAAATATCTTCCCAACTTACCAATGGGATCCCATTCTTATCACTTGACCCTCCCCATAGGAAGTGCCTCTAAATTTTTTCCAACCTCATTTGAAGACCGAAAATTGATAGATGGGAATGTTAGCCAACACTGCCTTTATCAATGTGAGTCTTCCCCCTCTAGAGACCAAGTTTCTTTTTCAGGCCTCGAGTCTCTTCTCCACTCTATATACTATTGGTTCCCAACTATCTCTCTTTGGTCGACCAACTCCGAGAGGTAAACCCAAGTATGTCGATGGTAGAGGATCTACCATCCAACCCATTACCGCAGCCAAACCTGAAGAGCTCTCGTCATGGAGGTTGATGCCAAATACTTTTGATTTATGAAAGTTCTTTGTCCTGTGATCATTTCATAACATCTAATTATTGATCTTAAATTCACCACTTTACATATAACCGGGGAACTAAATAATAAGGTCATCCGCAAATTGCAAGTGAGAGACCTTATCTTGACCTACTTCAAATCCCTTGACTAAACCTTCGGCTTTGCCTTTGTCTAGTAGCCTGCTGAGAGTTTCTGCTATTAGAACAAATAGGAAGGGAGAGAGGGGGTCTCCTTGTCTCAATCCTTTGGAAGATTTGAAGAAACCTTTTGGTGACCCATTTATGATTGCAGAAAACCATGCCGAAGAAATGCATTTTTTTATCCAATGCCTCCACTTAATACCAAATCCCATTCGATCCATCGGATAATCTAGATAATCCCACTCCACCCTATCATAGGCTTTTTCCATATCCAGTTTACACACAATTCCTTCCTTTCCCATTCTCGAGTAGATTTTTTTTTTTTTTTTTTGAAAGATAAATTCTCGAGTAGAAGTCAATTGTCTCATTTGCTATTAGGGAGCAATCCATAATCTGTCTTTCATGAATAAACGCACATTGACTCTGAAAAACGACCTTCGGCAACACCCTCTTTATTCTCTCTACCAACACCTTAGCTAACACCTTATACAAGCACCCCACCAGACTAATAGGTCTGAAATCAAATACCTTCAATCCCCCTTTTACTTTTGGCACCAACATGATGAATGTAGCCCCGGTCCCCTTATCTACCTTCATAACTTGGTAAAATTCCTCAAAGAATCTCATAATGTCCTCTTTTACATAGCCTCAACACTCATGGAAGAAAGCTATGCAAAACCCATCTGGACTTGGAGCCATGTCTCTCCCCATATCAAACATCCCTCGCTCAACCTCCTCCTCTATGCAAAACACCCCTTGGTACCATTGTTGACTGCTATTCAGAGAAAAAATACACAGATAACTATCCATAACTTTGCTAAGAAACTTTCTTAGCTCTTAGATCTACTTGCTTCAGAAAGCTCCAGGTTGAGTCGAGCAAAACTAACCCATGACCAAGAATGCTTTTCAATTTCTAGTATTAACTCAATATGTATAATGACGGTTGGGTCCATGAATCAAGCTATCATTTTCCCCCAAAGACTGGGCTTAGCTTCAAGCTTATAATGATATTTACCAAATTCAACCAAGCCCACGCATCTTTATAGGTTTATGGTCTTCAAGGCCATATATGTTCATCATGGACCATCTCTCTCTCTCTCTCTCTCTCTCTCTCTCTCTCTCTCTCTCTCTCTCTCTCTCTCTCTCTCTCTCTCTCTCTCTCTCTCGAATGGTATCATGGAACATTTCTATCCATGCTAAACATCCATAATACAGCAAAGCACCACCAAAGGGTTGAGTAGTCAGTTGAAAGCCCAGTCTAAGATGAATAAAAGTGACAAGCTTCTTTCTACAACAAGAGAACCCTTATAAGAAACTGAGTGACAAGATGAACCTATTTTCTTCACTAATAAGCATGCGGGGAAGAATAATTATTTCAATCTCTTACATGTGTTTCTTTTACTGGGGTATCTATTCTGCAGTATCCATCAAGCAGTTTCGGCCTAGTTATATCCTTCTCTGTGAAGAATCGTGAACTGTCTAAAGTAAATACATATAACATCAAGACAGAATATCCCCAATGGACCTGGAAGTACTAGGAATAAACCACTAATTATATAATGAGTGTATGGAAGCTAGATGTGAACTCACTCAACATTTTGTGTAGTGAGTCCAACCTAAATGGACAAGCTCAGTGTGTCACGTAGAAATCAATATAACAGGTACTTTGGTAAATAATCAATAGTTGAGTGTTCTGCAAGGGGAAAAAGCTAGAAGTGTTCTTTGGCAGTTGTTTTTGTTTCTCCTTGTGACATTCTCTTTCAATTGTGGGTAACCAGGGCCCCATTTTTGTTCTTATATCCTTGATCCTTCATTGAATAGAGTTTTGTGCCCACTATTTGAAAAAATAAGTATTGACAAAAGAGAGCAAAGATCAACCGCAAACTCCAAAACGCATCAGCCATCCCAAAAAACAGATGAGCCTTGCTCAACAGAATATGTATGGGATACATATCAGACAATGGAAAAGGGACTTTTGTTGAAAAAATAGAAAGATGATAGAAATAAAATAATAAATATTTGTGTACAAAATAATGTCTATAATTGCCATTCAAAGAGTAATAATATGGCTATAATTATATACTGAAAACACATCGGGCCAATGAAGATAACACACAATTTGCCCCTCCAAAAATCCAATATGTATTGCGATACGTCCGATAAGTAATTTAAATGAGGACGTTAAATCCGCATGAGAGATAAAGAACTAAAGTCCAACAAGTGCATAATTTAAATGAGGATGCAAACAAGCCAATAAGTTGAAGTACAGCTAAATTTGGCTGGGAAACTAGGATTTATGGTTTAAAAAACATACCTGGGGATCAACTATCCATCCATGATACAGTTCAATACCCAGGAGATCGAATATGGCCCTCTCTCGCGTAAATTCAAAATCATCAATTCTGCAATCATTAAGCAAAACACACGTAGTCAGAACAACAAATGTACAAGACTAAAAGTATAGTGAAGGAAAGCCATTAACAGCAGGAAAGAAATAAAAACATTGTTAATGTATAAAAGATTAAATAACGTCATCTCCAACAGCTTAAGCTTTTGGAGTAATTGGTTGTTTCACATCGTATCAGAGCCAAAGGTCATGTGTTCAAAACTCCTTGTTATTAAAAATCCACATGTGAGGGGCCAGATGTGACGCGTGTAGGCAAACCCTTAAAAAGAGGGGCCACACGTGAGGGGGAGCATTAAAGTATAAATGATTAAATAACGTCATCTCCAACAGCTTAAGCCTTTGGAGTAATTGTTTGTTTCACAAACACAAACATTAAAGAAGAGTTAAAACATTTACTTCCCGAAGTGAAGGTTTACATCAATCCCAGTAGCAAGTCGAGGGAGCAAATCAATTGCATCCGCTATGTTCTGTTGCTGGTTTTTCACGTAGCCAGCATCTTTATCCTGTTTGAGAAAACAACAACAACAAGTCATTCAATCCAAGCTTCAAGGGAGAACAATTTTACTATCGATTCCATATGGACAAAATGACCAGTACCTCAACATTACTGTTAGAATCAATTAACCTCTCGGCAACTAGAGAAAGCAATTTCTGGAGTGAGATTTCAGTTGTATCCAAGCTCAGGTTCAGGTTATTCCTCAGCAGAAGAACATTACCTGTTACACGCCAAAACATATAATCCAAATTATCTCCATCAACTAGGGTTTATCATATCTAAATATGATAAAATTATCTTTTTAAATCTTCAGATACAGATTCTATTAATCTGATTCAAAGAGCAATAAAAAAAAACAGAAATTAAACAGAAATCTACATTGTTTACAAACAAAACGATGGATAGACGAAGAGATTTGCAGAGAACGATAAACTCAGCCAAATTTAATAGATTTAAGACAGAGAAACATAGAAAGATGAGTAAATTGCAACAGAAAGAGAAATACAATACAATCGTCTTTTCAAATCTTCGGATAAAGATTCTAATATAATTCTAACAGTACTAAAAACATAAATTTACATTATTCATAAATGGAAAGCGTGAGAGGCAAGAAAACTATCAGAACGATTAGAAAGAACTCTAATTTCTGCCGACTTGAAGAAAGAGAAGATTGAATTGAAAAAGAGGAAGAGGAAATAAAATCATCAGGTAGAAAATGAAACCCTAGAAATCACAGAGAAGGAAAAGAGAAAACTTACAGATGGCGATGAGAGGGCAAGGACCGTTATCGTTTTGGAGAATGATCGGGACAGAACGACCTAGAAACTGCACAACCTTCGTCTTGTAAAGGATTTCTACTTCCTCCTCATTTCTACCTTTTTCTTCTGTATCCATGGCAGAAAGATTGATAACAGAGAGAGAGAGAGAGAGAGAGAGAGAGAAAATGTAGAAGAGCGAAAGAAAACCCCCTTTTAACACTTGGTTCAAACGCCGCGTACACGGCGAAGATAAAACCTAAAATAAGTTAGAACAGTGGGGCGCATTATCTTACATTGGGGCGAAAATATCTTTTACCAATTAATATGGCCGGTCGATATGGCGATTTTGACCTGTTTTTTGTGCATATTTCGAGATACGCGCCTTGATTTTTTTTGTTTTATGGGCACGTGTCACGATAGAGGATCCCGTGTTTTTTTTTTTTTTTTTTCAGGACGGGAACTCTCGTTTTGCTAGTAATAGGTCTTAAGAGAATAATCCCGATTGTTCGAAGATTACAATACTTCTTATCCTTTCTGTTGCGTTTTTCACGTGGGGAAGGTTCACATGCTCCCCCGCTTTGTAGGCTATTTCTCCCCCCGCGCCCCCGCGCCTGACGGCTGGCTAACGTTAAACGTTAGGATCTAACGTATATGTCACTTTCCCACCATTGGACCGGTCTCTCTCTCTCCACACACACACAACAGAACAGTTGGTGGGCCCAACAGAAACAGTTGGTGGAATGGTGGGCCCATCTTTGAACAACGTAGGCCCCGGCCATACCCCACCATAGGATAATCCAAACCGTCAATTTGATGGGCCATAAACGTAAAGAGGTTGAGTCCCAAAATATTATTTTCATAGGCTGATCCTAGCCCTCCGATCTAAATAGAAACTACATCTTATGCAACCTCTATAGATTGTAGGGTTGTGATCATCCTATGGAAATGATTTTTGGGGCACAACCTATTTACATTATGGCCCATCAAATGAATGGTTTGGATCATTCTATGGAGTTGGTTGTAAAGTAACATTAAGGCCCGTCCACAACATAGGACGATCCAAGCCGTCCATGGTTTGGATAATCCTACGGAGTTGGTCGTACAGTAACATTAAGGCCCAATCGTAGGCCCCACCGATATTTTTTCAAATTGAAGCGTACCGTCCACAACATAGGATGATCCAAGTTGTCCATGGTTTGGATTATCCTATGGTGTGGTTCGTACAGTAACATTAAGGCCCAATTTAGGCCCCACCCATATTTTTGGAAATGAAGTGTATCGTCCAGATCACAGGATGATCCGAGCCGTCCATTTGATGGGCCGTAACGTAAATGGGTTGTGCCCCAGAAGGGTTGGCCCATCAAATGAATGGTTTGGATCATCCTGTAGTCGTACAGTAACATTAAGGCCCGTCCACAACATAGGATGATCCAAGCCGTCCATGGTTTGGATAATCCTATGGAGTTGGCCGTACACTAACATTAAGGCCCAATCGTAGGCCCCATTGATATTTTTCAAATTGAAGCGTACCGTCCACAACATAGGATGATCCAAGCGTCCATGGTTTGGATCATCCTATGGTGTGGTTCGTACCAATTTAGGCCCCACCCATATTTTTGAAAATGAAAGGTACCGTCCAGACCATAGGATGATCCGAGCCGTCCATTTGATGGGCCACAATGTAAATAGGTTGTGCCCCAAAAATCATTTTCGTAGGATGATCACAACCCTACAATCTATAGAGGTTGCATAAGATGTAGTTTCTATTTAGATCGGAGGGCTAAGATCAGCCCATGAATATAATATTTTAGGACACAACCTATTTACGTTTATGGCCCATCAAATGGACGGTTTGTATTATCCTATGGTGTGGTATGGGCGGGGTCTACGTTGTTCAAAGATGGGCCCACCATTCCACAACAGTTTCTGTTGGGCCCACCAACTGTTCCTGTTGTGTGTGTGGAGAGAGAGAGAGACTGGTCAAATGGTGGGAAAACATTAGCCTGTCGGGGGGGGGGGGGGGGGGGGGGGGGGGAGAATAGCCTACAGGGGGGGTGAATATGCCCGCTCATTATTAGGCTTTGTTTGTTTTGGATTTTGAGAATATACATTTTGAGTCAAAGCTGATTGTTGAACTCAACACGTTTAGGTCCTCTTTGTTTCAGATTGTGACTCCCAAAACCTTTTATTGGACTCAAATTTACATTTAGGCTCTGTTCGTTTGGGATTGTGCCAACCGATTATAAGTCCCAAACCTATTATTAGACTCAAACTTAAACGTAATTTTGAGTCAAATAATCGGTTTAGGGCTTATTACCAGTTGTCACAATCTCAAACAAACGGTGCCTTAAATTTGAATTTGATAAATGGTTTGAGGCTAATAATCGGTTGCCACAGTCTCAAGCAAACAAGGCCATAGATTTGAGTCTAATAATCATTTGGACTCACAATTGGTTCTCAAAATCCAAAACAAATTCAGCCTGAATCCTCTAATTAATAATCTTAGCTTTTATCAATTGTCTATTTAAAGAATTTTTTTATAGTGGCACTGTGGCCCACCTATTTCAATGATCTAAGTCATTCATTTGTTGGCCCAAATTGTAGATAGTGCGCAACAAAATCTTCTTTATAGATGATATTAATTGAAATTTTTGCCCTCTACTTTTGGAGGGGTTGGAATGATTCAATGAAGCTGATTTTTGGTACACACTCTATCTATGATAGGGCCTTGCAAATGAATGGTTTGGATCACCACAAAAAATGTGGGACCCATGTGATTGGGGCACTCGAGCGCACCATAAGCCTGGTGCGCTCGAGTGCACAATCCTTTTCCTCATTTAAAAGTCCATACCTTTTTCAATACAATAAAAAAGATGACTTCAACCAAACCTATTCAATTTTTAATTAGAGGGGTCTTCAATTTATGATAGTATCCCTCTAAATTGACAATTATCGCATCACCTTCCTCTAAATAGTGAAAAGAGAAAAAAAAATTCATTAGAATCTTTCTCTTGCAATCCAAAGAGGGACCCAGAGAAAAAAGAAAACCCCCTCGCCATTTCACCCTGAAGAAAAACCCAAGAAGAAAGCTCTCTTCTCATACTCTAACCACAACGCCCCCTCCTTCACCACACGCGCGCACACATTTTCTCTTATCAGTATATATAATTTTTCCAAACTCAAGACCTGGTTCAAGTCTAACTAAAAAACTCATAAACGTAACTTTTCTCTTTCTCTTCTTGTCCAGCTAAGTACTGCGTTCCATAACAAGATTAAAATCTAACACTTTTTTTAATGGGTATTGGTAAGCTGGGGTTAGGTGGACCCTTCCTTGTATATTAAATTAAGATAATGATAGATTAGCGGTTTTAAGATCACTGCCGAATCATTAGAATAATGTCTAAGGAAAAGGCCGAACAACTAGGGTCATGATATCCTTGAAGACAAGCTCAAAACAAGCAAGAGAAAGGAAATACACGAGCTGGTCCAACCCTTTTTATCCTCCAAACTCAATGGCTGATATGTAAGTGCTCCCGTTCACAAGCCTTCAATTAGAAAACATGGAAACTAGGCAGCTAATCCCCATAAGGATAAATCATAATAGTCAATTTATGGGTACACAGGGGAATATGTATCTACCATCGAGACCGTTGATCTTGTATACTAATATCATGAGGCGACATTCAAAGTGAAGGATCCGGATCATGCTAATTTCATGTGAGTAGACCTTGATTAGGCTTCTCATTAGCATCTCATATTAAGGCTTGTCACTATATCATTCTCAGTTCTTATTTTAGACGAGTGCTAATACAATTTGCTCACTTGCCTTTCAAACTGTATGGCCCCACTCTGGACACAGACAAATATTACCCGTCGATCAAAAAGTAACCATTGATTGATATTTACGTACTTCCATCAAGTAGGCGTGAGCTAGGGATCGTGTGGGATGGATTGCGGGAAAAAATATATTTAGAGATGAGAATGATGCTTGGCATTAACATTCCTCTGCTATTTTGATGTTAGGCTCTGTTTGAATTGCAGGAAAATAATTTTCTAGGATATTCTTTACAGTTTAGATGGAAATGACATTGTTGTTATGGCTTATTTAGAGGGATTTTATCATAAATTTGGAGGTTCCTCTATATGAAACTTGAACCGCGTTGAACTGTTTTATGTTACATTTTTCATGTGTAACCAAATAATTGAATAGTTGGGAAGCTTTGAAAAGTTTTTCCTTTCTAAATATTTGTGAAAAAAATTCTTGCAATCCAAACCGGGCCCTAGTTCGTCCGGTTTTCCTTGGCATGCGTTTGAGGCATGCACAAGAAAAAAGAGCAGTGGGGCCCGAACGTTCTTAGTTAAGTTTTAAAGGTAAAGAAAAACGTTAAAGTGGGTGAATTTATCCTCAAGCAGTGAACCCTTCTCACAAAAACCGTTTTGGGGTGCGTGGGGGAGGAGGGTGGATTTTATCCGTTTAGTGTGTGTGTCTGTGTGGGTGGGGGGAATATCATTTCCCTTTAAATTTGGGAAATGATATATTTGCCCCTTTTCTTTCATGGGCCACCAAGAAGTCATAAATACACTAGAGGGGAGTGGCCCCAGGGCGAATATTTCAATTCCTTAAACATCTAATTGGTTGATCCCATGTAGGGCTTATTTTAATCCTACGATTTGTGATTTTGTGTAGGTTTCTATAGAGAAATTATATGATGAGTGGGCGTATAAACATGTACCCATCAGCCCTTCCTTGATGCATGATCCAACAACAGCTCACTTTTTGAGGAGCTGCTGTTGGATCAAATATCAAGGGTCGTACTTCTATCGTATCACCTTTACGTATAAACGCCCATTCATAAAATTTCCCGTTTCTATATAAGCTTTATGATCCGCTCATTTTACACTAAATTAATCCAAGGGTTAGGATCATCTTAGGGAGAAACATTTTGGGGCATGGCCTATCTATGGTGGAAACCAACAAATGAATATAAAGAAATGGGCCCCAAAAACTTTTTTACCCCTATATTTTTCCAGTATAAAACCATTATCTTTATGGTCAGTGTACTTTTTGTAATCTTAGCTTCGTGCCGAATTTGCATTTGCAAAATGGTATTTATATTGATATCTTTACCTATTTGATGGTATAAGCTGAAATAGTAAGATTAGTATGATTCTGTGGTTTCTTGTATTTTATTGCTCGACATGTAACTTTGATTTGAGATTCAGTAGGTGGCTACTGCAATTTTGAACCCAAAAAAAAGATCTGATTAGCTCCTTTCTAAGACTACTTATCAATTATTTTCTTTTCCACAGAAGGATGATTCTGCTTTGCATGACAACTTGATTGCTTGCAGTATAGTAGAACTGTCAAAGTTTAGCCTACACAATTTCCCTTCACTTTTTTTTGTCAGCTACAGTCAATAAATCTTAGTTTGGATGTTTCCTTCAAGAACTGGTGTGGTACCAGCCATATATAATTCTTGGAAGCACTTGGATTCATGATTCTATGTGCTCTAGGATTTAGATTTTGTGGTACCAGACATATCTTGCTAAAACAATTCATACCCTTAGACACTCAACTAGGTGGTAATCACATTTTGGAATTTTCTTTAGATATTATTATTATTATTCAATCATGTCCATGCCATGTGTGCACTTCACTTATCATGATGTGTGATCATTATCGTTACTTGTCTGGGAGTCCGCCACAATGTTTCTTGTTTGGGACAAAACTGGCACTCCGTGTGATATTTTGAAATAGTCAGTGGGTAAGATTTACAGAATGAGGTGTGATACGAGTGAAAATGAAAAAATGCTCACAAGGAGAACAAGTCTCTTGTTTCGTTTCTGCCTCATATTATCCAATACCATGTAGCAAATGCATGGAGCTGTAGTCTCTTCTTATTATCTTTTATATTCCATTTTGTGTGTGTTTTCTGAAATACTCAATAGAAAAGAGATTGTTAGTATGGTTTGTTTTGACAAAGTACACTGCCAATGGGTAATACAAGATGGGTAAGTTTGATCCCTTGTGAAATGATTAGGAGCCCTTTTACTGGATCTGATATTAAAATTCTTGAATTGGGCCACAACCACAGAATTTCAATCATTTCTTTGTTTTTTGGCAATGGGTATCACAGTAATAAGCTAGTAAGATAAAATCTGTTTTGAAGCTAGATTCATTACCAAATTGAATGATTCTAGGCCAATCATCATAACTGAAATCAATCAATAGCTATGGAAGTTTATGATTATCTCAATTTCTCACATGATTTGTTGAGGTTAGGGAAAAGGTCAAATGCAGTCCAACTCTTCAATATGATTTGCCTGGATCGCCTCTGTATCCCTTTTTTTCATTGAGATTCGGCCCTGCTTCTGTTCTGTTATTGTTGTTTTTTCCAATTTCTTTTTTTTTTCATTGTTGAAGAGTTGAATTTTGATGGAAACCAGTGAGGCAAGTTTGGAGAAATTGTGTTGCTGGTTTCTGTTTGTTTGAACTTTAGAGAGCCCTTCCTTTTTTTGTTGATATCATGTTGAGAAATGTGATATTGGCTTCTTTTCCTTTTTTGAAATGGATGTTTCTCTATCTTGGAATTCCAAAGCTCTTATACAAATTGCCTTTGTGAAATGGATGATTGCTTGTGAATACACATAGCCATACACACTAAATACCATCTGTCATGCTCGACATTTGTACCGAAACCTCAATGTCATGTGCTTCAGTAAACAATATTGTTTTATTGCTCCTTACATATTTCTTGCTTTTAGATTCAATGGGTGAGTACTGCCATTTAGATTCAAGGTTCTGATTTGCTCCTTTCAAAGTGTCCTCAATGGGTGAAGGGAATCATAGTATGAGCTATTTCAAATTGCTCCTTTCAAAGAAACTACATTGCTTGTCAATAAACTTTGAAAAAATGTATCTATACATAACTATAATGTCAAAAAAAGGGCGGCCCACTGCACGAGGCTCCCGCCATTGCGGGGTCTGGGGAGGGCTAGAACAAGGCTATGATGTCAATGGCTCAAAATCAAGGCTATGCAAGGGTGTGGAAATTTCGGATTTCAAATCTATAGATTTTGTATCTTAAATTTATATCCAAATCGGAATTTAAGGGGCATCCAAATGGGCCCTTATGGAAAGCACAAGAAACAGATTTCTGGGCTGCATTGTGGAGTGATGAACTATAGGTGATATTAGCCTTTGAAATCATTTCTCAGTGTCAATTGAAATTCAACCTTGCACAGTTGACTTCCTTTGATGAAGCATGTGAAGGTATCTGATTGTGAGGAGGGTTGAAAGCACTCTATGGACCTTAGGGAGAAGAAGACATCTTCCAACCGAGCTCTTGAAGTTGATAGCCATAAGACCATCAATCTTTAGAGAGCACTTTGCCCTAATTATTTGGTGCAAGGCCGTACATGCAAATGCAGCCCAATAATACAGTGGGGCCCACATTGTTTGCGTGATCCAAACACTTCATTTGTTGGGCCCTGACATAGAGAGGAGGTGCGCAGAGAATCTTCTCCACAGGATAATCCCAACCCTCTAATTTGTGTAGTTTAAAATGGACGGCACAATACAAAAACTGCCAATGAACAGAGGGTTAGGATCATCCTATGAAGAAGATTTTTGAGACACCTCCTATCTATGTCAGGCCTCAACAAATGAATGGTCTGGATCATCGAAACAATGTGGGCCTTGGTGTAAGCCCGTGTAGTATTTGGTTTACCCCATAGGATGATCTAAACCCTCAATTTGATGGCCTACAATGTAAATAGGTTGTGACCCAAAAATCAATTCAATAGGATAATCTCAACCCTATGCGGGCTTACATGGACAGTTTGGATCATCTTACACAGTAAGACTTACGGTACTTTCTGAAAAATACAGGACGGACTTACACCCTATTAAATAAGGAAAATGTTATCAGCACTACCATATTTTGATGATCACACTCCTCACTTTATAAAAATGTAAGGTATGGCTCTCATCATCGGATGATCCAAACCGTCCATTAGATGGGCCACAAGCTAAATAGGTTGTTCCCCAAAAATCATTTCTAGAGGTAGATCCTAACCCTCCGATCTATAGAGGGTTAGGATCCACGCTCTAAGATTCAGTCCCTCTATAGATTGGAGGGTTAGGATCAACCTAATGAAATAATTTTTGGGGCACAACCTATTTAGGCTTCATCCTATGGTGCCGGCGGTACTAAACAGTGAGGAGTGCGATAATCAAAATATGGTAGTGCTGATAAAATTTCCCTAAAATAAATGAGAAATAATTTCCTGCTGTTTTATAAGAAGAAGAAATGTCTTAGAATAGGGATATAGTAGTTAGTTGTTAGGGATTAGGGTTTGGAGAACGTAGAGAAACCCTTTTCACCTCTCGTTGTTAAAACCCTGTTTTATATCTGGGCATGGAAACAGAGATGGAGGAGATCCTTTTGCCTAATCTTCTCAATGAAATCGGTAGACAATGCATAGCGAGAGTCCCTCGATCGTTCCACCCAAATCTATCCATGGTATGTAGGTCACGGCGATCTCTCCTTCGTTCTTCTCTCTTCTACTCCACTCATTCCGAACTTAGATACACATAACAGTTCCTCTACTTTAACACTACCCATGGTGGAAGTATTGTAAAATGGTACGTCCTCGATACCTGTGATGGAAACCCTAGAAAAATCAAACCATTGCCTCCTATACCCTCCCATGTTGGTTTCGGATTTGCTTCTGTCGTATTGGGACCATGTTTCTATGTGTTAGGCGGTATAGAGGGTGAAGCCCCTAGAGTGGATGGCATTCGTTCATCCAACGTCTGGGTTTATGACGCCCGTACTAATACTTGGGAAGGTGGTCCCAATATGATGATCGGGAGGATGATAACCAATATTACTGTTGTCAATGGCAAGATTTAGTTGTTGGAGGTTACTTTACTTGGTCTACTGTTGTTAATCCATGAGCTGAGGTTCTTGATCTGAGTCTTGGCTCATGGACGCCTCTGCATTCGCCTCTCCTTCCCATCGTGTTCGGAAACATAAGGAGAGTCAGCATCGGTTGTGGAGAAGTGAGAGGGAAGCTACTCATACTCACAAACACGGGTGTTGTAGAAGACAATGACATAATCATGGATAGTTTGTCATGGTGGATACAGAGGGCGTCGTTTCATTCCAATCTCGTGCATGATTCTAATCAGGATAGTGCTGTAGTTGACGGGATTGTTTATCTCTTAGATTCACCTTTTAAGATAAAGGGGTATGATGTGGAGGATAATCGGTGGAAAGAGTTGAAGAGTTTAGGCCCTCTGACAGAGTTACGTTGGCGAATGTTGAGAAGAGTTTGTGGGTGATTTAGCATTGCTCGTCAAAAGATAAGGATTTTGAACATAGAAACATGGAGTGGATTGGCAAGAATTCCGTGCTTTGGGAGTTCGACCAGGTCGAGAAGGATTTTGGGCTTCGGGAGTGCAAGCAGGATGAGAAGTATAGTATTTTCTGCTGTTATAATAATTTTTTGCTGCTGCTGCTGTTATAGTATTTTCTTATGTTTTGTGTAGCATGAAGGATAAATAGGATTCATGGTATCCTCCCCAATCTTTCTGATTACCAACCTCCATTGACCTTATTTGATGTCACCATTCTCTATCAAAAGTAAAAATGAAGGTGTCTCTATCAAGCATTTTAATCATATGTTATGGTGCCTATAATGAATATCTCCTTTAATTTTCATTATTTATTGAGGGGATCAAAAGACAAAAAAACTTACTTATCCAGCATCTCTTAATTTTCATCATTTTTTTCGAAACACTAGTAACACATACTACCCGTCCACCAGATGGACTGAGACTCCACCTCATGAAATCGTTCCCTTTTCATTGTCCGAATAGAGGAATCATATGTATATAAGACTTGCCACCTTAATAGTTTGGGTTTCGATGGGAGTCGCTTCATAATCTTATACTGGAAATAAAGAAAACTTGGATTTGCCATTCTGTGATGGTGTTGATGATGATCAGATAAACTTCAATTCTATAGCATCAGATCTCTCCCCACATTATTCCTGATTGGGATGAGTGCAGGGCTACATATCCATTACACCACCGGTCACCACCCGCAATTAGGTGTGGCTTGGTACGTTTGTTCCTCCACTATATTCCACAAAATAGGAATGGAGTTCCTTCCAATCCATGAATCAAATATCATAAAGTCATTACCAAAGCCCAACTAAAGAGAAATAAAAGGAGTGCAAAGGTTAAGAAAGAACCTGAAGAATTTATTCTGAGTGCAACAAGTTGCATTGCATTTTCTTTATTCACACTCTTGTTGGTTCTCTTTTTTATGGGATATCCTTCCATCCACAAGACAAACGAGAAAAAGTAAAAGAAAATGACTGCGTTTCAAATTTATCATCATTTCCATAGTCTGGCATAAAAACATCTCTCAACATCATGCCTCATGCAGAATCGCAAAAATGTTACACAAAATGACATCAATACAAAAAATAATTTGAAATGTCCTATAGAACTTACAAAAATCATTTCAAAAACTAATTTTAAAAGTCTTATTACTCAACTCAACTCATTTCAAAAACTAATTTTAAAAGTCTTGTAACTGAACTCAACTCAACTCAACTAGGCCTTTGTCCCAAACTACTTGGGGTCGGCTAACATAATGGGTCAAAGTGGTTTTTCATGGTCAAGATTCTCCATCACTTCGATGTCCTTGCGGGCTGTTATGTTTTGAACATATCCTGCATGGGTAAAAAAACGTGTTGCTTGAGGGTCCTATCAGAATCCAAGGAAAATTATAAGATGATTTTGCAATCATCATATGGAAAATCTAGTGCAAAAGGAGCATGATGTCTTCCCAATGCAGCAAAAATTTCAGAGTTTATTACAGACGACAAGGTTGAATTTAAGGGCGGGGGAATGTTAGAATCAGTTTTTCTTATTTAGAGTTTAGACCATTTCGTTACATTTAGATTTCCATATTGCAATAGGTTTCTATTTTCTCTTTTTTCCTATTTTGCTGATTTACATTTCCTATTTTGCTCTCCCTAATTTCTATATAATGTAGAAGCAGTATGGCTATTCAGCAAGGAAATAATCACACAGAGTGCTTCAACACATTGGAGGCTTGAGTTTCCTCAAATTAACTCATTGTTTTCCTTCTTCTCTATTTTCTATTTCAATAGAAAAATGTTCTATCAGCAAAACAGAAATGCCCAAAGCCCAAAACTAAGGGAAATTACACGATGAAAACATAACAGGGCGAGAAGCTCACGAGAACCCTGATCAAGGCCCACTCACCCCATCTCAGCATGATCTGAATCCTTCATCCAGGAGCACCTGGATGGGCTTCTCATACAAAGGCTCCACTAAGGGAAATGATATCGTCACAACCATGTTTTAATATTTCCACTAACACATCTTGTCTTTTAGTGTTTAAAGAGCTGTCAAAGTTTATTACAGTACGCAAACGGCTCTCACACGCCAATTAAAAAAAGAAAAAGAAAAGACAAGCTGGTTTGTGCAATTATCAAAACATGGTTGTGCTGATATCATTTCCCCTCCACTAATACGAAATGAATCAAGAAAATAGCACAGCCAGACCTGCTTAAGCAGCCCGGAAAAAAAAGTGTAGATAAAGAGCTACATAGGAGAACTGCTTACTCAGCCCGTAATAAAAAGTAGATAACCAGGATACTATAACGCAAAAATGTAGTTTCGTTAAAGGGGACAAACCCTTAATAATTAGCTTTTCTAGTGTGTTAGAATATTCAAGATGCTATCACCATACAAACAGATGTGTAAAACAAAGTGAGTATTGACGTTATCAAACTATGGTAGTGAAGATATCAGTCCCCTTAATTTATTATTTAATCTATTTTATAGTTTATTTACTAATTAATTATTTTCATCCACATCATGTAATAACCATGGTTTTAAATTTCGACCGAAATCCGATTTCGGTGGAGACCAACACCGAAACCACACAGAACCGAAATGGTCATTTATTTCGGCCGAAATTTCAGAATTTCGGTTTTTCCGAAATTTGACACAAAAAATCTGTTTTTTAAAATATTAATTTAATATTTCACCGAAATTCCAATTTCGGTGGAGACCAACACCGAAACCACACAGAACCGAAATGGTCATTTATTTCGGCTGAAATTTCGGAATTTCAGTTTTTCCGAAATTTGACACAAAAAATCTGTTTTTTAAAATATTAATTTAATATTTCACCGAAATTTCGGCTAAAATTTAATAACAACTAAAATATTGTTTTTTTTTTTGGTACCAGATTTCGACCGAAATTTCGAAATTTCAAGGTCCGAAACCAAAATTTTAAACCTTGGTAATAACAGCAAAGACCAACAAGTAAAGCAGTCGATCATATTCATAGCAAATATAAAATAGTCCATTGATTCTATAAAATATACAGGAAGCTTACTCATGGGATCAAAATATGATCCCCCAATATCTACAAAATATATCCAAGTGTTCAAAATAGGTTGAGGGCGACCATTGGAGAAGTCAGTAAATTGCTCAATCGAATTGCGCCATGAATTTCTAAACTTGTTAAGTTTCACACCAATATGGAAATGAGAAGAAAAGAACAGATGTCTAGAAGAGGCAACTGAGATTTGATGGCCAAATATTCACATTTCTTAGGTTGGCACTTGGCAGTAAATTCTGAAAACAACTCTTTCATTACATTTTGGAAACAGTGAAATTTAAAGGGTAAAAGATGAGTATCCGGTGAAATGGGCGATGATCCCCCTCCTCCTTTAGGCCTTCTAATGTGAATTGATGTGAAAAGCGTTAAAGTCAGCCCACAATTCATGTTAAAAAGGGGCGCATAATACTACGCAGGGGGGAGGGGGGCATGAAAAAATCATCCCCCGGTGAATATAATGCAAAGTGGCAACTAACCCCATCGCCTACTCTTAGACATCACCCAAATCATCACTCAGATAACATGCAAAAATGACCTGGGTCATTTGCTTAGCTTTGACTACTTCAAAAAGTACATCCCATCTCTCAATTCTAACTTCTCTTCAGATATAAGACCAGACAAGAAGCTTTGTAGCTGTTGGAGTGACTTCTCATAAGGAGGATCAGCTACACAAAACATCTGCAACATAAAGTTGAAAATTTTAACACTGCTCAATTACAAAATGACTATTCAGGCTCATAGTTAGCAAAACATGATTCGGCAATAAAACGGGACAGCAAATATTCGAGTTTAATACAGTTTTGGTTCAACAAAACATAGTAAAAAAACGGAAACACTAAAAAATGCATTTAATATTTTGTAATTTACAAAATATTGTAGGGGTAAAGTTGGAAAGTTGATCCAAAAAACGTGTTTAATACGAGTGTTTAAAACGTCTTCCTAAAAAATGGAGTTTTTCTACTGTAAAAGTTTTAAATGGAGTTTTAATTTTAAACGGCAAACCAACAAAACGAGTTTCAAACGGCATTTTTTGAAAAAAAAAAACGCGGTTTTTGCTAACTATGGTCAGGATAGATGGTTTTCAGTGAAGATATACGAAATTGTGATTGCACGCCTCTATTGATCCTGTTACCTTGAGAGCATTGTGGATCCGGTCCAGTTCCATGCTTAAATTAGTAAGCATCCCCAAAATATATCTCTGCAACCAACAAAATTTTAGTGAGGGAGGCTAGCTCATAATCATTTACATTGTTCAAACTTCCAAGTTTACCATATAGAATACTACATTTCCCAACAGATGGCATAGGTCGCTTGGTGTTACCTGGGAAGAAAGGTTATTTCCCTCATGATTGGATACCCAAGGATAAAAAAGACATTTGTACTGAGAAGAAATGAGCTTTTCCATGCCCATGCAAAATTTCAAATATGATCAGTATTAAGCTATAGATAAAAATTGCATTCCCAGAAAGCACAAACCTCATATACAGACTTTTCTTTCAGAAGTTGTTCCTCAACAGAGGTAAAACATCCCTCACCCTCTTCATCAGCCGCTAAAAGTTCCTCACAGCTCCCACTGTTAACACCATTCCTGTTTGCGTCAGCCATGTCATCCACAATGGTGAAGACATGATCATCAGACTCCAACCCTAGTGATTCTGTGAGGATTCCCTAGGCAAAACAATTAATAGGAGAGTAACAATAAGTAAAGCATAACAAATATCTCTAATATTTTCAACATCTGGAAAAAAAATCCTAAGATTTTGATAAATGGGAACGAAGCACGAATGTCTAAATGGTATTAACTCGATCATCTATAGGATTTCGATGTACCCAGGAATGAATGAACAGTTCAGTTGTAAAATTAAGGATTCTAGAGTTTCAAACAGCATAAATGAAAAATGTGGGGGTTTGCCAACAAAGAAGAAACACAGGTTTCGAAATCTGATTGTGGGGATCGAATGGGTTTTAAACAGTCTTTTTGAGTGATCACTGTTATGGTCGAAGGTGGGGATCGAATGGGTTTTAAACAGTTTCGGATAGCTTATGAGAGAGAGAGTAAACCAAGGACACTCAGTAATATAGTACAAGTAAAGAGTCCCTCGACTTGATTCCTCAAACTCAAATTTCAGAACAGCATACTAATGAAAGTGAACAATGCATAAGTGCAACACTTCCAAAGAAGTCGCCAGTTTCACTAATGATCCATAAGTGTCTACTTGCAAGTAAAGCAACAAACTATAAATCGGAAAGCTCGCGACTGGTTATAATAAATTGATAAAAGAACTTATCTATCATACTTTGCTTATCCAAAAGCTTATCCTTCGATTAAGTGTATCCACAGGCACCCCAATTGCAGCTGCAAGGTTCTTAGAAGTCCAACTGGAATTAGAGAACATAAATATGATTCGAAAATGAGGGAACAAGAAAAAAAACTGACATGTCTAGTATGTTTTACCTTGTTTTCTCTTGAAATTGCATGATGATTGCTGCATGTACTGGAGCCACTGTGAACTGCACATTCTGATCTTCAAATTGCAACTCCAACTGAGACACCAATTATTAAATTTTAAATAGCCACAGAGATTAGGGCTGAATTAATCTGATCAAGCTTTGCAAGTTTCAAACCTTAACAGTTCCAAGATTCTTCATCCACAATAGCTTACGAGGGGTTTTGATTTCATGAAATCTGTTTGCGTAATCAGAAAGAAGTTGATCCACATCTGGGTATGTTAAGCGACTCAGCCTGCAATTTCTCTTCAAGGTCAACGAGTGCAAAAATAAAAAATAAAAAATAGTTGATTAAGCAATGACTTAGAAACACTTGTTAACTAAGCAATTCCCTAGTTAAACTGAACCATATGGTGCATATAATAATTTAAAATAAAAATAAATCAAAACCAATATTTCTGCTGAATGAAAGTAATTATCTACATATCCGGAAGCAAGCACATTTATCACACTGAAGTTATCCATCAAATGCCATGGTTCAAAATTGAAATACATTAAAATGCTTGAAGCTTTGCCATGCACACTGAAATATCTTAAAAGTGCAGTAAATATTTACCTGGTGGTTATACTCCTGAGGCCAAATAGTTATTATCATTATCTACATATTATCTAAAGCAGAAACACGACATATGGTAACACTAGTAGAAGCATTGCAAAGTGAAAAGATAAATTTAATGTTCTTTGGTCATGGCCTAAGCCTTTCACAAAATAACATCACCTACTTATACGCAGAATATTATAAGTTGTCATACCAGACCAATTACCCCAACTTTATGCTTGTAGATTACATACAGAAAATAAAATAAAGTTTGATCCATCACCTACTTAAATGAAGAATAGTATAAGCTGTTATAGGGTTGCATGAAAGACCAATGGCGGCACCTTTATGCTCGCAGAGTTCATATAGAAAATAAAATTAAGTTTGATCCATCATTCAAAACAACATAGAAAATAAAATAAAATAATAAATAAATAGATAACAAGCAAACTAGTTTGCAGTGATTATTCTGTTGGTCTGCCGGTCTTGAAGTTCATATAGTGAGTTTGCAATGGTTATTCTGTTGGTCTGCCAGTCTTGAAGTTCGTATAGTTGGTACCATTGACATATCTGTGAAAATTCCTGTAGAATCTAGTAGGAATCGCAACTTTATGTTCGTTAGAAGAGGGGGGAAATTTCATAGTAATGAAAACAAATTAGTTTGTAAGGATTTTTCTGTGGCATTTCAGTCTTCATGTTCACATAGTTTGTATATCACCAGATATGCAGTTAAAGGGAGGGAAATGTTCTCAAACACCCACACTATCCTTGTCACTTTTTTTACCAATACTACAATCACAATTCATCAACAAAAAAAAAAGGAAAAAAGAAACCAACACAGAATTTAAATCCAGTAGAACACTGCAAACTTCCACCATAGTTTGTGCTAGAAATGACCCAAACAGTCTGCTCTTTCGAAATATTCCATACCCATAGGATTGCATCACGTTACCTCTACCATAGAGCATAATGTTACCTCTACCATAGACTATCTTCTTCCAACATCAACGGTTCTCACCTCTAATGCCATAAAACCCATTGCAAACTACCTCTATAAATGAAATATTTAATATTTTTCTCACCCATATACCAACTTCACATTGGCTCTAAACATTCTATTCTTATTCTTACACTCCTTTAGTATTAATTATAACATCACCACAAAACATAAACTCCATAAAATACAACCTCTTGGATTGAAAAGAAAAAACACTTCGAGCAGCTCTAAGACTGCCAATGCCATCACAGCCAAGCCATGCTAAAAATACATAAGTTTTTTATAGATAATTCTATTAATTGAAAAATGCATTCAGAAGAGGACCAAGATGGTCTCTAGCAAACGTCAAAACATATAGAAAACACTAGATGTCCAAAGAAAACACGCTACAATGAAAGAGTATGACACATCCCTGGCCTCCACCAACTAGTCTGGTTAACCATTCACTTCTCTACAGACATGATGGAGCAAAAACTATGGTGAATGACATATATACAGAGTTTCCTCAATTGGGTCCAGCAATCACCAAGGAAAACATGCCTTTTCTTCTGGACCACCTAATAACATTCATAGAATCTCACTTGATTATGAGTGGGCCTTTGAAGTTGGCTGATAGTAAACCTTGCCTCAGAACCAACAAGCCCACTTACCAAAGAATCCTTAGATCCCAAAGGGCCTAAACAAGATAACTTTGCCCCAAAATGGTCAGTCAAGAACCCCTGCTAAAAGATGAACCATTGAACTTTAGAACGGACTGATTTTGATGAGGCTTCCATCACCCTACCACTTCTTTTAAGCCATACGATTCATTAACATCCCTCCCAATATCTCCAACAGTCTTGACTTGTAAACCCACAAAAATACTTTCGAATGCTAGCCCAATAAATGATGTATCCTTTAATCTTTTGTTCCTTTAAGAAACAGATATTGTGGTGTTCCCAGATTGTCCATAGAGCTAGCTAACTCGCCCAAAGATTGTATCTTTGGAGTAAAACAACCAGCGGCCCACTCCTCACGTAGAAGAGAAATAGAGCCCCACTATATACCAAAAAGGGGAAGATAAAAACATCATAACCAAGTTGCAATCAAACAATGGATTATAAGATGGCCTACTGATTCCTCCTATGAGTAGAAGATGTTGTATCTGTTGGGGAGGTGCCAATTTTGACTATTTAGGTGGTCCACTTTTGTATCTTGTAGGCCTGCAGTTCAACAAATGACTAGGAAGACCTAGATGAGACCAAAGCCTGTAAGTGGGTCCCACAAACATTGTCAAAATGAAGCCTAACTAAAGAAAGTTAAAGCGAAGTGGAAATCGCTTCCCTTGAACCATGTCAAACTGAATTTTGATGGTTACTCTCTTGGCAACCGTGGTTTGGTTTCAATGGGTCTGGGGTGAGTTTTTAGAAATGAGGAAGTAAGCCTTCTTATTTCCTATCCAGCTTTGATAGACCGTATAGAATCAACGGATGCAGAGGTGAGAACCTTACTAACAGGTTTGCGGGTGTTGAGATCAAAATTAGGGGGTAAGCTTTTTATTGAAGGAAACTCGTCAAATGTTATCTTGGTTAGGAAGAGATGTGGAAGGTACTTGCAGGCTTGGTCATTGTATAAATGAGATAAAGGATAGAATGAAAAAGCTGACAACTTAGCTAATGGAGGAGTGAGAATGGTGGAGTTGTATTATGGGAAAATGCTACCCATCGATGTAAATTTGTAATTTTCTTTTTTGCTTCTTTTAATAAAGTTATATGTTAAGAGACAGAGAGATGAGTGGTTTCGAAATTATGTTTAACATGGGTTTTTTAATCTTCACACAATTAGAAGGGTGTTTTTTTTTTTGGTCCTTTTCATTGGAAAACTACTAATCTGTTAGAAATTCAAAATCTTTCTAGCAAGGTCGCTGTTTGCAAAATACTCCTAAACAAAAGGTGCCTCTATAGTCTCTGCAAAAACTGATAGTAGAGGTGGCCTTCTGTGAAAAAAGACAAGCTACAGCTTCTAATATGCAGAAACTGCTAGGAACAGCCTAGTTCACAAGGGAAGGAAGGACCTAAGCTCCCAAGGAGCAAGACTTAATATTGAGAACTAAAGCTACCACTTTAGTTTTAGGAACAGATTAGAAACTAAGAGCTTCCAGCGTCCTTCAGCTTATTCTTAAAGCAACATAGTACCACGAAAATACACTGGTATGTTGCAAGTTATTGCAAGCATAGGTAGAACATGAGAACGACCATGAGTATAAGTCCTGATCCAACCTTTAGGTTCCTTCCATGTTTCACCCTAACAATGATCATTCTCACCACTGAACTGACACAAAATTTGTAACTGTGAGACAATGATTTCTTAAATTATGATTACCGCCACATCTCACAATTACACTTGAGAATGGTGAAGGAACACCTAGATTCTAAGGTTTAAAATGCTTAATCTGTGATATAATTAAGTGCTCTATTACAAAAAGTTTGGAAACAACAAACATTCTTTAGAGAAAGAGCACCGGTTCCAACTAAAGAATAAAGAACACAAAAGTTGTGATTAATGGGCATCTTGCTAGGAGCATGGAAGACCCACATAATTGGCGCAGATATGACGATTCCACAGGCCAAATCCACCAACTTGAATGCACCTATAAAATATTGGTAAATGCTATCTGACATAAGCTTCTTCCAAAAAATCCCTAGAAATAATGTGTTTTTAGACGCATAGAAGGTACACAATGTGACCTTAGCATATATATATATATATATATATATAGCTAATAAAGAAAAGGGATACTAGATCGATATGCTTAAAATTTCTCTACCCATGTGTATTTTACAATCCATGATTGATATCTAGTTGATGTGATGAAGCCTAATAATATTGATCCAAGTACCTGGATTGATGGCCAAAAGTTTGAAGATATAATTGTAGCGTCAAGAAGATCCAGCGACACCTCATTGTCTCCTTGTCCACCGCCTTAACATGCAGAAAATGATACAACTTTACACACCAAACGCCCAAACAAATAGTGAATAAAATTTACTATAAGGAAATTTTATGAATAAGTTCCACATGCTTCATTGTTGGCTGAGACGTTAAGTTTCAGAAGGTACCTCTCTGTGGTGGCTGTTTTATGGTTGCCTTAACATTGGTGTTCGTCCTCTTGGAATCAATTAGATCATTTAGCATGATCTCGCACCTTTGCATGCTGCTCTCTCCAAAGTGTATCTGAAAATGGTACCAGGAAAATGACACTATGACGACCAAAAGTCAACCAAATACTAAGGTAAGAGAACTTTATAGACATAATAGAAAGAGTCCAAAATTGCAACCAATAAGCCCAATAAAACCAATGCAGACTATCCCGACATAAGAGACAAAAGAACCTACCTTAAGGAGTTCCAAAGTGCGTATCTCTGAGTCAATATCATAATCAGATTTGTTCTGAAGTTTCTCTGCCAGCATAACACGATATCCATTAACAAGCTGGTCCTTTGAACCAATTATGCTAACCATCATTCCAAGTATATCAATCTTTCTTCTGTTCCTGCTGCCTTTCAACGGATCTGCCTCTACTGGATCCGGTTCCCAGCTAAAAGAAAGCACAAAACCCATGATAGGAAATCTCTCTCTATCACTATCTTATAAATGAAAATTTCATTGCCTAATACTCCAACACATACTCCTTAGGACTATCTGCTTCAAATGTGTGGAACGTTCTTCTTTTAAACATAGAAGACTTGTTTGCAGTGTCATCAGATCACCAAATAAATATTAAAGCAAACTTAAGAACTTATGTGGCAGTGAAGCGTTTTTCATTGATAGCCATCACGACCATGGTTTTAAATTTCGGCCGAAATACCAAAATTTAAAACCGAAACCAAAAAATTTTCACCGAAATTTCAATCCTTGGCAGTGACAAAGGAAACATACCGCTCAGCATTTATCCATGCTTGCTTGTCATCAGAATTGAAATCATCATCACAGTCGCCATTTTCTTGATTTTCCGCATCTCTATTTAGTTCTTCAAGGAGACTGTCCCCGGCATTACCAGGGTCATTGGGATTTCCCCCAGTCCCATCAGTAAGCATGGTCACAATGCATTTTATAGTATCCTTTCTTCCCCTTAGATACTCCCTTATTGGTTCTCCTACTGCCTCGAGGAATACACCACTTGGGTCTATTGTGCGGAGTGCTTTGATAGTGGAGACATACTGGTGTAATATGTCATTTGTTGAAGCACCAGCAGTAAGCAAGCGATATCGCAAAGCAGAAACAAATGAATCAACAGGCTTTGAATGTTGGCCAGTATATTCAAGACATTGCTTTAAGTCTTCAATTGCAGGAGAGATTCAAACAGATAGCAAGATATTGAGAGTCAAAATTTTGGAAAGATGAACAAGAGAGCCCTTTGACACAATTTTTTAAGTTAATTAATATTATCTTCATAAAAAGAATGGGCATAAATGGATGCTTCAATGCATACATAGTACAAACCAACACATATTGATGCATGGACATGCAGGCAGACATTAATTACATATCTTTCTTATTTGAAAAAAAAGAGATTTATTAGGAAAAACAAGAAAGAGAAAATAATAGATTTATATCATTGGGTAGAAACTGCCCATCATACAATTCTGCCCATCCGACTCCTGCCATTGCTAATATATCGGCTATTCCATTAGCACTTGGGATATGGAAGCATCCCTTTACCAGACCTCTTATTTTGTCTTTTATATCATTAATGAACTGCCCTAGCCTCCATGGACCTTCATCATCACTTCTTATCCATGAGTTGCCTTCAATCAAAAGTCAGCCTCCTAAGATTGTTTGTTGGGAATATCCTAATAGCCACTTTTCTGCATAAGGCCCAGTTGACGAGTGCTTATTTAATCTTCATTGCAACTGTTTTTGTATGGAATGTTTGGCATGGAGTCCATACTATGCTCCCCACGGAACCCTAGAGTAAACATCGAGTGCTTCACTAAGAAATACCCATGTAGAGAGAAGATATGATTTGTATGAAAAAAGAACTCGGTGGAACAATTCATTAATAGAAAAAGTTTCAATACATTAGTCCATGATGGTTTGAGGGCATACTACATTACCATTTATTTCACATACATGCCCCCTTGTAGGACCCAAAAATTCCCTTAACCATTGATTGTAAAAGTTACTTTCTGAGTGGTCGTTCTCCATTCCTAAACACAAAAGCATCACGATGCCAATATATGGGTGCATGAATGCTCAGACATGTGCATTTATGAGAGAGAGGAAACTAGCAAGCCACTGCATCTATGTGCCAGCATAAACAGATTGGGGACAAGTGATGCATGCACATAGATGTACATGAAAACAAGATAGTAATCACAAACACTGAGAGACTCATACATAGGTATACATTAGATTGCTTTATATAAGAAATATAAAATGTCAGGATTTTTTTTGTCAAGTTCTTTATTAATTAATACTGATTAGAGAAAACACACAGTACAGGCAGTCTGAGCATACAACTAGGGAGTGAAACCTCATTTTACCTCAAGAACATAAATACAGTCACAGATTAGAGGCGAATCCTTATCTTCAGATGGAAAATAAATGAAATGTCAAGAATATGAAATTAAAGGGAAGAAAATCATGCGATAAAAGCCTTAAAGTGAATACGCAAAATATTACATCCATATGAATGTGATCTCTCAATCTATCGGATTAAAATATATAAAGTTTGGATTGTGAAAATCATAAGTTTGACTACGGATAAAATTTAAAGCATCCCTGCAATGGCTTAGTTCGATGCATATGATCCTCTATGTATCAATTGCTTACTCATTGTTACTACAGGAAGTAGGTAGAATAAAGAGGTACTCAATGCCTATTTCATGTAGTTTTATATCCATTATTCCACTCTACCATATTTTTCAGAGGTTAGAAAAAATTTAAGCCTCAAGAAATTTCATGTAGTTTTATACCCACTATACCGTATTTTTCAAAGGTTAGAAAATTTTTAAGCCTATGCTCTTCAGAATGGCCTCAATAACAAATGCTTGCTTGCATATGACGAGGTTCCTAAATCATGCCAATACTGTGAAAAATATACATGAATTGAGGTACGCATAACAAAGATTGATATATGAAACATCCCAGAAATAAATATGTATTTATTACAGTAGGACTTGAAGATTAGTATGTTAAGCACATGAAAATTAAAATTTGAAAATTTTCATCACAGGCATTCTTGAATAATACTCTAGCATAATTGATCTTAATTTGAGAAGTGCCAAAATTATCAAAATTTACATTAGACATAACTTCTCTGGACATATATTAAGCACAGGAATACCTCCTATTGTCTGCAATATGACTTATAACTGCACATAGGAAACCACAAGCTTAAACCAATATCAAGAACTTACATAACAAAAAAATAACTCAACAATTATGCTAAAAAAACACAGTGAAAGATTAACCTGTCGGGATAATCCACAATAATCTCAAAGAGCTTCCCTATTCTTAAATCTTGCAAAGTTTCATATGCAAAGTACTCAAGGCGCAACTGCCATCTAATGAGTCCTTCAGAAGGAATGTCAATCCCAGGGTAACACGGTGAAGGACATGAAGCCAAGGGTGTTTTAACACCAGAGGACTTACTATCATTACCAATTGGATCCCCCAAATAAGCAAGAAGAGCACGTAAGAACTGGAGTGGTACAGCCTGTACATGAGAAGAGCAGAACATAATGAGAAATCATAGGCAATACAAGAACAATCATAAATCTACAACAAAGAGACTACAGAACGGATAAAAGCAACTGCAACCCACATTATATATAGTATGCATAGATTTGAACCCTGAAATTAGCCATAATTTTTCAAGACCAATACTTTTTATTTGGAATAAGACAAGGGACACCAAGAATGGGTCGTTCATACCAATGCCAAGGCTTGGATTGAAATTTGAAAAGGATTTTGAAGGAGAGGAAAGTGTTATTTGAATGTGTAATGATAAGCACAGGGACTGGAGGAATTCTCATTAGCATTCTGCCACGAGAACTGGGAATTGCAAAGAGACAAACTAATGGATGTTTTTCAAGCCTTCAAGGAGTTCATGGAAGGATAGCTTTAATAAAGAAAAAGATGCAAGTTTCACAACCATAATCCCAAATAATGAAGGGGTGGAGGGGGTAAATATTTCAGAACGATCAGCTTGGTGAGTTAACCTCAGTAATTAAGTAATGCAATTTCTTGAGCCGTGAAGGGAAGAACAGGGATATGGAGATCAGCGCACGTTGAAGATGAGACATTGGACTTGGCTGTTTAATGGATGTTTAATACTTTAATCTTCTATAATTAATGTAAACTTCATGGGCACTAACACAAAAGGTATTAAAACCTCATATTGCTAAAAACACGCATAGACATCTATGCAACACCCCCCCCCCCTAAAAAAAATAAAATAAAAAAATAAAAATAAAAAAAATATAAATAAAAAATAAAAAATAATATAAAAATAATAATAATAATAAATAAAAACGCCCCAATACATGCGTGCGCACAAAAATCATGAGAGAACTATGTGTTTACATTTGCACGCAGAAATATATGATATAACTATTCCCTAAGGATCTTAAAATCAATTAAATCATTTATTTCCTATTTTGGAGTGCAATTTACGCTAATTACATGCTAGCTTTAGCCTTTACGTGAGACGTAAAGTGCACCTAGGAGAGGGTCACTGCATGTGCAATTGATGTCTTGCATAAAGGCCTCAATATTGTTTGTCTGTTTGTGGATAGCCCTAGCCTTACATTCTGAAGTGCATAGAAGCATTTCAAAGACAATATCCAAGATTTAATGGTTTGTGAATCAAGATGCTTCACAAAGCATTAAATAAATAAACCATCAAGTCATTAACAGTCTAGCTGTGCACCTCCCAAGAAATACCTGAGTTATCGTCAAACATATAAGAGCGACAGAATGAAGAATCACAGAATGAAGAATCATCAGTCAAAAGTCAAAACTCCAAATTTGAGTTCAAGGACCTAATATATTCTAGAGAGCCAAGCATGAGTACAGTACTAAATAAATAGATTTATAATGACAGGAATATTCTGATATACATTCATTAACATTCTCATCCTTATATTGTTAAAAATAAACCCAATCACTCACCTGAATCCACTCTTTAATAAACCCAATCACCAGCCAAACTTTGAACTTTGCTCTGATAGAAAACAAGAACACCATATAAGTTCAAACAAAAAATGAACGGAAAAAGAAAAGAAAAAGTACATCAATGAAATATGAATAAGAAATTATTATCCATACATACATATAAGGAGGTGATATTTGCACCCTCTTTTTTGGTAACATACAACTCTCCCAGATATATATAGGAAGTGTATAGGAAAATTTTGCAACAGCAATTTTTCCAGCCCCTTTTTTTCAGGAGAAGTGCCACCCCATATTAATTAATTGAATAAGACAAATTCAGCTATGAGGTGGCACCTCTCTTGCAAAAGAGGAGCCTCGAAATGGCCTTTTGTGAAATTGCTTAGACATTCCCATATATATATATATACAGATACTTGTGTGTGTGTGTTCAATGTTCAAAATTGTTTCAAACGGTCGATGAAAATAGGGCCGACAGTTCCAACATATTGTAAAAGCGGATAGAAGAACACTTTGAAAGATAAATGACACATACCTTCAAAAACAAAAATATGGCAGAAGTATAGGCATCTTCGGTCATAGACGTAAATCCAAGACTTCTACGATCACGGACAACCTTACCGATGTTTTTCACCAATTTATTGTTCATTGGAATTTTTGTCTCGTGATAACTTTTATCCATTTCCACTTCAGCAATTTCAGAGAAGGGCTTGGTTCTTTTGTCTAAATCAATGTTGCCCATGAACTGACTTTCATAGCCGCCTTCACAGTCTCCAGCCAAAATTGTACTTAGATCTTCCAACTTCTCCTTAAAATAAAAGCGGAGTATCTCTGAAACAAGGCAAGGTAAGACATAAGTAATGATCAATCTCATTGTATGCATAATAAGATTTCATGCAACAAAATGCTTTCAAGAGAAACCCACCAATATAGATATCTAACCAAAAAATATCGTCAATATTTTCCTTCTACAAGATGTAATTAATGTTTCAAGTAACAAGGCGGAGGCAGCAAGTTTCTAGAAATCTTAAATATGATCGAGTTCTCGAGCTCTCTCTTAAAGTGTAGCTTCAAATTGAGGAGCAGCTCCAGAATTCAATATTAATTAAACATATGACACAGAAAAAATTGCACAATTTGACACTAACATGCTATGAGACAAAATCAACTAAGATGAAAAGGAACTTCATAGTCTACCTTCCTAGATAATAAATCCAAAACACTGTAGCAACCTCATGAATGAAAAATGGGAAGTCACTGTTGAAATTATTGTAAAGAAATAAAAGGGATCTTGATGAAAGGATAAAAGAAATATCAATGAGAAGAGGGGAAAAGACCCAAATAATAAATAGCCTACCAACATTAGGCCCAAAGAAGACCTTTCAAAAGTTCAGAAGGAACAGCAAAGGAGGAGATAAAAATATTAAAAGTATATTAAACATAATTAAAAGAAAAAGCACATTGCTGAAGCCAAGTGAGATTAGCAAAATGAATGATCGGAAATACTCACTTCTCATCCTTCACTTCCTGGGCACTATAACTAGATTGGTTGATGGACAGTTCCAAGGTCTTGCTTCTAGATGTTTACAGCAATGTTTGAAAGCTAACCGAGTCATCCATTAACTCAGCCACGTCAACTAAGTATTGGCCCTACTGAGTCAATAAAAAATAGCTCAGGTCAATCATTGACTTGCCCAAGTACACCTACTTTTTCCTTAGGCTAGTTCTTGATCATGTACGAATTTTTAAACACTGGCCTTATATATCAAAAAAAAAAAAAACAGTGACAACTTTCTAAAACAAAACATGAACGGAAAATGCTCATGAGCCGCTTATCCCCCATGGTAAGCAATCAACCTTGTTGACCAACCCACTGGGTGGTGTGACAAGACTTGTGATGTGATAGAAATATACAGCATTAAGAAATTGTGGCAAATTAAAGAAAAAATATGCATAAATTAATATCAGAAAATTAGCCAAGAAAGTTATCAAAATTTTAAGCACACAAGAGTTAACGCACCCAGAAAATGCCAAGGGTGGGTTGTGAGAAGAACTGAAGATACCATCAATTGGTACCTAGAAAGTAGGTTGATTTTTTCCACCTCTGAATTCTGGCTTGCTATTGATACAACTTCCTTGAATGACTGTACAGCATGAACTAACATTAACAGGCACTTTTCCTGATATTGTTTTTCTAAGCATATCACTTCCAATGATTTGCAAAATACTTTCTTGGACCAATCTTCCCGAACCTGTATGACATTTTGGAGATAAGGAATCAGCCAAAAGTAATTGACTGTAAATGATTCTAAAAAATAACCAGCATTATGATCATTTGCCAAATAATAGGGAGAACTTGCAACAAACAGAAACTCAGAAAGTTATTTACATATGAAACTATGTGAACCCATGCCAAACATGCAATATAGTTCTAAGTAAGTGCATTCTTAGTTTCTTACCAAATAGTGCCCCAACATCAGAGTATTATTGTATTTCTGTGCCTTTTACTAGCCCTGTAAATGACCGTAATTATTGCAGAGCAAACATAGGGTGCCGCTCCCAATTATAATTTCAAAAACAATCCCTAAACCAAAAGTAGATGTTCACTCTCCGGAAAAAGGTCATAAATACATTTCCACAATAAGATTCAACATGTGCTTAATCATTTTGTTCATCAAAGGCAATCCTATTTAGAAGATTTTTCATGAATTTCAGGCTCTGCAACCATAGACTTGAATAAAATATCCCTAGATGTTAGTAAGTCTCGGAACCCTCAACTTATGGAGATGCCAGTGAATTGCATAAAATTTTCAACAACTATTGGCAAAAAACATTTCTTATAATGTTTACCATATAGTGACTGCTTCTTAAAGAAATCTTTACAAGAATTATATATGCATCACTTTGTGCAGAGTGAAACTTCAAATGTTTTATACAACCCAAATTTACAGTTTGATTACTTTATAAACAAGACTTCTTGATTGATCATTTTTGAAGTATTCACTTATAAAGGATCCTTAATAGTGCTTTAATCCCCTGACACAAACAACAATCCAAACGTGTTGCTTCTAAATTTTGGTCACATGTTAGAGCAAGCTTTTAAATGCTGTCCAAGTCAATTTTTTGTCCCTGGGATCATGTACTGAGCACATACTCCCATTCATCTTGAAAAGAAGTCCATTAAAACGTCTGGATCGTTCATGGATTTTTTTTTTAGAAGACTGGGAAAAAAGACAAGGAGAAACATCTTAGAGAATAGAAGAAAGAAAGTGTGAGATGAATCTTAGAAAATAAAAGAAAGGAAGTGATACAAAGTATGGGAGTCATAAAAATGTTGATGAGTGCTTACGGTTTCTCTTTCCTTCACCATGTATAATTTACATTTCTCTCAGAATCCTCAAAGTTCATAAGATTTACATCTTGTCAATCTTACAAATGGCTTCCAAGTATTTACAATATTTCCATCATCAGATGAACACTTAATATTCTTCACCTTTTTTCCTGTGACAGATGAGCTGGGATTGAATCCACGGCCTCAAAACATGATGCATATAGCACCTTTCAATTGAGATAATGGCTCAACCAGAGTAAAGACTTAATAAACATTCAATTCCCTGCACAACAATTGATTCACTCCCCCATAATAACTAAGACCAAAGTGTGCGATCTATGGGTCCGAACACCTTCCCCACAGAGAAACACCACAAGAAGTCTCCATATCAATGAGGAACATCCAATCTTCCCCAGCTTGCCTTAACTTGCACGCTAAGTTATAAATTCCGTTTCGTTCGTTGTTTCGTTTTGGATACCGGAACGGAACGTTTCGGTGTTTCGTCCGTTTTGTTCGGCTTTTCGTTCGAAACTCTTCGTTCCGCTATGGCGAGGGAAATTTGTCTTTAATAGTTAAAATATGAAAAAAAATCCAAAAAAATCAGAAATTGTGATAAAAGTAGAAGAAACAATTAATTGAACAAAATATGTAGAAGATCCAACATTTACTTAAAGGAAAATCAATATAAGCTGAAATGCCTGTGTTGACCAACAAGTTGACCAGTGCGTTGACCAGTGCCTGACAAGATGAAAAAAAATTATAGAGCAAATTATGAGACTTTTTTTACCGGATTTTTTGGATTTAATAATGCTTGGACATGATAGATTTTATGAATTTTTAAAATTAGAAAAACACTCCATCATTTGGAAGTTAGGATTTTGACCCGACCCATTTTTTTCGAATTTTGTACTAGAACTGGAAAGCTGACTTTTTATCCTTTAGATTTGGGCCTTGAAACTATTTTTAATAGATCCAAATGGGGGGTATTCCCTTATTTACATGTAAATCTTAAGTAAATGGACAATACAAATGACTTTACATGTAAATATTAGGAAGAAGAAGAGGGAACCAGGAAGCAGAAACAGGAAGAAGACTTAACCAGGAAGAAGAAACAGGAAGAGATGAAAAAAAACAGGATTTGGGGAATTCCGGACGAAACAGTACATCCGCCTATTTCGTCTAGAATTCCGGATTCCGGTGGAACTTCGGCCGGAACGCCCGGAATGGACCGGAACGAAATATATGGCCATTCTGTTCTGGATTCCGGCCCGGAACCGGAATTCCGGTCCGTTCCGGCTGGAACGGAACGGAATTTATAACTTGGCTTGCACGACATACACCTAAACTGAAATCCAATCCCATACGATTTGAAAACTTAAAACTTCAGTCACCCCATGCTACTTATCCATTAGCTAGGTTAAATCAATATTGTAAACAATTTCATAATGTAAAATATATCCAACTAAGCAGACTATGCAAAATCTTCACAAAATTCCCAGTCAAAAACTTAGCTATGCAGAGATGAATAACAGAAGAACACATTATGGCACTTACTTATAATCAGATACCAATTGACAAGAAAATCATGGAAAATGGTGTAAATTCCATGTGATCGTTAACCACTTGCAAGTTGATAGGGATAAGAATCAATCCTGGACCAATAGGTAATGATCCCTAGGTGTAGCACATGTCTCATGAATCACTCATTGCAATGTAAATATATAGTTCAAGTTGTGAACCATGAACTACGAATATCATGTGATAAATCACAAGATCTATGCTCAGTCGTCCCCAAATTATTGTTTAGGTCATTACATATGCTTCATGTTTGGTTTATACATGCATATGTAGTATCATTTTGATAACATAAACGACCAGAGTAACTTGACACTTCATTGTGTAAGTCGCATCTTGAAGATACTGTATGCCAAGGTTGATCAACAATGAATGAGTTTGACTAAGATAAATTTAGTAATAACCACCAATGTAACTAAGATAAACAATGCAAATAAATGAAAAGAAAAATCTCAATTAACTAACAATGAAGAAAACCATTGCCTTCCTCTTGAGCTGTGCCATTCAAGGGAAAGTCATGGTTAGTATTTCTCTTTTGCTAATCCAAGATTATGGTCTCCAATGCTTGTTGTAACTTTGTTTGCTTATTTAAGATTTTTCCTCTCTTCTTTATTAGTCTTAGCATGTTGGCACGGGACACACAGAAGCTTAAAAACCAAGATCACTAAGCAATGTAACGGATTTTCAGGCTCTGATTAAAACCTTCTTTCAGCGGGCTAAGAGAGATTCAGGGGGAAGGAAGATCTCCACTGAGTTTTTCTTGACCAAGTCTTTGCTTTTAGAACAAATGTCCTCCACGGAACCACTTGATCCTGGTCGAGGCCCTCCGCGGCCCTTAGATCTCCTGCTCAATGATCGTGATGCTGAGGAGGCAAAATCCCAACCCCACACCTCCAAAGCTTCACCAAAATCAACCAAAAAGAAGAACAGGAATCGGAATACTCAGATGATAGCTAGCCCTGATACTACTCCAAGCCCTCCTCCCGAATCCCATACCCTGATCGATTTCATCCTCCCTGAGACATCCCTTCGTCTCTTTCAAGGTAGTGCTGAAAGCACCGTCGAGAGGTTGAAGACAACTCCATCATCGGGTACCTTTTCTTGTCCTCTGGATAATAACTCTGAATTCAGCCTTCAAACTCCTCTAAAATCTGGACCAACCTTGTTTCCCGTGCCTTCCACAGCTGAGGCACTCTATCCTAAATCTAACAGAGGTTTTGCTGTGGCTGAAAAGCAATCCAACACCTTTGAGTCTGACCCCACAGACCACTTCAGCGGCCTTTCAAATTTCAAATCCCCCACCACAAATGAGAACACAGATTCCATCTCAAAAATCAAATTTCCCTCCCAGATGGAAGACATTCCCAATGCAAGCACTGCCCCCAATGCTCTGCATTCGTCCTCCACTCCCCTTCCTCCCAACCTCAACCCTCTTGTAGGCTACCCACACTCGTCCTCTTCTACCTCTGTAGCTGGTTTCCCAAACTCAAATCTTACTTAGGGAAAATGGAGGAACTTGTTTGGTAAGAGCTCAACCAAGGCTCCGGACACTAAGATTGACTTCCATCAGCATGTGTTATCAGAAAATGGCACTCAGAAAGCTCGATTTATGATGAAAGATTTTGATGAAGCCAAATCCAATTGGGGCAACTGTTTATTGGGATATTTCTTAGGCAGACGACCATATTTTGTAGCCCTGAGAAGTTACCTCATGAAGAAATTGCAGCTAAAAGGAGACTTCGAGGTTATAGCCCTGCCAAATAGCTTTTTCCTATTCAAATTCACTCTTGAGGAGGATTGCACAAAAGTCCTGGAATCGGCAACTACATATGGTGGGAGAGCCCTTATAGTGCAAAAATGGTCTCCGGATTGTGCTTTAGAAAAACTGAAGCTCACATCTATACCAATATGGATCAGGTTTCCAGCACTTCCCCTTAAATTTTGGACCCCAAAAGGCCCAGGAAAATTGGCAAGCATTGTGGGTAAACCACTGTAAACGGATACCCCAACTGCTGAGGCATCCAGGCTCATGTATGCTCGTGTTTGTGTGGAAGTATCAGCAGAGAGCACCCTACCAGACATCATCCATATCGAAACCCCATCTGGAGACGAAACCCAGCCACTCGAATATGACTGGAAACCAAGAGCTTGCTGCCATTGCAAAGATTTCTCCTCAAATCACTAAAACCACAGCCAGAACTGAAAAAACAAAACAGGAATGGGTCATGAAAAAAATCCATTGAAGATCCATCGGGAAGAAAAGATAAAGAGCAAGAAATTGATGAACTACCCTCGACGTGTATAGTGAGAGAAGAAGAAGCCTCAGAAAAGCGAAGCTCATTACCCATAGAAAACAGCTTCAGCATCCTTGAAAACTTTGAAACTGGTGAATTAACAACCATTGCTCAGACCATCCCAAGTCTGAGCCCATCCCCAACATATCCCAAAATGCAAAATATTCCAATATGCCCAAAGAGCAATGGGGGAAAGGACCATCACTAACCCAACAATGATAATCAGGACTCAAATGCAAAGAAAGGTGGTGAAAAGAGTGAAAACAACACTGGATCAGAGGACTACTCCGACCCTGAAGAAGTTTCCTCATTAGAATACTCCTCAGAAAAGGAAGAAGATCAAACAATCACAAGAGGTCCCAAAGAATCTCCAAAAAAGAATGTATGCTGGGCGGATGAACATAATCAAGTCCACCTAATTCCAGTCGAGTATGAGGATAGTGGTGAAGAAGAGACTCTAGAACTTGAGGAATCAAATGAATCATGTCAAGCAGTTCACAAGAAAATTTGGCCAAAAAGCTCACAAAGAGTCCAACATACCCCTTCCAAATTAGCTGATTATGTAATTCACAGGTATTGAGCATTTTGATCTTAGGCTTAGTGTTCGTCGCTCATATGTGTTGAGCCTTTGTTCTCCCTCCCTCGCATGTTCTGAGTTAGGGTTGGTTTTGTGCCATTTTTTTTTTTTTTTTTTTTTTGCAATGGCGAGATATATTGGTTAAATGGAACCGAATTGGTCCTCAGAATACAAAGGGAAAACAGAAAGAAGATAAAAACACATCAGCTATACAAAATACAATTAAGGTGGAAGATCATCAAACCACTCTAAACCCTGCCTAATGACCCCAGACTTGGCTAGTCCATCAGCTTCTTCATTGGCTGATCTTCTAACATGGGCAAAAGAAATTTCTGACCCTGCCACCCAGTCCAAAATCTCCTCAATAAGGCTGAGAAATCTCCAAGGAGGAGGAGCTTTACCAGCAATCCATCTAATAACATTAGAGGAATCCCCTTCCACAACAACTTTATTCAAGACAGGTCTTTCGATGTGAAGGATACCATAGTATGTTGCTTTTACTTCCGCCTCTGACGAATCTGAAATCCCATTCGGTCCAGAGAACGCCCACTCCACAGCCCCTACATTGTCCCTCAGCAGTCCTCCAACACCTGACGACCCTGGGTTTCCAAAGGATGCTCCATCCACATTCAGTTTACTAAAACCCACAGGCGGTGGAACCCACTTCTGAACAATCTTCTGCCTAGTTAACCCTTCCATACAAATGACATCCCATCTTTCCCACAAATCATAAGCCGACACGAATTTGAACAAAGGAAGACTCTTCGCCCATTGGATAGACATAGCTATAATCCTCTGATAAATACTGAAGGATGAAGTGGCTGTGCCCTCGAAAACCCTACCATTTCTTTCTTTCCAGACCGCCCACCAAAGAGCTAAAAGGCAAATTTTCCACAACACCTTCCCTTTCTTTTTCCAAGGGACAAATTCCCAGCCGTCCAAAAGCATAAGTACTGTTTGAGGAAACACCCATGGGATACCAAATCGAGCTAAAACTAAACCCCATATCACCCTTTACTACTTTACAATGTATGAACAAGTGATCAATAGATTCGCCATCCTCCAAACATAACGGACAATGATCAATCAAGAATAAACCCCTTCTTCTCAGAAACTCAATGGTTTGGATACGCCCGCTACTTACAGACCAACCAAAAAAAGACACTCTAGGGGACAAGGAAATGACCAAACCTTAGCCACAAAAGAATCCTCAACATCCGGAACAAACTTAGCATATGCAGATTTCACGGAGAAGATTCCGGATGAATTCCAAATCCATATTCTTTTATCCTCACCGGATTTCTTGATATAGCATCTCTCAAGTAGCTCAAACAAGGAAGATAAATCCTCTAATTTTCTTTCAAAAAAATTACTTCTAAACCGAGGGCACCAAAGGGTTGGTTTTGTGCTATTATTGTATCATCTTTCTCTTTATTAAATAAATCGGTATGGGTCTCCGCTAAACCCCAGCTTACCCATAAAAAAAAATGAAGAAAACCATTCATATTTTAAAATACGAACTCATTAAATCCCTTGGAAAAATAAATTGGAGCACACAACAGTTATACTTTAAGGACAGTTTCATCCACCAATGTGTCTATGCATAGCACGACAAATAGAAAATGATAAAAGGTCATGTTTCCATACAGAAGATTCATTTGTTTCGAACGCCGCAATATCACGATAAGCATCAAGATTCCGCCAAAACTTGTAAACACCATTTTTCTTGAATGTCACCTGCAAAAATAACCAAATATATGAGCTTTTGTCTTTTCAATGAATCATCGTGATTGAACTAAGCTCTTCAGATCAACCAAAATACTCTTACAAAATATAACATGTCGTCAAGATACAACACGGCTAATTTTAAAGACTAGCCCATGCCTCCAAGCCTACCAAAACTCAGCTGATTCATACAAGGTCCTTTAAAGGCTAGCCATCAAACCTATTCAACTCATGTGATTGCCCAATCAACAAGTTATCAGACCATGTATTATGTATCATATAATAACAATATATCAATCAAGAATAAAAGAATAATGCATACTCATACATATAAATGCACATCATAGTTTATAAATAGGATAAGAGTATAGCAACTCTGTTATTGGTACCTCACGAATAACATTATGATGAGATTTCCAATGCAGCTACTTTATCATTTCATATATGATGTGCATATTGAGAAGGCTATGCCAACGCGATTTTTTAAACTCTGGGTTATATAGTTATTTTATAGAGACACATTTTAAGAGTGTATTGGAAGTGAAACAGAAATAGATATTTAGGTTCATTAGGCCATTTGTGGTTGAATTGATGTTTTCAAATAAGAATAGCAGTACCATGCATATTACCAAGTAATAATCCATGTCCAGAGTCCTTTTATGTAGAAGCAACAACGCAACATCATTGTCCTACGATGATTTATGAAAGCCCTGCACACTTAAGCTTTCAAGCGAAGAGGCCCAAATACCCAATTAAAGTTATGATTTCTTGGTATGACCCTAATATGATTTATGGGCTGGCACTCCCGTCATACTTTTAGGATTAAAATTTGAAAGCATTTTATTTAAAATAGACAAATTACAAATCTATATGAAGCACCTCTAAATCTTTTTCATTTTTTCCTTAAAACTAATTTTAAAATTATAAGTTGTTAAATGAATCGTCGAATTGTAAATAGCCTGCTACTTTTTGACATTTCTTTATTTTATCTGCTCTCTAACGCGGAGCAGAAACTCAATTCACTTGTTCACTCTTAAACGGAGCAGTCAATTTTAAAGTAAAATGAAAAATATAGAACTATTGAAGTGATATGGGTCATTACATTGTTACAGACCCGATCAGTTCGCAATGTGATTGATCTTCTTAGAGGGAAGATCAGCCTCTTGAACCACTTTGAGGGAAGGGTTAGTCCTCCTTTGTGTGAAAAAGCACAATTCTCAGGGTAAAATTCTTCATCAATTTGAAAGAAAACTACTTACATGTAATTTATAGCAAATGGAAACCCACTTGGCAGCCACTTGACCACTTCATCTAAAACTCATACCCGAGCCAATCTAAACACTTTAACCCTTTCTCTAAGACTCCTACCTAAACCAAACAACTAGAGAACAAAATCAGAAAAACTACAAATATCTAAACTAATTTAGTTCACCCCAAATGAGACCCATATAGGTGTTAAACAACCAATTACTCCAAAATCTTAAGCTGTTAGAGATGGTGTTATTTAATCATTTACACTTCAACACTAGGCACATAACATACATTTCCTTTTGAAAACAAAAAACGATTAAAACCATTAATCACTTGTCCAGTAATATACCTCTAGGGCATGAAGAAAGTGATCCTGAATGAGAGAATCCAAACCATGTTAGCAAAGAATGTGTACAAAGGAAACGAACTCCGATTCAACCGAAAGATCCTCGTCGCCTTTCAAAAGAACTTCTGTGCAATTGCAAAATCCATTCCAGCTTTCCAAAATCTCGGCCACAGAATCGCCTCCTAGGGCATCCAAAATGCCTAGATTTTGCATTGAGTTCACCTCTCCTTCTCCCTTTTGCTCTCTGAGATGGAATTTTATCGAATACTAGATAAATCAAGAAAAGGAACAAAGAAACCCTAATGCTCTGTTCTATTATCGGGAAAGGAAAGGAAAGGGAAGTGAAGGGAAGGAAACTAACGTGGCAGGGAGGAAAGTGAAGGAAAAGAAACCTGACAGAAAACCTGTCAGATGAGCGTTTCGTTGCACAGAAACTTGACAGAAAGCTCACAGAAACTAACAGAAACTACAGAAATATGCGTTTCGTTGCAGGGAAACTCAATAGAATGAAAAATCGACAGTAGGATGATCACCTGCAAAAGAAAAAAAAAACATGAATAACAAGAAAAAATCATATTTGTGGAACCCTAAATCCACCCAAAATCAAATAGATCAGGTGTTCAAATTGATAAAACCAATTGAGTATCAAATGAACTCAATCAAGTATCAAATAGATAGAAACTTGCATCAAACGGTTTTAAAACTTGGAAAAAAAAACACCCACAAAATACTCAAGCTAACATGCTAAGCTAAGATACATGGAGAGTTCAGTGTTGAGTGTTTCCTTCATAAAATAAAAATTAGTCCAAGAAAAGCAACTAAAAAATACATGGGCCAACCAACAACAGGAAGACAATAGGAATACATGAAAATAGATCAAGTGTTCAAATTGATAAAACCAATTGAGTATCAAATGAACTCAATCAAGTATCAAATAGACAGACACTTGCATCAAACGGTTTTAAAACTTGGAAAAAAAAAAAAACACCCACAAAATACTCAAGCTAATATGCTAAGCTAAAATACATGGAGAGTTCAGTGTGGAGTGTTTCCTTCAGAGAATAAAAATTAGTCCAAGAAAAGCAACTAAAAAATACATGGGCCAACCAACAACAGGAAGACAATAGGAATACATGAAAATAGATCAGGTGTTCAAATTGATAAAACCAATTGAGTATCAAATGAACTCAATCAAGTATCAAATAGACAGAAACTTGCATCAAACGGTTTTAAAACTTGGAAAAAAAAAACACCCACAAAATACTCAAGCTAATATGCTAAGCTAAAATACATGGAGAGTTCAGTGTGGAGTGTTTCCTTCATAGAATAAAAATTAGTCCAAGAAAAGCAACTAAAAACTACATTGGCCAACCAACAACAGGAAGACAATAGGAATACATGAAAATAGATCAGGTGTTCAAATTCATAAAACCAATTGAGTATCAAATGAACTAAATCAAGTATCAAATAGACAGAAACTTGCATCAAAGGGTTTTAAAACTTGGAAAAAAAAAAACACCCACAAAATACTCAAGTTAATATGCTAAGCTAAAATACATGGAGAGTTCAGTGTGGAGTGTTTCCTTCATAGAATAAAAATTAGTCCAAGAAAAGCAACTAAGAAATACATGGGCCAACCAACAACAGGAAGACAATAGGAATACATGAAAATAGATCAGGTGTTCAAATTGATAAAACCAATTGAGTATCAAATGAACTCAATCAAGTATCAAATAGACAGAAACTTGCATCAAACGGTTTTAAAACTTGGAAAAAAAAACACCCACAAAATACTGAAGCTAATATGCTAAGCTAAAATACATGGAGAGTTCAGTGTGGAGTGTTTCCTTGATAGAACAAAAATTAGTCCAAGAAAATCAACTAAAAAATACATGGGCCAACCAACAACAGGAAGACAATAGGAATACATGAAAAATACATGGAGAGATTTGAGAAAAATACATGAAAAAAAATACAATTGATTTTGCAATAACCCCACAAATACAAATAACCAACTGATTTTATCATAACCCTACAAATAACAAATTATCACTACTATAAACTGATTGTAGCAAACCTAGCATCCAAAAAATTGGAGAGGAACAATCAGAAATCCTAATTAAATACCCCAAAAAAATCAAATGGAGAACTAGAATAAGTTGATAGAGCGAGAAAGAGAGAGAGAGAGAGAGAGAGAGAGAGAGAGAGAACCAGACGAGAGAAAAAGAGAGAACCAGACGAGAGAAAAAGAGAGAACCAGACGAGAGAGAGAGTGTGTGTGAGAGATGGACAGAGTCTTACCGGAGAGGAAGGCCGGAGGCGACGAGGAAATGATTTTTGGGGTACAACCTATTTAGGTTGTATCGCATCTTATGGACGGTTTGGATCATCCTATATTGTGGGCCGTACGGTACTTTTTGAAAAATAATGGACTCTAAGGCCCTTCATCATATAAAAACTCACTGCAGAGAGCCTTTGTTCTGTCCTTCTGCGGAATAGTATTTCCATGGAAATTTTTAGGTGGATAATCGATTGATTGTGTTGTAGAAGCTTTGGGGGGAACCGGGGAAATGATGTGGAGAAATGATGGGGGAAGAGTGGAAATTCAAGGGGCCCCACCGTTTCGCGCCATTTTTCTTCTCGTAAGCTTTACTAATTGAATGTGGAAATGGGAAGGAGGGAAGTGAAGATAAAAAAATTTCCATCGGAAATGTTTTTCTTCCAATCGGAAGAATGTGGCATTGGAAAGAAGAGAGAAAGAATACATCACTCCCATCCAGGGGCGGATCCAGGAATTTCCTTTTGGCGAGGCGGGATGTTGGATCCCTGTCCCCGCCTCGGGAAAATTCCCCATCCCCGCCCCGCACACTACGGCGAAACTTGTTTGATGGATTTTTTAATTGAAAAATTCTCCTAAAAATTGATTTGAAAAAGATATTAGGGAAAACTTAAGAAAACCAAAGGAAAATTGTTTGATGTCAAGTGTGGCTACCCAAATTAAAAGCGGCAAACCCAATTTTATTAACGGAAAATTCAATTTCGTATTGGGAAAAAGGGGCGGGGCGGGGCGGGGCTGGACCGGAGCAATCCCCGCCTCGCCCCCCTTCGGGGAATTTTTTTCAACCCGGCCCCCATCCCCGTCCCCGCTTGAATCGAGGAATTCCCGCCTGATCAATCCCCTCTTTCACAGGTTTAAATGCCAGCCCTACACAAAAGCTTCATCCGAAGTTTTGAAATTATTTCCAATCGTGACCCAAACGTAGCGAGAAAATCCATAGGATGATCCTAACCTCTGATCTATAGAGGGACTGCACATTATGGAAACTTCAATAGATCGGAGGGTTAGGATCATCCAATCGGAATGATTTTTTGGCACAACATATTTACTTTGTGGCCCAACAAACGGACGGTTTGGATCATCCTATGGAGTGGGATGTATCGTACCGTTTGAAAAATACGGGTTTGTACGGCTACCCATCATATAATTTCTCTATTATTCATGTAGGTGAAATGATATCAGCACAACCATGTTTTAATAGTTGCACAAACCTATCTTTTCTTTTCTTTTTTAGCTGGCGTGTGAAAGCTTTTTAGGAACTCTAATTAACCTTTGGCACCTCTTTAGTGCAAATATCAAATATTTACGCCCCTTTTATTTCTGCAGAAACCCGCATTTAAACTTTGTGACCGGCTAACATGAGTTGTAAGTTACTACAAAAAGAGTAGTGTGGCCGGCTAACATGAGTTGTAACTAAGTTACTTCAAAAAAAAAAAAGAGTAGTTCTAAAGTGATGAGAATACCCTTTCAACGAACCCCCTATTCCATTTCTCTAACACGGTCAAAATCTGTGTAACCCCTGGTTTCCGCTTTTTCTGGCCCAAAGCCCAAATTGAGAACTTCTCTCTCCAATAACTGTCCTCCTTCAATCTATCGTCTCTCTTTCTATGAGAGCAGAGTAATCCATCTTCGTCTTCTTCATCCATTCACAACAGGAGAAGGAGAAGAAAGGGAGAAGGAGAAGGAGAAGAAAGAGGAAGTCAATTTCTTCTCCAAACCTCGGTTCTTCTCCAAATCTTTGTATTATCTATGTTCCTTCAGGACCACCTCGGTTCTGTTTTTACATATATATATATATATATATATATATATATATATATATATATATATATATATATATATATATATATATAATCTGTTGCCCTTTTCAAAAAAAAATTTCTTCTCCAAACCATAACCATAACCATAACCTTGCAATGGCTGCGAAAATTTCTGGCCAAGCAGGTTGTGATTGAGAATTCAATACCTAAAAGTGTAGTGGGAGAGAGTTATGATTTTTGTTGAATCAATTCCATCTGGACTGAATTTGTGCCAAGAGATCAAATTTAAAACAGGAAATTATGATTACTTGCATATTAAGCCGGGACCAAATAATATAATCGAAGCAAGTCAAAAAACAAAATCCTATAAAAAACGTAATTTTATTTATTAGAGTACAATCGGATAAACTTAACTTCACAACTAAAATCATTAACTCATTTCTAATCTAATAACTTCTTGTTAATAATGAAATTTCAGAACCAAAAATAACTAAAACCCAAAGCCCACTTTAGTCCTAACAAAGAAAAGTTAAAAAAATAACATATGTAGCCATTAACAACCAAACCCATTAACTCATCAAACAAGAGGAAAATCTAATCCCTCTCAGGCATTTCACTTGAGAAGTAAATCTAATAGCCCAAAATGAAAAACTTTGTTTTCAGACATGAAATATTTTCATGGTCATATATATATATATATATATATATATATATATATATATATACATATATATATATATGTATATATATATATATATATATATATATATATATATATATATAGAGAGAGAGAGAGAGAGAGAAAACGGTTCCTACACATATGTGTAGAGAGTTCTCTACACACTAGCTTAAAATACAGTGGGGGCCCACATTGTTTGGGTGATCCAGGCCATCCACTTTTAAGGCCATCACATAGATAGGGTGTCTACAAAAAATCAGATCCATAGGATCATCCCAACCCTACAATTTGTGGAGGTAAAATGGATGTCTTTAAACCTTCACAAATTAGTCCATTTTTTGCCTCCACAGTTCGAATGGTTAGGATGATCCTATGGATCTGATTTTTTGTGGACACCCTATCTATGTGAGGGCCTTAAAAATGAATGGTTTGGATCACCCAAATAATGTGGCCCCCACTGTATTTTAAGCTAGTGTGTAGATAACTTATCTACACATGTGTGTAGGAACCATTTTCTCATATAATGAAATTTCAGAACCAAAAATAACTTCTTGTTAATAATGAAATTTCAGAACCAAAAATAACTAAAACCCAAAGCCCACTTTAGTCCTAACAAAGAAAAGTTAAAAAAATAACATATGTAGCCATTAACAACCAAACCCATTAACTCATCAAACAAGAGGAAAATCTAATCCCTCTCAGGCATTTCACTTGAGAAGTAAATCTAATAGCCCAAAATGAAAAACTTTGTTTTCAGACATGAAATATTTTCATGGTCATATATATATATATATATATATATATATATATATATATATATATAGAGAGAGAGAGAGAGAGAGAGAGAGAGAAAACGGTTCCTACACATATGTGTAGAGAGTTCTCTACACACTAGCTTAAAATACAGTGGGGGCCCACATTGTTTGGGTGATCCAGGCCATCCATTTTAAAGGCCCTCACATAGATAGGGTGTCTACAAAAAATCAGATCCATAGGATCATCCCAACCCTAAAATTTGTGGAGGTAAAATGGATGTCTTTAAACCTTCACAAATTAGTCCATTTTTTGCCTCCACAGTTCGAATGGTTAGGATGATCCTATGAATCTGATTTTTTGTGGACACCCTATCTATGTGAGGGCCTTATATATATATATGAGAAAATGGTTCCTACACACATGTGTAGATAAGTTATCTACACACTAGCTTAAAATACAGTGGGGGCCACATTATTTGGGTGATCCAAATCATTCATTTTTAAGGCCCTCACATAGATAGGGTGTCCACAAAAAATCAGATCCATAGGATCATCCTAACCATTCGAACTGTGGAGGCAAAAAATGGACTAATTTGTGAAGGTTTAAAGACATCCATTTTACCTCCACAAATTGTAGGGTTGGGATGATCCTATGGATCTGATTTTTTGTAGACACCCTATCTATGTGATGGCCTTAAAAGTGGATGGCTTGGATCACCCAAACAATGTGGGCCCCCACTGTATTTTAAGCTAGTCATATGTGTAGGAACCGTTTTTTCTCTCTCTCTCTCTCTCTCTCTCTATATATATATATATATATATATATATATATATATATATATATATAGAGAGAGAGAGAGAGAGAGAGAGAGAGAGAGATGGCTAGCTCTTCTTTCGATTTGAGCTTTAGAGAGAGTGAGGGTCGAAGGTCTCGATTTTGGTCATGGGAGAAAAAGAGGAAACGAGCGGTTCCGATTTTGGTTAGGGTAGAGAAGGGGGAAATAAGGGTTACAAATTTTGATCGTGACAGAGATGGAACAGGGGTTTCATTAAAAGGGTATTCTCGTCATTTTAGAACTACTCTTTTTGTTGCAACTTACAACCCATCTTAGCCCGTCACGATGTTTAAGTGCGGGTGTCCGCATAATGAAAAGGGGCGTAAATATCAACTCCCATTTTTTTATATAAGATTTAGAGTTCCTGATTTTAAGCAGCGTACTGCGTGTGAGAGAGAGAGATGGAAAAACCCCTGCTCTGTTTGGTTGCCAGTAAAAATTTTGTCCTAGGAAGTTTTTAGTAAGATTTTCATCCCATCCCATGTTTGGTTGCCTTTTAGCACTAGAATTTTTTTAATCCCACGCTTGTAACGATTGCTTGTGTGGTGACATGGACTCCTTGTCCCCTCTTTTTCTTTCTTAGGGAATGATGTCCTCTCTCTTTCTCTCTCTCCTCCCTTCCCATATTTGGTAATGACACCTCTAAATTTTGGCGGGAATTTTAGGAATTGTAGGGAAAAAAAACCCTAGCAAATCCTGTTAACTTCACTGTTGGGATTAAAAACTCCCTAAGATAAAAACCGAACAAGGTGGGTTCCAAGCCATTATCAAAATAGGGTAGTGCTTGTAGTGATGCCCTTACAAGCTGATGTTGACACTATCATGTTTTAATAATTGCATGAATTTGCCTTGTCTTTGCTGCTTGGATTGTTTTTATGACTTCTTTTAAGAATGTTTTTACTCTGTTAAGAGAGATGATATGAGGTAAAATATAATTGTTTGAACAGGGTGATGCCGATGTTGGTCTTCTGACATAGGTGCCACCATGTTTGTCTTCAAACCTACTCAATTTGCTTCTTCAAATGCTATCTGTTTCTTTTGCTTAAATTCACTCAAGAAATTGCAACAATCATAACTAATGGAGGTGGTGAAATTAGGCAAGCTGTAATTGTTAAGTCATGTCAAGCATTCACTTTACCTAAATAAAGGCTCTTTGAACCAATGTCATTTGGCTCGATGCATTTCCTCCAATGAATTAAGCCTAAATGCATGTTGCCCGGCCTTTTTTTAATATTATTTTCGGATTTCTAAAGCTCAAAATCACCAAAAATAAATATTTTAAGATTGTAGATCTCGTCGAGTCATGCCCGTTTAAAGTTTTCAATCAATCAATAATGCTGTTTTTGTTCAAGTTTATTTTAGAAATTATCGTGTCGAGTCACTTTTAGGCCTCTTCTAGCTAAAATTGTTCAAAACTGTCAACTGGAAAAGTGTTCGTTATGAGATTTATTAAAACTTTATCAATGTGTACATTTTTCCAGAAATAATGTCTAGTATGTCAAAAATCACTTTCACAATTTCAGTTTTCTAAAAAAACTGCGTTTGCTGTAACAACAGATTGTCGGCTATGTTTGGGGCACTTCCGGCCAGATCCATAGAATACAAAGTTGTTCCTTGAATGATTTTCTAAAACTTTGTATTTGAGCAAATTTTCCAGAAACGATGTTTTGAATGTCAAAACTGAGTGCGAACTTTCAGCTGAAACACTAATATGTCTTTTAATGGTAATGGATGGGAAGCGGCCATTTTCCGGCCACTTCTGGCCGGAATCAGACGAAGTGGTCAACTGAGAGAATGTCACTCATACTGAGATCTAAAATTTTGATTAGTAGGATTTTTGATGGTTTTGATGTTTGAAGGGTCTAAAATTCAATGCAAAGTTATATTTTTCACATTACAAGACATTACTATGCAATTTCTTGAAAATCATGGACAACTTGAGCTCTATTCAATTTTAATGATCGTTTTAGATGTTTTGAGCTTGGTAGCAAGTTTTAAATCATATATTGAATAATTTTCATGAATTGTTTGGCATTTTTTATCCTTTTTGGTGAAAATTGCATGTCGGGTGGAAATTTCAACTTTTTTTTTATAGATTATTTTGAGCCTATATTGATTCTAATGCTTGTATTGGAATATGATGAGCATGCTAGCAAGTCACAAATCATATATTGATCAATTTTCATAATTTACTTTGTATTTTAGAGCCTTATTTGTGAAAATTGCAAGTTGTGTAGAGTGCTTTCAATTTTTTTTAATGCTAAACGAATGGAACCCGTGCTACATGTCAACCTAGACATCTAAACTTCTAGGATCACTTCTAAATCATGTCTAGACCTTCCAAATTCCATGAATTTTTTATTTAGGAGACCATTGTGGTCTCATTAGAGAGTTATATTAGGAGACTACTTGAGTCTCACATGTAGTTGCACCTCCTTATTAGTTGGAGACCGACTTAGTCTATTAGTCACCTGTAGCCTTATTTATCATTGCAACGGCAATGATAGGGATACTTAGAGCCCACCTCTATGTTTAGGAGACTTGCTCAGTCTCACTAGCACCCTTGTTCTTTTATGGAGTTGTGAAATATGCTTTAGCTTATTTGCACCCATTCCTTAGTGTTATTATTTAGGAGTTTATCTTTTAGTGTGGTTACTACTCCCTTTTGTTGGAGACTAATTCAGTCTTATTAGAGCTTTACCTGCTTGGGATCTTAGATCATTTTCATATCCTTGGGACACTAGTTTACCTGTTTTAGGACCTTACTATTTCATTCTCTTTGAGGCATTAGTTTACTTATTGTGAATCATTTCACTTTGATACTAGTTGCTTGTTCGGGATTTCCCCTTTAGCTTTAAGGCTTTGCCATAGTTTGATTGTTGTGTTTTCATGTTCCCTTTAAGGGTGAAAACATTTTTAAAAATCTAAAAAAATATTTGAAAATTTTAAAAATCCAAAAACATTTGAAACACTTTTAAAAAAAAACTTCAAAATCATCTAAAGTGTTAAAGTTTTAGGAGTGGAAAGTTCGTTTTCGAACTACGTTGGCTTGATCCTCTTCCACGAGGTACGTAGGCAGGTTGGAATTCTCGTCCCAAGTCCAGTCAAATTTTGTAAATAAATCATTTAACCTTTTTAAAAATACAAAAAAACCTTTTTATAAAACATGTTTTTGAAAAGCTCTTCCTCTAGAGTTAGGAGTTTATCTTAGATAGGGTGTTTTGATATGTTGTGTGTTTTGTTTGTGTTTGTGTTAGAGTTAAGAGTTTGTCCTAGCTAGGAACGCCTCCGTCCTGTCAGCTGGCGATACTTTTCGCTAACTGATGACTAGATTTAGGATGCGTTAGATAGCCAATTATTTTTCTTAGGGTTACAACTTAGTTGCACATAGGATGTAGGGCCTACCTGCTTTAGTTTAAGGCTAACTTGCATATAGTTAGGGTATATAAGGTGTCATAAAATCACAATCCACTTAAACATAAATAATCCCTCAAGAAGCTTTAATAGCTAGTCCGGTCTTTTAGGTCGAGTCTATGATAGAGGTCTAGATGTATTAGGCATAATAGTTTAGAATATGTGAGAAGAACTACGTTGCCTTGATTCTCGTGGAGGCGGAGATACGTAGGCGGCTTTGGATGAATACCAGACCATCCAAAGAATCGGGTGAAAAGTTTAGAGTTTTAGGGTTTGTTATTAGTGTTTTAGGATTTGTGTTTATTGTTATCATTGTTTCTAGCTTGTGATTATGATTGTGTGTTCCATTTAAGATTGTGATCATCTTTTTATTAGTTTTACTTACATGCTTAGCTGTAGCTCTTACATGCTTAGCTGTAGCTCTTTACTGCTTATATACTGTTTATTGCTCATATGTTTAGCTGTAGCGTTTATTATTGATTATCATTTCTATTATCATTTTCTGACGTTTGTTTCTTGCGCAGGTACATCGTGTTTAGTTTCTGTAGCTATGCATGTGTATGTTTACTGTTTTCTTAGATGTGTTAGTTAGGATTAGATGTATGTTTAGAGATTGGTAACATGGTTATCTGTTATCGGGTTGACATTAGACTTTTCTGCCTCTTTGGGAGACGGTGGATTCTAATGATCATTCTAATGACAGATGATACTGATACTATTTCTCTTTAGGTATGGATGTTATATATGATGTATAGAGATAGATAGCAGGGTTATGTGATATTGGATAAACTCTAGTCTTCTCTGCCTCTTTTAGAGACGGTGGATTCTAGTGTTTAATTCAATGTTAGGTGACACTGATATTAATTCTCTTTAGGGTTTGGATGTTTATTTTTTTGCTCATCCTAGGGAAATGCATGCTTAGATAGATGATTCCTGAGGATTGTTCCCATTTCACATGATTTTCGTCCAAAATTCTTCAAAGTTAATAATAAATGGCATAAGAGACCAAGTGCTTGCACTTGGGCGAATTGGGGGCGCTCTTCGGACTTTCCTCATTCGTAATCAGGCACGGACCCATATATTTCTGGTTATCCATTGCACAGAGGATTTATTTTTTTGGATTCCATGGCCTATCCATGGATGGCGACTCTGAGTTGTGTAAGGTACGTTTTTGTTTCGAGCCTTGGCTCCGGATCAAGAGGTATCTCATTTATATCGCCATTCGTGTTATGCTATGAGCGTGACACCGTTTTGAGAGTTCCTTGGTAGAGCTCTCCTTCATGTGGAGATCCCAAAGGACCGACGGATGACCCGTTTTCTCGCCGCCTCAGGATCGGGGTCCACATGCCCACACCATAGGATGATCCAAACCGTTCATTTGATGGGCCACATCGTAAATAAGTTGTGCCCCACAATATCATTTCCACGGGATTATCCTAGCCCACCGATCTAAAGAGAAACCTCATATTGTGGAAACCTTATAGATCGGAGGGTTGCGATCATCCTATGGAAATGATTTTGGTGGCACAACCTATTTACATTGTGGGCCATCAAATGGATGGTTTGGATCATCCTATGGGCCGCAACGTAAATAGGTTGTGCCTCCAAAATCATTTTCATAGGATGATCGCAACCCTCCAATCTATAGATGTTTCCATAATATGCAGTTTCTCTGTAGATTGGAGGGATAGGATCAACCAATGGAAATTAGATTTTGGGGCACAACCTATTTACGTTGTGGCCCATCAAATGGATGGTTTGGATCATCCTATGGTGTGGGCCGTACAGTACTTCATTTTGAGAAACATGGGTGGGGTCAACAAATCAACAAAACAAATTTATGGGCTCAACCCAAACCTGACGGGCTCAAGTAGGGTTGGCATTTCCTTGGGTTGGGTTGGGTTGGAAAAAGCCAGCCTGATTTAATTTCGGGTTGGGATAGTGTTGAGGCCTTGGCAACCCCACTCGACCCATTGATCAGTAGTGTTGAGGCCTTGGCAAAATAAAAACGTTCTGATTCGTTTTATTTTAGGGTTGGGATGGTGTTGAGGTCTTGGCAACCCGAACTGAACCTCAGTCATCTAATTTTATCTTGAACACAACCTCAATCCTCTAATTTTATCTTGATTTTCTTTGGGTTATTGTATTTTTCTGTTTGGCCCAAGGTGAACCCAAACCAACCGAACTCAACTCAAGCAATTTCAGGTTAGAACGGTTGGATTAAGGGTTTTATGCTATATCTAATACTAAGGAGAGATAGTTTCTACCGTTTTCTAAATGAGAGATTTTAGGGAGGGGAGAGATTTTAGGGATTGATAAACTAAGTGCATGTTGGGTGAGAGTTGCACAATAGGGAGGGGAGAGATTTTAGCAATTGATAAACTAAGTGCATGCTGGGAAAGAGTTGCACAATAGGGAGGGGAGAGCTTTTAGGGATTGATAAACCAAGTGCATGTTCGGAAGGAGTTGCACGATAAGGTACGACTACTATTCTCAATTAGTTTTTTGCGTTTTGTGTTGGATGCCCCATCAGATTGAATGCTGGATGGGGGGACTGTCCACGTGGGCTGTGAACAGTGAAACCCCCATCCTGCTCTATTATCATAGACTAGTTTGATACGATCTTATTTAATAATTAGCAATAATCTGCTAGTTACTATTTAATCCTCTAATAATATCTATTAGTTACTATCTAATATTTATTTAATATTTAGAGATTTAGTAAGAATCTTCATTGTTATTAGCTATTTCTTTATTTGGCTTTATTACGATTCTCTTGTAGTAGGAAAGTGTTGTAGAAGAGATCTTTTATTAAGCATGTAATTGTCATTTTCAAGATATCAATGAATGAAAAATAATAATCTTCTTCCCCTATACTTCTGTTGTTCTTGAGGTTATCTCCCCGGACGTGAGATTAATTAAGTCTCTCTTCCAAGCCTCGTATTAAGTGGTATCAGAGTCGACGATCTTCGGCTTTCGTATCAATAATCATGGCAGATGGAACCAGACTTAAACAAATTGAGGCGGAATTGAAACTCCAATCTGCCGCAATTTCTAAACTGCAAGAATCCGCCTCTCATCGTTCGAAAGAGCTCACGAAGTTGCAGGATGTTGTTGCTCAATTTGAGGCTTCAACTACAACTCAGTTTACAGAAATTCTACGATACTTGGGAGTGACTACCATTCCGACCATATCCACCGAATCAGAAATTGGAGGCAACATTACTGATCAGAGTGAGGTTGTTTTTCCACGAATCTCGGCTCCTCCTTCAGATACTTTTCAACCCTGCTATGCGAAGATTGATTTTCCTAAATTTGCGGGCGATGATCTTCCTGATCAATTTGTGGGCTATGCGAAGATTGATTTGAGGCTTCAACATACTGGGACGGTTACAACATATCAGGAACATTTTGAAAATTTATCAAGTAAAACTGAAGATCTTCCTGATCAATTTTTTGTAAGTGCGTTCCTTGTGGGACTTACAGATGAGATTCGACAAGGTGTGCAATTACACAAACCTACAACTCTTGATCAAGCCATTGAGTTGGCTGGGCTACAAGAGGAATCAGTTGATGCTATTACTTGTCGTCCTCGACCCCCTCCTAAACCGGATCTACTGCCTTTACCGCCAGGTCCAAAACCTCATTTTGGTGGTAACAATGGCCTTCCTCACCGGTTCAGCAACAATTTCCAAATTTTAGACCTTGAGGACAAGGTCATTTTGAAGGAGAAGGGAATTGATACGATCTTATTTAATAATTATCAATAATTTGCTAGTTACTATTTAATCCTCTAATAATATCTATTAGTTACTATTTAATAATTATTTAATATTTAGGGATTTAGTAAGAATCTTCATTGTTATTAGCTATTTCTTTATTTAGCTTTATTACGATTCTCTTTTAGTAGGAAAGTGCTGTAGAAGTGATCTTTTATTAAGCATGTAGTTGTCATTTTAAAGATATCAATGAATGAAAAATAATCTACTTCTTCCCCTATACTTCTGTTGTTCTTGAGGTTATCTCCCCTGACGTGAGATTAATTAAGTCTCTCTTCCAAGCGCCGTATTATGGTTGCAGTCCCGTGCATCGCACGGGGTGGCCCAAAAAAAAAACTTTAGAACTTTCTTAATTTCTAAAAAAAGCTTTTAGAAAGCTTTAGAAAAATCATGCTTTTGATAAAATCCAATATGATCTTGATAAAATCCGGATTAGTTTTAATCAACCCTTCATGTTAGGGGATTTCTCCATTCCTTGATTTTAGGCTTTTTGTCAATTCCAATATTAGATACGTTTTACATTCCGGGTGCCACATCCCCTTATCACGTTGTTACATTCATTTATTGTAGGTGTTTTGTCAATTCTAAGATAAGGAGTGTTTTAAAATCCGGGTGCCACATCCCCTTAACATGTTTTCCAATTTCGTTAATTAAAGTTACGTGTGTTAGAGGAAAACGTGTGAAAATGTTAATTCAAGTTTCGTGGGTCCCACTGCATTCATAACGTAAAAAGGTAAAAAGCTGAATGCGGTACGCAGAGGGGGTGCCATGTGGCACACCCTCAGCATACCACATTCAACTTTATATATATATATATATATATATATATATATATATATATATATATATATATATATATATAGTACTAGTAAGACCCGACGTGCGATGCACGACACGGCAAAAAAATGGAATATGATAAAAAAAATAGTTAAAATTATGTAGAAACAATAAGCAAAAAAGTACGCATAACCATTTACCAAGTAATGAAAGAAATGCAAAAGAAAAAGTTTTCTAGGCCGACAAAGAACTGTATGGACCACAGTATAGGTTAATCCAAACCGTCGATGTGATGGAACACAACATCAATGGATTGTGCCCGTGAAATCATTTACATAGGCTGATACTAGCCCTCCAAGCGATGCACATGCCGACAAAGAATTGTACGGACCACATTATAGGTTGATCCAAACCGTCCATATGATGGAACACAACATCAATCGGTTGTGCCCGTAAAATCATTTCCATAGGTTGATCCTAGCCCTCCAATCAATGGAGTTTTCCATAATTGTTGTTCCTCTGTAGGTGCCCGTAATCCGTCAATATTTTGCAAGTTGTCCCGCATGCTTAATATCAATATTATTTTTCGTCATTGTCATATGTCTATACCTTTTCTTGGTAGTTTGTTCCGTAATTGTTGTACACAGGCACCCGTGTCGGTACTTTTCGTATTAAATGACAAAGCAGTTGACGAATTTACCCTCAAATAATTTCTCACAAATATAGATGTTAGATAGCAGCAAAGGGGTTAATGGTAAAAGAGTAATGCTGATGTGTAAAGGTATAAGGATTTGAGGGCAGGGGGTATTTGAAACTTAAAGGCGTGGGAATGTGGGGGCATATGAGGCATTTCTGTATTTTGGCTGAGGTGTAAATTCGACAGAATTTCCAGAAAATTCAAAAAAGCCTGGGCTTTTTCTCCCAGCTTATTATAGTAGATAGATGTGGGAGAGTTTGATATTGTCCACATATAGGGACCTTAAAACCATGGCTCGGCTTTTTTAAATAGCAGAAAATATCAATCGATATTATGATAAATCAACAATGTCATAGCTCTAAATTGGATATATCAGTGGATATCTCATGAAATTTTGGTAATATTGTAAATCATCATAATATATTAGGCCATAAATTACAATACTTAAAATTTCCCTTAATGTTTTGAAATAATGATATTTTGATATTTTAAAACCATGGTTGAGAACAGCTAAGGGGCATGTTTGGTAACCACAAAGAAAAAAAAATGTAATATTTGTTTATCTAGGGCACGTTTGGCTATCATAATTTTTTTTTCATGATAAACTAGTGTCTCCATGTGGTGAGAGAGGGATAGGGCGGGTGAAGTGGCTAAAATCATGAAACTAGTATCTCCAAGGTGAGAAATGGCTAAAATTCAGGATACAAAAAACTCTACTCAAAATAAGATTTGCTTTTTCCTAATTTTTAGCCGCTTCTCCCTTCATCTCATTTGTGTTGTCTCAAATCTCTCTCCTTCTCCCACCCGCCATATCCCGTTGTCACTACTTGGATTCCAATTATACTAGAGATTTGGACAAGAGAAAGTCCACTATAGGATACACTTTTACTATCTACTATAACTCTATCAACTACAAAAGCATAGTATATGGCAGCAATAGAAGCAGTGAAGGAAGCTATATGGCTGAGAGACTTGTAGATGAACTTGGTAAAGCAAAGAAATACTTGTGTTTATTGTGACAACCAAAGTGCATTGCACTTGGTAAGGAATCAAGTTTTTCATGCGATGACGAAACGCATAGACATCGGATACCACTTTATTTGAGAGGTTATTGACGGGATGAAATCTCATTGCAAATGGTCGATACAAGAAACAATGCCACGGATATGTTGACAAAGTTTGTGTCGACAGAGAAGTTCAAGCACTGCTTGGACTTGATTAACGTTTGACAAGTTGTGTCGAATTAGCACCCTTTGGATTGTGGTGGAGAAGAGTTTGTTATGAAGATATTTACAGGTGCTAAATGAATAAAATTCAAGCAAGGAGGAGAATGTTGTGCTTTCCTTGAATTTAGAAGGCAGTTACAGTTTTGTTACCCACTTTCCTTATTTTAGGAAACACGATATAATAGGACTCTTGGTTTTGGCTTTTGATAAGCTAACTTTAAAGAGAATAAAGTGATGTATAGACTCTTGGTTAGTTTGGAAAGCTTATCCAAAACAGAGAGAGAGAGAGAGAGAGAGAGAGAGAGAGAGAGAGAGATGTCATCAAGGGGAAAAAGGTTATTTTTCGACTACGTGCAAGGAAAAACAAGGGTGTTCTTTGGCTCTCTCTTGGGAAGAGGTAGAAGAAGAAGCACAACCGAGTACGTTTGGATCCTAGACAGCGTAGATGACATCGAGTTTGGCCTAGTGTAATCCGGGGAGCGAGTTTTAAGCTTCTGTAATTCGGTGAATGATTCTTGTAACCCTTTTATTTTTTCCACATAGTTAAATCTTTTAATGTCTTTTCCGGTGGATGTAGCTACACATTGTGGTGAACCACATAAATTTTTGTGTGCTTTTCTTGTGTTTGTCTTGCACTTTGTTTTTGCAAATCTACTTTGGAAACGTTGTGTATTGTTAACACACAAAATCGGAAACACACTTTTGTGTTTGGATTGTTAACGGGTCACCGTGTAGGGCTGTTAGGCACCCTAAATTCATAACATCTCCTAGATAGTACCACTCGTATATGCTAATTCAGAGAAGGAATCATAGTTGCAGATGCCCTTGCCAATTTCACTGCTCTTCTAAGTCCAACCATTACTACAAAGCATGGGCTGAAATGTTGGCTACAGGGCTACTAGATGTGGTGCCCTTGGCTTTCCCAATCTTTGCCGCAAGATGGACCCATGCCACCTCCCTTAGCATTTTGGAAGAAGCTGAGTTGCCAACTATAGGTATTTTATGAATTTTAATGTTTTGATTTAAAATTTATTTATTGATATTTTGACCTCACTTCATTTCTCCTTTTGAAATAATTTCATGATGAAAGTTTGACGGTTTATAACCGTTTTATGCGTGATGTTAAGAGTATTTAAATCTTACAAGTTACACTCTAATTAAGATCTATACTATAGAGGCTTTCCTCTATTGTTAGACATGAAAAATCGATGTTTATCACTTTTGTTTTTTAGAGATTTTATTTTCTCAATGGGTAAATTCACAGGTAAGTCGCAAGTCATATAAATACAATATGACCTATACACGAGGCTGCAATATTTTGAAGCCATCGAATATCATCTTGAATATTAGGCTATGTTTAGGCTGCGGGAGGTGTTTAAAAAAGTTGGAAAATAATTTTTTAGAATTTCTTGTTTTTCCATTCTTTGATTACAAATGAAAAACGGTAACTTGAACCACTGCAGTTCAACTTTTACTTAAAGGACTTTTAATTTATAATGATATTCCTCTAAATATGCCATACTCATTATTTTCCGCTAAATTATGGAAACTAAAAATTCTTAAGAAAAAGAAATGTTTTTCATATTATATATCCAAATAGGGTCCCATGTTACGTACCGTACCGATAAGCTAAAAGCTCCAGAGCTGATGGAACGCATTAGGCAGGCCCTTTAAACCTATCATATACTAGGATGGGTCCCACCCAGCCCCATACCTAGGTGGGACCCCACTTAGAACCATAACATTCCACCATGCATTCGAATCTGCCGTCCTCGGCGGCCCACTCTGTGAGTGCTTTCACTCTAGCCTTTTTTTCCAGGTAGCCCTTTCCATAGGTCGCCCCTTCCGGGGCGGTCCACTTTGTGGCAATTTCACTCTGATTGTTTTCAGTCTGTCTTTTTTCTAGGTTGCCCTTTTCAGGTAGTCCTCTCCACACGTTGCCCCTTTCGTGACTCGAATAAGGGACGTCCGTGACTCGAACACGGGACATGGTGGCTTCTCTGATACAAAATGTCAGGTATCTTACCAATATGCCAAAAGCTCCAGAGCTAATGGAACACTTTAGACAAGGCCCTTTAAACCTGTCCCATACCAGGCTGGGTCCCACCCAGTCCTATACCTAGGCGGCCCCCCCACTCAGGACTGTAACATACCACCACACTTCCGCATCCACCGTCCTCGGCGGCTCACTTTGTGACGGCTTTCACTCTGGCCTTTTTTTTTCCATACAACCCTTTCCACAAGTCGCCCCTTTCATGACTCGAACACAGGACATGGTGGCTGCTTTGATACCTAATGTTAGGCACCTTACCGATACGCCAAAAGCTTCAGAGCTGATGGAATGCGTTAGGCAAGGCCCTTTAAACCTGTCCCATACCAGGCTGTGTCCCACCCAGTCCATACCTAGGCGGGCCCCCACTCAGGACCATAACATCCCATGTGAGTTACCTGATGATGTTCCACCAGATCAATGGTCTTGATTGTATGCACATATCCCATGTGAGATCCAATACTGATTGTTAGATTTAATCTTAGCGGAGATCGAACTATTGGTGATGTTCTGCCTTTGTGCTAAACCTAGGTAGTTTTCCTAATCATATTTCATAATGTAAGATTCACCAACAACGTACTTAGGCTTCTATTTTGTACTCTCATGGGCCTATTGGACTTCCCCATGGTTTGGATTCGGTTTAGGCTATTGTCATTAATTGCTTTCAATAGAAGAGCTAGTGTTTGTTCCTGATTTATTAGGATTAAGCCCTTGCCCAGTTGCCCAGCCCAAGTCAAGATTTATATGGGCCTAGTATTCAGCTTCTCGGGTTGGGTTTTGGGAGATCCGGGTCCAATAACATCCTGTCATTCTATCAAAGAGGCAAAAATGCACCCAAAAGGGACCCTATCCGAATACCAGTTGTTTATGAAATGAGAAACAAATTTGGGTTTTGGACTTCATAAAAGAAGAATTAGAAGAGGGAGATGATATCTCAACTCCTTTTTTTTTTTTTTTTGAACGGCAAAATTAGAGGATGCAACACAAGGACTTCCCAGGAGGTCACCCATACTAGTAATACTCTCGCCCAAGCACACTTAATTTCAGAGTTCTGATGGGCCGGTATGATCTCACACTCCTTGTACTCACAAGTTCTTGGCTTGCAAACTTCCAAAGAAATTCAACATGTGGGATTTCCTCAATAAATCCTTGCAGCATTTTCAAGCAAGAAAATCCAATCTCCACTCTCATTTGCAAAATATTCAGCAAGAATTCTTCTCTATTGCAGATTTTCTCTATTCCATTAAGGGCCCGTTTGGATGCCGAGAAGATTTTGATTTGGAATTCTCACATTTGCAGCCCTTTTTGTGTTTGACATTTGGATCCCGATCAAATTCTTGAATTCCCAATTCAGCAACTGACAGTGAAAAAAATCAGATTTCCAAATAAGTTGTGGAAAAAAGAAATTTGAAAAGAAGAAATTGGAAATCCACAGATCTAGCAGTTTCCTTCACCTCTTGGCTCCTCAACCTCTCTCCTGCAGCAGGAATTACCCCCATCCCTCTCTGTCTCCCTCAACATGAGCCGGCAGATCTATTCATTTTGTACTGAAAACTCAATTCCAAATATAAAATCTGAGGTATTCGAACAGGCCCTAAATGGATTTCTAACTCGTCACCCATATGCTGAATGATTTTGAAATCATACACAATTAGTTTGTGGCACCCAATGAAACTCGACCGGATGAGATCTAGTTCGTTCAATGGAAATGGACAATCAAATTAGGCATGTGAGAAAGACCAGATCTGTTTGAAAGATGATAAAAAACCATCCCTGTTTGCTTCAAATTGCGGATTGCAATACTATATAAATTTTGCAGATGACTACAACCTTTATACTTGGATGTATCATTACCTTTAAAATGAGATGGTCTTGACTGTTTTAATCACTGTAAGGAATTGGCTAAATTATTTTCAACTAAAATAAAAAAAATTCAAAGCGAAGGGGCCATAGAATTAACTTGTGAAGCTTTCAAACAACTCATGGGTTACATGCCCCTACACAAACTGAGCAGAATGGTATTACTGAGCGCAAACATAGACCTAGTATCAAGATGGTTAAAAGTCTCGTATTTCAAGCTCACATGCCCAAATGGTTTTTTATTGAGGCATTCAATACATATGTGTTGAGAAAATCCGCCGGGCAATCCAATCCGATCGTGCACAAATTAAATGGAAAAGATAAAAGTAATAAACAAGCCACAAGATGAACACCAAGATTTTACGTGGTTCGGCAAAGCCTACTTCACGGGCGAGAAACACGATCTTCCACTATGAGAAAAACAATATACAAGGATTACAATGGATTAATCTCAAACCCAAAAACCCGCAACGCTTTCCTTGCTCTCTCAAACCCATGACCGTACACAAGAGAAATCTGAGAAAACCCGAAAGAAAACCCAAGAGGAACCCAAGAAGAAACCCAAGAAAAAAACCTTTTTCTTCCTTCTTATCTCTCTTTTTCTCTCTCTCCCTTAGGGTAGCCGTCACACCCCAAGCCTCCCGCTCGTCCTCTCTTGCTTTCCTTCTCACAAGAGAAAACCCACTCTCTTTTGGTATTTAGGTTTACCCCAAAACCTAAAACAGTAGCTTTCCTTTTTGCCTCTTGCCTTCCTACCCAAGCAAGCTACGGTGGGTGGGAAATAAGGCAACTTTCCAACAATATGTTTACCTTATAATCGGCTCCCTAATATGTTCTATAGAATCGATTTCCTCACGAGGTCCTCTTCGAGAGAAAATCTGATTCCTCACGAGGTCTTTTGTATCTACAACTTAAGAGGTAAATTATACGTTTGTTTTTGGTGTAGCTCTCAACCGTGAGCAGCTAGAAGGGGTTCAATGTTATATACAATAAGCAATAGTTAGTTTCCTAAATGGTCAAAAGGAATCATTTACGCAATATGAAATTGCTAACATTATGCTATGCATCTTTAAAATGTCAGATGTGTTCCAGCCACAATGTTGCCTTCTTTATTTTAAGACACATTTAGAATGTTGCGTTTTTATATCTTATCACACCCTGTCTAATGAATGCATGATACATGCATCAATTTGGAATGCAAGGCATCAAATGCAGGACTGTAAAGACCTTCAATGAAGATGTCAACAAGTTATCTTGTATAGCGAACAAACCGAACTTCAAGAGTGCCACTGGGCAACAAGCTCACGAACAAAGTGGTAATCTATCTCAAAGTGTTTAGTGTAAGCATTAAAATAGGATTAGCAACCATAACATTAAGGCACATTTAGAATGTTGCCATTTTATATCTTATCAACAACCTTACAGTAGGGGTTAAGCCTCAAGCTCAATGGTTAAAGCATATGTTCTTCGACCTTGAGGTCTGTGGTTCAATCCCAGCTTACCCACCAAAAAAAAAGGAACCACCTTGGTGTTGAAAAGATCACTCCCAAGTCAGCCTTCTTTTTATTCCTTGGCTATAGTGAAGTTCACAAAGGTTAAATGTCTCTAGATTTGGAAACTAACCATACGTACGTACATGTCATTTTTAATTTATTTTCTCCGATATTTAAATAGGAAATAAAATTAGGAATACCACTTCACCATCTGTCACAAGAAATACAGATGGCTACTTCAATAGCTCCTCCAGTTGATACCACAATCATTGTGCTTCTCCCATACGTGATGCAGTGCCAACTTAAGAAGGCACCATTTCAAAGGAGTGAATCTTATAAAATGAGACCCTAAGTCTTCTTTTATAGAAGATAAAAAGACATGAAGGCACCATTTCAAATGAAAGTAACCTTTCATTTGAAACAAACTCTTTTGAATTTTGGTAACTGAATACTGGAATATTGTCGATCAGCCCCGCATTACCAAGGTCGGTCCTATGATGTTAATACATGGATGTGCCTACTTCCTCAATACATGGATGTGCCTACTTCTATTCATCCGCATGCTATTAAGTATATTCTGTGCTATCTCAAAGGGTCTCGTGGCCTTGGTCGATCTTATATATGCTTAATTCCAGACCCCTCTAATTTCTTGTTGTCTCCTACTGCGACTAATTGGGCCAGGGATTCTAATGACCACATTCAATAATAGGAATTTGTGTTTTCTAGGCTGAAATCTTCTCCCTTGGGCATCTAAAAGCAATGTATCCCGGCTTGTTCCATTGCAGATGCTGAATGAAGAGCCTTGGCAGCCACTTTTCCAAGCTCTAAGACTGCATTTGGATTGTCGAAATTAGGAATCAGAATCAGAAACTTAGCTATTCCGATTCCCCTGAAAATGGAATGAAAACAAATAAAATGTTAATTGAAAAACATTAAAGAAAAAATCATTCTAATCTAAGCGGAATCTGAATACCACCACCTCTTGGGGAGGGAAATAGATTTCAACACTTTCCATCTTTAATTATGCCCCGGTGTCAATTCCTCTACCTAATTCCATTCATATTTTAAACCAAGCCATAATTGAACAGAATCCCCTTGACTCCTTCACTCGAACTGAAGAGAATTTGTGACGCAGCGGCAACACCAAGATGGAGATCAACACAAAAAGCGACTAAAATAATCTCGTGGGGGTTTGAAAACCCATGCCACGGTTTGGAGAAAAGCTCCAACATAACAGATAACAGGAGTGAAGCTCCTTCACCCACATGAACGAGCCAATGCTCTTTACAAAAGATATCCCAAAAATAAACTTATTCAATCTGTCTTTCTTTTCTCATGACATTAAATAATATAGAGAGTCAAAATCTAAGAATAGCAATATTAAATACTAACTTAAGACCTAAGCAATTAATTCCACCTAAGACAACAAAAACAAAACTTACAAATATTACTAATAACCCTAAAATAGCAATTTCGTAATTGACCCTTACCATAACCTAAAAATGACTTTCAAATCAAGTCCAAATCGCGTAATCTTGGGCTCTTTAGACAGGTAATCGAAAAACCTTTCTAAAAGTACCAAAATCAAGCTAAATAGACAAGTTTTGACACCAAAAAAAAAATACCAAAAATTAAATGACGAAAATAAAAAATAAAAAATAAAAGATTTGTTCAACGCCATGCGTTCTGAATCAATTTGACTCCACGAGAAATTGAACAAAAAGCTGCCGAATCGGCCTATTTCACATGATAACGATTCAAGTGCCTAATTTTGGCGAACAAAATGGGGAAGGGTAGAAGACTCAGAACCGGACAATCTTTACACAGTGGGATCGGGGCATGACATGAAGATATAGAAGTCTTTGCCATGGCCCATACATATACTCCATGCACCATGACTAATGATCCCTCACCCCTTTGAACAGTTTTTGTTCAGGCGAACTTTAAGGGGTTTGGAGGTCTCACACCCAACGGATAACCCTAGCCCCTCAATCAAAAGCTCTTTTTACTGGGATTTTTCTAAAATGTTGACCATTGCCGTTTGCAAGCTACCATTGCCATGTGCTATATGTATGGTGGGGTTCACATACTAAAAAAATAGAAAGATAATTTGTGGTGCAAGTGTCCTCAAGAGAAAAGTCATAATAAAGAAGGTAGTTCCATCAATTTACATTGCAACATAAAACAGTACAAAAAACATGAATTGGTTTATACTTTATACAACCTGTTAAAAATTAACACAATTTGGTGCAACAGTTCGAGTCCTATTTCGTCATTTTGGCTCTCTTTCACTACTAAAACAAGGATTCGCTTTCACTTTTATTTGCTCGCTTAGACAAAAATTAGAAGCTTTCGGTTCCATAGGTTCTTAGAAAGGTTCCAAACGTATAGGGTCAGTAAGGTTCTGACCTTATTCCCTAGGGTTAAGTACATGTTACTGAGAGCAAAGACTACACAAGTTTAGAATAATCTGTGGGCGGCGGAGCCAGGAATTTACACTTGGGGGGGGGGGGGGGGGGGGGTGGGTGGGTGGGTGGGGGGGCGTGGGGCAGACTAATTTACACTTGGCTGCATTGGTCAATGGGCGGGACCATGGCCACTACACTAACTAAAGCATGCATGTACATCCATGCATTATAGAAGGAATTTTGTAAGTCATGGGGAGCCATGGCCCCCCTAATGCTATATGTGCCTCCTCCCCGACTGTGGCATTCAGAAGTTGTACTTGAATCTATCCTGAAACCCCAAAAACATAAGTGGGCTGCGTACACCATTTTAAAATCCATTTTTGCCAATAATATGATGGGGGAAAAGAAGGAAAAACTTCACCAAAAGAGTGCCAAAGTATTAAATAATGTTCTAGGAGTGGACAGATAAAAATGCTTTTGGAGTGATTCTTTGACCTCCTTTTTATTCAAGTAAAGGTGAGGATAGCCCAATCTTTCATTTTGAGGTTATATTTCAGATGCCACGCTTTTTCAGTCACTACTTTTAAAGTGGAAGAGGAGAGGGGAATCACTCATGCCACATAAAAAGCGTTGGCACCAAAGCATGGTTCTGAGGATGTGATTTTGGGCATTTATGTGGTGTCTATCCATGTTTCCTATTTCTTTTTTAATTTTTCTTTTCAGGCCAAATTCAACTTAATTACTTTACTTTTGTGTTGTGTAAGTAATATTTTGTCCTTAGGTTGTCAATTAGGTTGAAAAATTATTTTTAAAATCACGTAATTTGTTTTTTTGTTTTTCGAAGTCTTAGAGTGTGCTATTATGCAAGGAGGAAACGAAGAATGAAGGAACATTGTAAGGACGGGTCGGGGAATAAAAAGGTCTAATAATTTCCAATATACTATGACTTGAGACAAAATAAATACCCATAATTTAATTTAAGTAAAATTTATTTTATTTTTAAATTTGAATACATATGGATATTTAGAAAACTTGGAGATGAGTAATGAAAATAGATCTACTATTCTAACTCTTGTAGGGGTGGCAACGGGGCGGGTCGGGGCCGGATGTTGGGGTCCCCTTCCCCTTCCCCTCTGCGGGGAATTTTCCCCCTCCCCTTCCCCTTCCCCTCTGTGGGGATGGTAGGGAATCCCCCTCCCCTCCCCGCGGGGAATATCTAATCCCCTTCCCCTCCCCGCATCCTTCGGGGACAAAATCCCCGCCCCGCCCCCTCTTTGGAACCCAACCAAACCAGCAAACAGAGCTTCTTTCTTCTACGTCCATTACAGACAATATTGTGATGAATGCTATGATTCTATTCATGTGATCAACAAACAGATGGACAAAATCAGAAATGCATGGATGAGACAACAAACATAAATAACAACAGGACCTCATCTTTCAGCAATTTTCTGCATAAATTATGGAATGATAAATAGGAAATGAGCACCAGGATTACCTTCATTAACAGGCAGCCAATGTGCAAAAAGTAACTATTTCAGTAGTCACAATGAACTTTAAAAGTCCATAAGTAGGCGCTCACACACGCAAAATAATGTTCATTAGTTCATTATGTATAACATGTTAACCCCCAGATGAGCATGAGAAATGAGAATGGAGAACAGAACAAAATCAACAAATGACTTATTTCTTAAACTGCAATTCAGTCTAGTGCTGACATGAAACAAATTTCTAGTAGCTAAATTTTTCTTGTTGAAAATTAAAACCTGCAATCCAACCCTAAAATTCTGTTGGCACTACGATTTTTTGATAATTGCATACACTCAGCGTCTCAGGCTCTCAGCTTGTCTTTATTATTTCAACATCTGTGAAAAGGTTATTATAGTTCCCAAAATGCTCTCAGAAGCTAATTAAAAGGAAAAGACAAGCTAAGTTTATGTTTGGGGGAATCTTGTAGCCGATCCACAGAGTTTCTAGTAGTTTTCCTTAAAAAAAACACTTTAAAATTTACAAAAAAATGGCATTGATTAGCGGGGTGGGGCGGGGCGGGGCGGGGACAACTCCATCCCCTTCCCCTTCCCCTTTCAAATCGGGGAATCCTCTCCGCAAACGGGGCGGGGCGGGGCGGATCCCCGCTTTTTCGGGTGAAATTGCCGGCCCTAAACTCTTGACCCAATTAAGCAAAGTTGGTCCTATGGTATTTCATCAAGGATTAATGTACCTATTCATCATTTCGCTCTAGATCAAGGTTTTGAACATTGTTATAATAACAAGGTCCTTTGATAGTGTAATTTAGGCACTCCGAAGTAGTTTTAAGTTTTAACTATCTCTATAGTTAGTTATCATTGGTTACAAGAACTCATTATAGATGTTCTCGAACATTTTTTCGAGAAAAATCGACAAAGAGTTACAAGATTTTCCTTCTCCGGCCAAGCTGATAGACATCAGGATTGTCTTGTATCAGAGCTAAATTTGCAGTAAAATAGCCTAAAACATAAAAAAGGTTCATTAATAACAACCAAGACACAATTAATATCGCATTTAGAACCATTACATAATGGATAAAGAACCAATTTTACACAGAAAAAATGCAACAAAGTAAGCGCACATAAAGAACGGAAAGATTTTTTTAGATAAGTTAATTAGTCGTCTCATTTAAACAAGTACTTAAAGAAAAATGTAAAGCAGTTAGAAGTTGCAGCATTAAGGTAAATGTTAAATGAATTTGTTTAAGTTACAAAGTACCTTGTTAATACTTGGCAATGGGGTTTTAGTGTAAGGAATTAGGATCAGAGAGGGCTATATTTCTCGCACTTGTTCAATTCTTTCTCTGATAGTTGATTCAATTATTTATTCAGTATAAGAGGAATCACAGACGAGAGAACACTGATTCAAAGATTCCGAAACCTAAAACCGAGAAGTTTGGATTGACCAACATATGGAAGTATAAACTATTAAATAACAACAACTTTAACAGCTTAAGCTTTTGGAGTAATTGCTTGTTTCACATGGGAGCAATCGCCTTAGCGCAGGTCCTGGGTTCATAACCCAACAACTCCTAGATATTAAAAATCCACGGCCAACCCAAAAAAAAGGGGCCACACATGAGGGTGTATTGAAGTATAAATGATTAAATAACACCAAATCTATCGGCTTAAGCTTCTGGAGCAATTGGTTGTTTCACAAAACAGCCAGTCATGGTTGATTTGTTAAGTTTTTGTAACATATGAGACAATAAAGAAGGGTGCAGCAGAGAAAACCAGCATTTTTTCGAAGACGCCGGTTGTGACACTCCGGCCCAGTATAAATATTGTCCGGTTTCTAGGTTTTCCCACCCACCCCATTTGTTTTCCAGCGGCACTAACCTTGTCCGACCCACTTTGCAAGGACCATCCCTTGGAGATGTTGAAAACGCATCTACACATGGAAAAGGAGAATTCACATATATAGCCAAGGAACTTTCTCTCCCTTTCCGATGTGGGATCTTACAATCCAGCCCCTTGGGGCCCATCACCCTCGCTGGCACACTGTATTGTGGGAGGTACAACTCTGAAACCAATTTGTCACACTCCAACCACATTGTGTAAATATTGTCCAGTTATGGGTCTTCTACCTGCCCCGATTTTGTTTTCCAGCAGCACTAATCGTGTCCGCCCCACTCCGCGGAGCACTTTTTCTCCCTTCTGATGTGAGGTCTTACACCGACGAAAGTTTAATTGGGTTATTGCTGGATATGGGTGGAAAGAAAGTCGAGTGAGTTTCATGGAATAAAAAGAACAAAAGAACCATAAGTTTTTGAAGGGTATTTTGGTGGTAGCTGAATGGGATTGGAAAAAAATGGTGATAAGGTCTTTTGAAAGATCAAATAGTTTACAGATAAGATGTGTCGGGTAAATTTGCCGAGAAGCATACAAGATAAAAAAAACAATGTGCAGAGTTACAGTTTGAGTGGTCAATTTGTCACTTCCAATGGTGACCTTGTCCACAACTTGGACCCTCACATTCTCTCACTCTCATCACCTTTTTGCCAAGTACCTCTCTCTCTCTCTCTCACAGAACTTTGATTGATTTAGACTGCCCACCTAATGCACTTTGGATCTCCTAAGGGCTAAGGCTAAAAAATCACTGACATAGGATCTAAACAACCCAAAATCACTATAATGATCTAAACAATGTGGTCTTATCATGTGTATCATTGCTTATACTTTTTTGTTAATCTTCCATGTGCAAACTCTCGATCCCGGCTTTGGTGGCTAGTTAAGGACATATAGAACTAATTTGAATAGAGGTTGCCCTCTACATTTAAAGGGAAAAAGTTTACACTTAGACAGTTAGGGTCCATTTGATTGAAAACCATTTTTTGTGGTCTGCATATTAGAGCCCGTACGTTAATGAGAAATCTGGGCTACTTCCAACATGGTTATAGGTGAGATGAACCAAAAATAATATTATTATTTGAAATGAATTTTTTTAAATCTTAGTAGTGAAAATGTAATAAAGCAGACTATCAAGGTTGTAAACGTGCGCACCATGTGCCCATATCTGCCCAAAATGTTGTCGATTGGATGATCTTGACAATCCAACCGACAGGTTCTGTTGAACATAGAGGGCGAAAACTTACATCCTTAACCCTCCATTAATATGCGACGGATCCAAAAATTAGGACTATCATCAGTTCCTATGATTTTTAGGCTTCGAAGCATTTAAGGTGGGGTTCACATTTTAAAGCTCACATTGATGTACATACGATCACATTTATGGCATGTCTGGCCGCCAGGAATTTTTTTTCTTGATAAATTAGTCTCCAAGTGGTGAGATAGGAGTAGAAGGTGGTAGAATGAGAGATTTAATAGGGCATGATTGAGATTAGGAGGAGAAGTGGCTTAAAATCGGGAAAAAGTCGATCGTATTTTGAGTCGAGTTTTTTGTTTCTTGGTTTTAGCCCCTTCTCACCACATGGAGACACTAGTTTCTTGATTTTTAGCCACTTTACAGGCCATACTCCTCTTACCACTTGAAGACGCTAGTTTATCGTGAAAATAAATTCATGGTAGCCAAACATGACCTTAGTGTTTTCTCCCTTGATTGAAAACCATTACGCTTTGCCTTAATATATTGAAATTTCATCTTTAATAATTTTTAAAATTTAAATAACTCAGAAATAATTTCTTCTTCACTTTCTCAACTTCCGACAAGCATCTTTGCTTTAGAGACAAGATCAATGGTATACTTGTGTAAGGTGAAAATCTTTCAATTTTCAGTTTGAGAGCTCTCAATGCGCCAAAGAAATACTTTAAGTTCTCCAAGATCTTTCAAGAAAACTGATGTAGCTGGAAGCGTGAGAACGAGTTGGGGGATGACCACTGCCGACTTTCGATCGGATAAACCTTTAAGTCCACGAAGGGTTGTTCTACGAATCCATGAAGAATGAGATAAAACCAACCTTCTATAAACATGAAAGAGAAAATTTTCTTTGATTTTAAAATCAAGTGTAATTTGTGCAAAAATTCCTTGCACATGGGTTTTATAAAACCACTAACTCCCTTCTTTGACTAGGACTCAATCTTAACCATTGATTTAATCTAACAGTTGTCACTAATTCCTAACCCATGCCTACGTATCTATCCAACCCCTCCCTAAATTCCTAAGAAACCTCATATTAGCAATCTTATTGGGACTGTTTTTTTAACAAAGCAAAAAATGTAAAACGTAATGGATAACTTTTAGAAATGTGTTGGATTTGGATTTCTTTTTTCAAATCCTTATCCTCATGTTTCAAAGAGATGTGGACTGCGTCATTCCCTTGAAGAGAACATGACCCCAAGTTCAATGGTGATGTCTTCATAGAATCTCCAACTTTAAAGACCTTGATATATTGATGTTTGGATTTTTCGGCATTGTACTTATCATTAGCCCGATTAAGCTTGTTTTGCTTCTGTTTTACTCCTTCATATACTAATTCCTTCTTCTTGGATTTGGCAAGGATTCGTTTAGCGTTAAACACGATTGTCCCTCCACTTGAGAAGCTTTGGGATCCTCCTCACCCGTCAAAGGTTGATGGGCATAACTTTTATTGTTTTGGCGAACAACAAAGATATCATCCCTTCCGTATGAATGGAATCCCTGTCAAATTTATAACATCACATAAATCTTTATCCTTGTAGGCACCAATTTCAATAGGGATTCAACAATGTTCAGTTACCTTTCTTTTCCCTTCAAAATCAAGCCAAGCTTGTAAGGAGTAGGGTATTTCTCTGTCTTTAACTTGAGCTTTTCCACCATGTCCTTTTACGTGAAGTTCTCGATGCTACCTTCATCATTGATGACGCTGTAAATCTTTTCTTTAACCTTGCACTTACACTCGGAGAGATTGTTGCATTGTGTGAATGATGTAGAACGTGAGGCGTGGATCAAGTCTTTTATTATGTTTTCGTCATTTTATTTGTAGTTTTTTTTGGGCATCAAATCTTGCTCTTATGGCCTGATTTTGGTATTTTTTAGAAAGGTTTTTCGATTACCAATCTAAAGAGCCCAAGATTACGTGATTTGCACTTGATTTGGCTGAGTCATAGGCATTTTACGGATATGGTATAGGTATTTTACGGGGTTACTATTTTAGGAATATTTTAGTCATGTTTCTACTCTTTATTTATGTTGCTTTAGTTAGAAGCATGGTTTTAAATTTCGACCGAAATTTGAAATTTCTTCGGTTCTCGGTCATGACCGAAACCGAAATAGGTAATACCCGAAAAAGTCATTTATTTGGGCCAAAATTTCAAATTTTCAATCGAAATTTCATTTATCCAGAAATTTCGTCCAAAATTTAAGGGATTTCACCCAAAAATTTTGATTTTTGATAATTATTTAATATTATCCTTATCAAAATTTCGGTAATTTTGGTCGAAATTCTAGACGAGAGAAAATAGCCTCTAATTTGATTTCAAGGGATTTCAGTCGAAAATTTGAAATTTCACCCGAAATTTCGGTTTCGGTGAGGACCGAAATGCATTCCAAAACCGAAATTTGAAACCATGGTTATAAGATTGAGAATAATGGTTAGGCATATATTCAGGGTTGTTATTCTTAGGTTTTGGCTCTCTATATAATGTAATGGCATGAGGAAAGAAAGAAATAGATTTGAATGAAGAAGATTTTTGGAATATCTTTTGTGAAGAGCCTTGGCTCGTTCACATGGGTGAAGGAGCTTGACTCCTTTCACGTGTTATATTGGAGTTTTTCTCCAAAACCGTGGCTTGGGTTTTCAAACCCCCACGAGATTAGTTGCTTATTGTGTTGATTTTCATCTTGTATTGCTGCTCGACGCTCCCTGCAGTGAACTACGCTCCTTTTGTTGTGCACATAAATTGAAATAGAAATATACATGCTTTAGCTAATATCTTGCTTAAAAAATGCATTTCAGACATGGTTGCTTTAATTTTATGATTTTTTTAATTTTATCATCTTTTGGCACACTTTTAGGGGTTTTTCATGCTAGGGGGAGGAGGAGGAGAGGAATGCTTGGAAAAGGCAAAACAAAAAGAATATAGGAAACCCAATAATTTGGGCGAGAAGAAGAATGATACGTAAAATAAAAATGAAAAATGAAAAAAAAATCCTAAAATTCAGGCACCAACATTATATTGTCTATTACCTTTGTAAATTATACACATAGAAAACTCGTTTTTAATTTATAATGGTGAAAATATATTTTCATTTTTGACATAAAACTTGAGTTGTTGCCACTAGATTTCAGAATCAAGTAACTTCCTAGAGAAGCCCTATAATTGGTGCCAAACAATGGGACTCACACATCAATTCAAGAGCAACCCCAAATAAATAAGCAATCCTTTAATTTTGTGTAGTGAGCAGATACACATGCTTTCATTAGGAAATTGAAAGAAGTGTCCTTTATTTTATTTTAGATAGGTCCCAACTACCCTTGTTCTTGTGTTGTATCCCCGATAGAAGTAAACTACCCTTTGAACAAAACTAGCAATTGAGATCCTTTAAATTTGATGGTCCTGAATCATTGTTTTGAAGGGCAAGATTGAAATATCTTCATCCTAGAATTCCTGTGGGTTGTTTGGCTTACAGATAACTTGGTTAGGATGGCAAAGATTCATTAGTTTCACACTAGTTGGAATTTGTAAATCAAAATCAATGTTCCTTGTTTTCTGAAAAGTCATTCCGGTGTTCTAGGGTAGTAATTATGTTGAAAATGGTGTTTACTACGGTCCTTTATGTTTAGGCTAGATTCTCTAGGAGTCTCTTAGGGAATTTCTATGATGGGGATTAGGTTACCTAAATGACACATGGGGATTATAACAAAGAGTTTATTCGGTAGAGATAGAGGTGTAAACGGATCGAATTTGAAGCGGATATGGCTATATCCATCTTCGATTACAGTATACACTATCCGAATTCGGATTCGGATTCAGATTCGAATTCGACGGATATTTAATATCTATTACCAAATTCGATTTGGTCGGATATTGTTCGAATTCGGATATTATCCGTATCTGTTTATCCGGTAAATTTGAACATTTAATTGCAGCACTTTATCTTTCTTCTTCTTCTTACTCCTCGAATGAATGGCCTTTTACCATCAATGACCTAGATGGCCTTTTTGCTTTAGAATTCTCTAGAAGCTATGCCATCTTCTTTCAATTACCATCATCCATTTGTCTCTTTCATCCTACATCCCACATTTGTTGCTTCCTAAAGAAGTCATGTCAAATTCTAAGAATGCTCTTAAAATGAGAGATTATTCCATTTCCCACCAAAAACACTTTTTGTTTTTGTTTTTTTTCTAAAAATAAAATTCACTTTTCTTTTAGATCGGATGTTAAACGGATTGGATATACCATTAACCAGATTCGCATCCGCTAAGATCCAGATATCTCATAATTGGATTCGGATAATATCCGCTTGAAACGGATTCGGATAATATTCACTTTAAACGGATTTGGATGCGGACGGTAATCAAATTTTCGAATATCCATTTACACCCCTAGGTAGAGACTGTAAGTTGAAAAAGTTTGAAAAATATATGGTGAAAACAAGAGAGAAGAAGTGCAGAGATTTAAAGGAGGCAAAAGAACACCAAGGTTCTTGCAAGTCTGTTTATGTTAATTTGGTGTTTATTTGTGTTTTTAGTGGAGCTCTACTCTTGGCTGTGTATCTCCTGGCACCCTTACCTTGCTCATATGCATTACAGCACTGCATAATCGATCCATTCAATTGGGCCAACAAGTGGTATCGGAGCTATTCCAGCAACACTTAAAAACCATAATGGTTTTTTTTATCCTTGGATAGAATTGGTATCCTTTGTTCGCATTAACCTTTGTTCTTGGATAAAATATTATCAGAACAAAATTGGTAAACAACGCACTTTACGGATGTGAAGCGGCGCTATGGTACTGTCCTCCTGTCAGGTCGTTGTTTAGGTTTTTCCTCATAGGTGTGGCTTTTAGAGGCTCAGTATCATGCCCTGCTCTTTGTAATTCTGGTTCAACTATAAAACTTTTGAAGTCAGCCCCGGGGCCGCACCCTTTTCCGGGTTAAATAAATAAACAAAATTGGTGAACAATGGAAACTTATAAAAGGAGGATAGCCAAATCACAGGAACAACTTATCCAATGATTTCTATGTCCGTGGTAAACAGCCTCAATGAGGATCCCTTGTCACCTTGTTTTCATGCTTAATCCTAAAATAGAGACATTGGTGTAACTCTAGCTCTAAGCTGAGTTGTACTCACCACCTTTTTCGGGGTCAGTTAGTTCCTTGTCCTAGATCTACTATCCACAAATCACAACCCCAGTACGCCTACTTATATAATCTATTACTCTCAAGGATGTATGTGTCATGGTTTTAAAACAACCTTTCATCATCCAAATCAATTTTACTAGAGAAAAAAAAAATAGGAATTTCAAAATATGCTATCGATTACTTATTAATATTATTATTTTGATCTTTTTCCAAAAGAAAAAATTACAAATTATACTCTAGTCTACATCATGGTTTTAAATTTCAGCCAAAATTTCGGATTTCAGTCAAGTCCGAAACCGAAACGTACTGAAATTCCCGAAATTTTGGAAATTTCGGGAATTTCGGCCCAAAAAATCAAAATTTTGGGACTTTCTACCGAATTTCGGAATTTCGGCCAAAAAGTCAATTTCGGCCGGGACTGAAATTTTACCAAAATCGAAATTTAAAACCATGGTCGGCATGATTCCATATGCCATCTCCACTCTTGTGAAACCCATAAAGAAAAAGGAAAAAACAAAGAACAAAAAAAAGGAAGGGAAATGATACCTGCGCCAAGGTGTTTCGATAAACAAGTACGCCACTTGTTTGTTGTGTAGTATTTAAAGGGCTTTCAGATGATATTAGGGTTCTCAAAAAACTCTGTAAACCATTAAAATACTAGACGACAAATAAGTGGAGCGTATATTTATTGAAACACTTGGAGCATATATCATTTCCCAAAAAGGAATAATCTACGAATTTTATGTCTTTCAAATGCTGAATCAAAGAAAAGCCATGGCTTCCGTCAGCCCAACGGACGCTTAATTTCACTGCCATGAAAGCGAAGTACGAAAGTATAATGCAAAGTCATATTGACAGCACGACCCTTGGCGTGAGACAGTGCAATTATTACACTTCTTTTTCTTGTCTACAACTCTCATTCCCTCCCAATAACAGGTTTCCATCAATGTTCCATTGACTGTTTCACCCTCTTTCCCTCTTTCTAATAACAAAACAAAGGAGACCGTGTGCATTAGGTTAAAACCAAAGAAGTGAGTTTGATAGCAACCAACAGTTTCTACACATCCACTTCTACCCCTATGGTTTAAAACGTGACAACTACACTCCCTGTGGTTTCAATTTGTGTAAGGTAGACCCTCTCAAATGACGGTTTTGTCCACAGATTGAAATGTTAGGATGATCCGATGGAGCTGATTTTTTAGGCACACCCTACCGATGTCAGGGCCCATCAAATGAACGCTTTGGATCATCCAAACAATGTGGGCTCACTGTGTTTTTGGTAGTGTTTGGATTTAGGTATGGGCCCACATTGTTTGGATGATCCAAAGCGTTCATTTGATGGGCCCTGACATAGATAGGGTTTGCCCAAAAAATTAGCTCCATCGGATCATTCAATCTGTGGACAAACCGTCAACTGAGTGGGCCTACCTTATACAAATTGAAACTACAGGGGGTGTAGTTGTCACGTTTTAAACTATAGGGGTAGAAGTGGATGTGTCAGAAACTAGATGGGGTGTAAATGTAATTTTCCCATAATAATTAGGAGAAGAAAAAAGATAAAGAAGAAGCACCAAAACCCTAACCCCACAATCACTATCATAACCTTTCTTCAAAGGGAAAACCACCCACTACCTTTTTCCTTGAGGTTGAACTCACCCCAAAAAAAAGTCACTGGTAAATTGGTAATGGAAGCAGCAATTTCCCTACATTCACATGATCCAAGCAAAGGGTTGCCAATACCAAAAACATAACCTGTTTGGAAAGAATAACCCAAAGGAGCAAAGTATTTAATTCCCTACAAGGGCTAAGCTCTTGCCAAATGACAGAAATGCCCCAGAATTTCGAAATGGGGCAATAAAAGGTCTGAGCTACTAAAATGGAAAGCTGTACATAAAGGAGATTCCTAAAACAAAACAAGCATATAGGGTGAAAGGGTAGTTCGGGAACCATCTTATCATCTTTTCCTTTATGTGGTAGACGTGGGTGTTGTTAGTGTTGTTCTTTTCTTGGGTGGATTAATGAACAGGAGGAATACAGCTGGGTGGAAGGAAAATTGAACAGTGAACTTTTATATCGACATGACTTCTCTTGTACTCTTCCCATTTCTTCTCTTCCCCTACGCTTGAGAGTGAGGACCACACACTGTAACTCCTCTTCGGATATTTACTCCTAGCATAGTCACAAAATTCTCCAAATAAATAAAAAATTCTTGAAATTTTATTCCCCGTATTAAAATTTTAAAAGTCCTAATTCAGGAAAGAATTCTTGCATTTGTTGAATTAAGTATGAATTTTCTAAAATAAACCCTAATTTTTAATTAAATAGTATTTTGATTAATTATTCAAAATTTTCTCATATCTACTACTATATAGGAAAAGAGAAAAAGCTGGGTTTTTTTTCTTTTTCCTGTAAATTCTGTGAATTTAACATCACCCTAAATAGTTAAATACCTGTTATATATATATATGAGAATAGAGTTCCTAAGGTGTCACCTCATATAGCTTATATGAGGTGGCGCTTAAAAACATAAGGGGCCTACTTTGTTTGGATGATCCAAAGCATTCATTTGATAGGCCCTCACATAGATAGGGTGTGCCCAAAAAATGAACTTCATAGGATCATCCTAACCCTTCCATTTGTGGAGGTTGAAATGGATGGGTATAAACCTCCATAAATTTCCCTATTTTTAACCTCCATAAATGGAAGGGTTAGGATGATCCTATGGACCTGATTTTTAGTAAGCATCATATCTATCTAAGAGCCTTTCAAATGAGTGGTTTGGATCACTCCAAAAATGTGGGCCCCTTATGTTTTTTGAGCGCCACCTCATATAAGCTATATGAGGTGACACCTTAGGAACTCTATTCTCTCTCTCTCTCTCTCTCTATATATATATATATATATATATATATATATATATATGAGGAAAATGATTGTGAGCTTGAAGCTCATATAGCTTATATGAGCTTGAGGGCCCAAACACATGTGGGCCCACATTGTTAGGATGATCCAAAGCATTCATTTGAAAGGCCTTTACATAGATAGGGTGTGTATAAAAAATCAGCTCCATAAGATCATCCTAACACATCCAAAAGTGGAGGGCAAAATGGACGGACACTGTTTGCCACAAATCTGCCCATTTTTGCCCTTCACTTTTGGAGTGCTTAGGATGATCCAATGGAGCTGATTTTTTGTACACACCCTATCTATGATGGAGCCTTGCAAATGAATGGTTTGGATCACCACAAAAAATGTGGGACCCATGTGTTTGAGCCCTCAAGCTCATATAAGCTATATAAGCTTCAAGCTCACAATCATTTTCCTCTATATATATATATATATATATATATATATATATATATATATATATATATATATATATATAAGGAAAGTGAAGCTACACTTAGCTACACCGCCGGCTTAAAATACAATGGGCCCACATTGTTTTGGTGATCCAAAACATTCATTTGATTGGCCGTCACAAAGATAGGGTGTCCACCAAAAATCAGCTCCATAGGATCACCCCAACCCTTCAAACTGTGGAGGCAAAAATGGACAAATTTGTGAAGGTTTTTACACGTTCATTTTTGCCTCCACAAATCGTAGGGTTGGGATGATCCTATGGAGCTGATTTTTGGTGGACACCCTATCTATGTGAGGGCCAATCAAATGAATTCTTTAGATCGCCAAAACATTGTAGGCCCATTGTATTTTAAGCCGGCGGTGTAGCTTCACTTTCCTCATATATATATATATATATATATATATATATATATATATATATAGAGAGAGAGAGAGAGAGAGAGAGAGAAAACGGTTCCTACACATATGTGTAGAGAGTTCTCTACACACTAGCTTAAAATACAGTGGGGGCCCACATTGTTTGGGTGATCTAAGCCATCCATTTTAAAGGCCCTCACATAGATAGGGCATCTACAAAAAATCAGATCCATAGGATCATCCCAACCCTACGATGTGTGGAGGTAAAATGGATGTCTTTAAACCTTCACAAATTAGTCCATTTTTTGCCTCCACAGTTCGTAGGGTTGGGATGATCCTATGGATCTGATTTTTTATGGACACCCTATCTATGTGAGGGCCTTAAAAATGAATGGTTTGGATCACCCAAATAATGTGGCCCCCACTGTATTTTAAGCTAGTGTGTAGATAACTTATCTACACATATGTGTAGGAACTGTTTTCTCATATATATATATATATATATATATATGGAAAAAAGCTTTATGAGCTCATGGAAAAAACGTTTATGAGCTCAAGGGCAGATAGCTTATTTGCGCTCAAGTGCTGATAAATCATGTGGGCTCACATTTATAGGGTGATCCAAAGCATCCATTTGGAAGGCCCTTCCATAGATAGGGTGTGTACCAAAAATCAAACACATAGGATGATCCTAACCCATCCAATAGCTGAGGGAAAAATGGACAGACACTGTTTGTCCACAAATCTAGCCCATTTCCCCCCTCCACAAATGGAAGGGTTAGGACGATCCAATGGAGCTGAATTTTTGTGGATACCCAATCTGTGATAGGACCTTCCAAATGAATGCTTTGGATCACCCTAACAATGTGATTCCACCCTGTTTTTGCACTCGAGAACAGTAAGCCCTATATATATATATATATATATATATATATATATATATATATATATATATATATATATATATATATATAGAGAGAGAGAGAGAGAGAGAGAGAGAGAGAGTGCACCGTACGCACAATTCGAACTTTGCATCTGTGATGCAAATGATTGAAGAGTCAAGAATTTTTTTTGGAAATGTGATGCCCTGTTTTATACTTAATTATGCTCATGAATTAATAAAAATACTTGTGCATTTTTTTAATTAAACACAAATTTTGCAAATAATTCATGTATTTAGACGTGTCATTAGAAAAATAAATATATTTATAGCAAATACAAATGTTCTAAATAGGAAAACAAAGCTCATGCGTTTGTCCAAAAAATTCTCTCTAAAGAATAGAAAACTAAATTCCGCTTCTAGGTATCCAGTCTTTTTTCCACCCTTCTGGTTCCACTGGTTTTTAAACCTCATTTGGAGGCCGGGTTACGATGTTGGGAAGTGGTTCACTATGCATCCAATAGTCTCATTAGTCCTTCTAACTCCTGTGGGGAGATGTGAGCATGCAAAATCCGAGACCTGAGAAAGTTCGACCTTTGACCTGTCTCTAGTTCATAACATCTTAGAATTGCCTCAAGCAGTATTACCTTCTCCAGTTCTAGTGAGTTGAAAATCAAAGTGTCATATGCAAATTGAAGGTGACATACCTCTCATGCCTTGGCTCCACCCTAAATCCTTCTATCAACCCCTTAACCTTACCCTTGGGGATCCATTCACCAACATTGAAAACCATGCCAAAGATATGCATCTCTACATCCATCATCCCCATTTGTCACCAAAACCCATTCTTTGCAGGAGATAGGGGTGCAACTTGGGTTCAACCCGATTTTGGCTCGAGTTGGGTTAGGGTTGGGAAAAGCCAACCTGATTTAATTTTGGGTTAGGTTAGGGTTGAGGCCTTGGCAACTCTACCTGACTCGAACCTGACCTTTGTCCTCTAATTTTGTCATAATTTTCTTTGGGTTATATATTGTATTTCTCTCTTTTACCGAAGGTGAACCCGACTCAACCCGACCCGATTTCAGGTAGATGGGTTTGGTTAGGGTTGAGAGATTTAGAGGTGGGTTGGGTTAGGGTTGACCATCCTCAACCCGAGTCTCGGTATGGGTTGGGTTAGGGTTGGGTTAGGGTTGAGGGAATGCTATCTCAGGTTGGGTTAGGGTTGGCCACAACCCGATCCAACCCGACCCGAGTTGCACCCCTAGCAGGAGATACCCCAGATAGTCTCACTCCACCCTATCGTATGTGAAAGATCCCACATAGGAAAGGGAGGAAAAGTTACTGGGCTATATGTGGTGCTTTCTCCTCTGCCTGTGTAGACACGTTTTCAGCATCTCCAAGGGACGGGCCCCGTGGAGTGGGTCGGGCACGGTTAGTGCTGATGGAAAACAAAACTAGAGAGGGTAGATTACCCAGAACCGGACAATATCTACACAGTGGGGTCGAGGCGTGACAGTATGCCTTTTCCATATCTATCTTACAAACAATTCTTCTTTCCCGTTTTTAACTAAAGATTCACCACCTCATTAGCAATTATCGCACAGTCAAAGATTTGTTGCCCTGCTACAGAGGCCGACTGGTTGCTTGAAAAGATACCTTGAAGCACCTTCTTCAAACGCTCCGCCAACACCTTCGTCAACACCTTTTATAGGCACCCAATTAAGCTAATAGGACGAAAGTCGCATTTGTTAATGTAAAGGAAGAGCCAGTTAAGCCCAATCTCTCCTAACATTTTGGAAAAAATTCATTGCATATAGAAGCCCATCCTAAGTGGGATCTTTTAATATAGAATCCAGCAGAAATTACAGCTAAGAAAATATCTCATTCTAGAGCCTTCCATCCAAAGATAGAAGTTCATATATTACATGCCTGCAGATTTTTTATTCTAGAATATTCTTTTTCAAAGATAGAAATCTTTTGTAATTACATTATTCTTTTGGAAGGAAATCAGGGGAACCTTCCATTCATATATTGTAAAGTGTCTATATACACAAGTCACCACATCTATCTTGAAGTATCGAGAGATAGAGGCTTTCTTGTATTACAAAGGCTTTCTTGCAAATCATCTCTGTTCACATGTTTCTTTAGTTAAGTTCTACCTTCACCTTCGGTATTAATGCTATGAAGGTGGCCCCGGTTCCCTTATCTAGTTCCAAACCATCATAAAACTAATTGAAGAAGTTAAGGACGTTTACTTGACATTGTCCTAGCAACTTTGGAAGAATGTTCTACAAAATCCGTTTACAACTTTTTTCTTTCTATTTTGTTCTCAAGTGACATGATATATTCATAACCAAGCCCACTTTCAACTGATTTGTCAATTCTTTGAATTCTAACGCTTTCTTTACTTTGTGACGCTAATTGAAGAAATCTTTCTCCAATAATAAACTACTAAAACACTCCGAATCACGATCTTGATGCTCAATTTCCATCCCATAAAATCTCTAGTTTTATCTCTCTCATGTCGGTTGTCATGGCACAACTTCATGGAACAATTATAATTTTTTTTTTGAAATGACAATAATTATATATAGCAAATTTAGGAGGTCGAGATGGACCACCCATATCTACAATAGGAAGCAAGAAAGAAACGGGAACGAAGAAAAAACAAAATACAGAGAAAACCCCTTTCATGGAACAATTATAATGATCATCAATATTGTCTACATCCTGTGAATTTTCCATAACCGTTAATTTCCAAAGGAGGGCTACAATTTGCTGAAGAAGCTCTTCTTCTATCCATTGACCCAATTTTTCACCTTACAGGCAGAATACTATGCTTGAGGTGGCAACCTTCACTCTAATACCAATTGAATTTGCAGAATAAAAGTTGTGCTTAGAAGAATCCACTTACAAACTACATCAAAGTAAGTCCAATCAACCTAGGGTTTCAAGTAATCTAAAAGGACAAAAAGTGAATGATGATATTGCAGAAAACTAAAATATCCTTAGAAGTAAAAAATGCAAAAAAAAAAACTACTATCAAATGATGTCAGATCGAAGATCCGAGCTCTCTAAGGCGTCGAATGATGATAATGCTTCCATGGTTAGTTGTTATTTCTCATGCATATCCATACTGATAATAATTTGCCCTAATTGGCCAATTGTCGAATCAAAAAAGTTATAGCCAAAGCTGTATTTGCACACATGTAATTTGTGAGATCCCACATCGAAAAGCGAGGAAAACTTGCTTGGCTATATATGTGGACTCTCTTACTCAACCGTCTAGACGTGTTTCAGCATCCCTGCGGAGTGGGTCGGGTAGGGTAGTGCTGTTGGAAAAGAAAACCGTGGAGGGTAGAAGATCCAGAACCGGACAATATTTACACGGTGGGATCAAGTCGTCACATGGTTGCCTCAATGTCACAAAATTGCCCAAAACTTTTTGTTCCTCGGAAGTTATTTTTGAAGGTCATGTCCCTCAATATAATCATCTAGTATGACTTGCACTGCATCATCCTCTTTGGATGTGCTTAATAACTAAACAAAAAATCTGACGTTTGAGTTGGTGTACGGTAAGTTACAGATGGATTGTTTTAGCAGACATAAAACGACAGGGCCTGAGCATGGGTCATGCAATCCATCCGTTTGTTTGAATCCCACGTCATATTTTGTACTTCAAACGTCCATCCTTATCTATCACAGTCTCATTAATTCCATTCATAATAAACCCCTTTGATTAACAGCTAATCCACATTTATGTTTTCAATGCAAATCTGTAAAAGTGAAAAAGACATGGATTTGGATGGGTCCCACAAATAGAAGAATAGGGTCGGGCCATCGGATCGTACTTTAATTGAATGACACTGTAGCAGAAGGAGCATGAGATCAGCAGATATAACCAATCAGTTTTAATATGGAATGTGAACTCTATCATTTCCTCGGCTTACAGATATTGAAATGATACGACTCAGTCCTAGACGTTACAGTTCATATTGGACGTATTCTCTCTCCAAAAATCTTTCCATTGCCGTGGATTGGCTCGGGAACAACTGTTTTTCCAAGGAGTAACAGAGAGAGAGAGGGTTCTTCTTAGTCGAATTTGTATGAGAATGACTAAGAAAGAGGACAGCATGTGACTTTGAACAAATGGTGCAGAACATGTGGCGTGGATCGAATCTTTTATTTTTTTTATTTTTATCATTTTATTTGTAGTATTTTTTTAGGGCATCAAATTTTGTTCTTTTAGCATGATTTTAGTGTTTTTAGAAAGGTTTTTCGATTACCTATCTAAAGAGTTCAAAATTATGCTATTTGGAGTTGATTTGGCTAAGTTATTGTCAATTTTAGGATATGGTATAGTTATATTGTGGGATTACTATTTTAGTAAAGTTTTAGTCATGCTTTTACTTTTTATTTATGTTGCTTTAGTTAGAAGATTGAGAATAATGGTTAGGCAAGAATTTAAGGTTGTCATTCTTAGGTTTTGACTTTTTAATATAATAATGTAATGGCATTAGGAAAGAAAAAGAGATTTGAATAAAGTTTATTTTTGGGACATCACTTGTAAAGAGAGCATTGGCTCTTTCACGTGGGTGAAGGAGCTTAGCTCCTTTCGCGTCTATATTGGAGCTTTTCTCCAAACTGTTGCATGGGTTTTCAAACCCCCACGAGATTATTTTAGTCACTTCTTATGTTGATCTTCATCTTGTGTTGCCGCTCTCACGCTCCCTGCGTCAAAACCAAACACACATCCATATACAATTTTGAGAGATTCCTTGTTTCAGTAACATTAATCTCTCTCTCCATTGGACATTATTTTAATCAACCAAAAAAAGTACACTGCTTTTACATGGGTTTCATATTTTATACTGTTTTTTTCCTCTCTCTCTCTCTCTCCACATCAGATTACCTGCTTTGACATGGGTTTCTTATTTTATAGGGACATCAAACTACGAGAATTGCCAACGGGAACTCAATTTTGAAAAATTGTTAGACGTACGAAATGGGGTTATCAAGTCTCTAAAAGGGGGTTCTCAACCCTCTAAATGGGGTTATCAAACTCTCAAAATGGGCTTATCAACCCTCTTTAACAAATTTTCAAAAGTGTGACCCTCTGTTGGCAATTCTCGTATTTTGATGTCTCCCATTGGCAATTTTTCCTATTTTATATAGCTGGTATTCATCTCTCTCTCTAGGGCCCTTGGGTACCGAGCTCAGCATGGCATGTGGCCTAGCATGCACAACGGAAAGGGATTGAAATTGGGAAAGGAGACCTTGAAGACTTCCTATCTCGTTTTCTAAGCAACGCAAGACACACAACTTTCACAAAAATGACCCACACATCCCCCACTCTTTATTTCTTTTTCCTTTCTTTCCCACATTACATTTTTCGGGGTTGTCTGGTTTGCAAGTAGAATATGCTCATTTTTCTTGATTCTTTAACTCAGTTGATCCCGGAATCCACACATGGCCACTAAAAGATACAAGGTTTTATTGGCCAAAATTATATATGCTATAAGAATGGAAAATGTGCACCCTCAGTATCGGACCCAACACCATAGAAAGTGTTTATAAAGCAAAAGAATATAAAACAACTACGACTAGATTGAGTGGTGATCTGCCGATTAACTATCATGTCATTGAGAATCCGGTTTAAAAGAATATTAAATAAAAAGTGAATTGTTAGCCGAACTTTTGCTATCTCATCATATTTCCTAAGCTACATGACACTTGAGAAACACATGCAACATGACGATCTTTTGATTGAGGATTGGATTAGACAGTTTTGGTTTAGATGGTATATTCTTCATTTTGTGGTTGTCATGCATGCAGGGCATCTCACCTTGCCATACACAACCTACAGAGCCACTAATAAAAGTTGCGGAAAAAAAAAACCTAATTAAATCATTGAATCGACATATAGCATGAAGAGCTCATAATCAACTCCAACCCCATAGAAAATATTCATTACAATTACCTCAAGTAAGATGTCTGGATGAAACTAAAAAAATGTGACTAAAACTGAAAATAAGTCTCACTTTGGTAATTCTCTTGCTCCGAGGATCCAACGGCGATCAGCCTACTGCTCCTCTTCTTTTTTTGAAAATTGTTAAACCACATATTGAGCTTATAGCCCAGCAAGTTGCTCAATCCCATACCAGCTAATAGGAAAGTGACACACACACACACAAGACCGAGCTTTCGGTTGGTCAGCATTTCAAAGTAGGCTCCAGACCATAGATTATATCCATCGCTACCATTGTCGACTATTGTGCCCTGTGTGTGGGATCGAGCGAGATAGTGGACCAGATGCTTATCCATTGCAAGTACGCTTGTCAAATTTGGAGTAAAATTTTGGGCTTGTTTAGAATTTCATGGGTGTTTCCACCTCATGTAGTAGATCTCCTTCTTTGTTGGTCCTTTGTTCCTTGGCCTTACAAGGGCAAGACCTTATGGAATTTGTCATTGATGGCTTCCATTTGGGTTATTTGGAAAGAAAGAAATGTACACACTTTAAAAAATACAGTTAAAAGTGCCTCATTCTCCTTCTCTAGGATCATCTCTTTAGTCTTTTTCTGGGCTAAAGTTCTCCTTTCTTTTCCATTGAACTCGGCATCAGATATAAGGTGTTGGAAGGAGATTTCTAACATCAAGGACTATGGGGAGATTCTAGTCCCTAGGTGGTCTCTCCCTAACCACGATGTCTAAAGCTAAATTTTAATGACTCGAGTTTGGGGAATCCGGGACCCTCCGGAATAGGAGGGGTATTAAGAGATGAGAATAACATCCCAAAATGGGCCTTCTCAAGTCCGGTTGGTCTCAAGGACTCGAATGAAGTGGAAGTGAGAGCAATTCACCAAGGGACTAAAATGGTGTCAAATCGAGAGATGGGCAATCTCATAATGGAGGGTGACTCTCTCAATGTCATTAAATGGTTGGAAGGCCGTTTTCCTTGCCCGTGGAGATTCTCAGAGCACATAGATGAGATTATGGACCGGGAAGATGCCCATGTGGTACGATTCAACCACATTAGGTGGTCGGCGAATAGAGAGGCAGATCGCCTTACCGTGAAGGAGTGGCTAGAAGGTCGCTAGATATATATGACTTTCTTCCCACATGAGGAGAAGCCTTGTATTTGTGTCTTTGCTTTATTTTGTTTGCTCATCTTTGTATCCATGACAGACTTGGTCATGGCTGCTTTTTATAATGAAATCTCACCATGAAAAAAAAAAGGAAAAGAAAATCAAATTTTAAGTAGGGTATTTTTTCACGGTTTTTAGGGATTTATCATTCTCTCCCCACTCGTACACTCTAAAGTCTCTCCCTCTCTTAGCTGCCCTTTTACAAGTCGGGCCAAAGAATATTCTCTGAAATAATTTTTCATGGTTTCCAAGTACACTCTAAGGCCATGTTTGGGGACTATGAAAAAAATATTCCCTAGAATATTTGTAGGCCCATTTGTTAGAGATGGGTAAGAGATGGAGAGACTTGAGAGGGTGGGAGTGAGGGGAGCATGAAAAGCTCCTAAAAATAAAGAAAACAACAAAATATCAATTCTAAATAGGTAATTTGCTATGATATATAATTACTGCCATTTCAAAAAAAAAAAAAAAAAATCAATTCTAAATAGGTATTTCATTTTCAGTAGATTTTAGGGAATTTAATGCTAGCTATCTATACTCCCACCCACTCAATTCTCCTCCTCCTCTTCCTTCTCAGCACCTCTCATACAGTCAGGCCCACGAATATTCCATGGAATAATTTTTCATGGTTGCCAAACATGGCCTAAAAGTCTCAAAAAAAATCTTAAAGTGCAATTATAATGATAAAGACAACTATGAATGTCGTTAACAAAGATCCTTCATGGGCAAACTTAATAAGCTTAATTTAGAACATTTGTATTCAAAAGTCTCATCTACAAGGGGTATCATACTTCCTTGTAGTTTTCAAACATTGAACGATGGAGAAAGTTATCCAAACCTATTAGATTAGATTTTGATGCAAATGATACATTTTTCTACCCAACCAAGTTTCTCTTTGTCTAAGACCTTCTGCCTCTTCCATGAGCTCATAATTTATTCTTGGGCTCTTCCGTCCCAAGAAAAAGGTACGTCCACCGTCGCAGGTCATGATGCATGTAAAAATTATGTTCTATATTACTATTTTTTTATGAGGCTTATGTGTGACTTGTCCATTGAAATCCTTGCATTCATTATATCCACAACTTCGAACAAAAGATAAAAAATATATTTTTTATGGTCCCCAACAACTGATGAGATATGATACAAAAAGCAGAACAAGTAGATCATAATAGTTTGAGAAGTCTATTTGGTGAAGTAGGATGTCATGAGGCGACTCACATGGTCTTGTTCCTATCCTAACTGGACACGTACCGACCCCATCTGTAAGATCAAAGCATACAAGAATCTTTAATAGCTTTTCTTAGTGGAATTCTAATGTCACCTTATTAATCAAGGGGCTAAGATAATCCAATCTCCATTGTGTACCCAATCCAAAACTGATTATTGGACTAAAATTTAAACACAATTTTGAGTCCAATAATAAGCTTACGACTCAAAATTAAATGCAATTTTGAGTCCAGAATTAGTTTTCTAGTGAAAATCAAATCTCAAAATCCAAAAATGAACGGGGCATAGTTTTTTGTTTATTTAGAAGCAAGAAAAATAAGATGTTCTTTTAGCAGTTAAGTTTCTCCCTAATTTTGGGTTAAATAGTTTATTTTTTTCTAGAATATTTTCATTAAATATAAGTTCTTTCATTAACGTGTGTTATATAAAACTGTATTTATAAGATGTGCTTTTTGGTTAACTCTAAACATTATTTGCATTGAGTCTTACAAGAAAACAGCATGCCCTTTATGCACAATTAAACATTATTCATCACAAAGCATTTGCTCCTATGACTAATAATTTGTGGCATGAAAAATTTAAGAATTTTAGGAAAATTTAGATTAATAATTAAGGTTCTCAATAACATAGTGTTGGTAGGGAAACCCATGTTTTCCAATTTTATAGGGTGTATAAAAGGAATTTAGTAGCTAATGAGAGAGTTACATTTTGTAAGGCATTTAATTTGTAGAGAGGAAAGCCAAACTGAAGGTCCCCTTTCAAAAACCAGCTAAAAGGGCGCCCACATTGGACCATCCCACCAAAGTGCATTTATTATGAGTTGGGTTTAGACCGTCGTGAGACAGGTTAGTTTTACCCTACTGATGATCGTGCCGCGATAGTAATTCAACCTAGTACGAGAGGAACCTTTGATTCACACAATTGGTCATCGCGCTTGGTTGAAAAGCCAGTGGCGCGAAGCTACCGTGTGTCGGATTATGACTGAACGCCTTTAAGTCAGAATCCAAACTAAAGAAGTGGTGCTTGTGCCCGCCGTTTGGCACAGAAAAATATAAAATTTAAGGAATAAGAAGTACACTTTGGTGAGATGGTCCAATGGGGGCATCCTTGTAGCTGTTTTTTTTGTAAGGGCACCTTTGTTTTGTATTCCTCTCTTTTAAGTTTAACATAAGTTAGAATGATACACATTGCAACCTAAGTTTTATAATATTGATTAATTACAAATATTTTAATAGTTTCAAAAGTGATAATGGTCTTCGTATCGTTCAGGGATATATTATAATTTTTATATGGTGGAGGCTCATGCATCTCAACAAGAGTTTCTGAATGAATTTAATTTTATGGAATACACGGGTGTAACGTTTCGTACAGTGAGGCCTACCTGAATGGATGACCTAAATTGAAGACCGTTTGGATGATCATAAACCGTTTGAGAGGAGATTTCTTGCCCTGTTTTTAGGGCTACAAATCAAAGGGTTTAGGAACATCCAAAAGCCTTCATTCATGGGGACATGCACAACCTACCACTCCGGGCCCAAAAAAATAATGGCCTACATATCTAAAAACCCGGCCATAAGCTCAACTTAAATTTATTTTATTTTCTAATGAAGACCAAAATTTGGTACCATCGAAAGAGGCCCTAGAGTAAGTTTTCTGATTAATTATACATAGCTACATTATTGCCCCCATTGGACCATGTGAGTGAACACCCATGTGGGTCATGACCATCTGAAAGGGTACGGTGAAGGGGATGGGCCAAAAAATGAGGCAAAAGGTGATTTTGTCTAAAGGCAGGGGTAGTATTGTCATTGAGAGATAGGAGGGATGGGGGGAAAGCGAATGTGATGGATAGATCCTTTGACAAGCAAATGACGCATACGTAGTTCGACACGTCTCCTGACAGAAACAACCATACATTTATCAATCCACTGTGCTTCCAGTGGGGTTTGAAAGGGAAAGAAAGTGAGAGAAAGAGGAGAACAAAAGAAAAGAAAAAAGAGAAAATAATGGGTTTTTAGTTGCATACATTCCCCTTATTTTAATGAACGTAATATTACTTGGGCTAAGTCAGGAGAAGGAACTTCTTGGCTACATACTATTCTAACTATGTTCCTTTTATAGTAGAAGGAATTTTCAGAGAGCCTAAAGGGGTATGAAGCTATAGAGCTCTTTATAAGTAAGCCCAGTAACAAACCACCCACCAAAAAGATTTACCTCTGGATCTCACTTTCCCCCTCCAATATTGCATTTATTTCTTCCTCTATTAAATCCAAGAACAGCTTTCCTCTTCTCAAAAACCTCTCTCTCTCTCTCTCTCTCTCTCTCTCTCTCTCTCTCTCTCTCTCTCTCTCACCCTACACCATATTCTCTTCTTCTTTTTATGATTTGGAGCAATGGGGAGAGGTAGAGTTGAGCTGAAGAGGATTGAGAACAAAATCAATCGCCAGGTTACGTTCTCAAAGCGAAGGAATGGGTTGCTCAAGAAGGCTTATGAGCTCTCTGTGTTGTGTGATGCTGAGGTGGCTCTCATTATTTTCTCCAGCCGTGGCAAGCTCTATGAATTTGGGAGCTCTGGGTACAAATTCTCTCTCTCTCTCTCTCTCTATGTGTGTGTGTATATATATATATATATATATATATATATATATATATCTCTTATTTCTTCATTTTTTTTTCTGTTTTATTATTCGTTTGGGTTCCTGTTCTAATGCTCTCTATATGTTGTGTTTTGAATAATGTTATTTTTACTGTTTTATTTGATGTCTGTTTTTTTTTTTTTTTTTGGGTCTAAGAAAATTAGGGGAGAGAACGGATCAGATGAGTGCAGTTACAGAATTCTATTTTTTTTGTTTTTGCTAAGGGTGTCTTTTTGCGCAGAAACCAAGGTTATTGCTTTCTATTTTCTCCTTCAGAGATTTCAACGCTCTCTCCTTTCAAGAAACCCTACGCTAAGCTTTTGATTGGCCAATGGCGTTCAAACTGACCATCATCTCTCTCTCTCTCTCTCTCTATTAATTTAATGCAAGATCTAAGGTGGGTTTTCTTTATGGTTTTTCTGAGTAAAATAGACTAGCCCAGAGAAAAAGAGAATAAGGAGATGGGATTGGATAAAATGAACTGACAATCTCTCTCTAATGAGAGAGAGAGAGAGTCTTTTACATACGTGTCTTAAAAGAGTTGGGTAAGAGCTCTAAGTCTCGATGCCTTGAAATCTCTCAAAGATCCAACGGATTTTGACTGCTAAGATCTCGAAACTTGTTATATCTTGTCGGATGGTCTTCCCGCTTCTCATCTTTTCACATTCCCACTCCAAATACTCCTTTTCTCCTTCCCAACCCATAGGATATTTACACCTTCTTCTTAAAAGCCCGTCTACATTGTATTTATCAATTTATTGGGAGATAAGCTTCTCATTTTCATTTTACTTCTTGGCTTTTTTTTAATTTTAAAGTACTTGTAGTCATATTCAGTCTGTTGTTTTTTTTCCTTTTTTTTTTTCGTTTTTGTATGAAGGGTATATGATGTTATCTGTACTTTTATTTTTTAAATAAGACTGACAATATGAGAATAAGAAAGATGAGTTTCATGAGTGATCTTCCTTTGGGCTGAAAGCTTCTTGGATTGAAAGTCACGTGCCCTTCTTTTCTTTTTTTTAAGGAAAATGTTCTCATCTGAAATTTTCTTGCAGCATAGCAGAAAATAGTCCTTTTTACATTAACATAGTTTTAATTAGTTTTCTCTTCTTTTCTGGGTTATTCAAAGACCCTATTCTGCATTTCTATATTAATATGATTCTCTTATCAGATTTTACATTTAGGTTTTTATTTTTCTTGTTTTAGGAAAAAGTGGTCTCTTCTAAAACTTTTAAGCAGCCCTGCAGAGAGTAGTCCTTTTACAATAAAATAGTTTTATTTTCTTTCCTGGGCTACTCAAAGACTTCATTCTATATTCTATGTTAATACACTTCCATTCTTAGATTTTACATAAAAGGTTGTTCTTTATAGTTGAAGATATAAGATGATTTTACATTTTTTTTTTTTGCAAGAAATCTTTGTTGAATATAATGGTATTGTTTCTTGGTATGTAGGTTACTATAAGTTTGATTAGTGGTAGTCTTTTTTTTTAATGGCTTCCTTAGTATTTGAAAGTCATTTTCCCTTGTTCGGAGACAATTTCAGGTCTTATTTTCCTATGATTCTTCTATTTTCTCAAGTTCATGGCTTGTAATCGTAGATTTCATCATCGTTGTTCCCGTCACGGCTCAAAAATGAGCATTATTAGGTGCTTCCAAACTCACAATTTTTTTTGGTGAGGTCTCTATGTCTCTTTGCCATTGTGGAGTGATTTGCCTTCTGTTGTGACAGAAAGATGGTCAGGTTCCTAGTTCTCTCAGATTCCCTTTTACTCTTTGCTTTTAATATTTAAATAATGGAAAGAAAGTTAGGATGGAAACTAAAAACGCCTTGGGGAAACCCAACTTCATACTTATTTGGTTCTATTAACAAACCAAAAGCTGTAATTTCCTCTTCAAAAGCCTCTTTTCTCTGTGATTCACCTCCTTATTGAGTAGGATTAGTATGTTTTGTGGTTTCCCTCCTCATATATGCGATAGTTAATAATTTACTTAACTCTGAAATCAGGTTGAAGATATTTTTCATAATCACCTAAATAGATCACAAAAGTGATGGTGCAAGTACATCTTCCTTTTAGATACTGAAAGATACATGACTTTCCATGTGAATATCTTATATTTGTGGGGTTTAGTTGTTCTGTATTAGAGTTTGTAAATCTCTGAAGAGAAAATAAAACATAACACAAAGGCAGGAAAAGGGGATAAAAGAGCATGCTATGAGAGTAAATATTTATGCTTAAAAGTCTTTCAAGACCATAGTTACCAGGGTGGGAAACAGATTCGGAAAACGGAACGTGAAACGGAAATGGAAACGCATGAAAAAAATATATAGGGGAAATGAGAAATGAGAAAAAGATAGAAAGTCATAGAAAAAATACACATGAAACACAAGGAAAACACGAAATTTGTGGTTCTGTAGATTTAAATTTTGTTAATTTCAAATTTGTATTTGAATTTTTCTTATTTTTAATCTTATTACAATATATGCTTTTAAAAAAAAAAAATCTATTCCATAATTTTTGATGTGTTTTTTCCAGAATTTCGTAAGTTCGACACATGTTTCCTACATGTTTCACATGCATTTTCTATGAGTGTTGTGTACGTTTATCACGCATTTCACACTTGATTTACATAAGTTTCTCATATGTTTCCCATGTGTTTCGGAAACATTTGTCCAATTTTTTATCATGTTGGAAATGTTTCTAAATGCTGGAAACATGATTTTGGAGAAACGAGTTTCCCACCCGCGAGAAACGCGTTTTAGGGGAAACGGATTTCCCACCCGCCCAAGGAGTTTCCGGCAACTATGTTCTAGACATCAATGCCATAAATATTAAAAGGGATTATTATCTAGAGTTCAACTGTGAGGTTTTATTAGTGGTGTAGAGATCTGAGATATTATACATGTAGGCATCATTACAATATTTGTTGTTATTTTTGTCTCTTATTTCATTTGTTACTGCCATTTCCTAGTTTTTCATTTTGTTATATAGTTGCATTGACTATCTTATGCCTGAGTTAGTCTCATTTATACATCTATTATTGCTGCATCTTAGTATTGGGATAAATCAATGGAATTCCCATCTAATTTCTAAGTCAGTACAATTTTGGCTATGGTTCTTCTTCTACTGATTGCTAGTTATTTAGTATGCCATACTTTACTGCTAGTGTTGTAGAGCTTTCAATCATTTGTTAATAGTGTTCGAGACAATTTATAAATAAAATTTGAGTTATCCAAGATCAATGATCATGATGGAAGTATATGAGCATTTTTTTTTGAAAAGGGCAACAGATTATATATATATATATACATATATGTAAAAACAGAACCGAGGTGGTCCTGAAGGAACAAAGATAATACAAAGATAGCAGTACAATAATTCAAGGAGGTAGATAGTCAAAGCACTCAAACGCGGCCCGAAAGACTCCTTTCTTGGCAAGAGAGTCTGCTTCCGCATTGGCTGATCTCCTGACATGGCGAAAAACTATTGAGGAGCCCTTAGCCCTGTCCTCTATTTCCTCTAAGTGGAAGTATATGAGCATTATAGCTGCATTTAGTGCGTTCTATTGAAGGATGTAACTAAAGAGGAGCTAGGTGATCATCCAATAGAAAATTGAAACTCAATACTGTTTGAATTCTAAGCTTGACCACTTGACCGCCCACTCTCTTGGAACTTGCTACATGCATGCTTAGAGTTTTCCACCGTAACCATTGGAACCTTGCTACATAGGAATTTACTAGATTCAGAGATTGATACATTGACTTTACTATATTGGAAACCTACTCTCTTGGGAACTTATATTCTTGGGACTTAGGGTTTTTGTTTTGGAATTGTCTATGTCATTTAGTTTATTTAAGTTTTGCATTTGATAGTGTGTTAGTGGTTTCTTAGATCATAACTCTGATTTGAATTGTAGCCTATAATTTGGGCTTTATCTTTATCTTTTTTCTTTTTTTTCTTTTAACCCGGAAATTGAACAGCCCCAGGGCGGACTGCCAAGAATATATATAATATGACAGTCAATAAAATGGGAGGTAGAGCCAACTAGCCTGGAGGATTATAGATAGAAAATCAGAGCATCCAAATAACCAAAAATGGGCTAGGGGGGAGGGGGCGGCACCCCGAGGCACCAAATTACAGGGAGCACAATCTCAGTAGAGTCTACTGCATACCTTAGTGGAAGGTCTGATATTAGGGAGGCCGGCAGCATCACATCTAGCAGGCCCTCTGGTATGGCTAGACATATTTGCCCACGACGAGTAGAAGAGGTTGTTCTTGGATGAGCATCCGAAATTGGCAAGGGAATCAGCTACAGAATTGCCTTCTCGATATTGGTGTTGGCAGCTAGGGGAGAGGATAGCAAGAAGAGCTTGAAATTTTGGGCTTTATCTTCCTCTACTGCAAGTCATTTTAGTGAAATTTGAAGTCTCTTGACTAGTACAACAACTTGGCCTTTGTTTCTTATGTGTTTGACATCAAGAGAACAAGTTTCTTCTCTTGAATCTCATCTTCTTCCTCCATCTACTTGGTTTCATTCCAACAAATTCCATTATCCATACAAGAGGAAAAAACATTGCAATGCATAGTCATTTTTGAATGACCCCCCTTGATCTGATTCAATAAATTTTGGGTTTAATCATAATCACGGATAAAAACTTTAAACTTGCCATCCAAATTCAATCTGTCAATAAATGGAGGAATTGAAAAAGGATCGTCTGTAGATGAATAAGGATGATCATATTTTTTTTATTACCGCCAAATATAGTCCCAAAGATATCTCTACAATCCAACAACTCATCAAGATAATTCTAGGCTATTTCTATGTAATATCTTATCTTATTTGTACAGGTAATGGATCATGTAAATCCAAAGATACTATAATTACAATTCATTTAGCCAACTCCATCAAATCCATTTATGGTATTAGAGTTGCAATTGCTGCAATCACGATCGCACTTTCTTCGCTATCCAAACACTACATTGCCGTCTTTCTCTTTTCCAATCTTGATTCAAGCAGGCCAGATCAAATTCTTCATAGCCTCTCTACATGGCCTTATTTGATCCGTTAGTGCCTAGCATTTATTTCTTCCTACACCCATGACCTTCACACCAATATCACAATCGATTGATTTACAACCCTGGATCTCCATCCCATCTAGTCCACAGTTACCTGTAATGTCGATTCAATCCCATGTGGAACCATAAGCATTTGCCCTCTACCACTTGAACAACCCACTTTCTTGATTCATGATACTATCTTCCCACCTAGTTTCAATGTGTGTGTGTGTGTAAGGTGTTTATATATATATATATATATATATATATATGTCTTACCAAATTGCTGCAGATGTCTTCTTCCTGCCATTGCGACCTTTGAATCAAGCAACCTTAATAGATGGCATCCATGGGAGAAGAAATTGTTGTACTCCGTCATAACTCCATGGGGACTCTAGATCTGCAAAATGCCCACATGAATGTCATTGAATCAAAATGGGCTTTCAAAAGGAAACTGCCATCCAATGGCACCATTGAAAAGTATAAACCACACCGTGTTGCAAAGGTATACAAGCAGTTACAAGGGATAGGTTTTGAAGATTCCTACAGTTTTTTAAATCTAAAATAATTTAGAAGGTTCTCAAAGTAACAACTAATTATTGATGGACCATTCAACAACTAGATGAGAAAAATGCATTTTTATAAGGTTGGCTCCAAAGAGAAGTATTTGTTGATTTTGTTCGAGCAAAGCAACAATATAGATGCCTCTGGGCCAAATCATGCGTACCATCTACATGGAACCCTATATGGTTTACAATAGTTGCCAATCAATTGGTTTTGTAGGTTGAGACCTATCTCTTGACATCAGATATCGTGCCAATTAATTCGATGTACCATGTTCATCTTTTTGCACAATACCAATCTCCTCATCCCTACGCTGATGACATAGTTATTATTAGGAACGACAACTCAATTCTCTCTAAGTTGATATCTATCATTAGCAAGGATCTTGCAATGGAAATATCTATATCTAGCAGACCTTCATTATTTTCTTGGTATCGAGGTTTTTCTATTGATAGTCTAAGTGTGAAAAGTTCTTTTGATCAAGGCCGATATGCTCCAATATCTAGCAAACCTGGAAATTTAACAGCCCCGGGGCAGACCGCCTAATATCTAGCAAACCTTCATCATTTTATGTTCCCTCTAAATAACGTCGCCTTGTTGTATTTCTCTAATAATTAAGAATGACTATGCCAAAAGAGATGAAATCTCCCACAATCGACAATCTGGAAGTCCTCAAGCACATTTTACACTACATCAAGGGAACTATTTATCATGGCTTATTTATAAGATATAATGGTCCTCTCTTAGTGATACTGATTGGGCCAGCTTACTAATACATGATTATCAACAGGAGGCTAAGCAATATTCCTTGGAAATACTTGTGTATTATATATGGTGTGCTAAAAGCAATCAAATGTTTCTTGTCCAATATGGAGGCATAGTACGATTGCTCGACCACATGGCTCACTATCCAGCTCTTCATGTACGCTTCATGTACGGATCGACAACATAAGAACTAGATTGCCATTTTGTTTCCAAGAATTGTGACATATGTTCTCAAGGTTCATTTCCTTTTAACAAGTCTTCATGTTGCCGACATATTCACAAAGAGTATTCCATGACCAAGTCCATTCCAATGGAGATCCAACTTTGGTGATTTTTTTTATCCAACTTTGGTGTTAGATTTCATCCCACACTCAAATTGCAAAGGGTGATAAGGATGGGTAAATCATATCCTTATTTTTACCTCCAAAGATAGCACCAATGATATCTCCTCAACCCAAAAGTATCTCAGGATAATTTTAGGCTGTTTATTTGTATTATCTTATCTAATATATACATCTTATGTATCATGTAAATCCAAATATACTATGAATATACTTTGTTGGAATAAATACATTTCATTCAACCAACTTCACCAAATCCTTTTAGAGACAACTTAGCACCAACTTGCATTGGGGAAGACAACTGCTTAGCAGCAAGCATATTTGGATAGTCAAGTAGCTTTGATTGAGTTTCCACTTGAAACTATTATTTAAGCCTGAAATTGAGTATAGAATGGTTGGTTTGACTGTAGAACTATCACAATGAAAGATAATTTGTTGATTTATCCTTTTATGATAAGTCTGGCTTTGTATCGATCTACTATTCTATTAGACTTTTGTTGCATCTTGTACACCAATTCGCAACACACCACATTCTTATCTTTTGGATGACCTTATATTTTGGAAGTGGTATGTTTATGTGTAGTCATTACTTCTTGCATTAGCATCGACCCAATTTTAATATGTGACAGTTTCTATGAATGAAGATGGTTTGGCTGGTGAGGAGATGCAGACTCTTATATGTATAGCTTGGTTATGCTTTTGTCATCAAGTATAGTGCTTCTCATAAGATTACATGACCACTTATTTAGCAAGTTCAGAGTGGATAGAGGGAGACAAAGGGAAAATGGCAATTGGGTCCTCCTTAAGCTTATGATCAATTACTAGAGGTTCACAAAAATGGTTCCCATTAAAGGTGACATGGTGTGGGATTAGAAGTTTGGATGAAGATAATGAGTCACTATTATCCCCCATGTTCATCACACTTGAAACAATGACGCATGTGATGGATTTTTTAGAACACTTATGGTTGATGTTAGGGGCACAGACATATCACAAATAACCCCGTGATCTAAGAGAAGGTCATAAGGGAGTGAGAGATACTGTGCCTCTCTTAGGTCACCCACAAGTGACACTATCCACAACTTCTAGGAGTTTGACGGTTGTGTATGAGGCTTTACAAATCCTTTTACAGCGAATGGAAGAGCCTCATGGTTAATTAGTAGAACATGTAGATCAACAAACATATGTGGCCTTTAACTCATGAGAATCGTGGTATTAAATATGTTGTAATCATCTCCAAGAGAGGAGAATATGTATGAAACTTATCATGTTCATCAAGAGTCTTCTGGATTGTAGCAAATTTATCCAAAAGACCTTTCATTCCATTTAGAAATGTGACAACGAAAAGTGTGGCATTGCTGCAAGTGTGACGTTCCATACGGAGTTGCATGATATGTGATTTCGATCATTGCAAATAGGAATCAATGTAGTCTAGTCTACAATTCGTTAGAATAAGTGTTGTTGAAGCCCCTATCTCTACCTTTTACCTAGAGGTCGGGGGTTCAATCCCAGCTTACCCAAAAAAAAGTGATGTTCAGTACTTTCTCTGTAACTTCATGAGTAAGTTTGAAATTTATCCACACACTAATGTTTAGCCACACTATAATGAGCTTATCTTTGTGCAACCGTTCTGCATATGCAAAATTCTTTTCGCAGAAGATTGTTTTCTCATCGCCAATGGTAGAATTATCTCCCCTCATTAGAGTACAAAGATATCTTGAGATAACGTTATAATGACAGGTTTGGCAAGCAGGAAATCAAAGACGATATAGAAGAGGACGCTATTAGAATGGATATGGTGTTTCCCCCGCTTTCTTCATGGTTAATTTTTCGTATTTATTATCAAATTATGGATTTATTTTATTTTGTAAAGAAGAACTAGGTTTAGAGAGAAATAGGTACAAGAAAGAGAATAATTAGGGTTTCAAAGATAGATGGGAGATAGGCTGGATTGACACGATGCATGAAAAAATAGGTTTTCCTAAAATTAATAGGGCTTGAATGGAAAGAATTGGGAAGAGTAGGGTTTGAAATAAAAGAATTGTGATGGATTTAGGCTTTGAGGTGATCTGTTAGTGGGAAAGCAGGTTTAGGGTTTGCAAAACTTGAGAATTAGGGATTTGAGATTTCATAAGATGGGGATCAGAGATTGAAGGTGTGGTGATTACAAATGAACGGAAGTAGTATGTGGGGAATTAAAATGGTGGGAAATTGAATATGGGGATTTTATGATAGAGTTTGGGGTTTAGGGTTCCAAATGGAAATTTTGAATTCCATAAGAAGGGATTGGGTATTGGAGTGGGGATTAGTATTTTTGGGTATATGAGTTGGGGCTATAGTTGAACCTGGAATTTCAAAAGAATATAATCGCTAGTGGAAACTGTCGAGCTTTTGGGAAAAAATTTATTGAACTGCTTCATACAAATTTATTGAGATGACCACTTGAAATTTTAGCCTGCAATGGGCTTTCGTTGATACTGCTTCTTTGGTCCGATATTTATGAACAAGAAGTACAAGTATCAAGTAGAATGGTTATCCACCTGACCTAAACAAATGTTAAAGCAAGACAGCTGGTATATACGGCTCTGAATCTCTGATCTCCACCTTCCCTTCACTTATTTAGTTATTTTTCTTTTCTCAAGTACTTCTGAATCAGATCCTGCTTCTTTTCCTGAATCTTCCGGAGATTATTTTATGATCTTGATGAATCAGATCCTGCTTCTTTTCTTAAGTTTTTGAGAGATCATGACTTGTTGGAGTGGGAGGCTTAATTTTTATCCTTCTTTCCATCTACACCCAATATCTGATAACTCCAAGTCGATCTAGACCGTCCATCTTACGCATGTTGGCCCACTGATGAACATAGTAGATCACGCAAGTATAGAACAAAGTGAGAAAACCCAGAATAGAAAACAGCATATAATAACAGAATTAGAAAAACCCGGATAGAAAACAAGCTTGTATGGAAAAGCTACTTTCATGTCATGTCTATACTTTTATGACGTCAAGATGATGCTTGCCTAGAAGTTAATGCATTTAGTACATTAAACTACGTTGTCAGTCTAAAATCAAAGCTGTAGAAAACATTGTACGACTAAACGATAAAATCATGCAGAAAACAAGTGCAACACTAAGGAAATAGGAAAAAAAAAACACTTTTCTTCCTGACGTTAGAGCTTCTAGCGTACCAGACAAGGACAATAGTAATGAAACCCTGTTTGTAGATAAATAGTTATCTAGTGGCTAAAATGTAGAGGCTATGTAAGATCCACTGTGAAAATATGTGCTTGTCTAGCACTAAATACAAGAGAAGAAAATGACACACCAGGACTGTTTAGATTCGAGTAGGTTGATGTTCAAAGTCCAATCGTAATCCGACATGAATAATAAGCCTATCTGTTGTCTAGTTTATAGAATCTCTAGTGGGTAGTTTTGTTTATTAGGTTTGATTCTGTAGTTATAGACTTATAGATGACTCTGAGCACATGAGGATTTTTTTTAATTTTCTTTTCATTCTTTTTGTTACTTCCTTTCGAATAACCAAATACATATGAAGCATTTTTTGACTGCAGTGATCTTTCCAATCAATTAAATTATGCATGGTCAAAACCTATAAGCACTTGAATTTTCTATTCATAGTGGAATTATGAACGTCTCCCTTGACGTAAAAGTTTAATGGGGAACTAATGAAACTTTTAGTATGCTTTTATGAGTCGTAGTTTGTTTAAAATTTATTGTGATCTATCCATTTTCCTAAATACGAGGAGTTCTCGGATGTGGTGACATTGAGTAGTAAGTATGAGAATAGAGCCTGTAATTGCTCGGAAGGGAAACTCTACATAGCTTTAATTTGCTTGGGAGAGTTTATTTATGAACATTGTCAAGTCCTAGGCAGTTAGCCTAAGTTGGGTTATTGCTAAGTACAGGATTGGGCAATTAGTAAATACAACGTATGCCACTAGCCTAGTTAGGTAATGCCTTGTAGGAATAACATGTGTCATGTTAGGTAATTGCGAAATAGAAGGCGAGTGGGAATAGCAATTACGAGTGGCATTGGTATGTTGAGAGGTCTGTAAATCTCTTTGATTTACACCCTTGGTTGCGGATTTGAGCAATATGCAAATCCGGCATATTGCTATCTTTAACAGCCCCACATAAAATGAATAAGTAAGAGCGCACCGTCAGTTTGTCCCGGAATAAGTTGAATTACTTGGAACCAAGAGGCTTGGTGAGAAATCAGCAATCTGATCAGAGTTTGACAAAAAACAAACATGCTATTGTGTTACATCAGAATATGTGCACGAAGTGGTGGTACCCCTAGTTTAGATGGGAGGGACTAAAGCCAGGTTGACTCAGCAGTAGTGTTGGCGTGGCACGCCCCAAACCCCACCCTAGGCGTAGGACATGACAACGCCATACCCCTGCAAGATAAATCCCACAAGCATATAAGACTACAAAGATTTAACAGAACCAAACATAACCAATTCCATAATCAATAATAATCAAGTCTTAATAATATGAATCAAATACAATCAAATCAAATCTCAGCTCTCCCCTGAAATAATAACTCAACTCAACTCAACTAAGCCTTTCTGCCGAACTAGTTGGGGTCGGCTAATGAATCCTTTAGAAAATTTTCATGAAGAAAGTGAATAGATCTACCCGGTTCAAATTGACTAACTCTAATCCTGACACTAGTTGGGTTCGTCTACATGGATCATTTTTTCCATTCTATCATATCCAAGGTCATGTTCTTTGTTTCTACCCAAGTTGTTTTCGGTCTACCCCTACCTCTTTTACTCCATCAACTTCGCACGAGTCACTTCTTCTCACTGGAGCATCCAAAGGCCCACGTTAGATATGCCCAAACCATCTTAAGCGGTGCTCTCTCATCTTCTCTTCAATTGGTGCCACCCCCCTTTTACAGATGTCTTCATTTTTAATTATATCTAACATGGTGTGGCCGCACATCCATCTAAGCATTCGCATCTCCGCTACACTCATCTTATGCACATACTGCTTCTTGGTGGCCCAACATTCTGAGCCAAGAAGCTTAATCATTGCTTCATACTAGTTACGAAAACTAAATCAAATTATCTAATTATCCTCCAAGCAAAACTAGTCCAAAAGCTAAATGTCCAATTCCTCTTTTTCTGCACGAGGGTCAAAATCTGAAAATATTATAAACCACAGTTAGCTGAAAAGCTCAGTACATAATAAAATACTATTCTAAGTGTAGGTCTAAGCATGTCAAGGCTCAATAAGGGTCAAACAGATAGGGCCAGAATTGAATACTGATGTCTCAAATAGCAACAATGGTCACGGCAATAATCATAGGTGCATGTCAATCAGAATACTGCATAAAAGGTGCAAATAAGCTATTCAATATCAAACTTCTGGTTAAAGCTAAAAGGTGTCAAGAATACAAATCCACGTCAAAATCATCGGCATGGTCCGACACATTATTGCTTACACCGACTGTCCACGGTGTTGGAACTAGTTCCTCAAATTTCAGATAGAAGTCAACACGGCCGATGTTTTATCCCACAGACGGACCAGAAGTTCCAGCGTATTACACCCACAGCGGGTCCAGAAAATAACGCAAGCCTCCACAAAAGTGTCCAAAAAGTAGGTCCAAAGTCCATAACAGATAGTTTCAAAGGTTCATATTTCAAAATGAAGGTTCATAACAGTTATTATCAAAGGTTCAGAATAGTAGCGATATCACACTAAATAGGTTAAACATGAATAGGCATGCTAGACCCAAGGTTATCTCAAAGGTTCAAAGACACTATACAAAGTACATAGTCTCAATATCAAAGTTAATTCAGAATGTGTAGGGTTTACGAAGCACCCAAAGTAGTACGTTATTACGTACCTAATGACGGATTGTTTCGTTCTCCAAACTTGTCGAATGATTCAATATCTTTAATTTGAATAATGCAAAAACATCACATAAGGGTCCTAGAAAGTAACCCACAACCCAAAAATTCGAAATCCAGATCCCAAAACAAATTTCCAATTTCCCAGCGGCTTTAGATGCCCAAACCAGATCTTCGAACGCCCGAACACCCCCTTCAGAAGCCACTTCAGACGTCTCTTAGAATTTCAAAAGAAAATCCAACTCTCGGGTTTCAGTTCCCTTCATGTCAAACGCCGAAACCGGACATCCGAAAAGCCTTTCGAGCGTCCAAAGTGCGGGCTAGGTTTTTCGCGAGAACTTCAGATTTTATTATGATTTCCTAAAAAAAAACTCATTTCTTCTTCGTTCGGACTCCAAATTGCGCGAGGTTGGATCCGATGAATTCCTTACGAAGAGAGGAATCCGCCAAACCTGATTTCATGCTCCGAATTCATACAAACGATTATTGTAAAATCATTCAAGAGTCTAGGTCAAAATTCTCAAAAGTCCAATTCTTGATCTGGAGTTCGTCAAAATTTAAGAACGATACTAATCCTAAGGAATTCAAGATCAGTCCTCATATTCTTAAATAAACGAGATCAAACATCTAATCGATTCTTATAAACCATCAAACCCTTGAGTTAGGGTTCCTAACATAAAGAATCTTGCGTAGAACATAGATCTTACCTTGATTCGCGTTTGCGAATTCCAAATTGCAATCTCCTTGGTCTTCTTCTTCTCTCTCTCTTTCTCCACGAAATTCTTCTCTTAGGGCAGAACAAAATGTTTTAAGTTTTGATTTAACTCCACATAAGATATATTTATAGGCTTTCTTAAGAAGCCCTAATCAAAGCCAATTCTCCAAAGACAAAAAGGCCCCTAACTTAAGGGGGGATGAATTTTCGTTAAGGGAGTATTTTCGAGTATTTACAAGGCCTTTATATTATAATTTAGTACTAGATCGTACAATAGTCGGCTATTCCTTTGAACTCCATGAAATTATGTTTGGACCAAGAAATATGTAGAATTTTCCCGTAGGTTTACGGTCATCAAGACAACCAGCCCAATCTGTGTCAGAGAAGGTACTTAGAGTGAGAAAAGATGTCCACCAAAGATGAATACCATGGGTGTTGGTGCCATTGATATAAAGTAAAATGCATTTAATCATTGGCCGATGGTCAAATATGGGCCAATATAGAAATTGACAGACTTTGTTAACTGCGAAGAAGATGCATGGCTGGTTAGAGATAAATACTAAAGAGCTCCAACCAGACTATGATATTTGCGGGCATGTGAGAGTTGTGCTTGTGAAGCAAGAGAGATTGAGAGAGTAGGCCATAAGAGTGGTGCATGGCTTAGCCCCATTCATCTTCGTACGAACAAGTAGGTCAGTGATATACTTTTATTAAGATATATGACACAAACAGGGTGAGAGGCCTCGACACCTAGGAAATCCAAAGGCAGTCCAAGATCCTAGATAGCAAATTTGTTGTGAAGTTGGGCGATCAGGTGAGGGATCGCAGGCTGCTTGTTTTCAGTGAGTAATGTTGCCAAAGTAGATGAGAAGGAGAATAATAACACATGGATATCGATTTTATAAAGAGTGATGTATCAGAGTGCTCCCCTCTTGCTGATGAAACCCCTTTTCTATGAGTTGAGCATTGTAGCATTCAATAGAACCATCAGCCTGACAATTAATCTGGTAAACCCATTTGTTACCAATTAAATTTTCATAGGCGTAGGTGGGACAAACACCCTAAGCGCCATTACAGATGAGAGCACTAAACTCATCACCCATGGAGAAATGTGATACATGAGATTTTGAAGCTTGCATGAAGCACATGGTTCAGACTCATTGTTCGAGGTAACTGCAAGTGCGAGGTAGGGGTTGACATGGTTTGGGTCCAACCTGAAGAACCGAACCGAACCGGCCTATTTGTTTGGTTCTGGTTCTAAAATTTTAGAACCGTTGGTTTTCGGTTCGGTTCTAGGTTTGGGGTCCTTTGAGCCAAAACCGAACCGAACTGAAGATATATATATATATATATATATATATATATATATATATATATATATATATATATATATAGAGAGAGAGAGAGAGAGAGAGAGAGAGAGAGAGAAGGGTTTCTGAGGTGGCACTAGTGCTACCTTTTATGAGGTGGCGCTCACAAAACATAGGGGGCTCACTTTGTTTGGATGATCCAAAGCATTCATTTATTTGTTGATTGGAGTGGCGGGTTACAATATAGACTACCTTTAGTCATGCTTTGGGAGAGGACTGTCCCCATTTATCGATCCTTGATAAGATGGAATTCAAAGTAAACGTTATTATCACAAGAATGTTGTTGAACAAAAAGACTGTTTTTTGATATATGAGGAACATGTAACAGATGTGATAAATAAATATTTTTTGACTGAGTGGGTAGAATGGAAGAACCAACATGAGAGATAGACAAACCTTGGCCATTACCAATTTGATCAGAGCAATGCTACTCAGATGGAGAGTGAAGATTTAAGAGGTTGGATGTCTGACGGTTGATAGATCTAGTGTCAACATTCCAAGATGGCTCAACGGTGGATGAATGGTCCAAACTCGTATGGGTGTGGCTCTTTGGCTTAATGTCATGGGTAAGCTCCCCAGTGAAGAGAGTTCAAATCCCCTCGGGATTGCTCGATGCGCTTGGTTTATAGGTGATTGCGCTCATTCGTAGGGAATAGTCCCGCCCTAAAAATTGGGGTGGGGATACGCTATGTCATCAAAAATAAAATAAAAAAGTTGACAAATGACATGATACGGTGCTGGTGCAGGACTCGGAGAGGATCAAGTGCGATTGCAAGACAAACAACTATAAACCCCAACCTCGATAATATGTTGCTTATTATTGTTGTGACTGGGTTGAGAGGTGAATGGAGTGTATCCCTTGGATGTGAAGTTGGCTTCTAGTAGTGCGGTGTCTACAAGAGACAAAGACTGCATTTGAAGACGTACATTATGACTATAAAAGAAGCCATGAAGATCATCAATAGGAATTGAATCTGGGCGGCTTAGAATGGTTGTGGTAAGATTCTCGTAATCAGTTCTGAGTCCTATGGGGATGCTCGTGGACATGTGAGATTTAAGAATGATGGCTGATGATGCCAAAATCCGTCCTTGAGCCTCAGGCAAGCGCGGTAGACGAACTCTGTTGTTTAGGATGACCTGGGCCCAAAGAACACGACGTTAGAGGGTCCTGGAGTTTGGACTCCAGGGGCGCCCTATCTAATAGCACCAAAGCACTACTAGTTTATGGAGAATGAAAGATTGAGCGTGGTTATGGGGGTGGAAGAAGATGTGTACCTTTGAGCATGGGGTCCTTTTTTATAGCCTCAAAGTCCTTAGCAGCTTGGGAAGCTTACCTTTCTTTGAGTCTCTCCTTATTGGATGACTTTTCCATAGAATTGGTTTCCATGTTTATCTTGGAGATCTTTGAGTCTCTTATGGAACTTAGTTTCCAAATATGTCCGGGCTTTTAGGAAGGTTGCCGTATAGGGCTCGGATTTCCCTCTTAGGCACTTTCCCATTTGAACGGAATTGCTACTCGAGGTGGGCGAATTTTGACCCTAAAAATGCCAGAGAAGGCAAGTTGATCGACGGACATCTTGGAATGTTGAAGGTAGTCCATCATGGATTTTGTCCCATTCCGTAGGTTCATTAATTAATGACCAAGGTGCATTACTCGAGCTGTAGATGGAGAAGCATACATCTTCTATTGGGCTAACCACACTGTGCGAGAAGTATCAAGACCAGTAACATGCACATGGGAGCGGTGGAGAGGAAGGAGATGAGCCGGCTCAAGATAAGCTGATCTTGACGGTGCCACTCCTAAAAGGAGGTGATCACAATCAGCAGATCCTCAGGGTTCTGACGTGTGAGACACATCGAGGGAAAAGCGGTGTCACCCAAGACAGACATAAATAAATTGTGGGCACAAAGAAGGAAGGAATTGAGATCGAGTTTAATAGAAAGCGCATGATGAATGTTGCGAGATGATTGAATGCAGAGGAGGCAAGAGCATCCTGTGCACTGGGCTTGACGGAAGCTGATGTGTGGGACTAGTCAGCCATGGATGTTGAACGAAGCAACTTCTTGAATTCACATGAGAGAGAGAGAGAGAGAGAGAGAGAGAGAGAGAGAGAGACTTGTCGCTTTGATAACATGTGAGAATGGATCGTGTAATTGCTAGGAAGGGAAACTCTTCACACGCATAATTTGACTTGGGGGAGTATATTTATGAACAATGTTAAATCCTAAGCAATTAGCCTTAGTTTGGTAATTGCTAAATACAACATAGCAATTGCTAACTACAACATATGTCAACCAGCCTAGTTAGGTAATATCTAAATACAAAGTAAGAGTAGATAGCAATAAATGTGTCTTGTTACGCAATTGCTACATAGAAGGCACGTGGAGATTGCAATTACAAGTGGCATTGCTATGTTGAGAGGTCGTGAAATCACTACGAGTTACTTACTCCCTTGGTTCCTAATTTGACCAATACGCAAATCCGACATGTTGCTAACTCTAACGGTAAGAGTAATAGCACATTGAAGATTGTTTCCCTCTAAATTTATGATTGATTTGGAAGCTAAGAAATATAATATTTTCAAGCTTTGTTGGATTTTTAAGCTTGATCACTTGACTATCTCCTCACTTGGAAATTGCTAGATACATGTTTGAAGCTTGCCACCTTTTTTTTTTTTTTTTTTCGGTGACGTAGGGTGTCCCCACCCCACTTTGTGGAGTGGGACTAATTCCCTCCGGATGCGCGCAATCACCCGTAAACCATGTGCATCGGGTAAGCCCAGGGGGATTTGAACTCTCGTCTCTAGGGAGCATACCCAAGACTTTAAGCCAAAGAGCCACACCTGTACGGGTTTGAAGCTTGCCACCTTCACGATTGGAAATTTGGTACATTGGAATCTACTACATTGGGAGTTTACTACATTGGAAATTTACTCTCTTGTGAGTTTATTAATATCTTGGGACTTAGTTTTTTGTTTTGAAATTATGTTAGTCGTTTAACATATTTATATTTTGCATGTCATAGATTGTTAGTGGTTGGTTGGGAAAGATATATAAGTATAGTTAAGCAGTGCTAACTCGGATTTTAAATGTCCTAGGCGAGATACTTTGGGCCTTGTATCATCTTCTACTACTAGCCATTCTAGTGAAATTTTAAGTCTTTTGAGCAGTGCAACAAGTTGGCCTTCGTTGTTTATATGCTAGGCATCAAGAGACAAGTTTCTTGTCTTGGATCTCATCTTCTCCCTCCATCTAGCTGCTTTAATTCTAACAAGCGCGCTTTTGGTAAGAGTATGGGTGGTTTAGTTAACTTCATAATAATTGGAGACCGAGGAGGACTATTAATATCTGAGTTTTTCAGAGATTTCTCTCCAAGGATCTTATTTAGGATTGTTTTGGTGTCTGGAGGAGTTTTTCTTGGCTCTACAATCTACGGATGAATACATGAACCTCAATAGGGAGGGTTAAGTTGAATTTTTTTAGTGTGGTAAGGTTCTCCATTGAGATTTTGGAGAATCTTAAATCTATAGCTTTGCTACCAGCAATAATAGATTGCTTGAGTCTAATTCTTTCTATGCCGGCACCGCAAAGGGTGCACAAGTAGTTGAAATCGAACAAGGAGAGATAATTTTTTAACAGAAAGTCTTAATGCGTATGAATCCTTATCTTAAGTGAGATAATTTATCACAAAACTATAAAATAACTAATAATGATAATAGACAGACTTACCTACCTGAAGTAGAACTGCTCCCATTTCATGGCTATCTTACGTTTTCAAGGAGACTGCATAATATCTAGGATTTGTGTGGGATAGTTGTAGTATAAATAATAAAATATAAAATATAATGAGAGATAGTAAATAAAACATACGCATGACTTATATACGTAGTTTGTGCATAGTTGCATGAAGCTCTCTAGTTGGGTCAACATAGTTTGTGCATAGTTACATGCAGCTCTCTACTTGGGTCACAAGCTCGGTTCAGTAGCTTTTTTTTTGAAATAGCGATTTGTATAAAATGAAAAGGGAGCACCCGAGAAGGGGCAGCCCAGAAAACAAAATCAAGAAAGATACAGGAAAGAAAGAGAAAAAAACAGGAAAGATACAAGAAAGATACAAAGAACGATTCAAGAAAGATACAAAAACAGGAAAGATACAAGAAAGATACAGGAAAGATACAGGTCAGAAGCTCGCTTCAGTAGCTAAATTCCTTTTGCTTCCCAAATGTAACAAAAGCATGCTTTCATCACGCTAATAGAGTGTGTGTAGAACTTAAAATACTCCATTTAACTATATTCTAAAGGAGTGTAATTAAAACGTAACAAATCTTTTTAAGTTTTAAATAAAACCTAGCTATCTGACTTTTTTTTCAATAAATTAACAAAATGAATAAAAAAAATTAAGTTTGTAAAACTATAAATCCCTAGAAGTTTTACTAAAGCACCAATCCCTCTTTGACCACTTGTTGCCCCAACCTACATTAACCATTAATATTTCCTAACCTGCCCTAACCCTCTCGCTCTCTATGTAGTTCTCATTTGCTTCAAATGTGGCTCCCTACAAGCTTCATGTTCACTTTCTTCATTGGTTTTTGCTTCATGCATTTTTCTTTTCTGGAACCATCACTTCTGCTTCCCTAATCCCTTCTCGCATTCGATTCCTACTCTATAGTAACTATGAGTGAGTGTCAAGGGGTGAACTATGCTACTTTGCCAAAATCAAAACGAGTCTTGATATTACCTCCCTATTTCTATTTATTAAATTTCTTAAAATTTTACCCTTTAATCCTTTTAATTTTTCAATCTTTTAGTATTTATTTAAAAAACGTAAGTGTAGTGATCATGATTTTTTTGTGTGTGGAGTCGCCATAGACATCTTTCGGCAAACGTAAGTGTAGTGATCATGATTTTTGTGTGTGTGGAGTCGCCATAGACATCTTTCGGCCACAGTTCATTAAGATAGTGTCGGGTCATGAGGTTTTGCTTTGGGTTAAATTATTATAATAGGGGGTGATAGACTTTAGTGTTAAATGATTATAAAAGGGGGTGATAGACTATATGGTTCTATTATCTCCATACATAGGGTGCAACATCTACAGGAGTAATATTTAAGAGAAACAAAGAGTGTAGAATGTAAATGAATGAATTTAAATGACAAGAAAAGAAAAAAATAAAAAATAAAATGAGAAGCCGTTGTTAGCCCAAAGATCTTGATCTAGCCTCAATTATAGCATGGGAAGGAGCACCATCCATACTAGATCGTCTCTACTTTGGCTCTACGGCATTATAGGATATTACTACTAAATAAAAAGATGATTTTCATCAAGAACTTTGGTTGGAGTTCAAGTTATAAAATGAATAATTTATACCAAAAACTTGGCAAAGCTTCACTACATAACTAGAAAATAAAAATAGGGAAATGATATTTTCCCCTCCTTAAACGGATAAAATTCCCCCCTTAAACGGTTTCTGTGAGAATGGTTCACTGCTTGAGGATAAATTCACCCCCTTTAACTTTTTCCTTTGCCTTTAAAACTTAAAGAATAATGTTAAAGGGGGGATTTTATCCGTCGTCAGAGGGGGGATATCAGTCCCCTATTAATAAAGAAAGAGAACCTTAGGAGACGACTATCAGACTATCTAGTCACTCATGAAGACCTATTTTTTACCATTGTAGAGTGATAGGTTCTAGCATCTGACAGTGACCGTAGTAGATTGTTATGGTCTTGAGTGGGGCCTGCCTAGGTTTAGCACTAGGCAAGACACAGATATGGGACAAGGCCTAGCCTAACACGTTTCAATAGCTATGGAGCTTTTGGCTTATTGATTAGGCACCTAACATAGATGAATGGATGGATAAGAAAGGGGAGGAGGGATATGGAATTATCTTGTTAATTTACTTAATGATACATGCATTAGGACATCTGCTTATGAAAGGGGTAAGGATAATTAGTTTAGAGATTCTAGGATATATAAGGGAGACTAATTAGGTTTAATATTTGATAATCAAGGGTTGCTATTTGCTAACTACAAGGCGTAGGTGTAGAAAGCCATTTGGTACGCTATCAGCATGTTAGCATGTTAGGAGGTCGGCGAACGAAGTGGCGGATGGTCTTGATCGGTCTGGCATGACAAGGCCCAAATTAGAGGTCTTTGATTTTCTTCCTCCTTGAGGAAATTTTAGATTTTCATCTGTGATATATTGTAGTTGTTTGTAGCTCATGACTGTCTTGGTCATGGTTACTGTCTATTAATAAAGATTCACGAGTTAAAAAAAAAAAAAGGTTTAGACATGGTTAGGTATTTTCCTAAGCAGTTTTCAGGTGATTTTTTTTGCCCTTAAAGGATGGGGATTTTGGTCCTAAATGAGATGTCAAGACATGGGTGGCTAGAAGTGAGGAAAAGGTGTCTTTGCTCACCTCTTTTAGCCATGGCTTGTGGAAGGCTAAAGCCATGGTTTGGTCAAGCCAAAGTCGAACTTAAGTCAGTCCAAAGAAGACTTAATGGCTAAAAAGGAATGTTGGGAATATACGGGGTGGATGTTTTAACAATACAAGGGTTTTGGCTGTGAATCATGGGGACAAAAAAGAAAGTGCCACTCATTCTTTTCTCTTAGATCAAGATGATTTGGAGATTAGGTTCACGGATCGTGACCCTGTTGCGGCAAGAATCCGCCGTTAGAGATCCGGCTACCAGTAACTACTTAAAACAAACAACAAATAGCCTTTGGCAACCCACAAAACTAGTCCAAACAAATGTGTGCAGCAATTCAAGTGTGTAGTAAAATAAAGAAAGACAACAAGAAATCAAGAGGCAAAAGAGATTTTCTTGGTTCGGAACTTGGCCCACAGTCACGGGCAATATAGTAGAAATTCACTAATGAGAAAGATAAATTACAAATAAGGGTAAAAACGCTCACCTCTCCAACAATGGTGAAAAACCTACTAAACACCAAAGTAACCTAATAACTTCGGATCTAACCTCTTGTAAGAGAAGAACAAGAAAACCCTTGAGAGAGAAAAATAAAACTCTTCTTGTAAAGAAAGTGCCCAGTCCAACATACCCTCTTCTTAAGGTTGGTGCAAAGCTAAATCCGTTGATATGGTCTTCTTGAGATAATTTGGTAAATTTAAATCTTGATTTAATCAAGATCTGTCAAATGTTGGTTGATGCAAGATTTTTTTTCTCATTTTGATATGGTCTTGAGAGAGAAAATTTTAGATCTTGGTTTAATAAAACTCTTGTAGAGAAAGAGCCCAATCCAACATAGCCTCTTCTTAATTAAGGTAGGTGCAAAGCCAAATCCGCTGATATGGTCTTCTCGAGATAATTTGGTAAATTTAGATCTTGATTAAATCAAGATCTTTCAAATCTTGGTTTATGTGATATTTTCTTTCTCATGTTTTTACTCTTTCTGAATTGTAATGATCGGGAGTCTGATGACTCTTGATCCTACATGTTTGCGAGTGCCACACACGTTAATCTTCGTTGATTTACCTATTTAATAGGCCCTATAATTAATCAGGCAAGGTTGGGTGTCGAATGTTTACCGCCCACTCCTAAATCTTACTCTCACGCTCATTATTGGTTTGGGGCTATGTCTATCATCTGACTTGATCTTCACTTAACATTGTTATAGTTGGCTATGCCTTTAAATTGAGTACTTAGATTGTGTTTCAGCCTCTTGCCACAAGCAATACACTAAATGACGACATACTAGATCCGTTGCCAAAAGGGAAAAATCCGTCCTCGCTATGCGTCTTTAAAGGGCTATAGTGACAGATTTTGTGATAGTTATGTGTCTTTAGTGACGGATGGATCATCAATTCCGTTGCTAATTATTTTAATAAAAAAATTATATATAGTGACAAATTATCAAAACCGTCGCTAAAGAGACAAATATCAACGATCCTTGCAAGAGTTACCAAATAGTTAGAAAACGTGATGAATAAAATCCATCGTTGGGTCAACATTGACGGATTTTTTCAGTTGCCGCAATAGGGTGTTCGCCTTGTAGTGGCTTAAGCTTGTTTATTTTGCTTGATCGTGTGCCTTCATTAACGATGGTCATGATTGGTACCGATGGTCTGATTGATTGCTTTGGTTTAGAGTGCGGCCTCCACCATGAGTTTCCAAGGTTTTACCTTTGTGAACAAACGCTATTGTGAACTCCTGGATGCAAGTATGAAATGGTGCTCGATTGTGTTCAGCGAGTTGTAGGGTTTTTCTTCGGTGAAATTTCCAAAGCAAGTTTAGATGTGGATTAAAGAATCAAATCATCAAGAGAACACAAAAGGAGTTGTGGAAAACCTTTCAATGAAGAGGGACAACCACCGGGCGAATCTGAAGAAAAATCTTCACTAAATCATTATTACAATGTCTCTCTTAAGTTTTCACCCAAAATTTGAGGAAATACGAGTAATTAGAGAGATATAAGAATTACCTCCTTAGGAGAGACAAATCCCACTATCGCACCATAAATATGCATTTCGATCTTCAAATTTGAGAAACCAAATCCTCGTGAAGTCTCCTGCATCAAGAGGATTCAACGTCAGTGAAAATCTTTAAGATGAATGCCCAAAAAAGGCCTTAAGTTTTGATCCCAAAGCAAAACCCTTTTGTTGGGACCCATTTCATGGGCTAAGACCCCACAAAGCGAGTCCCATAAAGGCTTTGGGGACCCACTGACTATCGTATTGGAGCCTTGATTAGCATTTTGATCTTCAAATCTGAGAAACCAAATCCTCGCGAAGTCTCCTGCATCAAGAGGATTCAATGTCAGCGAAAATCTTTAAGATACTTCTGGTGCATAGCAGGTGGCAATTGGGGCATGACTAGGGAGTGGATCCTTTAAGACTCCCATTTTCTTGTTGGGGTTCGCATCATTTCCTGTTTTGGGGCTCTTGAATCCGCCACTGCTATTTTGCCCTCGCTGGTCTTGAACTTGACTTTTTTTATTTCAACATCGGTCCGTCGGGTGACCTGAGTTCTGATGGAACTAAAAATAAGTGTTCAAACCCACGAATTCCACCAATTCACTCACACCACTTGGATTTTGATCTTGGTAGTGCCCAAGAGTCCAAGGCATCCCTCTTAGCATCATCGTAAGCACGCACTGAAATCTCCGACGGCTCCAAGGATCCGGGGTCTATACCAAGAATCTTGGCCATCGCCAGAGGGCAAACGTTCAGCCTTGCCCCGCATCAATCCAGACCTCGTGGATCTCGTAGTCATCCTTTGTTGCTGTGATGTAAAGAGGCTCCACATGAGGGGTCTTGACTCCTGCCAGAACATCTTGCGTGAAAATGATGGGTTGCAACGCCGTGACTTGCCCTATCATGGCGCAAAAAGGAAAGAGAGAGATGGGGTTTCTCTCGCTTTTGGCATAGTGGGCCTCCCCGTGGGAGGCCCGCAGGGTTATTAGCTCAGTGGTAGAGCACGCCCCTGATAATTGCGTCGTTGTGCTGGGTTGAATGCTCAAAAAAGGCCATAAGTTTTGATCCCGAAGCCAAACCCTGCACACAAGAAACCCTTTTGTTTTTTCCTTCTTGTTCGTCTTTCTCTCTCGTTTTTTTCCTCTTTTGTTTCTCACTCACACCATATGAGTCTCTCTAACTTCCTTTTTCTATTAAGTTTCTCTAAGTGTGGGCGTGGGGCCCATATAATGGGGCTAAGACCCCACAACGCGAGTCCCATAAAGGCTTTGGGGCCCCACTGACTATCGTATTGAGCCTTAATCTCCCTTCCTAAAATTTTTCCCTGATCTGCATTGCCTTCCTAGTCCAGCGTGAATAGGTATAGATAGATTGATATAGCATGGATATATAGAACTATGGGTCCTTAGTTTTTTATGTTCTCAAAATCCAAAACAAACAGCCCTCAAAATTGGAGGGGATTCCTTCATACATAGTATAGACAGCCAGATATGGTATGGATATATAGATGTGGAATCCATTAACATATTATTAGAAAAACTGTCAAATTCATCACACCATAAAGTCAGTATCTATACTTTAACACTTGAGTTATATAAATGGGGAAATGACATCAGCACACTCATGTTTTGTTACTTATAGGGTTGCAAATCGGGCCGGGTTGGTTTTTTCTTTAAAAAACCCGAGATTCCTAAATCCAACTCCACCTGAGATAGTTTCTCGAGACGAGTCAGACAAGGTTTTTCTACATTCTTGATACATGCAACATGCTTGACCGTTGTTCTCTCTATCTCTTATGTTATATCGGCCGGACAAGTGCATACCCTTGTAAATTGAAATGTTGACTAATAATTCACTTTAATCTCTTTTACTCTGCCTACACTTCCACTAGCTTGTAAATTGTAACTCTGATTTCAGATTGGGAACAAAGTTGTACATGTGCATTTGTGCATGTCAGTATTTTAATACATACGCGGGTCAAAACGAGGTTGAGTACTCGGTTGACATGGTCATACCTCAGGAGAGTCAGATGAGTTTTTATTGACCCTGTAGAACAAAATAAGAATACGGTGGAAAAGACTTTTCCAATACTCATTTACTTAATCTGACATGGCTGTCATCATATGCAAAAGACGGGGCGCGAAGTGGCTTCTGGAAAGGTGGCTAGCAAATCCCTCTTTTTTTTATTATTTAAAGAGCTGACTAGCGTTATTAGGGTTCCCAAAAAGCTCTTACCAACCGGTAAAAAAGGAAAAGACAAGTTGGGTTTGTGCAATTATTAATGGTGGAGCACCAATAATACTGTTTCCTTTTTCTTCTTACGGCCCAGATCGTTTCAACTTTCAAGTTCCAACTAATCAAGGTTAATTTGGTACTTATGGTGGAGCTCCATCTTCATGCCCTCTTCTGAATGAAAATGAGGGTGGGTTTTCCTACTTATTCTCTTTCCTGCATAGATAGAGCACCCTACCATGGAGGGTTGGGTTCTCCTATACAGAGAGTTCATGGGTTCGGTGTCTTACCCCAGAAAAGAAACCCAAAAATTGAAAAACAGGGCCTTCGAGCCTTTCAATGTCTGTGGAGCCAAACGAAAATGGCAAATGATCTAAAGATCAAAGGGGTTGCAGCCAACTGCATAGAGCAAGAAATTGGAAAGATCGCTTTGCCCATTGTGGGCTTCTAAGAAGAGATTTCAGATAGGAGGTTGATAGCAGGAATAAATAAGGGGGAGTTTTCTAAGTGGTAGAGATGGGGTTCCACAACCACATTCAAGTAAGTCCGACCCTTTACTAATAAAAGGCATTCTCTATCTGACTTCTACCCCTTTTTTATATATGGTGCAGATATAGCAATAGATGGAAAATAGTGCATGCTATATTCTTTTTATGTAGCAGTAGATTAATTGCAAGTCATAAGTTCCTCTGTTGATATAGGATTGTACATTTGAAGTTAGATGTTTTGTGTTTTTGAGGGGATTGATTTTTGGGTTTATTATTTTTTTAATAACTTAGATGAATAATTCTGATGCTTCAAACATTTAAATTTCAGGATCACTAGCATAGGTATCAATCTTCTGTGCATATATATATATATATATATGTATTTTTGTACTTTTGTATTGCATTAGGTGGTTTCGAGCTGACCCCAACTAGTTTGGGACAAAGGCTTAGTTGAGCTGAGCTGAGTATTAGGTGGGTTTCGAGCCCGCGGTTTAAATTTAGTGAGCTTTTGGGATGTAATTTAAGGGTTAAAATTTATGTATTTGGATGAGTAAAGGGTTTATGGGGCATTCTTTTGTTTATGTGAAGCTAGAAAATTCATATGAAGGGGCATATATCCTAGGGTTTCATATTTAAGAGAGAAAGAGAGAGAAGGGACTTTTCTTTTTATCTTTTCTATTGATTTATTTTCTATTCCGACCTATTATTGTTTACACTATTATCCTTTATGCTCAACTTGATCTTGTTCCTGGATCCATTGTTCTGTTGGATTATTTTTAATTCTTTTAATACAACTTTACTTAAAAACCCTCGCTGTTAAGATATGGGTCTCTAGTGCTTTTTCAAAATCTTCCTGACCCCATACCCGTGCAGATATGGGTTACAATGCTTAGGATTTCTCAACTCAACTTGTAGAACTATGACTATGACAAGAGCTTGAGGTATAGCTGATGATGCAACTTTCTGTGGACAGCCTTGGTCACCACAAGGCCTCGTGATGTGTGGACGTGTTGCGGATGATTTGAGCCAATTTAACCCAAGCAAGAACTGTTGTTTTATATTTAGTTTGACAATTGATTTGTCAATGATTGCTTGCCTTCTGCTTTTCAGCATCTCAAGACATCTTTCAATCTTAGTTGTTAATTCTGTTTGGTTGGTATTCTATTTTTCTTCTGGAATGGAATGCTTTAGTGTTCCATTTGGAAAAATAAAACGCAATAAAAACGTAAGAAGTTGAAAATTTTAAAATTGGTATAAAAAATTTAAAAATAGCTGAGAACAACAATTGTAAAAACGAACGCAGCTCATAACTAAATATTTTACTAGACCGGCCATTTATTAATATCAAGGCAACATCTACCTAAAATCAACATAATATAGGTACCATATATAAGGTAACATCTATTTCTTTTAATGAATGGTTACATATTTTTAAAATCAAAATAATACATATGTGTGTGTGTGTTTGTGTGTGTGTGTGTGTGTGTGTAAAGAGAGTTTTTGTTAAACACAGGTGCAAAAAAGGAAAACATCTCTTCATTATAAAAATATGCTAAATTAAAATCAATGCTTGCTTCTTTCTCTAATCTTATATGTCATGGTTATGATTGTGTCATCATCTTCTTACTCCACATACACCTCAGCCACTCCTTTAAATTTGCCTCATCTACCTCATTGCCCTACACGTTTCTTGATGGTATGCACTCTACACTCTAAGACCTTTATTTTCTCTTCACTTAAAATGTCAATGTCATCCTAGTTGAGGTCATCATCCTTAAAACCGTTGATCTTGAAAGTCTAAAACATCCATTCATTGTCATCATCCAATTGGCTGACATAAAGTGTCATAGGTCCTATTTGTTTATATTGTTCCATGAAACTCTTCCTTAGATATTTGTATTAGCTGTTGTTGTAGATTGCTTTGATAGAAGAGAAGAGAAGGTGGTATGGAGTCCATTGTTTAGAAGGAACTTCTTTGATTGGGAGCTTGATGTGGTTTAGAGGTTTCTAGAGACCTTGGAAAAATGCTATATCAAAGGTGCGGTTCGGATAAAAGGGTTTGGATCTGGAGAAGGTGTCTTCTCCGTCAAATCTTTCTACTATATCCTTGTGTCTCAATCTGTGCCCTCCAGAGTAGCCAAAGTCTGGACGATCCAGGCGCCTCCAAGAGTTTGCATCTTCGGCTGGGCGGTGTGCCTTGGAAAAATTCGAACGGTGGATCTCTTCAGGCAGCAGGAGATGCTAATCATTGATCATTGTGCGCTCTGCATTGAGGGTGGGGAGTCTGTGAACCATATCTTTATTCATTGTTGTTAACTTACCAACTTCTCCAAAAGCTTAAGCTGTTGGAGAAAGGCATTATTTATCTTTTATACTTTAACACTCCCCCGCGTGTGTGGCCAACTTGGCAACCAACTTCTCCAATAGCTTAAGCTATTGGAGAAGTTGGTTAGTTAACATGGTATTAGAGCCAAAGGTCTTGAGTTCAAACCTCCCGGATAGCAAAGAAATCCACATGCAATGGTCGGCCCAAAGTGGGACCACATGTGCCATGTGTTTGCCAAGTGGGCCACACGTGTGGGGGAGCGTTAAAGTATAAAAGATAAATAACGCCTTTCTCCAACAGCTTAAGCTATTGGAGAAGTTGGTTAGTTAACAATTGTAAACTGGTTAGGGAAGTGTGGGGCCGCATCTTAACTAGGTTTGACATTGCGTGGGTCTTTTCGGAATCTCTAGTAGAAGTATTGGAGAGTTGGTCGTTGGTACCGTGGAGGAAAAGGGAAAGATTTTATGGAATTTATCTCTCTTTGCCTCTATTTGGGCCTTGTGGAAAGAGAGGAATGCCAGGATGTTTAAGGGACATTCTAAGAGGCCCGCTTTCCTTGCCAATAAAACTATTGCTCTCACTATGGCTTGGGCATGATCTCTTTCTAGTTTCTCTTTCGTGTCTGCTCATGATCTTTGGTATGGGTGGAAGGAAATTTGCCTAAGTTCGGTTTTAAAGCCCCCTCCCCGGTCTAAAGTTGAACTTTGATGGCTCAACTTTTGGAAATCTGGGACCTCTGGGGATCGGAAGTATTCTTAGGTGTTAAAGTATAAAAGATAAATAACGCCTCTCTCCAACAGCTTAAGCTTATTCAAGTGAAGCAGAAATCCGTGCCATCCGTCAAGGAATTAAGCTTTTAACAAATGTGGACTTTGAGAAAGTTATCATTGAAGGGACTCATTAAATGTCATCAAATGGCTTAGGGTTTCTCATCCTTTTCCTTGGCGATTTGCCAGTTTCTTAAAATAAATTCAAGATGTGATGGGGGATTCATCTCCCCCCCTCTCTCACGTTAGGCGGCCGGCAAATGGGAAGCTGATGGTTTAGCTAGGAGTGGTGTTTTGAGGTAGGCCTTGGACTCATTTGATTTTCTCCCCCCTTGATGTTTTAGCCTGTGCCCTATTTGTGGGGTTGTATCTCTGCTCCTTTCTCATTTCTGCTTGTTGTATTGACCTTCTCGGTCTCCTTTGTCTTTCAATGAAATTTTCTACCACTCAAAAAAAAAAAAAAACGAGATATGGATTATACTACGCAGACCATGTTGTGATATTTTAAATGTCATGTTTTTATAAATTATGCTAAAAAATAGAGTACACTACTATTCAAGATATGTAAATTTTAAATCTAAAACTTAATAACTTTCATGCTGGATTAAACTCCGGTTGTTCTTGCAATCAAATCTTGCAAGTCCTTAGATCCTCTTATCCAAATGTTGCATGTCAGGACTGTTAACCACGTATTGTTTCCATTGCTTGAATCCATACACAACAAGAAAGTATAAAATTTCTGCATAAAAGAAAACATGTACATAGGCAATGTCATTGACACTGAAAATGTAATACTTGTTAACTTTTCTTCTATTGCCAAACAATAGTTTCTTTCCTGGACATCCATATTGACTTCAAGTACAACTCTAGCAGTGATGAATTCTTATCCTAAACATCTTATCTGCAATCATCCTCTCCAATAGTTAATATCATAGTTACCGGAAACTTCCTAGTTAGATGGGAAGCTCGCTTCAGAAGCTAAGTTCTTCTCGCTTCCCAAATTTAAGGGAAGCGCGCTTCCTAGACACTTTCTAGTTCTACGTGTTTTCTCGTAATTAATGATTATGCTTCTTATTTAGGTGATTATTTCTTCCTAAAAGAATATTTTCTCCTTTTGATAATGTTGAAAGATCTTATTTTAAAAAAGTGCAATTAAAACTTGAAAACTCATCTTAAGTTTCAAATGAAATTTATGTGGAACTTTTCCCTAAATCATATTATTTTATAAATATGAATAAAACATGTGAAATTGTAAATTTCTAAAACTAGTAATTCAAATCAGTCACAAAGTCTTATTTTCTACTTGTAATCCTTACCTATATTAACCCCTCCTTCCTAACTTGCTACAATCCTACTCTTTCTATTTTCTTTTTTGCTTCCAATGAGACACCTTTTTTATCCAATCAGGCTTATTATATGCTTCATGTTGAATTTCAATGATACTTCCTAAACATTTTCTCTTTATTATCTTTAAAACTTGTTGCTTCCTGCTTTTTCTCTTTTCTAAACCCCTCGCTTCCCGCACCGCTTCTTGCACTCGGTTCCCACTCTGGCAACTATGGTTAATATTGGATATGGAAAGCAGTTAGTGACACTATCTCGCTGATCCAATCCAATAGTTTGCAGTCTGCACTGTTCCCCAAATTTTTTTCAGCAACATGATTTTTGCATCCCTTGCCCCCACTTTGCCTATGAAATGTTGGTCCACTCCTTCAAAACGTTGGTCTCAAAGTGTTATAATGCTCGAGTAAACTCTTAACTAACAAGAGGGTGGTGATAAACTTAGCAACACTATAGATCTAATGTGGACTTCTGACCAGTTTTTGAATATTAAAGTTTTCTATAGAGAGTTGGGGCAAAAAGTTCGGTTTATTTTGCCGTTTTGTAAGGTATCATGTTAACCCTCATATTTTTCTTCTCTTACATCTTCTCAAATGCAAGAACAAAATTTTACTCTTCTAAAAATTGAATTGTACATCCAATATTGGAGGAAGTTACATAAATTTTGATGGTTTTTTTGAATGATAAAAGGAGACGGGTGCTGCAAATAAGTATGCATTTAAACATCATTTTTCATGATTTACCACCACGATTACCAGTGGAGTATTCTCTTTCCAGATATCTTGTTTGGAAAATCAATGCGATATTTAGATTTGTGGATCGTTTTCATGATTTCTTCGTTGACAAGCGTTTAGCTTTGGAGGATGACTTGAACTTGGGGGAAGAAAGGCTGACTGATGCAGGAAAAAATAAAGAAGGCTTTTGGAAGCGTCAACGGCCATCTAAAAGCCTTATGCAGGTATCAGAGATTGATCGAGGAGGTCAGATCTTCGATCGCAAGGACACCTCACCGATTGAGAGGATTGACCGTTGATCAATAGATCCAGCTATCGGATTTTTTCTTGTTTATCATGTATGTTTCCTTACGGATTTAGGCATCCATTTTTCTTAAAATTACATTTGAATTGTTGAATTTGTTTTACTTTTTTTTTTTTGAAAGGTTTGTAAGCCTCTAGATCTATTGGGGACTTCTGAGCAGTTTTTGAATCTTGAAGTTTATTTTTGAGAGTTGCTTTAAAAGAGATTGATTTATCTCATGGCCTTTTATGGTTTCATTTGAACCCTCATGCTTATTTTCTTCCACTTCTTGTCAAGTGCAAAACGGAATTATACTCTTTGGAAAAAGTTGAAATTTACTCTTTTTGACCATTAATTTCTTTCCCTAGAAAACAAAAAGTAGCTTCCACAGCCACAATTTCTCCTCGCAGCTATCACCATTGAATTACATATGCTTGTGGGTTAAAGTTGCCCCTTTGAGCCCTTCATCAACACAGATTGTGTTGTATTTGACTACCCAATCTTTTCAAACATCAACACCCTGCTTAACTCCCAAACTAAATGCTTCGTCTTCTCCATGAGGTGTCTGACTGCTATATATGATGATTGATTGTCTGTTTCAACATCTATTATGTTCTTCATGAGGTGTCTCCACCAATTCCCTGAATATTGTCCTAGTAAGACAATTATCCCCAAATTGATCAAGATTCATCTCTTCTAGCTAGTTCTTCCATCAGACATGATGGTACATCTACATGCCTTGTAAGAATCTTTATATAACTTCAGTCCACATCCATATTGTTTGATGCCATAAATATTTACAATATTCCTTCAACTTGACATTGCTGCAAGGAATTACTCACATTATAATCCAATGAGTCATCTATTTGATATTGTTCTTAATCCAATGGGTCATCTGTGTGATATTTTTCTTATTGTAGCATCTCATGTATCAAGTTGTCATTTATTGCTTCCCTTTATTCTCTGTTCATTTCTTTTTTTTTAATGGCTGTTTCCCTTTATTCTCTCATTTACTATAGCATGATGGTGTCATAGTTTAAACTAGCCCGAGTCCGCGTCGACTCCCTTTTACCTTGGCCGCATTCCGTGTTGCGCCACATCAACGTTGCGCCCTACATAGTCAATAAAAATTCCTTTGACTTTCCCGAGTTATGACCGTGTCAACCGAGTAGTCAGCTGCGTCAACAATGTTCTTGGCCGCGTCCGCGCTGAGTCGAGAAGGATTTTTATAAGGCCACATTCCGTGCCGCGTCCGCGTTTTTAAACACTGGATGGTGTAGCTTGAAATCCATACCTTTTGGCCTTCTTGTGCAAGACTTCTGTCTATCTTGAAACCATTGTTTTGAATTTCGGCACAAACCGAAACGACATTACAAGATTTCGCCAAAATTTCACCGAAATGTTGCTGTTGAAATTTTATTTTTGGACTTTTTTGCAAAATTTCCAACGAAATTTTAAAAATGTACACCGAAATGTTATAATTTCTACCAATTTTTTTGAAATTTCCCCCGGAATAGCCGAAATTTCAATCGAAATCGTCGAAATTGGCACCAAAATTTTAGACATTTCGATCAAAATTTAAAAAATAAATGAAATTATAATCATATTTTTATGTAAGTTCGGCCAAAATTTCGGCCCGAAACCGAAACATTTCGGTTTCGGTGCTGGCTGAAACCGAAATTTAAAACCTTGCTTGAAACAACCACAATTTGGTGCTGATCCTGGTGCCCAATCTTTCTCCCTCATCGTTGTTGTCCCAAAAGACTTGCTGCTATGGATCATTTTCGATTATCACTCGTATTCTTCAGTGTTTCTCAGTATCTCCCCTTGTCTCTTTTCTTATCGCAGGAGTCGTTTTCAGTCACGTCGTTGCATTTAATAATGCTTGCTATATGTTTTCTTCTGCTGCTTGTGGCCTCTTTATCCGTGTAACCCATTCCTGGTCAAATCACCGTCCTAGAAGCTTCTTTATCAAACATTCCAGCATGTTATTTCTCCTGTTTTGCATTCCTCACAAGCTCTCTAGGTGGTATCACATCACCAACTCCTCAAGATGGTTAAAGATACCTTGTACATGTTATTAGATTTTCCAAAGGGGAAGTTATCGTGGAAAAGCTTAATAGTCATTACTTGGGATAGAAGAGGGAACAAAGAGGAGGAGGATGATTAAAGAAGGAAGGGATAAAAGGCCATTAGAGATTGTGAAAATGAGGAAAGAGAATGTAAGGAGTTTCGCAGGGCTGGAATGAAGGGTTGAGATCACAATGGAAGTTGGGGTTTTGAAAATTTTGTGACAGGTGGAAGTGAGAAACCACCGTGCAGCTATATTAAAGTTTTGGTGCTAAAGTGTACCTATTTTCAAGTGAATGAAGATAGTGCATCCTAGAAACTAAAGATAAGATTTAAGTGACTACTAACATGCACCTCACATAAGTGATGCACAAGCCAGCAGAAGACACAATGGAAGAGGCAAAGGGAAAAGAAAAAACAAGTGGGGAGGGGAGAAAAGCCTAGGTTACGAATGGAAGAAGGCCTTGAGTGAAAGAAGAGATCTGATTTTTCTTTCTTTGTTTATCCAATTAATTATTTTTTTTGAGAAAGAAGGAAAATAGATGGGAAACGATGATACATAAAATATTATGGATTGGAAGATAAGGTGAGAAATGAAGGATGAAAAAGAAAAAAGCTAGTGATTTCGTAGAAATTGAGGGAGGAAGATAGAAAAACCTTTAACAAGAAGAGAGAAGGATTGCATGTTAATCTTGATTTTGATAATCTCGCTCTAATATGTTGTACACAATAAACTACTCTGAGATGAGTGGAAGGTTATAGATGAGAGGGGGATTTCGAATAGAGGAGTCGAAACCTAAGGTGATGATTTTGTTTCGTTTCGGCCGAAACATTTCCTTCCATTCCAAAAAAGGGATCAAAAACACATTTTGTTCCGTTTCGGACAGAATTCTATTATGCTTCATGCCGTTTTGTCCTGTTTTATCTTTGGTTCAGCCAAAACACCCATTTTTTCTTTTTTGAAAAAAATAAAGTTTCTCCCCTTAACGAAACTTGTTGTGGGGTTTTTATTGTATTACCCTTTTTAGCCGTTTTGGCCATTTTATAACCGTTTGAAGGGTATTTTCCATCTTTTTTCCTTCCAACTCCCCCATAAATGTAATGTTATACGTAATTAAATGTGTTTTTTGTTAAATTTGGTTCATGTAAGGGGTTTGTGTGTGTGTGTGTGTCTATTAGTAATTTTTCATTTTTTTTTCCGATTTTTAAAATTTTTAACTATTAAAAATAATTCTCTGTCCATAGCATCTTTTCAGAAACGATATGTCGAAACAGCCGTAACACCGAAGTGTTCTGTTCCACTGTCCAATATGAAATGACAAAAGAGATGAAATTGACAACTTAGGTCTAAACTCAGTTTCTTCATTAACTTACATAATGAGAATACATTGGTATAGATGCATTTGAAGGTCCGATGACCGAAATACCCCAGGATGGATTTCCACCACGCACTTCTTTCTGGTTATTGTTAAGCTTTGCCCAACTGAGAAAGAGCTGATGTTGCGACATATTATCCACAACTTTTGGATAGCTTAACATATGATTTAGTTGACACTTTGAATTTTCAGCGACAGGCGTGCCAACACATGTTGACACCAACACACGTGTTGGCACATATCGACATTCCTTTCAACATTTGTAAACGTACTTCTAGAACTGTCAGACTGAATGTGGGCGCGTCGAGATGTAATTGTACAAGTCAAATAGTATTTATTATCAAATATTGTGTTTACGTCCTCTCTTATCATTAACTCCTATTTTATTATTAACTCTACTTTTAACTCGTCCTTAACTAATATTTGTTGTTACCCCCCTTCCCTAAACCTAAAACATTAAACAACCACTCTTCCAATATCATATTCATTGTATCTTATCGGTCTCTCTCGATTGATATTAGAGACTGAAGATAACTAGATTAGATTGATGAATGCACTATTATTTGATTATCTCATGATTTATTCAGATTTATAGTTGCTTAGTCCTAATATTTTTTAGTTTTTTAAATGAATACCATATTTGCAAATTATGATTACTGACCAGTAATTTTATATGTAATTACACATACAAGCGTGTCCCCATTTCTAGATCTTTAGGGGTTGACATGTTGGGCACCTCGTATCCGTGTCGACACTCGACACATGAATCCGTGTCCACAGATCATAGCATATCTTATGATCTCTTGCTCAAGCATTTATACATATATTTAGGTTATGATAAGCCACAGAATACTCACTTTACTACAGTTCTTCTAATTATTTGTTACAAAACTGGAAAGTTCATTTTGTTATGCTTCTTCATCACCACTTTAATTGCAGACTTTTACAGATGTTGAGTGGACAAAATATTCTTACGATCGGCATTTTTAACACTAGGTCTTATGTGTTTCTATGTGATTCTCTCTTCTTCTAGAAATGTAAGTAGTAGGAAACTATTCCTTCATCAAGTACTGAGGTATAGAATTCTTCCATGGCTTAAACTACTAACTATATTGTGTGCCCTCATTGCTCTTCCCTGAATTTTTTGTGTTGACTGTTGTGGTCCTTCACTCTTGTGACAATAAAAGCACAAGTCAGATTCCAGCATTTCTTTTTTTTTTTTCCTTATGCTCATGAACGGATCAATTATATTGATGTTAACTACTATTATATTCAAGATAGATCAATGTCTCACTCACCAAAAGTGACCAAGGAAATGCTTGTCTTCTCATTCTCAAGGAAATTCTCTTGTCTATTCTTAATAACCATCGAGTAGTAGTTGAGCCCATGGTTCTAGTGTTGATGCCCTCAAGCATGTGGGTCAAGGATTCAAACTCTATCCTTACCTATCAAAAAGTAAAAAACAATTGAATGGTACTGTGTTTTTACTGCAGGTAGATAATTATCATGCATGTTTTAGACTGATATACGACATCTGAAAAGGATTATCACCTTTTTATATTTAGTTTTATGGGCTTTCTATATGCTTTAATTTCATGCATACTAAGTGGATGTCTCAGAATCAAAGTGCCATATCTTAATATTACTTTTTTCTAATGAATATCTTAACATTACTTTACCAGTTTAATAATGTTTTATTTTGTTGTCAGTATGACCAAAACCCTTGAGCGCTACCAACGATGCTGTTACAACCCTCAAGACCCTAATATCTGTGATCATGAGACTCAGGTTTGTTTTGGCATATTTTTTCCTTGGATGTATGTTCCGTTCATGTTTTACGAGAGGAAAGGACTCTTCCAATTCATATATTGTCTAGTTTTTCTAGCTGATAAATTAAAATGGTATATTATCCTATTCTGTTTCTTATTGTTTTCTCCTTCAAATGAATCAATCGTCCATTCACTATGGAGCCACTACTAAATTTGGAAGTAGAACACAATTTTTTAGGAACTGTAGAAAACTGAGAAATATCTTCTCAACAAGGATCAAACACGATGTGCAACAAAATGTCTAGAAATGATGCAAAGAAACAGTCACACAAGAAAACTGAAGATTTGCTTGGTTCAACACTGTGCCTATGTCCACGGGAGAAGATTTTTTACTGTTTCGGTCTAGGGTTACAAAACTCTCCCTGGCCAAGAACACACAAAGACAAACCTCGCAAACTGCAACCCTAATATGTAACTTATATATCAAAGCCACTACATCAGCTCTACTCACTTGTGCGTCATGCATATTAGTACGTCAAGGGTCCTGTATAGTACCAGATTGCAAAACATTAATGAAATATTATTTGAAGCTTGAATCATTAAAAAAAAAATTATTTGAAGCTTGAAGCCATCATGCTTTTGCCTTTTTCTACCCTCGAAGTTAGGTCAATTTCTCCTTAAGTTTGGTTCATCCATGAATTGAGTCCTTTAAAAATGTAAATCTTTCACATGTGCGTCATTGGATTTGTCTCGTTGGATACTGTGAAAGGTACTGAAGGTCCTTTTGTTTTGATACCTATTTGATTTGGAAATGCAGGGCTGGTACCAGGAGGTGTCCAAGCTAAAGGCGAAATATGAATCTCTACAGCGATCACAAAGGTTATTCTCCAAAATTCCATAAACATTACTATCTAACAGGGCTGTGTAAATTTGTGATCTTAAGCTGGACTTGTTGCTATTTACTAATTCGTAATTTATGTCAAGGCATCTGCTTGGAGAAGATCTTGGACCGTTAAGTGTGAAGGAACTGCAACAACTAGAAAAACAACTGGAAATAGCTCTCTCTCAAGCTAGGCAAAGAAAGGTGTTTTCATTATTTTCTTTAGTTACTTCAGACTTATTGATAAATGGTTAGATTGTGTAGCTATCTACTCAACTTTTTCCCACTTTTTTTCACTTTGTATAAGCTTAATTAAATTCTCCGAGTCCATTCTCTGTTGAGAATATATTGTTTCTAACATCGTCACTATATGCAAGGATTGGAAATGGCTTTTCATTATACAACATACAGTGCTCTTTCTGATATTTCCTATACTTGCGAATGGAAAAGAATAGAAGGCACTTCTGGATTTATTGTGTCATCTTTATTTCCATATTTTCTCGCAGTGTTGCAATAAAATAGAATGTTTGATCCAGGACTGGCTTACGAAGCTCTAAAATTCTGAAGTGAAAGAGGTGCATTTTCATTTGGGTCCTTGCACAACTTTCTCTCAAACCTGGGGCTGGTAGTAAAGAAGCTGAGTTTCCAATTCTCAAGATAGCGAAAGTGATTTCCTTAATATGCTGTATCATATTCCTTAAGTTCTGAATAAACTTTGACCTGCATGAGAATTTTCTCAACTTGTTTTCCTTAACCCAAACCTTATAAAACATATTTTGCCCCTGCATATTGTTTTGATTTTTTGTCACAACTAAAGGTGGACCTTCACTTTTTCCATTTATTCTGCCATTCATTTTCTCAAAGAGGAATTACAGTGCTACTCTGGGTTATTCTTGTCAAAAGTACCTGTCAAACTTGTCAAATTGCTACATGGCAACTTTTCTGTGATGAGTTAACTAAAGCCATGAATATTTATGACGAACCTTTTTTGTTCAATTGGGACCTTTCATCCTTGCACTATGTTTATTTCGGTAGCATTTGTTTTATTCCATTAGTCTATCAAGAGATAAGTTTCCCAGATTCCATTGTATATTCCCTTTCTATCATAGTTGTAAATTCCGTTTCGGTCGCCATTTCGTTAAACGAAATTTCGGTGGGATTTTGGTCATTTCGGTCGAAACTTTTCGTTCACACAAAAAGTATATTAAAAAATATGAGAAAAATCCAAAAAAATAAAAAATCAATAGAAAAAGATGAAAAACTAATAAATAGTCCAAAATATGTGTCCCAAAAGGCATATTCATTACTTAAACACATAAAGTCTTGCACAAGTCTAACTGATAGTCTGATACATAGAAAAACATAAAAAAAAAGAGATACATGAAAGTGAAACATAGACAATAGCTAGTAGCAACAACTCTCAGTCATCATAACCCGGATGATCATACTCAATGTCTTCTTCGTCGTCGTCGTCGTCGTCGCCGTCATCACCACCTGGACCACCAGTAGTGACATCTTCTTCAAGAGGCATGAGAAAGTCGTCGTCGTCGTCCCCGGCCCCAACCACAGCAGTAGGTGCTTCAAGATTTTCCCACCCAATGTCTTCCGGCGTGAATATGACATCTTCTTCTTCTGCAACCCAATCCATCATGACATCCAGATGGTCTATGCTCAAAGGGTCACTAGTGGTAGATGATTTCCTCAACAAGTCGCTGAAAAGGAAAACATTAAGTTTAATGTCAAAGGTTAAACTTAAAAGCTTAAAGTGATGAGGTGAGAGTTGAAAACATTATATTACGTTGTACACCTTTCTCGAAACTTAAGATTGTAATGGACAAACACCAAGTCATCTAATCTCTGGTGCTCCAACCTATTTCTCTTTGCAGAGTGAATCTGTTCGAAGGTGCTCCAATTCCTTTCACACCCAGTCGCACTGCAGGTCTGACTGAGGATTCCGATCGCAAAGGTCTGTAATTCTTCCACGTCACCTCCGAATTGATTCCACCATGCAACTGTAAAGTAACAAATAGTAAAGCATTATTTGTTGAGAAACTGAAAGTTAAAATGAATTATACTTAATTAAACAAACAACTCAAATATACCTGGTCCCAACTTCGTTCGGTTGTGGATTGCAAGCTTCATTCCAAACATACCCTTAGCCTCTCGATAATCCTCAATCTGATTGGTGATGAGGTCTTGTGTAGCTTCATCAGGTACCAGTCGAGTGATCATGCCAACAAGCCTCTGGTTACTTCACTATGCCTAGAGAAGGTAGGAGTGAAAAAGAGAACAGGGTTAAGAAAATATCCTGCTGCATGGAGGGGACTGTGGAGTTGCCTATCCCATCTTTGGTCGATGATCCTCCAGATGGGCATGTAATCTGATTTGCTCTTCAACCTCTCCTTGATGTTCTCTTTGGCCTTATCCATGACCTCATATAGGTAACCCATCGCCGGTTTGTCCTGCCGATCTACCAAACGCAGCACTCTCACTAAAGGCTCGCTGATGTTTAGAATGTACTTGCATTGGTCCCAAAAATATTTATCCAACACAGTACTAACTACCCCTTCACTCAGTGGGTGTTGGACAAACCTACTAGTACTATACTCATCAGACACAAACATCTGCTGAAGTGCTTTCCGATTCAACACCAGACTTTGTATGCTAATGAAATTTGTAGCAAATCTGGTTGCAGCAGGGCGGCACAACTCCTTCCCACATGTGAACTTCTTCCTCATCAGATTCAAGAGGATTCCATGGTTGTAGATGAACTTTGTAATCGTCCGAGCCCTCTCAACTGTGGTTGCTATGTGAGGAAATACAGTCGGTTTGCACAGATGCTCCAAGATGAGATCTAAGTAATGAGCTGCGCACGGAGTTCAGAAGAATGTACCAAACGCGGCTTCTAGTCTTTTCCCAGCAGCTTTGTAACTTGGCTCACTGTCAGTTACAAATTGCACCACACATTCCGGATTCACCTCTCCGACAATCTTTTCAAAGATATTGTATAATTCATCGGCATTCTTCACTATGCCATATGCATCAACGGATTTGAGGAATATGACTCCTTTAGGGCAGTACACCAAAAAGTTGATTAGGGAACGTTGTTTGGTGTCTGTCCATCCATCTGCCATAATGCTACAGCCAATGTATCTCCATGACATCTTAATCTCCTCCAAGTAGTTGTTTACCTCATCCACTGTATTCTTCAAAATGGAACCCCTTAAAGCATGATAAGTAGGTGCCTTATAACCCGAACCCACGGCATTCACCGCATCCAACATAGGTTGCCAGAAAGGTGAATTGGCAACGTTGAAAGGGAGATTGGCATCGTAGCAAAGCATGCCAACCGCCATGTCTGCTATATCCATTGTTTCTTTGGTAGCCAAAGCACTTTTAATGCTTGGCTGGACTCCAAGGGTTGTTCTTGGTGCAAAGAAATTCCTGATCCCTCCTGTGATTCCCTTCTTCTTCCTTTTTGTACCACTCGGTTCTACAAGAACTTCCTTACCTCTTCGTTGAGGCAATTGTGTGCCAATGTCTTCTTCATCCTGCTCTTCTTCTTCATCTGGTGTGCCATAAAATCCTCCAACCTCTGCTTTGGATAGGCTCATCCTTGCCCTTTCTTTTCTCTTTGCATCTAAAAGTTGCTTCATTCGATATTTTACATCTTCAGTCACTTTTTTGCATGATGCTACTTCACCAGGAACAGCCGCTAAATGTTCTTTCAAGCGGGTTATACCTCCACCTGATATGACTTTGCCACAGAATATGCAAGTTACTTTATTTTTTTGATCCGGAACCAATGTACCGTAAGCCCATGCCGGGTCATCCGATCTAGCGGGTGTCGAACCAGTAGAGGATGCTCCTGCAGAAGGTCCCGAGCCCGACCCACTCATTCTGAAGAAGTAGAAGAAGGGGAAAAATGAATTAGAAGAAAGAAAATTGAAACAAATTACAAAAAAATGAAGTAGAAGGGGACAAATGAAGTAAGAAAAAAAGAAAGGAAATGGAAAGAAATCAAGAGAACCTTGAGGTTGAACTTGAGTTGAAGAGAAGAAGAAAAAATTAGCCTTCACTCACTTGAAATAAGCCTTTAGAAATAGTTCTTGACTTCTTGTAGTGGTAAGTTGAATGTATGCCTTCCCTTTGCTCCAAAATAGACTTGGATTGAGTTGAAGAAGAGGATAGACTTGTAGGAAATTTAGTAGAATAGATAATGTAAGTGAAAGTAGAGAAAGAAGGAGAATCACTTATGTGAAGCTGGAGGATAACAAGGTAGGGAAAAGGCTATTTATAGAATTTTTAATTGATTGTGCATTTAAAAATGACTAAAATACCCTTCCCAACAGCTATAAACGATCACATTTTGAGGTTAAAATGGTCAAAAACCAAAAAGAGCCGTTCCAGGGGCATTGTTGTAAAATCTGCAAAATCCAGTCAAACTAGCCGTTATGCACGATTTCGGCCGGAATGGAGAATTTCGTCCATTCCGGACGAAATTCCGGATTTCGGAAAATTTCGTCCGGAATGGCCGAAATGGAACGAAATTTCCACCGGAACGAAATTTTTGGAATTTCGTTCCGGAATTGGAACGAAACCGGTTCGTTTCGTCCATTCCGGACGAAACGAAACGGAATTTACAACAAAGCTTTCTATTATAAAACTCGAATAGATTTTCAATGTACTTGCGATACACTCAGAGATCAAGTAGTTTCCTTTTCAAACATAAGTGCAAAATAGTTAGTTTAAAGGGACAACATAGCTCTGTTTAATGCTCTTGTTTATTAACATTTATTTGATGGCATAGCACTAGGTACTTGCCACCGAAGCACTGAGAGATCAATGTTTTAATTTTCTCATGGGCATCTATGCTTCAAAACTTTTTGAGGAATTTCTCGACAAGACTTTATAGAAAATGAATTGGATTATCTATGGATGAAAGCCTAAAGAGATGAGAGTGGGTATGCGGAATCTTCCACATATAACTATCCATTGTTTTAAATCTCCACCAAAACCGACACGACCAAATTGTTTATGTTTCCATCACTGCTAAAATGATACCAAAACTAAAACTCATCCTAAAACATAAATCGTAAGTGCATTAGTGGTATACTATATCAGTATTTGCTATATAATTATATTTAGGTGAATTGCATATTAATTGTGGTGTATGGATTATGTATAAATATTTATATGAATTACTTGTAAATGTGATATGTACTTTATTTTTAGACATGCAAGACAGTGCATGTCTCTAACAATTGCAACAAGGATTTTCAAAGAAATGCATAGTTTAAGAGTTCAACCCTGAAAGAAACCAAATTCATCCACATCTTCCATACAATAATTCTGAAAAGAGAAAATAATTTTCTAGTGAATAAGAATCAGATCTCTACTCATATCTCTCCTAAAAAGGTGTGTGGGTGACATGAGTGGCACTAATTGGGTTAAATTGGGGTATAAAAACGATGGGAATAGGGTTGACTATAAAAAGTGTTAGAAGTTGGAGTTTAGGGATAGAGAGAGGAAGAAGAAGAGGAATGGAGAGATGGAGAGTCTCCAATAAGGAGCTCCCATGGAAACGATGTATATACAGGCCCATCTAGAGCAAAATAAGTACAAAGACAATAATAACCCTCACACACATAATGACTAAACTGCCCTTACACTCTTCAACACTTTCCCTCAAGCTGGAGTGTATATACTACGGAACTCCAGCTTGCTACAAAGAAAACTACAACCAACAACTAAAAAAGACCATACAACAAAAAATACAATAAGCTCAATCACCCAGCTTGGTACAACACTCCTCCTCAAGATGGTGGTGAATACATAATGAAATACATAACAAAAAGGGACAACGGCCACAACGAGTACAACAATATCAACAACCACCAAAACAATGAGCTCCCTCTGAATCAACACTACCATTAGAGCGATCACCACAGAGCCTCCCTCTGAATCAGGGCATGGCTATCATATCTGCATACCAATAACGGTCGAACGGAGGCGCCTCGACAGGGACATAACAACGAAGCACGAACAAAATACGCACACCAAAGGCGCCCACAACGAACAACGGTGAAGCACCGCGAGTAGACGTCAACGCAAAATAACATCGCCAATAGAAGAACTCTAACTAACAAAAAGGTGAGAAGAGCCACCAACCAACCAACAAACAGGGCGATAGAAAATCAGCCCATGACAACAATGATCAACAATTAACGCTCAACAAAGGGGCGCACGACAACCAACCAACGACGGTCAAATATCACGTCGCCTGGGAGAACAACCAACCAATGACAGCCAAACATCACTGTAGACACCCAATTTTGTCAAGGTGGAACTAATGATAGGTTGTCGCGAGGAAGAGTCTCATGACGAGTCCCAGAGCACCTGTAGTGTTTCTCTTAATCTCTCTCTAGGTTATGAAACTAGGATAATTTTTCAAAAAAGAACTTTACCCCAGAGGTGAAACAAAATCTCGTCTTTACACGGTATCCTGCCTATCACGGCACGGCCAAAAAGTTCGTTTTCACACAGCCTTTCAACCGATAAGTTAGCTTTGGGTCAAAAGCATTCGCTTTTACCCAAAACCACTCCGTGTTCCGTAAACCACTGATATTAGTTTCATTGGAATCTCCTCGGAACGAAGAATCCAACGGATCTGACCGCATGCGATTTGGAGTCCAAACGGAGAAGTTATGGTCCGCCGAAACTTCCCGAAAACCCGTCAAAAGAGATGAAAAAATCATGTTTTTTGAACAAAAAAAGACGAAAAATCACATTTTTCAAAACCTTGCCGGGTCTCAATTCGCAAAGCGAAAATTTCGCACTCTGCAAATTTGGGATCCGTCCCCCTATAAATAGGGGGTAAGAGTAAAAATCAGATTAAAGATTTTAAGATTTTAGTTTTTTAACTTCTCTCTGGTTTATAGTTTTAAAACCTCTGGTTTTCCTCCCTTTTTTGGTTTTTCAGTTCAAAAACCCTTCTGAATATCAGAAAACCCTAGTTTCTTTGCTTTAGAAGAGAGAAAGTAGAGAAATTCATAGGTTGCTCACACTGGGCGTCGGCATTCTGCCAAATTTCCAAAGACTCGGAGCGAAATCCTTCACGTAACGCCGTTATTCTGTCGAATTTCATAGAACTACGAGCTATTTTTCTATAGTAGCGCTGTTGTTCTGCCGAAATCTGGGCAATCCCGAAGTCCATTCGTCCAAATAACGTCGTTGTGTTGCTGAATTTCGGAGAACCCAAGACCCTATTTAGGGCTGCAAACGAACCGAATATTGGGATGTTTGTGCTCGGCTCGCTTAGTTTGAGGGTCAGCTCGTGTTCGGCTCGTGTTCGTGACGAGCTTTATTCTATGGGCTCGTGTTCGGCTCGCCAAAATTCAACAAAGCTCGACCTCGGCTCGGCTCGTTTAGTAAACGAACGAGCCCGAGCCGAGCTTTTAATGAGCCGAACCGAGCCAGGCTCGAGCTTGGTTGGGTTCGGGTTCAGCTCGTTTAGTAAACACAACAAATAAATACCTTTAATATAATATATATATATATATATATAGAGAGAGAGAGAGAGAGAGAGAGAGAGGAAAGTGTCTCTAGTCTACGTACTAGAGATCATTCTCCAGTCCGTCGACCAAAAACACATGGGTCCCACCTTATTTGGGTGATGCAAAGCATTCTTTTGATAGGCCCTGATATAGAGAGGGTGTCCACAAAAAATCAGCTCCATAGGATCATCCCAACCCTACGATTTGTGGAGCTTAAAATGGACGGCTATAAACCGCCACAAATCTGCCCATTTTTTAGTTCCACAAAACGAAGGGTTAAGATGATCCTATGAAGCTGATTTTTTGTGGACACCCTATCTATGATGGAGACTATCAAATGAATGCTTTAGATCACCACAAAAAATGTGAGCTAGCTTGCCCAATCACATGGGTCCCACATTTTGGGGAGTGATCCAAACCATTCATTTGCAAGGCCTTATCATAGATAGGGAATGTACCAAAAATCAGCTCCATAGGATCATCCTAACCCCTCCATTTGTGGAGGACAAAAATGGGGCAGATTTGTGTCTGTCCATTTTTGTCCTCCACAAATGGAGAGGTTAGGAGGATCCTATGGAGTTGATTTTTGGTACACCCCCCATCTATGTAAGGGACTTTCAAATGAATGGTTTGGATCATCCTAACAAAGTGGCCCCCCATGTGATTGGGCAAGCTAGCTCACCATAAGTTTGGTGAGCTTAAGCTCACCAACAGTTTCCTCATATATATATATATATGTGTGTATATATATATATATATATATATATATATATATATATATAGAGAGAGAGAGAGAGAGAGAGAAAACGGTTCCTACACATGTGTAGATAAGTTATCTACACACTAGCTTAAAATACAATGGGGGCCACATTATTTGGGTGATCCAAACCATTCATTTTAAGGCCCTTACATAGATAGGGTGTCCACAAAAAATCATATCCATAGGATCATCCTAACCATTCGAACTATGGAGGCAAAAAATGGACTAATTTGTGAAGGTCTAAAGACATCCATTTTACCTCCACAAATCGTAGGGTTGGGATGATCCTATGGATCTGATTTTTTGTAGACACCCTATCTATGTGAGGGCCTTTAAAATGGATGGCTTGGATCACCCAAACAATGTGGGCCCCGACTGTATTTTAGGCTAGTGTGTAGAGAACTCTCTACACATATGTGTAGGAACCATTTTCTCATATATATATATAACGAACATAATCCGAGCTTTAAGCTCGGCTTTATGAATCGAGCCTAAAAAGTTTACAAGCTTGTCCAAGCCGAACTATACAAAGCTCGAGTTCAGGTCGTTTATTTGAGGAGCCTAATTTTTGGGCTCGGGTTCGGCTCGTTTAGTAAACGAATGAGCCCGAGCCGAGCTTTTAATGAGCCGAACCCAAACATGTTCTTGATCCGGCTCGGTTCATTTGCTGCCCTAGCCTTATTATCTAAATAGCGCTGTTGTTCTGCCGAAATCTCGGCAAACCCGAAGCTCTCTCATCCAAGAAGTGTTGTTGTTCTGCAGAAATCACGGCAAATTCAAAGTCCTTTCGTCTAATCAGCGCCGCTACACTGCCGGTTTCTCGACAAGCTCTCACTTTCCTTTGGTAAATTTACATTTATTTCCCAGCTTTCTGCACTTCTATTAAAAAATCAGTGCAGGCTAGTTATGGGGTTTAGGGCTCCTTTTGCACTAAATCCTGTAACATAAATCTCTCTCCTCTCTGTAAATAGGGCTACGTTCCCTCTCCTTATCCCACCACTGTCTCCGCTTCTACCATAGACAAATGAGACAGAGACGAGAGCCCTGACGCTCCATGGTGTTGGACAAACGGAGGGAATCATAAACCCAGAGTTTCTTTCCCTTTTTGTACTGTCTTTTCTGTTTGATTTTAGTTAACCTGATTATGGTCAGTTGCGAGATCTTTTGGGACTCACCACAACATACGATCTCAATCAGGATAACTATCGCTTATTTTTGTTCTTTTGTAAATTCATTTTATTTACATTCTGGAATTTAGCATAATCCAAATAAAGGATAAAATGATAAGTTATCCTGATTAAATTCTTCAAAAATGCCAAATCAAGTCAAGAGACCGGATTCATCCAGGCAAGAGGGGTGCCTAACACCCTCCCCGATTGTAATCATAACCCTTACCCAGATATCTGTAAGGACCATGCCTTAACAAACAGAGCAAATTAACAGGTTTTAGGCCCAGAGCAAAAGAACCCCTTTGGTTATTGATCTTCTAATGAAATTCGGATACCTATCCCCCTTTCATCGGAAGAACAGGCACGGGTCCTAGGCCCTAACCTAGGTGGCGACTCTGAGTTTCTCTTTCTTGAGGAGTCCAGATAACGGTTCCAAGTCCGCAAGAAAAGCAGATCAACAAACACTCCCTAAGTGCCCGATGTGGTGATCTCCTTCACCCCCGATGCGCGCGGGAAAAAACCGGCTCCCACAATCATGTCGCCTGGTCATCAACAAGGCTGAGAGCAACGCCAACGACCAGATATATAGTCACCAACAACGACAAGGCCGAAAGCAACGCTAACGACCAGACATATAGCCCCAACAACGACAGGGCCAAAAGCAATGCTAACGACCTGGCATATAGCCCCAACAAAGTGGATAGCAATACAAACCACTACAACCACAACAAGGGTGTAAAACTACGCCAGACAACTACACTCACCATGACTCACAAAGTGAGTCCAACAACACGACTCACAAAGAGAGTCCACCAACAACAAACCAACCACGCCAACAAACAAACCAAAGAACCAACCAACGAACAACCCACTAACAATCAACCACCACCGCAACCAACCTAGCCAACAAGGAACACAAAACAACAATCAACTAAAAGACACCAACCAACCCTTATCCACCAACAAATCAACAAGCAAATAACCAACTAAAAGACTACCTACAAAGACCACAAGAAGACAACAACAAGACAACACTCCATACTTGGAACTACATGACAACAACACTCCCTCTCAAGTTGATGCTGAAGGCCATCAACTTGCAACTAAAAGAAGAACTTCAAGTCACAACATCCTTCTTAGACATTTTACCAAACACTTGGTGTGCGCCTTTGACATCAACACAATAGAAGACAATGGAAAGAAAGAGATGACAAGAAGACAATCACAAGAGACCACACTCCATCCATGGAACTACAGAGGACACAAGAAGGCAACGACCAACCAACCAACAAAAGACTACCAAGGAACTCCATGTGGAACCACCACCAACAACAAGACCAACGACGAGGAACAAGACAACCACCAACAACAAGACCAACAAGGCAACAACAACATCATGACAACAAGACAACAACTAAACAACACTCCACCTCAAGAAAAGACAATAAAGAGAACACTCCAAGACCAGAAGAACTACATGAAAACACTCCCCCTTGAGTTGAAGGCTCCACACCTCTCTCAGACATTTCATCGAACACTTGACTGCGCCTTGAAGAACAACACAAAGGCATGAAAGCCAAGAAAGACAAAAGAGAGAAGACAACATGGGGAAACCATCGATGGGGAAACCCAAAGAGTAATAGCACACAGAACAACACAAAGGCAAAGAACAACCTTGATTTTGTCATGTAAAGGAAACCCAAAGAAATAATTGCAAGTAGGAGGTGGGTTATGCGATTAATCGCATGAGGATAACTTAGGTAATCGTAGGATATGTTTCAACTGAAGCTTGCGATTAAGGGAGAGAGAGAAATGTGAGAATGGGAAAAGACCAATAAATAATCACAACTTGGACTGGTATGCTTGCGATTAATAAACCGAGGAAGGATAACATCACAGACACGAAAAGGGTTGCGGAAACACACAGACGAGAGAAAGAGGATACGTAGAATGGTGGATAGACTCTTCTTCTTCTTTCTCAGCCCTTTGGCTCTGATACCATGTTAGAAGTTGGAGTTTAGGGATAGAGAGAGGAAGAAGAAGAGGAATGGAGAGTCTTCAATAAGGAGCTCCCATGGAAACGATGTATATGTAGGCACATCTAGGGCATCATAAGTACAAAGACTATAATATCCCTCACACATGTAATGACTAAACTGCCCTTAAACTTTTCAACAAAATGATATCGGAAGGTTCAAAGGGTGAGATTGTAAGGAAAAATTAGTTATAAAAAGTAAAGGGAAATGAAATCAGTATTTGGGAGGGTGTGCCGGGCTTCCTGCTTTGCTCATATGTTGCAAGCAATTTCTGAGAGGGGGAACAGAGAAAGAGCAAACCGGAGAGAGGGAAAGAAGGATTGTTCACAGCCAAGATAAAGATAGAAGAATAGAGAATCAACCTTTCAAAAAAATAAAAATAAAAGGATAAAGAATCAAGCTGGAGAAAAGAATTACGATCAATAAAGAAATCAAGATCTAGAAATGGGAGAGCTAGGGGTAGGAGGCCGATTATGAACCCAATCGTGGGGTGGTGAGAGAGAGGAGAATTGAAAATCATGTGAGAAGGGAGAAGGAAAGGGAGAGTGGTGAGGAAGGTGAGGGGAGAAAAGAGAGATGGGGAAGATGAGGAGAGAGGAAAGAGTGGAAGGGAGGGAAATCGAGAAGGGGGTGAGGACGGGGGTCGGCGGTGGTAGACGACGTTTAGTACTGCTGATGTCACTAGCCAGCCCTCGAACCAACTGCATCTGATCCAAGCCCCAGATGCATAATCCACAGAGATATAATCCCCCTCCTCATCCACGAGAGGTACGCCCAACACCTCTCGTAACTCCTCCTCAGAGACCGGCCTAAGCACAATACCTTCTCCCCCCAACGGAAGTCCAGAGAGCGCAGAGAAGGCGAGCAAAGTTATGCCCACCTCTCCTCTCGGAAAGTGGAAGGTGTGGGTGTTATCCCACCATCTCCATGCCAGCGCCAACACTATATCCTTCTCCGCCACCCGAGGGTCGAGAAGGATGAGCCTGTTCATGCTTGCGGCCGCAACATAGGCCCGAGACCCTAGGGAGAGAGTCCCCCAAAATCTCGCAGCCCCTCTGATGGAGTCCCGTGTGGTCATCTCGGGCAAATCCTTGGTTGATCCTCCAAGGTATGATTGATCCAAATATGCTTTAGCTCCTTTGCATTGTGTTTGGTTCATCTTCAAGCATAGGCCATCAATGGTATGTGCTAGCATGGATTGACCTGTGAATTACCTGTCTATAGCACAACACTCAAGGCAAACGATCAGTCCATAAACGACTAATCAATTTGAGTTTGTTAATCATCAAAACAAGGTGATTGAATGAACCCATGAGAACCCTTGGGCTAAAAATATTTGAAAATGTTTTAAACAAGTTTTGATAGGATTTATTTGCTTGTCCAGGTTGGCCTTAGGAACTCGGTTTTTGTTCAAATGTGATGAAATGCCATATGGGTCCCAACATGTTGGTACACCACCATGGCCATGTAGATACAAATGAAAAGAAAAATAAATCATGTGTTGGGCAAAACGAGGAAATGACTCTCAATTATTTGAATTTTAAGAGATGGTTCGCGAATCGGTAGATAGACCATCTCCTACAAAGTTCAAACGACTACGAGCCCCCTATCAAGAGCGATCTTATGATTTTGGCAGGAGGCTCGTTTCATAAACATCATTGTCCGGTAAAATCAATAAAAACAGCGTGCAACGCCCTAAAATCTATCCCTCCGCAAAGTCTTCCTTCAGGGATAGACTCCCAAAGCAGTCCCTCCCCCAGAAATGGAAATACAAAAAATAAAGACTCACCTCGACTCTGCGAATTCATCCCGATAAATGGCAGCGGGTATGTTGCAAGAGCGTGCCACTGAACCAAGGAGCGGGAGTCTACTCGTCGTCAGGGCACTTGCGGTCCAGCACAATCACCTTCTTCCCTCGAGAGCGGTGTTTGTGTCCATCTCTGCGAAATCTTAAAATAACTAGAAACCCGCAGAGAAATATCAGAGAGAACAAAGTCAGAAAAGCGAAGAATGAATAAAAACAAGGTGTACAAGCTTTTATAAACCTCCAAAATCGCAGGTCGCACCCTGCGATTTCCAAATTGGAGGTTGCGATTTTGGTATCACAGCCTGCGATTTTGGTAAATCGCAGGCCCCTGCGATTTCCCAATTTCGCCCCTGTTTCGCCTTGTTCCTCCTCCCTAGATGTTCAAATCTCATCAAAATAGAGTCAATCGATCCCCAATTTTCCTTGAACTCTTTGAAAAGACCCCAAGGTCTTAGTCAGAACCCCCAAATCGGAACCAATCATTCCCAGGAATCTCTGCGATCAGTCTGTAAAATTCCTAAATCACTTTTCCTACCTACAAGCACTTCACTAAGAGCGCCTTCATCCGTAGCAGATGTATCCTCACATTCGTGAATACTTTCAGTTCCCGAACCGACCGATTCTCCAAAATCGATCGAACTCAATCGCGACCAAACTCCAAATCAAATACATCAATCACAATCAAATTCCAATCAAAGTCGCTCAGACCCACCTCTAAATGACCATTCCAACATTCAAATTTCCGAACTGGATCCCGTCACCATGGATCCTCTTACCCAAAGAGTCGATCGGATCCCGTCACCACAGATCCTTTCCTCTGAGAGTCGATCAGATCCCGTCACCATGGATTCTTTCCTCCGAGAGTCGATCGGATCCCGTCACCACAAATCCTTTCTTCCAAAACTTGGAATCGAATCTCGTCACCACGGATCCCCTCCCCGTAGACTGGATCCCGTCACCATGGATCCTTTCTTCTAAAAATTGGAATCGGATCCCGTCACCACGGATCCCTTCCCTCCCAAGAGTCGATCGGATCCCGTTACCATGGATCCTTTCTTCCAAAAATCAGAATCAGATCCCGTGACCACGGATCCTTTCTTCCAAGAGTCGATCGGATCCCATGTCAACGGATCCTTTATTCCAAAACTCGGAATAGGATCCCGTCACCACGGATCCCCCCCCCCAAGAGTCGATCGGATCCCGTCGCCACAGATCCTTTCTTCCAAAAATCGGAATCGGATCCCGTGACCATGGATCCTTTCTTTTCCCAAAATTCTGAATCGGATCCAGTCACCACGGATCCTTTCATCCTTCAAAATATGGATCGGATCCCGTCACCACGGATCCCTCCCTCAAACACAAACCTTGGGGCACATCCTAATGCGGAGCCCCGCCTTTTGGCCAACCCCTAAGGCACCAGCACCGGATGCCAGCAAGGCATCCCCTTCTTATCAAATCTTACATTCCGGCATCCTCATTCATCAATCTTGCACCAGATGCCTTAAAAGCATCACCTTCATCAATCTATCAACGGATGTCAAAATGACTTCCCCGATCATCCCTCCCAAGCAGGACAGTCTGTGGATCAAGTGCTCACACAAGCAGCACTTTCATAACCTAGATTAACATCAGGCGATAGCCTGGCCCCCATTTGGTCCCTCCCGAATGTTAATATGACGTCCGCTCAAGACTCACTTATTAGTCATACATTTTCAAAACTCAAAAACATCAGCGAGAGGTTTCCACTCGAGGACCTGATAGCAAGACTTCTCGGTAAAGGCCGTGTGCCTAAGGATCCGATGAAGACTAGGAAACCTATCATTAGCCCTCAAGTGACAAAATGTTGTTGTCTCTTCTATCTTTGGCATTCACGTGCCAAACACCCTCTGCCAAAGAGGGGCATATGTAGACATCCCATTTTGTCAAGGTCGTGCAAATGATAGGTTGTTGCGAAGACGTTTCCTACGATGAGTCCCAGAGCTTCTCTGGTCTATCTCTCTCTCTCTCTCTCTCTAGTTTTTAGAGCAAAAATATTTCATTGAACCGAATTTCCGTTTCAAAAAGTTGGTTTAAACCGAAGCCCGTCATTGCACAACACTCGCCTTTACGACATCACCAAAAAGCCCGTTTGTTTTTTTATATTAAAAGTAACCCCCCTGCGGTTTTCCAATCGCAGGTTGCGATTTGGGCAGACAAAATCACAGGTTGGGAAATCCTTGACTTAGTTGGTTCTTCTTCTAGTAGTGATGGGGAGCAATGTAGGGCCGTATTTTAATTTTTCAGTGTGTTTTAGGTGTCTTTTAAGTCTTTTATGTTATAGTAGGGGTATTGGAGTCTTTGTACATCAAAATAACATAAGTTCTTTGAGTTATGGTTGTTTTAAATTGGCCCCACATGTGTTACGAGATTTTAAGTAGAAGGCAAGTAAGTGGGTATTTTGGTCCAAAAGTATTAGGCTTTCTTTAGGGTTGTAGAACTTTCTAGTTCTCTTCTTTTTTCTTATATAATGTAAGCCTTAGGGCACTTTGAAAGGGGAATGCTATGTTATGCTATGGATGAATGGATGAAAAGATTTGAAGTTTTTTTTCCTCTTGTGTGGATGTGATGTCTACTCCTTGCAAAGGTGCAATGCCTTGATCTTCCCTATGGTGCGATGCCTAGGAACCCCTTGGTGTGATGCCTTGGTTTTTGGTTTGTGAGATTCCGACCTTCCTATCTATCCTTGGTTCATGTTTATTCCCCCCATCCTCTCCCCCCCCCCCCAGAATCAGCCATTTCTTAATCAATTTCTATAGATCAGCCCCTACCGGACCATCCAACGGTCTGATCAAGGCCAAACTTTGAGGTTTGTTACTTCTTATAGGTTGTTCTCACATATCCAAGAACACGGAGTAATCCAACGTTTGGATATGATCCCGAAATTAGATCTGGACCGTCGATTTACGAAAGTTACAGATTCTGTATTTTCACCCAGATTTACGATCGGACGGTCGGATTTGCACCAAAATTGGATATATTCATTCCCATAATATCCCCTACCACATATCCAAGAATCAAGTCAATCCAACGGTTGGATTGTTCAATACGACTCTTTTTCCGATCTGCTGTTAGACTTTTTGCAGAAATTTAGATCCCTCCTATTGCAAATATTCCTTCATCCTCCTCCCACGGATCCGTCCTGCGTCAATTTTGGTATCTAAGCCAAATATTATTTCAACGTTCGATCTTCCTGCATCAAATACTTTTCTTCATGTTAGAAGATCGACAAATGGAGTAGCGGATGGGTTAGCAAGAAGGGGCGTGCAGTTGGAGGCCCTTGAGCAATTCGATTTCCTTCCTCCTTGATGGGCCGGAAATGCTTTAAGGTTTTCAATTTTTTTTGTATCTTTTGTGACTATCTCGGTTCACATTTTTTTAGTGATTATTTGACCATTCAAAAAATGTATTTAAATGGTTTGAGATGATTTCGGTATTAAAGATTATTTTCTATAAGAGCTCTATGGTGAGGATCAATATGCAACAAGAAGAGCTATTTGATTATGCATCTATAGTGGGTTGCAAAGTAGAAGATTTTCCTACTAATCTTTTTTTTTGAAAAATGACAAATATATTCATACTAGCAAACTTACAATGGGGACCAGTAGTCCCACCAGATTTACATAGTATGAGATGCCTAGGAACAATCTCCGTGGCTAAAACTAAAGTCCATTACCCTTACAGAACCCAGAAATCAACTCTAGCAAAAGATGCCACATCGAAACTATTCCTTTCTACTCCAATCTGTGTAGATTATAAGCCCCATTCTGGCGTAAGACTCAAGTCTTTCTCAAAACCCATAGAGTACTCTACTCCTTGCGTCAACCCCTTGTAAAGCCTTTAGGATGCCTCACCAAAATCCTTTATTTCTTGAGGTCCCGTCCCCATTTCCACAAATGCTGACGGAGGCAAAGCATTCAAAAAACAGACTTGTCATCACCATCTAGATAGTCATTCAGTTTGTACTTTTAGACAAGTCGCCTAACCGGAACGCTTTACAACACCTCCACGATATGTTGGATTTGGAGATCCGGGAAATCAAGAAGAAGATCATCCGGGATCCGATCCAAGAATCCAGGATCTTTTCTACTCGCGATCCTTTGTTCCACCATCCGGAAGCCCACCATCTTAGAAGCTCCCCAGATTTGTATCCTCTCCACCCTTCCTTCCATTGCGAGTAACGGTTAATGGGTGATTTTGATTGGAGAAAACCTGCAGAGGCTATACCAAGTGAACGGCTTGGCTCATTGTAGATCATCGATTTCAGCCTCTTAAGGAGGTTTTCTAAACCATGATTTCCATGCATAACCGTCTACAACGCTCTCCAGAACAAGAAGATGATTTTCCTGAATCACCGGGATTTTCCATTCCTCCTTTGTTAATGATAAAGACAGAAGAACCAGGAAAGTCCGAGGGATTCTTTCTTATTATTTTGTTTCTCTTCAAAATACTATACTAAGGTGCCTTTTAATGCCAATTCCTGAGCCTTGAACCATCCGCCCCTAGAAAGAAACGCTGGAACAGAGAAGCGTTCAACAGACGCAAGCTGAATAAATAGAAGTTATAACCCATTGCCCAACAACCGAGATGATAAGATAGTAGAGACATCCGTATACGCTTTTGATACTATGGTTTCCCGACTAAAGTAAGTACTTAATAACCAGACCCCCCAATCTCAAGAAATTAGATCTATAATCGTTCAGGCGCCAAAATTATTGGATTATCCATAAGAGGAGTCACTCCTGACAGATTTAGAATAAAATTTTAGGAAGTTAGCCAATCTGCTGTGTTTCTTCCTTGATCCGAATTTTATAACCAGGAGATTCTCCAAAATATTCATAAGAAGATTTTCTTTTGATCTTGGCACCCTGGCCAAGGATTTTAAAACATTATAGCCAGGGGCTCGATAATCAAAGTCAACTGACTTGGAATTCTTGATGGGCAAGTCCATCTAGGCAGCTTTTCGCCTAGGGACAGGGAATTTTGGCTTAGCTGTCTTGATAGTCGTATTTGTAGGTCCCACCACACCTTTTTCGAGGCGAAACTTAGACGCATCCGACGACTGGTTTGAATGATTAGATTTGATATTTGAACTCAACCCGGAGTCTGAGGGTTCGTCAGAAAGCCACCCCTGAGCCACCGGGAGTCGATCCGCCGGCAAATAGATATCCAGGCCAGGACAACCCAAGGGGGAAGAGGAATCCGGAGAACAAACACTAGTTTTATTCATGGTTTAAAATTTCGGATTTCGGTAGGGGCCGTAACCGAAATTTGGCGAAATTTTGAATTTCGGCCGAAATTTGGGAATTTTGAGAATTTCGGTCCGAAATTTCGAGAAAATGTATTTAAAATAAAAAAAAGAAATGTTACAAAATTTGGGCCCAAATTTCGAAATTTCGGAATTTAGGTCCAAAATTTGAAATTTCGAGGGTCCGTGACCAGTACTGAAACCGAAATTTTAAACCATGGCTTTATTTGCCTGGAGAACAACCCCAATGGTATATGTCTCTGGTCTAAAATCCTGATTTTAAGACAGGAACTAGGAAAGCGCCAACGGGGGGTTAGGATTTTAGCCGAGACAAAACTCATACAATTTTGATGATTGCCCTCCATCTTGATATCAACAACCTTACCAAAAGGGCCTCCTCTGGCCTCCACCGTTGAAACAACCCTAGCATGCTATCCTTATCCCTTTCGGGTAGGGAAGTGAATGTACAAATAGCTTGCTTGATAGGGAAAACGAAAAATCACAATGGAACCTTGCAGGAGCTTTGGAAATGGGCACAAAAGTCCTGGGATATCCCATCCCTTCAATGTCCTATATTGGCTAAAAATGAAATTCTTTTTATGCTTGAAACAGAAACTCAGGCATCATAGATCCTCGCTAAGGGACCTGAGGCCTTTGGTAGTTTCTTACTCTCCCACTTACCGTGGAAAAGGGAGTATCCTACTACTCATCTTGGACTTCCATTGCGGTTTGGTGTGCCCAAAGCCGCCCTATGGGGCCCAATAATTTCAATGATGGAGAGGAAACTAGCTGCATGGAAGAAAATTTAACTTTTGGTGGAATAATTACCTTAATCAATGTGGCCTTAGCCAACCTTCGAGAATATTTCTTATCCCTCTACAAAGTGCCATCCAGAGTGAGCAAGAAAATAGAAAAACTACAAAGAAATTTTTTATGTGAAGAGGGGAGAGTAAGAGGGAACTCAAGCACTTAAAGAATAAGTGAAAAGTAAGCCGGTTGAAATAGTACGGTGGGCTAGTTATCGACTACATAAAATTGAGAAACATAGCACTTCTTGCTAAATGGCCGTGGAGATTTGGGGAAGAGAAATCCACTTTGTGGCATCAAATTATTGGGGATAAATATAGGAGGGGTTTGGGTGGTAGACTGGGAGGGTAGGGACCCGTCGGGTCAAGTGCATGGAAGTCTATATGTGACTCCAGGTCTACTTACGGACCCTTGGTTAGGTTTGTACTGGGGAGGGGGATGGAACAAGATTCTAGGAAGATCCCTGCTTAGGAGAGTCGGTCTTGTGCCATGCATTTTCTAGCCTATACCTAGTAACAACCAAGGTTTTAAATTTCGGTTTCAGGGGTAACCGAAACCGAAATTTTAGCTGAAATCCTGAAATTTTGGCCGAAATTCGGTAAAGGCGCACGAAATGGCATTTTTTTGGCTGAAATTCTGTAAAGGATTAAAAAATTAATACTTTATTCGAAATTTTGCCAAAACTTCTGAAATTTCAGTTTCAGAAGTCCATACTCCTAACCCATCTTTAATTCCTGTTATTGTTCTCCTAATTTTGAGGACCGTAGGGTTTGGACCTCAAACCCATCCGGTTCTTTCTTGGTTTGCTCTTTTTTTCTACAAGTTGGCATTGTTGAGCATGGAAGACTCTCAGTGCACAAGGAGTTGGAAAGTGGAGGCACCACCTAGGGTGCTGGCTTTCACTTGGACAGTTTCAAGAAAAAGGATCAATCTCATAACAAGGAAAGTGGAAATGGCGAGTTGTTGAGTCTTCTGATCAGGAAATGAAGAATCTTTGGATCATCTTTTAGCACAGTGTGATCTCTCATACAGGTTATGGATGACAATAATTAGAACCTTCGGGCTTGAGAGGCTGCTCCAAAGGTCAATCAAGACGATATTATTGGAATGGAGTGGCTGTCCGTTTAGAGATGTAGGCCAGGCTTTGTGGAGATTTGTTCAATATGGCATAATTTGGCACCGTTGAAAGAAAGAAACAATCGAATCTTCAGGGATCAAAAGTGTAATCTGGGGCGGAGGGGGGATTAGTGATGATACTAAATCCAATGTTATAGCGTGGACCAATATCGGCAAGGAGGCACTTAGCTATAGCATGTCAAAAGGAAATCTGGGTCCAGCGGGCACTGGTGGCCTCTTCGGGACTGAAATGGTAGCCTACTTTTATTCTCCGGGCCGGTAGGTACTTGTGATGCAAATGAAGTGGAAGCAAGAGCCCTTTTATGGGGGTTGAGATAGCTTCCATATCATGGATCGGATCAAATGGTTATTGAAGGGGACTCGAGTAATGTTATATCTTGGGCGAACAATAAAGCGGTAAGACCATGGGTGCTAGCATACCTAATCTTAAAAATCAGAGACTTAGTAGCAACAATCACTCCAAAGTTCCAACATATGCGCATATCAGCCAATGAAGAAGAGGACAGATTAGCAAAGAATGGAGTGGATAGGGATGATATAACTATTGTGGGATGTGTATATCACGGCAGAAACAGTGAATGCTACTCTGCCCAAGGAGAGTACTAACAGTAATTTGCCAGGGCGAAGGGGACTCACAGTAATTTGCCAGATCAGGGTTTGTTTACGTATCTGTTGGCTGTTATTTCCAACCTGATGCATTCTAGCTGCTCCAGTTCAGTTGGGACTGTTATTCCCAACCTCTAGCATGCTGAGATTGCAACAATTCTTCTCCCTGCTGTGTCCAATTATGGTGATATTTTCTAATGAGCTGGGATCTGATTTCAAGTAATGGCGCTGTTTAGAGATTCCGAAGCAGGAATAGGCCTTTGGGATGGGATGAAATTGTAATCTGATTTTTCTGATGGGTGTGGCTTAATTGCTGTTCGCATATGTGGGATGCCTCCTCCCCATTGTTGTAATTCAGCTAATGACATATTAGTAATAATAATGTTTGTTACCTTTCAAAAAATAAGCATTGTGGTTTAACATATGGATGTCACCATGTGGCTTAAAATTGCTGTCTGAATGGGGCTTCCTGCATTTTTATTAGAATTTTACATGCTACAAATTACTACTAAGTTTAATTTTTTGTCAGCTTTTTACTAGAAATGTAGTATTTTCTTGAAGTACAATACAATTCATAAGATATTTTTCAATTACTTAAAAAATGTAGTCAAGATGATAATATGTATATGTTGTTTTTAATGCAGACACAAATAATGATAGAGCAGATGGAAGAACTCCGGAAAAAGGTACGCATTTTCCTTCGAAACTGAATTTACATATTTTGGCTTTGAATTAACAAATGTTAACTGCACGCCCCAAACCCCACCCTGGGCATAGAACGTGGCAGCGCCGTACACTTGCAAGATAAATCCCACAAGCATACAAGGCTACAAAGCAATAACAGAAATAAATCTGGCATTCCATAACAAAAATATCACATTCTCAAATAATGTGGACCCAACATAGCCAAATCAAATCTCAACTCTCCCATAAATCAAAATAAATAAGTATAGACGTAGTCTTACATATTTGTTTTCCAATACTCACGGTCTGAAACAGAAGCAAATAAGCTAAATAAAATCTCCAAGCTCCCACGGTTCTGAAACTATGCTTCTGCCCCGTTCAACTCACGAGGATCAAACTCTGAAAATGATAATATAACCATAGTCAACTGAAAAGCTCAGTACATAATAACGCACTACAAACGTGGGGTCAAAAGCATGCTATACAGCGAGCGTCAATAGATAAACGAAGATGGTCTGTAATACACATGAGATGGCTGATACAAATACAATAACTGAGAAAGACAAAGCTCACAAGTCATATTTCAAAGTATTACATCAAAGAGGGTCCCAATAGAGGGAAATCACAAAGTCTTAAGAGATTGCTGAAAGCAAAACAAAAGCTACAAAATCACCTAAAGGTCATCGGCTTAGCCCAAAAAGCATGTTATTTTATCCGACTGCCCGTAGTTCGAAACTAGTTTCTGAGTTCATATACCTATCGACAGGGTCAGCGAATAGCACCCACTGACGGGACCTAAAAGCCAACGTATTACCCTCATTGGTGCGGGCCCTTATAGTTCACATATAAACCTAAGCCTCCACAAAAGGTGCCCACATATACAAAATGTCCAAAGATACGTACAAAGTTCCAAAGATTGTGGTTCACGTTGGTTCCACAAGGTTTTCCAAAATAATTGGGTATACAGTGATCAAAAGTTTCTTATGTCAGAAAGGGTCGCATATTCAATACAAAATTCATAGGTTGCCAATGAGTACAAAATTCAGTAGATCGTATTTCAATGAAGGATAAATATGCAAGATCAAAATCAAAGGCTAAGGTTATCAGAGGTTTCATATATTCAAAGATACTAGAGAGACGAAAATCAAAAGGCATATTATCGAACGACGAATCATATCATTAAAGTAGTACGAAATTACGTACTTCCAATAACGAATACTTTTCTTTTCATAATTACCTACAATCAAGAGTATGAATGTTCTCCATGAGTTTCATCATTAATTTCAATCTTACCAGTATATCCTCCTACTGACACAAGACATCCTTTTGGTTCCTCTTCGGAAAAGAATCGGTAAACCGTCCTAGGGTTCTTTTTAGTATTTTGGAATTGTCATCATTATAGAGTCTCCAAAAAATTTTGGAACTATTTTTAACAAAAATTACATGTTTCCGCCATATCCGTAGTGTACAAGAGCTTTGAAAACGGACAAGAAACGAAGAAATTAAGAATTTTCGAAGTTTCACAATTTTTTGCGATAATTCCATATTCGTCCCCGATTTTACCAAAACTTCTATGGACCATAACTTTCTCGTTTTAGCTCCGATTCACGCGTGGTCGGATCCTTTGGATTTATATCGACGAGATGAATCCATCTAATCTAATTTCACGCTCCAAAGATCAAAATTTATTTATCATAATTTAATCTAAACTTTTAGGTTAAACCCTTAAAGGCTAAATTTCCTAAAATCCAAACGATCAAATCTTAGGTTCGTTAGGGTTCTGAAACAAAGTAAACCCTAAGGAATCAGAGATCAGTCCTCAAACACATCTTAAACGAAATCAAAACCTTCACTTTCATCCTTTCAAGATCACAAAATCCTTGCTTTAGGGTTTCTAAGAACATAAATTGATAAAGAACATAGTTCTTACCTTAATCTTCACCCTCCAATTCCAAAGCTTGGTTCTCTTCTCTTCACACTTGAAAAATCTTTTCTTAGGGCTGTAGGAAAACGTGTTTAAGGTTTCAATTAACTCCCAAGAGATGTATATTTATAGGCTTTCTTAAAGAAGCCCTAATTTTAGTCTAATTCTTATGGACAAAATCGCCCTTTATTTTAGAGGGAACGAATTTTTGAAAGGGGATAATTTGGGTATTTACATTAACATACAAGTTCATACCATTTATGCCATTGTCGTTGTGCACTATCAAGTATACACCTGTATTGTTTCATAATTTGTATTTAGGATTTTCATTCAAATAGTTATAACTTCTTGTCGACTCTTAAATGTCTTTGAAATGATTATATACAATTTATGTGGAATTTACATGTTGGCATTATCTTTGCGTACATATATAAACACTATGAAATCATATGGTGTCCGGGCATTGCTACACGTAATATGGGTACGACATAGGTGATGCCTTTGATATTTGATCCAACGACAGCATCTTAAAAAGTTGGATGTCTTTGGATAAATATCCATGGTGTTAAATTTCAGCCGAAATGACAAAACATTTCATTTCGGCCAAAATATATCAATTTCGGCCGCTATTGAAATGAAATCCACATAGATTCAGAAAAATATTAGATTCTGTCCAAAATTTCAGGATTTCGTAATGTTTCGGCCGACATATGTGAAACATGCAACTTTTCATATAAAAGAACCAAGTTTCTATCTAAATGCCGACATTTCGACCCTGACAAAAATTAACTCCAGTCGCTGAAAGAGAAGAATGGCGAGATTGTTTTAAGATATTTCTAAAAATGACAAAATAAAAAACAAAACTAGTGGTGAGGAAGCCGTGATTTCGTACTTAAATGTTTCTGTGATTTTACAAGATTTCAGTCGAAATTTCTTTCCGAAATCAAAATGTTTCCATTTTGCTGATGACCGAAACTGAAACTGAAATTTAAAACCTTGCAAATATCAAGGGCGGTGCCTTGATTAGACACAGCGACACGCGGAGACCATATTAAAACTCGTAAACACTAGGCAAAGATTGTGAATTGACTGTTCAATAGTCAAACGAGCTAACAAAAATAGTGCCAAGAGCATGACCTGCATGCCAATATCAATGTTTAAACCCTCTGCAATTGATGTTGGACTCATTTAAGCTATGTCATGTCAGTTAGAATGCAAGTGAGATAACTTATTGTACTTGACTAGTAGGACTCCTTAAACTCCTTACAGAATTGAGACTCCATACTCACCTGAAAATGGCGAAAAAATTCAGGGTCTACAAAGCCCATTACCAATCTTTCTTTGAGGCAAGATAACCTGCGTGAAATTTAAATTTGTTAATCTTTGATTGAGAGTTAATTTTTTTTTTTTTTGAGAGTTGATCCGAATAAAAAATTAAATCAATCCAAAGTTATATTTAAAATGTTGAAAGATAAATACAAATAATATGAAAATATCAGTATAATATTGCATAATGTAAAGAATATTGGGAAATCTTAGGAAATCTTGTTCTTGAAAAGATTAGGATATAGTATGTTTTTTCAGAATATTGCAAAATTATAAAGATTTCATGTGCCATGTGTGGGCCAAACGTAAAAAGAGGGGCCACAATTGAGAGAGGGGGTGGGGGGTGTTAAAGTATAAAAGATTTAATAAAACATTCTCCAATAGCTTAAGCTTTTGGAGTAACTGGTTGCTTCACACTATATTATGTTTGTATATCCCATATGTAATTTCATTTGTGTTTTTCTTCTTTATATATAAATAAAAACTAGGATAATAGAATTAAGAACATTTACACTCTCTAGCTCCCTATCATACATTTTCTCTGTTCTTTCTTTTCTTTTCTCTTTCGTCTTCTTCCCTTTCTTGCTCCAAACCCTTAATCCACGTAACAGCAAGGCCCACATTTTGGAGCATCATGCTCCAGTGTTTAACTTTTTACTTGTTTTATCATGGAAAGTGCTGCCATATAGTAACGAATCATATTTCTCTGTATTTTTCCTTTTTTGCGTTTTCTTAAAATTTTTGGGAATCATAATTGTACAAGTTTCAAGTTGAGTTACACAGACGTGGCACAGTGCCAAGTGTCCAAGTCTTATCGATTGATTGGCCTAGACATGCGACGCTTTTGTGCACAATATGAACACTACTAAAAATGACATAAAAAATAACCTAAAGAAAATTCATTGAAAAATAAGTAATAATATAGTTCCAATCAAGTTCAACTATGAAGAATTTGAAGGAGCAAATAATCATTTAAGAAAAATAACTGAAAATTATGGAACACATTTGAGGACATAACCGACATGACTATTATGTAATTAACATCAATTTTGAGTTCACAACCTGTTTTGCTGTCTTCCTATTGTCTGTTACTTGTACATTGTAGCAGAAGAATGCAGTAGGTTATCATTCAAAAAAAAAAAATGAAGGTTTGGAAGATACAAAATTCCCCAGTTCTGAACAACACCAGCCCATCTTAAACATAGGCAATAGTTGTCTAACTTCTAGCTGACTTGGAAAACAGTCAATGTTTGGTTATTTCTTATGTTTTAAGAGTTACTAAATCTCTGACTAGGATTGAATGGGTACATTAAGGCAGCCTAGTAATATTATATGTACTGATAGGAAATAGTTGGTATTATAACAAGATATTTATCTCTTATATTTATTCTTTTCCTTTTTCTTTTTTATTTCTAGTGGCTTCCGGTTTTCTTTCTTGTTTCTAGTAAAAAATATAAATTATTCGTTCTTTTGGGTTAACTGGCAGGAGCGTCAGCTTGGAGATATCAACAAGCAACTCAAAAATAAGGTTTTACTTTAATCTGTTCAAGCATTCTTGAATCATTTATCTAATCTTTCCAATTCCCATTTGACTTATTTTGGTATTTCAGCTTGAAGCTGAAGGGCTAGGCTCATTTAGAGGCAACCAAGGGTCATGGGACACTGGAGCAGTAGTTGGAAACAACATGTTTTCTCTGCATGCTTCTCAATCCAATGCCATGGACTGTGAACCTACCTTACAAATAGGGTATAATTCTTTATTTCTCTTCTCCTAGTGTTTTCTACGGTTCATAATTAGATAATGGAAGACTGGAATATGATGCAAGGTGAAACCAAGGAGTGCTAGACCAAGTCTCTCTCTATCTCCCTTTATCTGATACACTTTCTTCCTTCTTTGTTCTCTTTCATCTTTCCTCTTCTTGCTCTATGGGCACACCATTTTAAATCATATGAACTTTGTTTATATCATCAAAGTAAAAAAGTATCCATTGGCACTTCTAATGTGTTTGCTATTGGAACAGGTACCACCACTTTGTTCCCCAGGAAGCAGCCATTCCTAGGAGTGCAGTTGGTGAGAGTAACTTCATTCATGGTTGGGTCCTCTAAACCGTTTGAGCTAACAGACATAAAATATATGATGGGTTTGAACAAATTGCGTACTTTGGTAATATGTGCATGTATTTGTTCCATCCTTTACATGGGTGTGGCAGTCGTACTGTTGAAAACCTTTAGCATAAAATTATCCGTTAACTTTAGGTGTGAAGATGCATTGCACACCAGAACAGTCTATAGTAGCTCAGATCAATCCACAATCCACAGTTGTCTAATATGGGGAGATTAGTAGCCTATTACGGATATGTAAGCTAATCCTACTGTATGTAGGGGGCGGTACTGTTGTAGCCTGTGTCCCTTATTTGGCTCTTTTTTGGAATAAAAATTGTCAATTTTCAAAAAAATAAAATAAAAATTAGTTCAGATCAATCCTCAATCTACAGTTGTCCAATACAGGGAAATTACCTTGTTTGTGTTTATGGTTGTCTCTGTGAGTATTGTCGCCCTGCTAAACAGCGTTAGCATGGTAATGCTCTATGTTACATGTATTCTTCTGAATGTGTGAGGTACCCGGGTCAGGAGGGTCTTGGATTCTAATATTTTAAAGATTCACGGCAACACTTCTAGGTCACCTTTATTTGTTTTTTTCTGAATACTACTGCCGCGACTTTTTGAGTTTTATTTATTAAGTTTTTTATATGGGAATAAAACATTACATTTACTCAATTTCTTAAATTTTTTTATATGTTATTTATTTCGAGCCTGACACGGATTCACCAAAACAGAAAGACCTGTGATTCACCAAAACATTTTAATCAATTCTCAAATTTTAATTTTTGTTACAGAATAATCTGATTATTACAAGCAATATATATATATATATATATATATATATATATATAAAATAATAATATGTTAAATAAATATAAGGTTTTATTTTCATGTAAAAAAAAAACTTACTATTATGATGGATAAAACTTATGAGTGGCCATTTCACCTTTGTCTCGTCGTAGGCATTTAAGCTTAGTCATTCATCAAATAACTATCGGGTCATTCATCAAATAACTATCGGATCGGATTGAAGGACGAGATTAAATGGGATAAAAACCCAATGTAAAAGTTATCCTTTATCCCCTCTCCTGTGAAAATCTCGCCATCGCGTTCCCAATCCTCTTGAAAAAATGAGGGGTTTCTATTTCCGCCCCCCTCAATTTCATCTCCTCCCTTCTCTGGAAGCTCTCTGATTTGCAATGAATAAGTTAAATTATCGGTTTTTAAATTTTTTAGAATGCATCCTACTGGTGGAGTAATGAATTTAACTTGAGAAAATTATTTAAAAAATTGCAAAGTTTTAGTTTTATTATGAATCAAGGGTAGACATTTCAAATTCATAAAGTAGGGGCTGTCAGGTACGAAAGTTTTGGTTTTGGGAGAACTATACCCCCTTGCTTTTCCAACCCTTTTACCTCGCTTACCCATATCACCTTTTTTGTTTTTTTCTTCCCTAAGCCTTCCACAAGCCTTCTAACGTGAAACTCCATTGGCAACGTTTCCAAGCTCCATTGCCATTGTAGTTTTGAAAAAAAAAGTCCATTACTAATGTTTCCAAGCTCTATTGTCATTCTAGTGTTGAAAAAAAATTCCATTTGCAACGTGATAAAGCTCCATTACCATTGTCGTTTTGAAAAAAAAACTCCATTGCCAACGTGATAAAGCTCCATTTCTACTGATTTCTGTCGGATTTCTGACGTTCATTTCAGACTTTCGACTCGGAAGTCCGAACCAACGTTCGGATTTCCAACGGAAACCGGTAGATTTGCCATTTCTACTAGCTTCCATTCGGAAGTCCAAGTCCGACCATTGGTTTGGACTTCCGACTCGGAGTTTAAGGCAGGATTCCCTAGTGGTTCCAGGGTATAAAATGTGGTTCCCTAGTGGTTCTAGGGTATAAAATGTGGTTCCCTAGTGGTTCTGGGGTATAAAATGTGGTTCCCTAGTGATTCCGAGGGATAAAATGTGGTTCCCTAGTGGTTCCGTGGTAGAAAATGTGGTTCCCTAGTGGTTCCGTGGTATAAGATGTGGTTCCCTAATGGTTCCGTGGTATAAGATGTGGTTCCCTAGTGGTTCTGGGGTATAACATGTGGTTCCTTAGTGGTTCCAAGGTATAAAATGTGGATCTCTAGTGGTTCCGGGGTATAAAATGTGGTTCCCTAGTGGTTCCGTAGTATAAGATGTGATTCCCTAGTGGTTCCGGGGTATAAAATGTGGTTCCCTACTGGTTCCAGGGTATAAAATGTGGTTCCCTAGTGATTCCAGGGAAGAAAATGTGGTTTCCTAGTAGTTACAGGGAAGAAGATGTGAGTTGTTATCATCCTCCTCAAAAATACTTGGTGTCAATGGATGTAATGTCATGTCCTGGCTCCACCGTTCAGATAGTGTCCGGTTCTGGGTCGCAACTTGCTCCGGTTTTAAAATGCGTCTACACATGTAGAGAAGGTTTCACATATACAGCCCAGGAACTTTCTCTTCCTTTCTGATTTGGGATCTTACATGTAAGCTTTTTTGAAGATACAGGCTACTATTTCCTTCATGAAGATTTCTCTTCAAGAGGAGAACAGGAGTGAAGAGATTTCTAGTTTACTTTTGCCCTTGCCCATTCCTACTCTATCATCGTCATATGATGTTCAAGAGATGCCAACCAGTGTAGAGCAACCAAGTAAAGAACATCAAGTTTATGTGAGACAATAGAACGATAAGGCCATTGATTTGGCTCCCTCTTATCAGGAAACCTCTTCTCGTGCTTTAGGTAATTTTGATTCTATCCCTCATGCTCCTATCAGTGATTCTTTTTTTGACAATTTTGATCTCCCTATTGCTCATCGAAAAAAGGTCAGGTCCTGTACCCAACATCTAATTGCCCTCTTTGTTTCTTATCATCTCTCGCCATCTTGTTGTTCATTTGTATCCCAGTTGTTGTTTGTTTCTATTGCTCAAAATTTGCAAGATGCACTTAGAGATTCAAATTGGAAGGCTTCTTTGTGTAAAGAGGTGCGAACTCTGTAGAAGAATAATATCTTGGACCTTGTCACACTATTGGGTGTTGATGGGTATTCGCGATACCAGCACGGGAAGAACCTATACCTCAAACTAGTTCTAATCACCGGTGTCTACTCTAATCTCTCGTTCTTATACGGGAGCGGAAGCGAGAACCAGAACTCGAAAAAGGGAGCTCGAGCCAGTTCCTACTTATGAGATCGACTCTCGAAATGGGTCTTCCCGAAAACTCCACTCGAATCGAGCTCGTTAGTAGGGAATAATGGATCACCTTTAAAGTAGAAGTAGACGGCACCGGTGAATGAATTCGAGAATCCTGCCGGGTTTAGTGTGCTGAACGAGTCGTCGTAAAGGACGTGATTGAAAGAATTTGTTGACTTTTTGGAGTCCAGCTCCCGTAGTGGAACCTTTCTTTCCCAGAGCGTTATAAGCCCTTCTGTCCCGCTTGCCCTCTACCAATCGATCTAGACCCTTCTTGCAAATACGCTTCAAACGAGGTTGCTAGCTCCCCATTCTGTTAGAGAGGCAGTGCCCCGGGTCCCGCTTGGCACGGGGGGGGGGGGGGGGTTCGCATCTGAGTATAGGCTGAAGTGACTACATCTCGCGGCACTACAAGTCTCACTAGTATACCGCTCTGGTGTGGCGAGCTTCTTTGGTGGGCTGCGTCTATCTCCTCCGTTCTCCCAACTCTGGTGGGTACCTTCTTCAACTGTGTGCTAAGCCCCCATCCAATGATAGTTGTAATGCTCTAACCTCAGCTCGAAGCCCAACGCCATTGCTTTGTCCGTACTCTTCGCTTTTCGTTACTTTGGAGGTGTGAAGCGGCCTCATTCTTTATCACTTGTCTCAGTCTCTCTAACAAGGTCCAGGATAGAGAGGTCCAGGTATCTGACTATCATGAAGTACATCGAGGTCGACGTGCGAGAAAATCTCATGACCCACCGTGCAAATAGTAAATTCCAATGTAGTACTCCTTAGTCAAGCGATCAGAGAGACAACTAACTGGACTTGATGAAAAGCCCAGTTAACCGTCCGGGACTTTCCCAAGTTCCCCGCCAAGCTCGCGTACCTAAGCGCAAACAGATGGCTCAATGGAGAGATACAAGGTCAAGCTTGTAGCTAAAGGCTTCCCCCAGACATATGTGATTGGCTACTTCGAAACTTTTTCTCCATTCGCTATGATGAACTCGATTCAGGTTCATTCTTCATCTGCGAAATTGGGGTGGGGGCTTCCGCAATTTGACGTGAATAATTCCTTTCCATATGGAGATTTGGAGAAAGAAGTGTATATGGATGTTGAAAAAGGCATTATATGGGTTGAAGCAGTCTCCCAGAGCACAGTTTCAAAGGTTAACTAAGGCTATGCTTAGGTGTGATAAAGATCACACCTAGTTCATCAAACTCTTGGCTCAAGAAAATTTGCCATGTCTAAACATGGCATCTTCATTGCCCATAGTTAGTTCTGGAACTTCTCAAGGGGATAGGTATATTGGGATGTAAAACCATTGATACTTCTATGGAGCTGAATTACAAGCTTGGGGATGATATCAAAGACTTGTTAGGTAATTAATCTATTCGTCTCATACTCATCCAGACATTGCATGATACTTCTATGGAGCTGAATTACAAGCTTGGGGATGATATCAAAGACTTGTTAGGTAATTAATCTATTTGTCTCATACTCATCCAGACATTGCATTTGTGTGTTGTCAGTCAATACATGTATGCTCATCAGACCTCAGCCTCACACATAGAAGGTGCTTGCAGGATTCTTCAAATGAAAGTAGGGTATCTTGTTTGCTAAGCATGGCCATATGAGGATAGAATCCTACACTAATCCCGATTGGTTCAGTTCGTTGATGAGAGAAGGTCTACATTAGGGTCTTTGCACTTTTGTCTACGGTAGCCTAGTAATGTGGCAGAGCAAAAAACAGTCTATTATTGTTTGCTCAGGTGTAGGGGTAGAGTTTAAGGCCATGCCACATGGAGTGTGTGAACTAGGGGTTGACCATCATGGTTTAATGAGTCTATTGTGACAGCAAAACAGCGATTGAAATTGCCCATAGTGCAGACCAGCGTGACCTGACAAGGCATATTGAGGTTAATAAACGTTTCATCAATGAGTTGTTTGCACCTCATTTGTGAAGATAGGGGATCAACATGCAAACATATTGTCAAAGGGAGTCTAGTTCAGGTTCACTCTATCCTTTGCAAGTTGGGCAAGTATGATATCTTTGCACTAGCTTGAAGCGGGGAGGGGGATGTTGAGTATAGTTATTTGTATATTGTGTTTTAAGTGTATACACAACGCTATGTATGTAATTTCATTTGTTTTTTATCTTCTCTATATATAAAAACTAGGGTAAGAAAGTTAACACGTACAGCCATACTCTTTAGCTCCCTATCATACATTTTCTCTCTTCTTTTTCTTCCTCTTCTTGCTCCGAGCCCTTAATCCATGAAATAACTAGGCTAACATTTTGAAGCATCGTGCTTTAGGATTCTTCTTTCTTCTCTTTCTCTCTTTCGTCTTCTTGCTCCAAACCCTTAATCCATAAAACAACTACAAGGCCCACATTTTGAAGCATCATGCTCTAGTGTTTAACCTTTTGCTTGTTTTATCATGGAAAGTGACTGCCATATATTGAAGAATCACATTTTTCTGTATTGTTTTCTTTTTTGCGTGGTTTTCTAAAAAATTTGGGGGAATCAATTGATGTAATAAAAATTTTGGGGAATCAATTGATGTTCATTACATAATATTCGTGTAAAGTTATGTCTTCTTTAAATGTGATACCGTTCGGATCGGCGTAATGCAGTCCTTTAAGTTGTGGAGGGAAATAAGAAGTGAAATTGTTGCAAAATGCTTAAAAAGCTTTTATTCTTCAACTAAAACTCTGTAGTTTATCATTTTTCATAATTCTGTCATTTAATAGCCCAAAATTGCAGTTGACAAACGGTCGAGAAGTTTGTAGCGGGAATACACCTGCATCATTCTCCCCCAGTTGAACGCCAACTCGTCCCTGAGTTGACCAGGCCACTTTCATGATATGGAATAAGATTAAAAACATTGAGAGTACTTGAAACGCCATAATCTTCAAGTGATTGAACTCAAAACGGACCATCCGCACGATCTTGAAGTTTGCCAAACTTCATTTGTTCAAGAAGACTCGTCCTCGAGTTGTTAAGTGTCGAAGAATGTACATCTTATACTCTTGACGAACAAATCCTACTACATAATTCTAAAGGCAAAAATAGAATATGTTTCCATTTTGAATATGCTTGAATTCATGAAAAAACGCTATAGGCTTCGATGTCAAATCGAATAAAAATGGATCAATGTGATTGGATGACAAAATCGATGTAATTCTTTTCCATTCTCCCATCTCTTCAATATCCATCGGTTCACCTAATATGTTGTCCAATCCAATCCCTTTGGTGATGAATTCATTAAATTGCTGTTGAAGTTCCTTGTGCTCCTCATTGGCTTCAACATCAAGTAGAGCATAAGATATGCCGTTACCCTTGGTCTCTTGATCAAATTTGCTCTCTTAAAGAAAAAAGTTACTCTCCTTCACTTTCTTGAACCATGGAAGTTCGAAATTCATAGGCCTCATCTTGGTCTCAAGATTGACATTGTTGATTATCTCTTGTGCCACCACATTCTCACAACACCCACTATGAGTGATAAGATTGCACATCTCTTCATTTGACATATATCATTTATGAAAAATATTATGTGACAACCCATGAGGATTTTCTTCTACTTTGGCTGTACAAATAGGTAAATTCCATCACTCTCTGATCGTTCCAAATGATCTCATCACTCTCATCATCATTGTAGTCATCAAAATGTGGTTGTTCATCTAGAAGATTCAATACAACGGAAGTAGGGCATTCAATGAAGATATCCGATTGCATCTTTCCTTCAAACTCGGAAACCTCCACCTTAACGTCAGTGAGACATTGACTTGAGGGGGGGACGTCTTGAAGAAGAACCGTCACTCTCTCCTTGGCGTTGGTGTGGCCGAGCGAAAGGGTTGATGTCCGACTCCGATCCATTGCTTTCCTCCACCTCATCTTAAGGCTCTTGAAGAGCTATCCTCTCGATGAGGGTTTGGAGTTGATGCCTCAATTCCTCAATCTCGATATCATGAAGATCCCTCTCTCGATTGGGAACCTCTCTTTCAATCGGACATCGGCGACATCGATTGTCCATTGAGAAACTTGAACTAGCGCAACTTTCTCATTAGTAAGCACTAGCGTAGGATCGCCTCACCATCACCGTCGTAAGGTTACACCTAGATGCTCTGATACCACTTTAATACCGTTCGGATCGGCGAAATGCAATCCTTTGGGTTGTGGAGGGAAACAAGAAGTGAAATTCTCGCAAAATTCTTAAAAAGCTTTTCTTCTTCAGCTAAAACTTTGTAGTTTATCATTTTCCATAATTTTGTCATTTAATAGCCCAAAATTGTGGTTGAAAAATGGTCCAGAAGCTTGTAGCGGGAATGCACCTGCATCAAAATGTGTTCCATAATTTTCAATTATTTTTCATAAATGATTATTTGGTACTTCAAATTCTTCGTAGTGTAGCTTGATTGGAACTATATTGTTACTTTTTTCAATGAATTTTCTTTTAAGTTATTTTTTGATGTCATTTTTAGTAGTGTATTCATATTGTGTGCAAAGTGTTGCATGTCTGGATTCCTATAGGTAGCTATGTCAATCACTTTTACAGGACTAGGGCCCTACTAGCGATGTTTGCCGTCTCGCGATTCTTGCGTTTATGGACCAAAGGAAATGGTTGGTATTTTTAAAAACGCAGATGCGGCGTGGAACACGGCCGAAGAAAATCCTAGTCAACTCGGCACGACGCGGTCAAGTACTCGGTTGACGCGTTCATAATTCTGGAGAGTCAAAGAAGTTTTTATTGACAATGTAGGGCATAATGTGGAACGTGCCCGAGTTAAAAGGGAGTTTTAAAATTATGGTTGATATTATAAGAATATGTTTATCTCTTATATTTTTTAGGAAATGATATTTACGCCCCTTTTGATCACCAGGGACACCCATTCACAGTGTACGAAGCAATCAAAACCCCTGAATTTTTCTGACATCAAGTACATTAGGCCCCTTTTTGTCATTGATACACTGACACTGGGTGTCCCTGGTGATCAAAAGGGGCGTAAATATCACTTCCCTATTTTTTTCCTTCCTTTTTTTTCCTAGTAGCTTCCGGTTTTCTTTCTTGTTTCTAATGAAAGATTATAAAGATACGTTCTTTTGGGTTATATGGCAGGAGCGTCAGCTTGGGGATATAAACATGCAACTCAAAAATAAGGTTTTACTTTAATCGTTTATCTACTCTTCCAATTCCCATTTGACTTATTTTGGTATTTCAGCTTGAAGCTGAAGGACTAGGCGCACTTAGAGGCAACCAAGGGTAATGGGATTCTAGAGCAGTTGGAAACAACAGTTTTTCTCTTCATGCTTCTCAATCCAATGCCGTGGAGTGTAAACCCACCTTACAAATAGGGTATAATTCTCTCTCTTCTCCTATTGTTTTCTATGGTTCTGAATTAGATGAAGGCAGACTGGAAAGATGATGCAAGGTGAAACCAAGGAATGCTAGACCAAGTCTCTCTCGAGCTCCCTTTATCTGTTACACTTTCTCTCTTCTTTCTTCTCGTTTGTATTTCCTCTTCTTGCTCCAAACCCTTATGGCCACACCATTTAAATCATATTTACTCTGTTTATATCATCAAAGCAAAAAAGTATACATGGGGACTTCTAATGTGTTGGCTTTTGGAACAGGTATCACAACTACGGTCCCCCGGAAGCAGCCATTCATAGGAGTGCAGCTGGTGAGAGTAACTTCATTCATGATTGGGTCCTCTAAATCATTTGAGAAACAGACATAAAATATATGATTGGTTTGAACTTTAAATAGAATATTTAAAGTTATTTGCCTACTTTGGTAATATGTGCAAGTATTTGTTCCATCCTTTACAGGGGTGTGGCAGTCATCCTGTTGATGATGCTGGAGCTACCTTAGAAGGATCCTCAAACCAAGCCCATCAGGCCCACCAAGCCTAGGCCCCAAGCTTAAAGGTCCAAAAATAGTTTGCAGTCCATGATTTTGAGGCATTACGAGGACCAAACCTGAATTTACTCATAGCTTTAAAAATAGCAAGCCATTTATGGTTGGAAAGATCTATGAGTCTACTTTGGAAGTCAACAAATGGTTTACGAATTGGAATTCAGTGGAGAGAGTTATGGCCATTTTCTGAGAAGGGTTGAAGCTACCTGCAACATACGAATTTCAGCAGTTTTGGGTTTCTTTTTGCCTGTTTTCAAGCCTATTATTCTAAATGTTTTTTGGTATGATTTAAGTTAATTTTGAAGCTCTCTTTATGCTATATCAAGTCCCAAAGATCCCCATTAAATTTAGTTAAATAGCCTTATAAGTTAGTCAAAGCAATGCAGTTTTCCTCTCCCTTTTCTCTTGGAACTTGTGTTGTTAAGCTAGGAAATGTTGTTCAAGCCTTTGGAAATGCACCTATAGCTGGAGGGTTGTTCCATGCCTATTTAAATGATTATTTAGGCTATAGAGAAGAGAATTTTGCAAAGAATTTGAATCAAGTTTAGCCTTTAGCTTTTGAAGGAGTTTTTCTTGTCTTATTTGCTCTTATCCCTTAGGTGGATTCCTTTGGGTGGCGAGCTATTTCATCCCAGTTTTTCACTTGTGTTTCCTCCTCTATTCTTCGTTTGTTTGGTGTCAATTTGGTATCAGAGCTTATGTTTCATGGCTGGTCGTCGTCGTCGTGCACCAAACGTCGAAGAAGCCCCAGTTCGTGAACCTACATGAGGTTGAAATGGATGATTTGTGGAGACAAGTAGAACAACTCCAACAACGTTTAGAACGCTACGAATGTTTGGAACATGATGATTCGTGTCATGATTCAGAGAATGCTACAACTGATAAAGAGGAGGAGATTAACCCCTTTCATAGCACTCGTAAACAAGCGTCGAGTAAAGAGGCTTCTCCAAAATGTCAAGATGAACAACCACATTTTGACGACTATAATGATGATGAGGGTGACAATATCACTTGGAACGATCGCGGTGAGGCGTTAGTTATTCGACATGCTATGAATAAGGCTAAAGTGGAAGAAAATCCTAAGGAGTTGCTGCATAATATTTTTCATAAAGGGTGTACATCGAATGAAGAGATTTGCAACCTTATCATTGATAGTGGGATCTGCGAGAATGTGGTGGCACAAGAGATGGTCGACATGATCAATTTTGAGACCGAGATGAGGCCTATGAGTTTAAAGTTTGCATGTTTCAAGAAAGGGAAGAAGGTACTTGTTAGTCAAAATTGTTTAGTCGCTTTTTGTCTTGGCTCACAACATCAAGATGCCCAATTATGTGATGTGGTACCGATGTATTCTTGTCACTTATTGTTGGGTCCATTTAACGTGGGAAGTATTCCTAAGGTTTTAAAAGGGGAGGTAAGTAACTTTCAATCGATGACTGGATTTTTTGAGGATTCAATAGAATATAAGGAATTGATACAGGAGAATAACTAAAAGTACAAAGAATTTGCCAATAAGATAAGGAAGCCTGTAAAATTTAAAAGAGACTTTGTTTGGATCAACATGCGGAAGGAACTGTTTTCAAGGGGCAAATGTGGCAAGTTGCATGACCGAGTTGATGGATAGTTTCATGTACTAAAGCGTATTGGTATGAATGCATACAAGATTGAGCTACCCGGAGAATATGGTGTTTCAGCAACTGTTAATGTAACAGATCTTTCTCCTACCATGATGAAGAAATTGAGTAACTCGAGGACGAGTTTGTTTGCAGCGGAAGCGTTTTACGCCGGAGCTACCTCAGGAGGATCCTCAAACCAAGCCCACTAGGCCCACCAAGCCTAGGCCCCAAGCTTAAAGGTCAAAAAAAAGTTTGCAGTCCATGATTTTGGGGCATTTTGAGGGTCAAAACTGAATTTAGTCATAGCTTTAAAAATAACAAGTCATATATGGTTGGAAAGATCTACGAGTCTACTTTCCAACGCAACAAACGGTTCGCGAATCGGAATTCTGTGGAAGGAGTTATGGCCATTTTTCTGAGAAAGGTTGAAGCTGCTTGCAACATATGAATTTCATCAGTTTTGGGTTTCTTTTTGCCTGTTGTCCAGCCTATTATTCTAAACATTTTTTGCTATGATTTAAGTTAATTTTAATGCTCTCTTTATGCTATATCAAGTCCCAAAGACCCCCATTAAATTTAGTTATATAGCCTTGTAAGTTAGTCAAAGTAATGTAATTTTCCTCTACGTTTTCTCTTAGAACTTGTGCTGTCAAGCTTGGAAATGTTGTTCAAGCCTTTGGAAATGCACCTATGGTTGGAGGGTTGTTCCATGCCTATTTAAATGATTATTTGGGCTGTAGAGAAGAGAATTTTCCAAAGAATTTGAATCAAGTTTAGCCTTTGGCTTTTGAAAGAGTTCTTCTTGTCTTATTTGCTCTTATACCTTTCGGTGGATTCCTTTGGGTGGCGAGCTGTTTCATCTCAGTTTTTTCACTTGTGTTTCCTCCTCTCTCCTCCATTTGTTTGATGTCAGTTGAAAACTTTTAGTGTAAAATTAATAGTTAACTTTAGGTTTGAAGTTGCACTGTACACCAGAACAGTACAGTAGTTCATATCGATTCTCAATCTACAGTTGTCCAATATGGGGAAAATACCTTGTTTGTGTTTATGGTTGTTTCTGAGTATCGTCACCCTGGTTTGCCGTTAGGCGTCAAACAGCGTTAGCATGGTGATGCGCTGTGTTACATGGATTCTCCTAAATGAGCGAAGTACCCATGTCGGGTATGTCTAGGATTTTAATATTTTTAAGATTCACGGCAACAATTTTGGTCACTTTTATTTGTTTTATCTGGATACTACTACCACAACTTTACAATTACTAGATGTTTTGAGCTTTATCCATTAAGTATTTTATACGAGAATAGAACATTATATTTACTTTTATTAAAAAAATTAATATATTATTTATTTCGAAATCTAACACGGATAGGTGTTGGACTTGGGAAAGGTAAAAAAGAAAGATATGTGATTCACCAAAATATTTTAATAAATTCTCAAATTTTAATTTTTTTACATAATAATAAGATTATAACAAGCAGTATATGAAAAAATAGGTTAAGTAAATATAATGTTTTATTTTCATGTAAACACTTACTATGATAGATAAAACTTAAAAGAGGCATTTTCACCTCCGTCACGACGTAGGCATTTAAGCTCCATCTCCCATCAAATAACCGTTCAATCAATTCAAAGGACCAGATTAAATGAGATGAAAACCCAATGTAAAAGTCATCAAGTATCCCCTGACCTGCGAAAATCTTGCCATCACGTTCGCAATCACTAAAAAATTGTTGGAAATTAATCTTGACCACTAGATCATGATCATCTATCCACTTGACTTCTTGGCTTGGAAGATTTTTGACCACATTGGAAATCTCCTTTGTGGCATTTAATGGCCTAGGGACTATGTTTTGTGTTTTGGAATTGTGCTAGTTATTTACTTTTCATGTGATAGTGTGTTAGTGGTACTTAGGGAAGCTAAGATTAGTTAAGACTTATTAAATTTGGATTTGGAATGTAGGTTATGTTTTAGACTATGTATCTTCTTCATTTGTAAGTTCTTTAAGTGAAATTGGAAGGGTTTTGAGTAGTACAACAACTTGGGTTATTTTCTTTGTGCTTTTGATATCAAGAGAACAATCTTCTTCTCTTGAAACTCATCTTCTCCCTCCAACCTCGTTGGTTTTATTCCAACAAAATGGTATCAAAGCATAGGTTGAAGGTTGATCATGGCTTCCAATATGTTGCAACCTCAACTTCCTCGATTCAATGGCAAGAACTACAACCAATGGAGTATCTAAATGAAGGTTTTGTATGGATCTCAAGATCTATGGGATATTGTTGAGACCGGCGTTGAAGAACCGGAGGATCAAACGGCTCTCACTCCACAACAACTTGGGTTATTTTCTTTGTGCTTTTGATATCAAGAGAACAATCTTCTTCTCTTGAAACTCATCTTCTCCCTCCAACCTCGTTGGTTTTATTCCAACAAAGTGGTATCAAAGCGAGAAGAAGAAAGAAGTTTTGGTAGATATGGATGAAAGCAAAGATATTCATGATGGTGGAATTGAAGAAAATGAAGAGGATGTGGCTCCTACTATCACTCCATATTCTTCTCCATCTTCTTCGGCTCCATCATCTTCATCGTCTTCAACAAGCCCTGACTCTCCTCCAAGGAAGACGAAAAGCATAAGAGAAATTTATGAAAAGTCTAGAAGAATTACCGATGAAGAGTTGGCAAATTTTGCTTTGTTTGCCGATGCCGATCCGATTAGTTTTGAGGAAGCATGTCAAGAAGAAAAGTGGAAGCAAGCAATGAATCAAGAAATGTGTTCAATCCAAAGGAACAATAGTTGGGAGCTAACGGAGCTTCCAAATGGGCAAAAGACTATCGGTGTGAAGTGGGTTTACAAGACAAAGTTGAATGCAAGTGGTGAAGTTGAAAAGTATAAAGCTCGCTTAGTAGTAAAAGGCTACAAGCAAAGGTATGCCATTGATTACAAAGAAGTGTTTGCTCCCGTTGCTCGTCTTGAGACAATTCGTATGGTTCTAGCTTTGGCGGCACAAAATAGCTGGAAGGTTTATCAAATGGATGTCAAATCGGCATTCTTAAATGGGTTTCTTGAAGAGGAGGTGTATGTTGATCAACCTCCCGGTTATGTGAAGAAAGGTGAAGAAAGCAAAGTGTGCCGATTGAAGAAGGCTTTATATGGCTTGAAACAAGCACCAAGGGCATGGTATAGTCGCATTGACGGATATTTCATGAAGAATGGTTTTAAAAGGTGTCCTTATGAACACACCCTCTACATCAAAGAGAACACTAAAGGTGAGCTTTTGATTGTTTGCTTATATGTTGATGATTTAATTTTTACCGGCAATAGTTCAAGTATGTGTGAAGAATTCAAAAGAAATATGATGCAAGAATTTGAGATGACCGACATGGGTCTTCTCCATTTCTTTCTTGGTATTGAGGTCAACCAAAGAGAGGATGGAATTTTTATTTCTCAAAAGAAGTATGCAAAGGATTTGCTAAAAAGGTTTAGAATGGAAGGTGCTACACATATTAGCACACCTATGGAAGTTGGTTTGAAACTATGCAAGAATGGGGATGAGAAAGGAGTTGATGCAACTCTTTATAGAAGTCTTGTCGGTAGTCTCATGTACTTGACGGCTACAAGACCGGATCTTATATTTGCGGTGAGTATGTTTAGTAGATTTATGGAATCACCAAAAAGAAGTCATTGGGAAGCCGGTAAAAGAATCCTAAGGTATGTAAGTGGAACGGTTGATCATGGGATACGTTATGGAAGAGTTAAAGAATCAAGTTTGATTGGTTATTGTGATAGTGATTGGGGCGGAAGTGTTGATGATAGCAAGAGTACTTCCGGCTATGTTTTTAACATTGGTTCGGGTGCAATTTCTTGGGCATCAAAGAAGCAATCGGTTGTTGCTCTTTCTACGGCGGAAGCGGAGTACATTTCATTATCTTCGGCGGGTTGCCAATGTCTTTGGCTACGATGGATATTAGAAGAACTCAAACATCCTCAAAAATGTGGTACACATTTATTTTGTGATAATAGTTCGGCTATTTCACTCACAAAGAATCCAGTTTTTCATGGCAAAAGCAAGCACATAAGGATCAAGTATCATTTCATTCGAGACTTGGTAAATGGTGGAGTTGTCAACGTTCGTTTTTGCAAGACTCAAGATCAAGTTGCGGATATTTTTACAAAAGTTTTGAAGACCGATACATTCATCAAGATGAAGGCAAAACTCGGTATTGTAGTGGTCTAGCTTAAGGGGGGCTGTTGGAAATTAATCTTGACCACTAGATCATGATCATCTATCCACTTGACTTCTTGGCTTGGAAGATTTTTGACCACATTGGAAATCTCCTTTGTGGCATTTAATGGCCTAGGGACTATGTTTTGTGTTTTGGAATTGTACTAGTTATTTACTTTTCATGTGATAGTGTGTTAGTGGTACTTAGGGAAGCTAAGATTAGTTAAGACTTATTAAATTCGGATTTGGAATGTAGGTTATGTTTTAGACTATGTATCTTCTTCATTTGTAAGTTCTTTAAGTGAAATTGGAAGGGTTTTGAGTAGTACAACAACTTGGGTTATTTTCTTTGTGTTTTTGATATCAAGAGAACAATCTTCTTCTTTTGAAACTCATCTTCTCCCTCCAACCTCGTTGGTTTTATTCCAACAAAAATGAGAAGGGTTTCGATTTCCTCTCTTCTCACTTTCGTCTCAGAAAGCAATAAGTTTTGCATTGAATAAGATAAATTATCAGATTTTATGTTTTTGTAAACTGCATCCTAATGGAGTAAGCGTTTTTATACGGTGCTGACTGTCGAGTACCATGAAAGTGGTACGACCCTCTATATTTGATCCAACAGCAGCACACTTTTTTAAGACGCTTCTGTTGGATCAAATATCAAGGGTGGTAACCACCTTCACGGGACTTGACGCTCGGGCACCATATAATTTCTCATTGGAGAAATGCCATGGAATAAGCTCTGCTCATGGCGTTGAATAAAAAAATGCATTTCAATGGCAGTTGAAAGCAGATAGAGCAGGGAAGGTAATCGGTTTGCACACCACAAAAGGATGTTCATTGAGGCCTGATTTAGTGATAAGAACATTACTTCACGTCAATTCTTTTGTGTTAGAAATTTGTTGTAGAAAAATAATATATTCTTCCACCTTTCCTCCATCTCTGACTAAGGAAACAACAAACATGCATATGATATCATAATGGTAACAGGATGGAGATTTGTCAATTCTAATTACAGAATGTCTTCAATCTTGCAGGCGGTTTTACAGTGCAACTTTGCTTCTAACAAAATTTAAGCGCCTAAGTGTAAAAATGGGTGTAAAATTTGTTTTACGCCGGCCCATTTTACGTTGAAAGAATCAGAGCCTATTAAAAATAGAAATGTGCACATCTCAATATGTGCAAAGTAGAAAGTTTAAAGATAGAAGGGTGCAAATTTTGTACATTTCTATCTTTCATAGGTGCCTCCCTAACATCACGCCCGCCAAAGAAGAGCATGAGCACCAGCTCTCTTTCTGTCCCTATGCAAACCACCGAGATATCCGCAGGTGTTCATGACTTCTGAGCTTTTTACTCGTGATTACCAGGCATATTACAGAATTCCACTATTATTATGGCTTAGAGTATCAAGAATTTTCTTTCAGTCGGCATGTAATATATACATCAAATAGTGGTGAAAGATGGCTCGGGCCAGACCAAAAAGCTTGTCTCAGCCATCCACCTTATGATGAGTTTGATCTAAGCATTTGCTTACTCAAGGCGTAGGCCTATCTTTTAGGCCCAGTTTACAAATGGGTTGTGCTTATCATAAATACCCCAGCAACTAACATTCATATGAGTATTTTAAGTAATAAAGTATGAAATAAATAAATAAATACAAATGAATAAAACATTAACGTAATATACTATATTATATCCCTTCCCTCAAACGTTTTTTTTAGTACCACTTGTAGAGGTTTCCATAATCCGAATTTCCTCTATGGATTGGAGGGCTAGGATCACCCAATGGAAGTGATTTTTTGGGCACAATCTATTTGCAATGTGGCCCATCTAATGGACGGTTTGGATCATCCTATGGTGTGACCCGTACAGTACTTTTTGAAAAATGCTAGAGTATATGGTTTTACACCATATAAAAACTCTTTCTCATGAAGAAACAATAGGTCTTCCCTACCACCAAGTCAAAAGGCCAAGCGTATTTATATAATTGAACACAATTTCTAGAAGGGCAATGATAAATTCACCCCGTATTTTTTAAAATGGACTGTACAGCCCACACCATGGGATGATCCAAACCGCCCAATTGATGGGCCACAACATAAATAAGTTGTGCCCCAAAAATTATTTCCATAGATGATCCCAACCGTCCAATCTATAGAGGTTTTCATAATCTGAGTCCCTCTTTAGATCGGATGGTTAGAATCATCCTATGGAACTGATTTTTGGGGCACAAATTATTTACGTTGTGGCCCATCAATTGGGCGGTTTGGATCATCCTATGGTATGAGTTGTATAATCCATTTTGAAAATTATGGGCTGATTTCATCCTAAAAGGGGGCTGTACAATGGAGTTTTACCAAAGGCAATGGACTTTCAACACTGGCGTAGGGAAGAAGAAGGTAAAAAAAAGTGAATAGGGTTTGTGAAATGTATTGGGATCCGTTTCTAAAAAAGGTAGAGGGAAAAGCAAGTAAAGGGCATTCTTGTCTTAAAACATGCCTTGGGATACGTTTCACCCCTTTCTCATAATTTAGCCGATACAACTTTTTTTTCATAATTTTAGTTAAAAGTCACAATTTTTTAAATTATTTTCCCTATTAAAAAAGCAAAAAGCGAAAGGCATGGGTCTTGAGGGTGGTACCCACAAAAGAGGAAAGACAGGAAAGAAAGACAGAAAAGAAACCTATGTGAAGCACATATTATGAAACAAAATTCGACACGTCTGGTCAGTATGTAACAGTGCCTAAACACTTAATTGGCTATGTTCACTTGTTTTCTCGGGAAAGGAAAAGAAAAGGTTTCCCGGGAATCTAACGTGGCATTAGGAAAAAAAATCAAGAAAAAACTATGTAGGAAAAGGTTTCCCACACCTGTTCACGTGTGCAGGAACTGTGCAGGAAAAGGTTTTCCGAGAAATTGCTTACCCACCTTTTTTTCACTAGTTTTTCGGGGAAAACAAATCCGACCAAAATAGTGGGATTTGGTTTCCCACACTTGTGAGAAAAGAGACATTTCCGCATCATTTTTGACAATTTCCATATAATTATTTGACATTTTTTACTTAGGCGTTACTTTCTCAGGAAAGCAAGTGAACACCAGAATTCTATTTTGTCAAGGAAAAAAGAGGCTGTTTTTTAGGAATTTGCTTTTCCGAGAACGCAAGTGAACAGAGCCAATAATAGAGAGAAGATACTTCACCCAAGTTAAGCCGAGGGAAAGAGGCCCGCGTTCTCCGCGTTGTGTCTTGAGGGTCGTAAAAGAGGCCGCTTTATTTTTCCCGCTAAATGGGAGTGGGTTTATCAAAAGAGAGGGTGGATAAACTCTCGGACCCGGAAAAAAAAAAAGACCACGTGACGCGGTCTGTCCTTTATGGGAAAGCGAAGATTGCGATGGCGCACTGGCAATTTTACGTGTCGACTTCTCATAGGCCCATGGTGTACGGAATCATACGGAAGATGTTGACTTCTCCTATTTATGTGGGTCCCACCAAGATAGATGGGTGGTGGAGGGCAGGTTTTGGTGATGGTGGTCTGAAATAACATATTTAATACATGTTTTTATGCCTTTAAAAGGAAGAAATAATTTTAGGGCTTTCTTTTACCGAAGGAGGAAAGAAAAGACACAACGTTTAGATAAACTATCTATTTTGTTTCCATTTTTTGCTGTAGAAGGAAGAAATAAGAAGAATCAGAAAAAGGGTTTGTTCTCTTCTTGCTGGCTTTTATTTTTGGTCTTTGGATAGTGTTATAACTTACTGGTGAGATTATTTAAATTAGAAATCTGGGATTTTTTTTTGATACCAAATCTTATCTTTTGTTGATAAGGAAGAAGAGAGATGGTGAGGGGGAAAACCCAGATGAGAAGGATTGAGAACGCAACGAGTAGACAAGTGACTTTCTCAAAGCGTAGAAATGGGTTGCTTAAGAAGGCATTTGAGCTATCTGTTCTTTGTGATGCCGAAGTTGGGCTCATCGTTTTCTCACCAAGAGGGAAGCTTTATGAATTTGCCAACTCCAAGTAAGTTATTGCTCTCTCTCTCTCGATCTCTCTAATGAAAAATGAAGGTCACCTGAAATTGATTTGTTCTTTTTTTGTTTTTATTAATTTATATCATATGGGCGTTCGTACGTAGTAGTGCTTTTCTAGATTAGATTTTTCTCGAGCCCAGAGTGTTTGTGGTTTACAGCTGAATTGAATTGTACTATTTCCTTCTTTATCACTTTAAATCAAAGACATTAATTCCAACACTGTACTAATACTGTCGGAGCTTTATCCAGAAGTATAGTTTCCGACTAATACCATAAATAATTCCAAATCTAATAAGAAAAAAAGAGACTTGCTCTCTTTCTCTCGTACTAGTTTTCTCTCTTACTATCTTTCTCAGACAACGTATCAGCACTGCCTATTTCCAGACAATCGACGTTAGATCGCCAGATGGGTCTCACGGAAAAACCCTAATAACTTCTCTCTCTCGCTCTCTCTTGGAAAATCTTATTGTGCAATCCTTCTTTTGGAGTCTGGAACCCGATCGATTGAGTGGCGGGCATTTAATAAACAAGAAAAAGATGGCTTTTATTTCATCACGAAATCTAATACTGACTCAACTTTTCCCTACATAAAAATAGGGTTTCTTATTCGTAAAGTCCGTAGGTTGTAGCAAACATGTTTTTTTTTTTCGTTTCCTATCTCTTCGTTCCTTGGTGAGTTTGACATTTTAGATATTATCCCGCATATGGGTTTCTTTAATTAGATTTTTTATCGGTTTCATTTCATATCATATAGGCATACTTCTTCCCTTCTTATTTTAGGGAACTTTTCCCAAGGTTTAGTTTTACTTTTCTTTACTAAAACCAATGTCAAGAATGGTAGTTCGACCGTATATTAACACAAACAGATAGCTCTACTTCAAGACTATTCACAGCTATAATTGTTGGAATTTTAAAAAATCTTATCTCAATTTAGTCAGTGGTAGTAGGATTAGAGTCTTAGCCAAGAATGATAGTTCCACCGTATATTAACACAAACAGATTATCATTAGCTCTACTTCAAGACTATTCAGATCTACAAGTGTTGGAACTTTAAAGAATCTTATCTCAATTTAGTCGTTGTGGGAATGAGATTAGAGTCTGAACTCATAATCAAATGACCGGTTTGTGGTCTTTCAGCTCCCTTTGGTGAAAGCCATTTTTAAGTTTTGATAATCTCGTCAATCCCACCTGTTCAGAGGAGGCCATGTAACCCATTTTGAGATTCGATAATCGTGCCGAGCCCATCGCCAGGCACGCAACAACGTCGTACAATTTCAAGTAAAATTCACAGACGTGCAAGGCTAGAATATGGAGCAGATTATCCATTCCACAACTAATTAATGTAATAGGGGATGGCAACACCGAGGAGGTAGGTGGAAAAACTCATGGAGCAGTTGAGATCAGTTCAGTCTTCTTCCATAATAGGGGATGGAAATCAGACGTAGACGCCATGAGCCAATGACATGATTGTCCGTCGTGATGACCAATGAGAGCTAAGGCTACCGAAGGTGATTTCAAGCGTTAGAAATTATGTTTCGAGGTTGAGAAGGTAACACGAGACTTGAAACCATTCTATTGCTATTTAGAGTAAAAGATCATAGATTGGGAGTCACCACCAATATACGATGAATATTCGGAGGACGGATATCTATTAGTTACTGAAAGTTCAAGTTTTGTTTATGCGCTAGTGACTAAAAAGGAATTAGTTGAAGAAATTCCAGAATTGGTGAGGCCACTGGTGAGGAATTCTCTGATGTTCTCACTTCACCTAGAGGACCTACTATATAGTTTACCACCAACGAGAGATATGCTATATAACCACATGTCCATTCTTTAGCACTGCTTTAGAGGAGATCCTGAAAGGGCAGCAAACAAAGTTGATGATCGTTCTTCGATACTTCAAAATTCAAGGATGAGTTTTTCTGAATCATGGAAAATAAGGTTGATGAAAATTAGTAAGAATCTGCTCTCTTCGGAAGATACAAATTCGAGGATTGTTTCTCTCCAACTCGAGGAGTCTGATACAACCGCATCTCTTGACCTAGAAAGTCTTATTCCAAAACAGCAAACGGAAAATGATTCTTAGAAAACCTTACTATTTGAAAGATTACCTCTTATAATCATGGTTTCAAATTTCACTTTCGGAATGCGTTTTGATCCTCACCGGGAATTTTGAAATTTCAGACGAAATCCAACGAAATCAAATAAAGTAATATCTCGTGCAAAATTTCGGACGAAATTTCGGTAATTTCAGTTGAAATTTCAGGAAAATATTAAATAACGAATAAAATCCAGATTGTTTGGTGATATTCCTGAAATTTCAGATCGAGATTTTGATTGAAATAAAGTAACATTTCGGGTATTACGGATTTCGCTTTCGGTCTCCACCGAAACCCGAAATTTTGGATTTAAAGCCATGCGTATAATTAGGTTAGGTTTTTTAGTGAATAAAACTCTTGTTTAGAAACTCTAGAACATCTCTTGGGAAACCTACTTTTACTAGGAGTCTAAAATAGGTATCTTGTTATATGTCGTAGATTAGTTTTAGAATGTTGCTAGTATGGAAATTCTTATTATAAAAGATGTTAGGGACATTTGAAAGGGGACTTCGATTAATTTTATGAAATAATATAGAGAATGAAGAAACATGGTTGTTTTCCTTTTATCTTCTTCTCTGATTTGCACTAGCAGGTGTGATTGTCGTTAATCCTTGGTAAAACGCCCATGAACGTGTAGCTAGGGTACATCAAGTATCAATTAGACAGTTCATTAGAGATAACTTTCTTTTCAAGTGTTTTCATTAATATCATGCATGATGTGGTGTGATAGAACAAACTTTAAGCATAGCTAGCAAAATGTAACATGATGAAGAGCCCATGTGTAAAAGGAGCATGGCAACCCATAGCCAAGTCCATTACTATTCATTCAATGCAATAAGCCTTCAATTGTAAGGCAATTTGAAATCATCATGCATAATACAGGGTAGATACCGTATTTCATGCATTTATAGCAGAATATACGAAAACACGATCGAACATGGCTTTGTTTGTTAAACATAGGGATAACCTATACCATCATTATCATACTCATAAGTTTTTCTTAAAATTATTCTCAGGATAGTACCAATCCACCTCAGTTCATTTTAGAGAGCAAAACCACTAAAGATCTATCATATCCCTTATAGAAAATCCTTGGTGCCTTCAAAGCTCCGAACAATCCGCCAGAGAGAGGTCTCTTTCCAATCTCTCAGAGATTGGAATCCAAATCTTATCAAACATAGATTTTTATCATTAAATTACACTCAAGGCTATTAAGCATGCATTTTGGATGCAGGGGGGTGCGATCGTGGAACTCAAACTACGTTAAAAACAACCCTGGATAATTCCCCAGGCAAATGGGGTTGGTCGACCGACCTGAGAATTTTCATAATTTTTTTCCGAACATTAGAGAAACCTTCAGTTGATCGAACAGGTGCTCGGTCAACCGATCAGGTGATTTGGGTTTTTCTCCGAATTGTGGGATTTTCCCCAATTTTCTACATCGAAGATCATAACTTCATTGTCTCTTGTCAGAATCGAGTGAGGTTGGTGCCTTTGGAAAGCTTATGACGGAAGGATTCCAACGAGGCCCGACAAGATCGTCGGAAACACACTGGACAATGGAACCAAAAAGGAAAACTGTCACTTCCTTTCCAAAATAACTGAGTACTTTTAAGATCAATGGATAACAACCCCAAATCTGAAATCAGATCAAATGCTTTCCTCAATCTAGGTTTTCCGGTAGTGAGACCCCCTTGGATGGCTCTCTTCCTCGCTATAGGGCTTCCTCCATGTAGGCTTCCTCCATGTAGGCTAGGGTTTCTATAGCTTGAAAAATACAAGATTTATAGAAAATTAGTATTTATACTATGTGTTTAGGTTTACGTTTTAACTTAAGCACTACTTCACTAATTTACCCCTCTACTTATGGGGTTTTGTCAACAAGGATTGGACAGAAATACCCCGACACGTTTTGCGGTATTTCACCAATAGTGCAAAGGATTGGACAGGAAGCTACCTTTCCCCTTAATTGAAGTGGTCGGAGAGTAGAAAAAGATACAGTATTCCCTCTCTCTCTCTCTATCAACTTTCCATTAATTTGTCTTCCTTTTTTTGACTAATTTAGTCATCGGATTGAATAACTACTATTTATTAGCCAAATCCTTAGCTGAATTTTAAAAACGAGAAGGTTCAAATATGGTATGAGATAATGTTGTTCAACTATTTTTGATATTATTCTACCATCTTGGATATTTTTCATTTATATCTTGAGATCTCCATGAAATTTAAACTTGTTGTGAATCTAAGATGCTTCATTTACTTTGGTAGGCCCTATGACTTGATGTGTTCGATTTTTATCTTAACATTTTCTTACTTTAAGAAAATGTTATGTTGATGTGACAACATTAGAATGAAATCTTTTCATGCTGAGATATTTGCAACTGTGGATCCCTTCCCGAGGGGGGTGGTCCCACGAGGGTTTGTTTTACGATGATGATGATAGCGCCTTTGTCCATTGGATTTGAATATGATTGCTTTTTTTCACAAATTTAGGATAAAAGTCCTAACTTCACGAAAGAAGCAACTGACCAGAGTCGCCACCTAGATTAGGGATCTAGGACCCATGATTAACTCTGTTAATTTGGTCTACATTTTGAATTATGGGTAAGTTACCTGATTACGAAGTCGGAAGGTGTACCGCACGAAGTGTACAGCACCTGTGGGACCCGATCCAGCGAGAGGGGTGGGGCGCGAGCCGCCACGATCTCTCTTGGTCTCTCGTACCCACGCGATTGACGTGTGCATTTTAATTATTGATTTTAATCCATCTTTTATGTGAACTTGGGATTACTAAGGCAATCCGAATTCCACACAAAAGAGACTGACAGAGTCGCCACCTAGATGTGGGATCTAGGACCCATAACTAACCAGAAATCTAGACTCGCTACCTGGTTACGAGAATGGAAGGTATGGGGAGTTATCCACCATATGCACCATTCCTGCCCGATAATCGGTCTTCGATTCCAAAAGTTAACTCTTTTAAATTTATTTTAAATGGCTCATTAAACTCTCTGTTAATGTGCGAACTAGGTGACATGCATCATAATATCTAATTTCAATATGAATCCTAAATGTGTATCTTGATTTCTTAATTTATCTGGATTCAATCTAAGTGAAAGTTCTCCTAAAATTCTAATTTCAAGGAAATCCTACATATTTTAATTAAGAATTCATAATAAAATAAATATACAAAACCCCACATTTGTTGTGGAGCCGACTCGCGGTTGGTATGCCATCAGACATCCAAGCTGCCTACGTACCCAAGCCTCACTGTGATCAGAGTCGACGTAGTTCGGTGCACCTAAGCTAAGCTACTTATGCCTAACTCAACTAAGACACCGATCTAGACTGGATTGACTGTTTCAACAGTTTTAAGATAAGTTATTTAATTCAAGTTGAAGATTTTTATTATCCTAGGATTTCATCTAAGATGCTATATGATCTTATCTAAATGCAAGTTGTCCCTTAGACTAATGCAGGTTAACCTACATCCTAGATAACTAGGCTTGTCCTAGGGAAAAATTGGGTGACTAGTGTAACTAGACCTATGGTACGGTTGCTATCCATAGCAAACGTCCGTGATGAGGCTGGACTCCTAACTCTAGGACTCCCTAAAACCTAGGACACCCTAAAACCTAGGACACGACCTGACATAAGTGTTCCTAAGTTGGGCACTAATGGTTCTTATATCGGAAACCATAATCCAATGGTTCCGAAAGACTCGAGACTAATCGATTCAAGTTCTTGAAGTTAATGAATTTCAGATTTCAAGGATTTTCAATTTTTGAACATTTAAGGATTACCAATGGCTCTAGGGTTCACCAATTTCGGCCCAGAATAGCATCCAAGGAAGGGAATCGTGCGCTCTTTCCTTGCGCAATTTAATACTTAGGTTATAGCATCTTATTGCCTGGCATATCTCAGGATTTCCGTGGACAGTAACCTCGGAGCCAACAACATGTTATAGCTTAAATATTCAAATTGTCAAAGATCGGTTGCAATTGGAATACGATTATGGATGCGCTGGCCATTTCTCCAGGGAAATCTAACAATCCTAAAATTTTTGTTTCAATGGATTAAGGAGTTAATAGGTGACAGAGATTTAAGGTTCTTTAGAGATTTTCAGATGATTTTCAATTAATTTCGGATTTTCAATGAATTTTATCAATTTTAAACATATGAGAGATTTTACAAGTGAAACTGTTGCAAACGAATTCGAAATGAGTTGAAACTTCTACAGCAGCGAGATATGATGAAATGTAGCTTACTGGAAGATTTTTACAGATTTTTACATTAAGCTCATATTTAATTTTGATTTAACAATTAATTGACCAGATTGCAAAAATAATACAGAAACTACTAGAAATAGAAATCTAAATTCAATGAAATTTCTACAGAAATAAAATATGAGTAAATATAGCATGCTGTGAGATTTTCATGAATTTTAAAAACTATTTACTATCAGTTTCAGATTTTTCAATTTTCAAACCAGATTATGAATTAACACTACATCCCATATGAAACAAGATCTAAATCACTTGAAAATTTTACAGCAACTAGAAATATGGAATATAAGATTACGGTAAAAATTTCGGGAATTTTATCTGTGATCTGATGTCTGTAAAAATTCTCCCAAAATCTGATAATTTTCAAAGAAAGCATAAAATAATATACCAAAGAAAATCCAAAAATTCTCAAAAATTCATGGTAGAATGTATCAGCATTATATTATTTTTCCACAAAATTTCATTAATTTTGGAATTCGTTAGTATATATTTTATTTTTCTTCGTCGAAAAGATATTTTTGAAGAGTTTTCTATTTTTAAAACACGATTTTCGAAACAATTACGATTCCGGAAAACATCCTCTAACCTTGTTCTGATGTGATGAACACAAGAAAAATTTAAAATTCCAAAAAATAGATCATCCTGAGATGGCTATTTTTTTGAATTTCGTAATTACTCAGCCAATATTTTAAATAAAATACCACTCTTCACTCAAATTCTAAAAAACCGTTGATCCAATGTCTGATCCGATCTGATAGTTATTTTACCCTATTTAAGTAGAACATCGTATTAAATTTCGGGACGAAACGGATTTGAAACACCCAATGAGATCATGAATTTAAGCACACACATTTAATATTGAATTAAAATCATTTAAATGCTTAAAAATCATGCAAAACACTAAAAAAATACCAAATAATTTCGGAAAAATTCGAGAACTGTGTACCAACCTGTGATGGAGTTCTTCGCCGAATCCGAGAGCCGAAAAATTCGAAAATCGCGCCGTCGCTCGATCTGCTTCGTTTCCTTCTTCTCTTTTTCTTTATTTTTTCCTTTCTTTTTTTCTTATTTTTCTTACTGTGAGAAAGAGATAGATAGATAAGAGTGAATGAGAGGGATAGAGAGAGATTGAGACCGAGAGAAACACAAAGAGATAGAGGTTGAGAGATGGAAAGTGAGAGATAGAGAGAGAGATAGATAAATAGAGAGAGAGAGTGATAGAGAGTAAAAGAGAGTGAAAATGAGAGTGGGATGGAGACACAGACAGGGAACGAGACAGAGAGTGGAATGAGGGTGGGAGAGAGTGAAACAGAGAGTGGAGTAGGAGTGAGAGAGAGCGAAATAGAGAATGGAGCGAGGGTGAATCGTGGATGGAGGGAGTGAGAGAGAAACGAGAAAAAACGAAAAAAAAAGAGTAAAAAAAAAAACGTGAAAACACTCTGTTTTTGTAGTTTTTATGAGAGAGAGAGAGAGAGAGAGAGAGCAAAACGATGCTCTGTTTTCTCTGTGTTTTTCTTTCTTTTCTTTTTTTATAATCGAGAGGTGAGAGAGAGAACTAGGCGGAGATTGAGAGATAGATGGTGAGAAGAAAGCAAAGGGATGGTGAGGGAGATAAGACAAAAACAGAGTGAGAGGTGGCTGTTGTTTGGGATGATGGGGAGAGAAAATGGAGAGCCTTTCACCAACAGAGAGAATACTCTGTTTTTTTTTTTTTTTTCTCTTTGGTGGAATAAAAAACCCAAGCTGTTGCTACACCCCCTTCTGAAGAGAATATCGTTTGCCGTGTGGAGAGAAAACTTTTAGAGAAAATTGCAGAGTTGAGAGAGATCTGTGGAACACGGAGATGGATCCGAGAGCCCCAACCGAGAAAGCCATTCTTCCTCCTTTTCTAAAAAAAAAACACCCCCCTCCTCTCCATTGCTGTCGTTTGAACCAAAAACCGAGTGCCAGATCTCCTCCGGCTCCCCCTCCTTTTTCCTCCCTTTTGCTCTGTTATCATCATCAAAGCTTCACCAAAGAAAGAAAGTTTCTCTCTTTTCCTTTCTCTTTTCTTTTCTTTTTTAGAATCTTCCAGCCGGTCCTCCCTTTTTTTCCTTTGCTGCCCAGAGAGAATTCCCTTGTTATCCTTTTTCTTCCTTTTTTTTTAATACTCGAATTCCTTTCCAATTCTTTGACAGTCGTTTGGGAATGTTTCCCATACGAGAAGCATATTTTCCTTTTTATTTTTTTAATAAGTAAATAATCTTTCTTCACTATGCGTTTCCACTAGCATGATCTAAACTGTCCATTTGATGGGACCACCCGACAATCTTAACCGCTCAAATATTGGGCTGCGATGAATTGATTGACCGTACCTTAACCTCTTCTATAAGATGATCCTAGCTATTCAATTGATGGGCCGTAACAAGAATGGGTTGGGCCCACCAACCATTTTCATGGGAAGATCTAACCCGTTCAACCTGTGGGCCAAAATGTAAATCGGTCGCGCTCATTAAATCTATTCCATGGGGTGATCCAAATCATCCAATTTATTGATCTGTAATAAAAGCAATTAGTATTCCTCAAACCCTCTTCGTAAGATGATCTCAACCGGTCCAAATGGTGGGTTGATCCGAGCCATCCTATCAAGTGAGTGACTTGGATCATCATAATGTGGGCCCCATTCCATGCTAGATGTACTCATTTTTTTCTTAAAATTTGATCTTTGAAATCCATAGCGACCTTTATAGATGACTCGAACGCTCTTTTAGCTGGGCCCACTTACTCGATCCAAATTTAATCAAAATGCATCATGCGGCCCCACCAAATGGGTCCACACTCTCTCTGGTTTGGATTCTTCTAAATGACCCCTCTCAACGCTTGGCGGGAATATGCGAAACATGGCGGAAATGATTGAAAAGATCGAGAAAGCATAAGGGACTGATACGGGAATGGAAAACACTGAAAAAGACCGATAACAAGAACACTAACTTCTTTGTTGATTAAAGCAGAGCAAAATGGGGTGTCTACAGCACCGACCTTGCCTAACTTTTTAAAAGTTTTAATTATTCAGGTTTAACTAAGGGGGTGAATGTGAGTTTTATTTTAGAAATCTAAACATTACTAATGATTTGGCCGTTCACAGTTTAGACTCATGCGGGCCAGGAGTGCATCCTACATGCAACTACATGCCTACGTGCCTATGTGATTGTTTTGAGATTGATGAGATTTGACTTAAGTTGATTTTGATTAATTGATTTGAGGTGAAGTGACCTACGCTATATGAACCTAGATCTAATGCAATGGGCCTAAGTTGCATCTTAGTATTTCCGTGCGAATTTTGACTCTAAGATTCTATTGGGGAACCTAAAGTGCAACCTCTAAGTTCAGAACCTAAAAGATTTTTACAATTGATCTTGAATTGTGATTTTCCAATTGGGTGAAAGTTCTTAGGTTCTTTAAGGCTTTCAAATTCCAAAGAGTTCCAAATTCAAACAAAATAACTAAACATGCAATTTCTACCAAAGATAATTAACATGACATTTTAAATGATGAAACATGTGAAGAAACTAAACATAGAAAGCAAAGTAACTAATCATGCAAAATGACCAAAGAACTACACATGCAATCAGTGACTTGAGAAAGGGAGAAGGGATAGAAAGAGGGGTGGAAGGGACGGAGAAGGGTGTGAAGGAATAGGAAGGATGGAGAAAGGTGCGGCTGAACTTGGTTTTGCCAAGTTGCCTACGTACCCCGTCGTGGGGATCAAGCCATACGTAGTTCCAAAGGGATTTGGGTTTAAGATTGAAGGGTTGAGATTGAAAATCAAGAGTTGAAATTTGAAATTTGTATTGGAAGCTAGAATTTGGAATGAGATGTTTGAATTGGGAATCAACTTCGAAGGATTGAATCATAACAGAATCATCAAGGGACTGAATTTGGGAGTCCAAAGGATGGGTTCATGAGATTCGGCCAATGGGACGCAGCTTGGTTAAAGATAAGGGTGCAACTCGGTTAAGGATTGGGTAGTGTAACTTGGTTAGGTCTGGGGGTGGAACTCGGTTTGAAACAAGGGCGAAACTCGGGTTGGGTACTAAAGGGTGCAACTCAGGTTGGGTATTAGTGCATGACTCAAGGGAGTCATGGAATATAACTCGGTTGGGGTTTAGGTGAGTGACTTGGGTGAGTGATGGGATGTAACTCGAGTTGGGGATATAGGGAGCATGACTCGGGTGAGTCATGGGGTGTAACTCGGGTGCATGACTCGGGTGAGTCTTGGGGGTATAGGGTACTACTCAGCTTTTGGAAAAAAGGAGTGCGATTTCAAGGTGTATTAAGTCTGTTTGGTTTAACAAAATTGGGAAACTATGGGCTACTCATGTGAACAAAACAAGGCACAATGGGGGCTGTTTTGGTTGGCAAAATAGGGGTAGAAGGAGCTGTTTTGGCTGAAAAAACGGTGGACAAGAGAGGCTGTTTTGGTCGGTAAAACAGGGGAGGGGCTGTTTCTGTTGGTTTGTGGCTGAGTAGTATGGGGTGTGGTCATGGTTCGGTTTCGGGTTCGGGTTCGGGTTTAGGTTCAGTTAGGTTGCGTTGGGTAAGGTCCGGGTTGAATCTGGTTAGGTTGGGTTGGACCTGGTTTGACTCGGGTTGGACACGGGTTAGGTCCGGGTTGGACCAGGTTGGGTGGGCTCAACAGTTTATCAAATGGGTTGAATATTGGTCTAATTAGATAGGCGAGAACGGGTTGTATGGCTGCTGTTATGGTAGAATAATAGGCGTGGGTTGACTCGGGTTGGACCCGGGTTGGCTTGGGTTAGGTTGCCGTGGTTTGGGTTGAACCGGGGTGAGTCGGGGTTGGGTTCGGGGTCAGGATTTCGATTTTGGTCCGGGGCCAACTCGGGTTGAGTTGGATCGAATGGGTATGACTATGGGTTCATAAATGGAGGGTAATGGGCTGATGATTAATTAAATATAAGATTCAAATATGATGATGTGGATGAGATGTGGTACATGGATCTGATGGGCATGGCGTAGTTGGATACTGTCTTGGACGTGGGATAACCAAATGGTAAGGAATGTATGGCGATATGGGTATGCTATCGAATCAATTTGGCTGGAATATGGGGATGTAGGATGGGCTGATAGCCATGGGTATATGACATGTTTATGGCGTACAGTCATGAGGATCAAAAATTAGGAAATATGGTTGCTGGATCCGATGGATAGGACCATGGGTATGGTTCGATGGAACAGGTGGGTATGATAGAATCTGATGGAATTAATTTGATGATGGGGACTGATGATATGATGGCTTTGAAATATGAATTGTGGGAATCTGATTGGGTAGTCTAGGTGGGGTAGGCTTGGGTCAAGGCCGAATGAACCGGGGGTTCGGGTCAAGGCCAAGTAGGCCGCGGGTTGGGGTGCGGCTTAGGGTGCGGCTTAAGAGTACGGCTTAGGGCACGGATTGGAGTGCGGCTTTAGGGTGCGAGTTGTGGGGCTAATCGCGGGGGCGGTTCACTTTCGGGTAAAGGTTAGGTTGGGTTAGTCAAGTTGGGGTCAAGTTAGGTTAAACCCGGTTTAGCTTGGGTTGGACCCGAGCTGATTCGGTTTGGACACTGGTTGGCTCAAGTTTAGGTTGGGGTCCGAATTGGACTCGGGTTGGGGTTGGGTTGCAGTCGGGTTGGGTTGAAGTCGGGTTGGGGCTAAATAGGTGGGACTTGGGTTCGGATCAATATTGGGTTCAAGGTGAGGATGAGAGAGAGAGTGTTGTTTGGGTGGCTCGGATGGGGATTGCTATTAAACTGTATATGATGGGAGAGCTAGTTGGGCATCTATGGGATGAGTGCATATAGAGTATGGGAATATGGGATATGGGGTGTGGTTAGTTGATGAGGCATGGGTATTTAATTATGGGATGGTTATGGTATATGGTTAGTGGTTGGTCGTAGCTATGATAAGTGTTCCATGGGGGCTGATGGCTCTGTATTAAATGACATGGGCTGACGGACATGCATTAAATGGCAGGGGCTGATGGGCTATGGGTAGGGAACGGAATCGGGTTTTGGGTTCGGGGTGCGGGCTGCGGGTTCGAATTGCGGGTCGGGGTGTGGGTAGGGGTGCGGCTTAGATGCGGGTTTACGGTTTAGGTAAACAAAAAGAAGAGGGAGAAGGCTGGTGTGAAGAAAAATAAAAAATGACAAAGACCTACCTCTCCGTTGTTTGGTGTCGATCCTCGCTTCCAGTGATGACCCCGCAATGATAGGGCTTTCGAAGTAGAGTTCCAAAATCGAAGAAATGGACAGATGGGGGTGGTTGGACGAACTTATAAGAGGGGAGAGGGAGTATTGAGTCGTGTCGAGAGAAGAAGAGAGCATGGGTATTTATAGGGGAATGGAGAGCTAGGTTGCCTTCTTAGGAGCCTAAAGGTGTAGGGTGGAGATTGAGTGATGGAAAAAGGAAGGAAAAATGATGGCCAAGATCGAATTTTTCTAGAATATTCTCCCTCTTCTTTGGCATCTTCCATTTTAGCCATGGCCACATTCAAAATGGCAGGCACTTATGTGGTCAGGATCAAGCACTAAAGATTTAGGAACAATTCAAGGTCCAAGATGATGCCACTTGTCCTTGAAATCTTTGTGGATTTGGAAGCAAATTTCAGGACAAGGGAAATGTCCAATTTGGTTGTCTTTGTAGAGAATGGCAACGATTTGGATGGCCGCGATTAACTGCAATCTCCATGTGATTGAAAGAACGGGCGAGATGGGGTCTCCAAATATCCTGAAATCTTTGCAAAGATACGGAATAAGATTGGGTGGTTGAGATCAATTGCAATCTTTAGAGCATCGAAAGAATGGATGAGATGATACCTCTAAATCTCCTAGAATCTTTGTAAGAGATTTTTCAAATATTTTGAATGTAAAAATCGAAAAACATGGTTTTCAGGAGATTTTGAAGTCCGATTTCGATAATTCTTTCGCCGTTGGAATCGTTGATTTTTCCTCTTTCATTTAAGCCCAATATTGCCGTAGAAATACAGATTTTAAAATTTTCGACCAATGAGAGCCGTCGATCTCCATCGGCAAATCGCTTTTCCAAAGATTGGGCAAACCGGTGATCCAAACGAACCAACCGACTCGATCAATCTTGGATCGACGATTAAAACCATTAAACCAAGATATCAAAGCCAATTAAGACATTAAAAGGTTCTGTTATCGATGATTTAATGGGATAATTTCGACGGATCTCATTCATCTTGCCTTGATCCGTGACTTTTCACTAAGTTTTTGCTCAGTTAAGTAACCCAATGTTTAATCCGGATTCGAGATTAACCTTGATTGATATTATTTTGACTAAATGATCACAAATCCTTGGTAAAGAAAGACATCTAGGTCAAGATCTGCCCTCGATCTGAAGATTTACGAAAATCGGGTCTCGGAATGGAACCAGGGCCCGGGTTGTGAAGTGACCCAAGCTTATTTTGTTCCGATTGATGATCCGTAAAGTCAGATCGAGGTCACCATGGTAGAGGGGCTTTTCTCATGAATTCTAGGGAATGTGAGGATATTTATTTTACCAGTGAAACTTCGCGGATCAATGCATTAGGCTATTGTTGGTTAAAGTGTAGCAAAATGAGGGTGTCTACAGCAACATACATATACCATTAACTAAAGCATTTTCATCACTTGCTTTTTCTGGGTAGGCTGTTTGTAAGTAGGAAGTCGTTCTTGTTTTCTTCCACCAACTTCTTTCTACGTACTTCATGTTATCACCATATTTTTTGCAATGACAAGATAGAACTTGAGATAGTTTTTTCCTTCAATTTCAGTAATAATAAACTCAAATTTCTGAGTCAAACTTCTAAATTTTTTTCCTCTTATCCTTTAATCTTGAATTTCTTCACCCTTTACTCTTAATTGATTCATAAGAATAATAACGCGATTGAAAAAATCTTCAGCCATTTCTGAATCTTTCATCTTTAATAAATCAAGCTCACATCTAAGAGTTTGTAATCTTACCTACTATACTTTGTCTTCCTCTTTGTTTGATATATTGTGTATCCCAAGCTTCCGTTGCCAAAGTCACTAGTGAAATTTGTTCAAAGATGACTTTATCCCCCGCTTGATAGATGAATAATAAGGCTTTCTTGTCCTTACTACAAAAGTGGGTTCAAAGCATGACACAAAAGGGATTCAATAGGTAAACAAAGATGGTAAAATGCTACACATGAAAGGGCCAGTACAAGTACAATAACTGTGAAGCGAAGTCTACAAGGCCATTTCTCAAAGTGTCACAACAAAGATGGTCACAATCAGAGGAAGTCACAAAGTTCTGAGAGATCATTGAAAGCAATCAAAATAGGTACAATACCACCCCAAGGTCATCGGCTTAGTCCAAAAAGCATGTTATTGCTTTTACTGACCGCCCACGGTATCAGAACTAGTTCTTATTTCACAAACCTGTCGACAGGGTCAGCGTATCGACCCACTGACGGGTCCCAAAAGCCAACGTACTATCCCCATTCGTGCGGGTGTCAATGAATATACTATTCAATAGGGTTTCAATCAGTAGCGGGTGTCAAATCAGAATCTAAGGTTATCTAAGGTTCCATAATTTCAAAGAGGTTTGGAAGTTGCAGCAAAAGGCATATCACTGAATGGTGAATCATATCACTAAAGTAGTACTAAATTACGTACCTCTATGTCAAAGATATCTCCTTTAATCTCGTCTTATGAGTCAATTACCTAATATAAATAAACCACAATCATCAATTGAGGGTCGTAAGAAGTGGCCAAAATAAAGAATCCAAATTCCACAATCCCCAAATAACTTACAAAATTCGGCAGGTTCGGGCACGTGACCAAGGTCTTGGTGCATCCGAACACCTCCTTCGGAAGCCCTTTGGGAGTCTCTGAGACCCTCCTGAAAGGAATCGAGCTCTCGGGTTTTGAGTTCCATATGATCGGGCACTTGAATTGGACGTCTAAGCACACTTCGAGCGCCCGAATACCCTCAATCGGGCATCATATCACTAAAGTAGTACTAAATTACGTAGCTCTATGTCGAAGATATCTCCTTTAATCTCATCTTATGAGTCAATTACCTAATATAAACAAACCACAATCATCAATTGAGGGTCCTAAGAAGTGACCAAAATAAAGAATCCAAATTCCACAATCCCCAAATAACTTACAAAATTCGGCAGGTTCGGGCACGTGACCAAGGTCTTGGTGCGTCCGAACACCTCCTTCAAAAGCCCTTTGGGAGTCTCTGAGACCCTCCTGAAAGGAATCGAGCTCTCGGGTTTCAAGTTCCATATGATCGGGCACTTGAATTGGATGTCTAAGCACACTTCGAGCGCCCGAATACCCTCAATCGGGCATCCGAATCACGGGGCTGGGTTTTTCACCCGAGCCGCTAGAATTCCCAGTTCTAGCTGATTTCTACACAACTTCAATGGATCATAACTTGCTCGTTTCAACTCCAAATCGCATGAAGTTGGATCCGATGGACTCCTTGCGATGAAGGGAATCAACCAAACCCATTTTCATGCTCTGAATTGATACGGACAATTACTATCAAATAGTCTAATCTTTTAGGAAAAAATCCCCAAATCTTGTTCTTCAAAGTTCTAACGATTCGATCTTGGATTCGTTGGGGTTCCAAAACAAGAAACACCCTAAGGAATCCGAGATCAAACGTTAGATTCATATTTGAACACTATATTTCATTACTACTACCCTCCCAAACACAAATCTTTCCTTTTTAGGGTTTCTCAAAGAACAAAACTGACCAGGGATTAGGCTCTTACCTTATCTCGCAATTTATGGCTTGAGAAGTCGGTTCTCCCAGATCTTCCATATGAAACTCTCTCTCTTGGGCTGCAAAACAGTTAGGGTTGATTAATGTTCTGCACAAAACCTCTGAAGAGAGTATTTATAGGCTTAATTAAAAGCCCTGATACTAATTCTTACCTATGGACGAAAACACCCTTCAAAGACAAGGGGAAAATGAAAATAAAAGAGGGGTGATTTAGGGTGTTTAATGCTCGGGGTGTTTACTATCAAGTAGCCTCTCAGACCCAACTCGAACCTGTGACCACCAAGTCACCATGGAGCAACCTTACCTTGCGCCAAGGCTCGAACCCGTGATCACAAGTGAGCTTAATGCTCAGCGAATAATAAAGTACTACCCTAGTTAGGTCTGATCATGCCAAAAGAACGGAAGGCTGAAACGATATATCCATGTGAAATCATGTTACGAAGCAATGAGCATAACACATTCAATAAATCATCTCCTTTAAGAGAAAATCAGAACAAAGTTTAACACAGGCAAATAAATAAAGATTCATAGTTTGGATTGAAGACAAAATGAATTGTCAAAAATCCACTTTTTCCACAAACTCGATAAAACCAGAAAATAATCATGCATAATCATATGCTAAATAGAATAATCTCAAGGGCACAAACTTAATTCACATCATGACATTTTACAGTGTACCGTGATACCACATGACACGCTTCTAGCAAGGTTTTAAATTCCATTTTAGGAATGCGTTTCGGTCATCACCGAAACTGAATTTCATCTGAAATTTCAAAATTTCGTACGGAATCTATAGAAATCAATTTAAATGATATTTTATCCTGTTCAAAATTTCGGAATTTTTTTTTGTAATTTGGGCTGAAATTTCGGGATAATATTAAATAATGAATAAAAACTAGATTTTTTGGTGATATCCCTTAAATTCCAGCCCGAAATTTCAAATTTTCGACCAATTTTTGACTTCACCCAATTTCGATTTCGGTCTCAACCGGAACCTAAAATTTGGGACCGAAAATTAGGATTTCGGTAGAAATTTAAAACCTTGGCTGCTAGTCACCGGTGGTCATCGGTGTCAAAATCGGTTCCTACACTGTTCCAGTCAATAGGGCCAACGTTGAACCCATTGGTGCGATCCCCAATACTAACATTTATTCCCCCTGCACGGGTCCACAACAAATCTTAACTTCCATGAAAAGTGCTCGATAACAACTATAGCAATGGTCACAAGGATATACATAGCACAACAACCAGGCAATTGCCAGAAGGCATATATGTTGAAATTGATAAGAAATGTCGGTTCGTCACAAACACATTGGTAAATAGATTCACAAAAAACTTATCTAAGTTCTCAAAATCTAAAGTTGTACATAATCGAAAATCTGATAATACGACAATTCAATAGCGATCGACGGAGCATGTAAACACGACTGTTGAGATGTCCAAGTATGCTAGGCCCAAATTTTAACGAATGGAGGGTTATTTAACAAGACTTCGCATAAACACGATTCTATTCACAATTCCATAGATCCTGAAAATCAGTATTAGTAATTTTTGGTATCCGAAAATACTAAGACAGTATAATATTACTTACCTCGTACGGAATTTGAAAGCTTCTTGGAACCCCAACTCCAATCACCTAACACCTACAAATCATGAATATAGCTATGAATGCGCACAAGTAACATTACGGGTTAAAGAAACACATTACAGTTTTAATATGAAGGAAAATGGCTGAAATAAGCCCTTCGGGGCCAACCGGCCCACCACACCCATTGCACAAACTCACGCAGGCAAGGCTCTGCTCAGTCAACCGTCTCAGTGCTCGGTCGACCGAGCACAGGTTGGTCCGCGGAGCAGTGCGCAACTGCGTTTTTCCTCAGTGCGTGATCGCATCCTTCTAATTTTCACAGGTTCGGGGGTCATATCTTCTTCGTTTCTTGTCGGAATCGGGCGAGGCTGGTCCCATTGGAAAGCATGTGGTTATAGGTTTCTAAAGAGGTCAATGGAGTTGCCGAAATCTTGCTTGAGCTTCACCAGATGACGAAAACAAAATAAAAACCGCCTTTCTAAACCCTAATCTACATGCAAATTGAGGTAATCGACATACAAAACCAAATTCTAAACATGTCCTGACATCATATTGATCTCTCCGGCGTCCGAAACGATCTCTGACGGCTATTGTCTCTCCTCTACATTCTCTCTTTGGTTTAGGGTTTCTCCTGAAGAAAGTTTGCTCAAGATTAGAATTTATATAATTAAGAAGCCCTAAACCTAACTTAAATTTTGACAAAATATCCCCCTCCTAAAACAAATTTGTGTAGGAAGGATATTTAGGGTATTTAATTTGTGTGGGAAGGATATTAAGCCCCGTACAGGTTCCGTCAAAACTGGGCCAGGCTGGGCCGGGCCGACCTGCGGGTGCCCATAAAAACCCAAATGATCTAGATTTTATATGGTATAAGCCCTTGTAGTCCTGCATTTTTCATAAAGTATTGTATAGACCACATCATAGGATGATCTAAACTGTCTATGTGATGGAACACAATGTAAACAGGTTATGCCCCAAAAATCATTTCCATAGGATGCTCCTAGCCCTCCGATCCATAGATTGGAGGGCTAGGATCATCCTATGGAAATGATTTTTTGGACACAACCTATTTACATTATGGCCCATCACATGGACAGTTTGGATCATCCTATTATAGTGTGGGAATTAAAAGAGCAAAAAAAAAGCAGATGACCCGTGGGTCCACCCCGCCCGTACGGGTGGGGTCGGGTTCACCAAATTGTGACCTGTAAAATTCCGGGTCATTTATGACCCAGCCTGTACCACCTGGACCCGTATGGGTCGGGTGAAACCCCGCCCGGCCCACCCGTTTGCCAGGTCTACTCACACCCTCGGGCTTGGATTGTTATCAACTCTGGTGTTGGCAAAACCAACTCATAATCTTGTTTAATTTACTGAAATTTATAAACTAGGGAGATTAGAGATTATTTTGAAAGCCCACATTATGAATTAATTACAAAATCAAACCCTCTAACCAGTAAGTCGACATGATTACGCCTTATTCAACTTAATTTTCTTTAGATTTAGACAATGCCTTTGCATGAAAATTATATCAATTAGTTTACATGAAAATCTCAGTTTACCAGGCATTAAAGATCCATGCATGCATGATTGGCTTGATTATTATGCTTTTCATTGACTGAATATAAACGTCTACTTCTCTGTATTTCTTTAAATTTATGAGCGGGTATGTGTGAATGAATGATTGTAAATGAGAAATATAAGTTCACTGTTAAGTAGGATGACGTACTTCTTATGTTTTTTTTTTTTTTGGAAGAAGACGGCATATTTCCAAGTCATAAAATGCAACCGCAAAAACAAAACAGAAATTACCTCTGCAAAATCCATAGTAGTCGTCACAGTATCTAGCGGAGTTTAACAAATTCACTTCAACTAAGATCTCTAATTATAAATTCATAAAACCACATTAAATGATAACTGTAAGCAAGAGTATCCCATTCTTGAAAGGCACAAAGAATGGGAGATGGCACAAATTCACTTCTTATGTTACTTGGGCTTGCTATATATTATTATTGTATTTGCCATATTACCCACTAGATGGAGATGGTATTAATCGTTAGGTTAAACAGTGGCCTCCTCAAGATAATGTTAAACATTTTAACATCCCTGCTATGATGATATACTTCTTTTTGTGTGTTTACCAATCACCATATATTATCTTATACTTTGCATGGATATGTTGCCGAATGGGTATACACCTATTATCCTATACTTTGCATGGAGATGCTAAAGAATGGTTGCTTTATTAATAAAAATAATGCTAGAAGCTGATTATTTCTTGTGTTCTGGAATATTAGCATGCAAAAGACCTTAGAACGCTATCAGAGGTACACAAAAGATGGTAATGGTAGCATCAACAACAAAGCAGTAGAGCGAAACGTGCAGGTCATTCCTTCTCTCATTATTTTCTTCGATATGACATTCATGGTAGAGTTTCCTTAAGAAGTTTATTTGACAGGACATATTCACCTTGTTATTTCATTCTCTTCAAATATTGTTGATGCAGATGGCAAGCCAAAGTCATGCCCTGTCAAGATAATCTCTCTTTGTGCAGTCTTGGAGGCTTAAAACACACTTATTCACACCCGTACAATCACACAATGCATACACATATATCTCACCACTTGTTTTACAACACACTTATTCACTCCCCCTCAATCACACGCCCAAGCCCTTCACTTACTTTCTTACGTATGAGTAGCATACTATCGATAAAGGAGGACGATCCGATCAAAAGATTACGATGGAAAATCGTGGGGCTTGAAAGCTGACCCACATTTGGAGGGAAACTCCAAGAAACAAGTGTATGAACACCTTTTCTCCACAAATTTCATTCAATGCTTCAATTGTCAAAAAAAAAAAAAAAAAAAACACAAGCTGCTCTTCTCATTCCATTTGACTATCTTTATAGAGCTAAGCTCTCTTTCCAATTACAAGTAATATTAAAAGAAGCAACACAAATAAAAATAACTCATAAAATCCTATTCGAAGCAACTAAATGGGGTAAAATGGCAATTGCTAAGCTAACCTTAGCTACTTGCTACTTTAACGACTCCAATTAAGGGCAATGGTGTTAGGCCTAAAATCGGTAACAGATATGACAGTGACGTAAGAGCCGAGCTGGAGGATCCGAGAAACCGAGGTGAGGGAGCTGAGTAGCTGAGCCCTGCGTAAAGAGCAAACGAGGTCAGAATGACCAATTCGGAGTGTTACTCTGGACAGGCCCTTCGACACTCAAGTCAGTATGAGCAGAAGTGCATAGCGAGTTTAAGAGTGGTGGGTGAGAAGTTATTACCCTTGTTTATGAGCTTTGGAAGCCCTTTTATAGAGGGAAGCCTGGGGTAGTTGGGGAGTTATTACTCCAGGACAGGTGTCAGCCAGCTATAGGTTCAAGCTCACCTATTCAGCTGTAATTACCAAACTACCCCTGCTGATGCGGGGTCTGTGGTGGGCCACACTTGGGCCACGTGTCGACAGCTAATAGGCTGCTGTTTTTATACCCCATCAATTGCCCCCAGTTCTCCAAGTCATTATGGTGACTTGGGGAAGTGTGGTGAGTTACATCTCTGATCGGTGGGAGTTTGTCCGGCCTGGGAATCAGTCCGGAAATTTGTCAGTCCGGCCTGTGAGTCAGTCCGAAAATTTGTCAATCCGGTCTGGGAATCAGTCCGGAAATTTGTCAGTCCGGCCTGGGAATCAGTCCGGAAATTTGTCAGTCCGGCCTGGGAGTCAGTCCGGAATTTGTCAATCCGGCCTGGGAATCAGTCCGGAAATTTGTCAGTCCGGCCTGTGAGTCAGTCCGGCCTGGGAGTCAGTCCGGAATTTGTCAGTCCGGCCTGGGAATCAGTCCGGAAATTTGTCAGTCCGGCCTGTGAGTCAGTCCGGAAATTTGTCAGTCCGGCCTGGGAGTCGGTCCGGAATTTGTCAGTCTGACTTGGGAATCAGTCCGGAATTTATCAGTCCGGCTTGGGAATCAGTCCGGAATTTGTCAGTCCGGCTTGGGAGTCAGTCCGGCATGGGCCGGACTGACTTTTGTCGTCTAGCGAGACGCGTCATATCCAGTCCGGCTTGGGCCTGACTGATTTTTGTAGTTTAGCGAGACGCGTCATATCCAGTTCGGCTTGGGCCGGACTGATTTTTGTCGTCTAGCGAGAGGCGTCATATCCAGTCCGGCTTGGGCCAGACTGATTTTTGTCGTGTAGCGAGACGCGTCATATCCAATCCGGCTTGGGCCGGACTGATTTTTGTCGTGTAGCGAGACGCGTCATGAGCCGGACTAATTTTTGCGCCGGACTCAATCCCTTTTGAGAGCTATCCTTCACACGAGCACCTTCACGGATGCCCTTAATCTTTTGGAGATACGCGCATTAATCTTTTGGAGATACGTGCGTATTTTTACTTACGCCCTTGCCTCGAAGTTCGTGCCTGTCATTAATGAAAGACATGCGGCACTGTGTAGGCGCCCTCGACTCACGTGCCCTTCATTAAATGCAGACCTCCATCGCCAAGGCTTATAAAAGGAGGGTTTTCACCCTTCATTTTTTACTCTTCACTTTTTACTCTCCTTCTGCTTTTTGCTCTGCCAGTTCGGCTCGCGTGGTTGGTGGTTGTGAATGGCTGCGGATTTGGGAGCTTTCAGTTCGAAACTGGGAGATTTCAGTTCTGACCGGTAATCTTCTTGAGCGCGCCTTCCATTCGTTTCTTTTTCTGCTTTCATGTCAAGTAGTAGCTCTGGTTCTGAGTCCGGCTTAGGGGAGTCGTCTTCTAGTAGCTCAAGGTCTAATTCGTCGGTTAGGACCCAGGATAGGCCGATCAGGATTCCAGTGTCAAAAATGGCAAGTCCTGATATCAACGTGGAAATCGTAGATACTAACGACGAGCTGGTTGGGGACGAATTGATTTTGGATTTGAACACCACTCTGCTCCCAACGGACAGTTATCTCCGAGCAGAGGGGAGTGTTGATAGTGACGCTGCCGAGGCGTCCACAATGTTTCTCCCTGGTCGGGCCGTTGAGGTCGTAGCTAGGGCCCGAATGGACGCCAATCCTAAATACAACGTACGGGCTCTTCACGAGGAGAATTACCTTGATGAGTCCATGATGGTGGACATCAGGGATAGGTACTGTGTTCCCCCCAGGTTCGGGCTGAGGGAGGCGACAGAGGGAGATAGGGCCTGTAATGAAAGCTCAGATGTTTGTATTTACGATGAGTTGTTGAGGGCTGGACTCAGGTTCCCTTTGCACCCGTTCTTCATCGAGGTCCTCCGACATTATGGACTGGCTCCGGCCCAAGTTGTGCCGAACTCATGGAGGATGCTGACTGGGTTCATGTACCTTGTCCATGGCCTCCTCGAAAGAAATGTGTCTGTGCCGCTATTCCGCGCTTGTGCACACTTAAAGAGGCATAAGGAAGGGGGCTGGATTTACATTAGCCAGCGCCCGGAGGTGAAAATGATCACTGGCATTCCTTCTTCCATTCACTTATGGAAGAACAGGTTCTTCTACGTCGAGGACAGGGAGTCCACCGAGCCCTGGCCGGTTCCTTTAAGATGGGACGTCCTGGACACAATTGCACTGAGTCGCAAGCCGCTCCTCGAGGGTGAGGATGTGAGGATGTTCGCCCTAATCCGTGAGGAGGTGGAACGAGGGGGCCCCATTCATTGCTCAGAGTTTTCTGGGGAAGCGGTTCTAGTCGGGCTTGGCCTTAGTACTGCGACCCCGGCACGTATGTGGCTAGTTGCTTTAAAACTCTGTTTCCTCTTTTTCTTGCTTCTGACTGGTTTTGTTTGTCTATGTTAACTTTCAGAGATGCAGCAGCAGTCCATGGTAGAGAGAATGAGGCAGGGGGCATTCGGGAAGGCCCAGCAGGGCCAGAAAAGAAAGGCCGTTGAGATGTCGAGTCCGGCTCCGACCCAGAATACGCCGCCTGCCAAAAGTAAGACCACGGTGAAGCTGGTTGGCCCCTATGGCCGGGGGGCAGGTTCCTCAAAGACGGGAGGCACAACCAGCGGAGCCCATCCACCATCACCAAGGCTCGGAGACAATGTTTTTCGGCCCAATTGGGCGGTTCAGAAAAATGACACTGGCCTTGGTGAGAGCCGGGTGGCTAAGGAGCTCCTCAGCAATGACAAGCTTCAGGTTCTCAACGAACCTCCGGCTGCGGCTGATGAGGCCATATTTTCGTCAGCTTACCAGGTGAGATGGCCCTCGAGTGCTTGTTTAGAGAAGAGTTTGCCACTCAGTTGGCCGCGCAGAAGGAGAAGGCAGCAGAAGCCCTCAACGCTCAGAGGGAGAGGGCCCGAGAGAGGCAGATAGCGGCCGTTCATAAAAGGGAGGACGAACTCTTTATTCTGTCCAGCGAGTCCTATAAGATTAGATTCTTTGACTGCCTCGAGTAGGTTTAGGAATCCAATCCGGCCGTGGTTTTGAAGGGAATGGTTCTCCCTGACCCACCGACGATTGGCGGTGACGAGCCCGCCACCACTGCTGCACCCGTGGCCCCGAAGGCGGATCCAGCACGGGATGGTAGCCAAGGGGTGCCTTGAGCTCCCCTCCTTTCTTCTCTTTTGACGATTTCTTTTTGTAATGGTCCCTTGGAGACCCAACTTTTGTAACAGCCTTTCGAGGCCTTATTGTTGTAATGGTCCCTCGAGGCCCTACTTCATGAATGAAAAGTAAATTTTATTGTCCACCCCCTCTCCACTTGTCTGTTTCTGGTCAATACTGTTTGGTTCTATGCTGTGTTGATAACACTCCAGACAGGCGTTTCGAGCTTAGGTTGAACCTGGTCCTGGCGGGGGAAAACCGTGGTGTTCTAACCATCGAGTACCCTAGCTTCAGCGACCAGGTTTCCTAGTGGCGTGTACCCAAGTTTTAGCGAACTGGGTTTCCAAGGAGCTTTGGTTTTGCATGCGGACTGGTTTCGGACCAGGAGTGCGCTCCCGGTCTGTGCGGAGACGAGCTGTGGCGAACCAAGCGTCAAGTACCCTAGTTTTAGTGAACTAGGTTTCCAATTTGATGAGTACCCAAGTTTTAGCGAACTGGGTTTCCGAGGAGCTTTGGTTTTTGCATTCGGACTGGTTCCGGACCAGGAGTGCGCTCCCGGTCTTTGCGGAGACGAGCCGTGGCGAACCAAGCGTCAAGTACCCTAGTTTTAATGAACTGGGTTTCCAATTTGATGAGTACCCAAGTTTTAGCGAACTGGGTTTCCGAGGAGCTTTGGTTTTTGCATCCGGACTGGTTCCGGACCAGGAGTGCGCTCCTGGTCTTTGCGGAGACGAGCCGCGGCGAACCAAGCGTCAAGTACCCTAGTTTTAGTGAACTGGGTTTCCAATTTGATAAGTACCCAAGTTTTAGCGAACTGGGTTTCCGGGGAGCTTTGGTTTTTGCATCCGGACTGGTTCCGGACCAGGAGTGCGCTTCCGGTCTTTGCGGAGACGAGCCGTGGCGAACCAAGTGTCAAGTACCCTAGTTTTATTGAACTGGGTTTTCAAGGAGTATGAAGAGATTTGCAAAAGAGCTTCTTTCATTCACATTCAGTATATATTTACAAAGTCACTTTTACGCCGCGCAGCTTAGTACTGATAGTATTTCCGGAGATTCTTGGAGTTCCATGCATGGGGTAATAGGTGCTCCTCCAGTGTTTCCAGCTTATAACTTCCCGGGCGAATCACCTCTTTTATTCGGTACGGCCCCTCCCAGGTCGGGGAGAGTTTTTCGGCCTTTTTTGGTTGGGAGATAGCGGCTTTCCTTAAGACCAGATTCCCTACTCGGAATTCTCTGGGGCGCACCATGGAGGCATGATAGTTGGACACTTTCTGCTTGTAGGCGGCGACTCTGATTCGGGATTCTTCCCTAATTTCCTCCAATAAATTGAGATTTGCGCGGAGCCCGTCACCATTGAGCTGTTCATTGAAGTTGGTGACTCTGGGAGACGGGGTGCCTACATCGACCGGTATTACTGCATCTGTTCCAAAGGACAAGTTGAATGGTGACTCCCCCGTTGGTGTGCGCGGGGTGGTGCGATACGCCCACAAGACATGATAGAGCTCGTATGCCCACCGGCCAGCTTTTTCGTCCAGCCTCTTCTTTATCCCCTGCAGTAGGATTCTATTCGTCACCTCTGTTTGCCCATTGGTCTGCGGGTGCGCTACTGAAGTAAAGCTCTGCTCGATCTTCAAGTCGGAGCAGAACTTTCGAAAGTTTTGGCAGTCGAACTGTTTACCGTTATCTGTTATCAAGATGCGTGGGATCCCGAATCTGCAAATCACTGATTTCCAGAAGAAGTTCTGCACGTTCTGCTCTGTGATCTGGGCTAGAGGTTCAGCCTCCACCCATTTGGTAAAATAATCGATGGCCACTACTACGAACGCGCGCCTTCCGGAGGCCGGTGGAAAGGGGCCCAAGATGTCCATCCGCCAAACTGCGAAGGGGAGTGGGCTGATGATCGGGGCCATAGACACAACAGGCTGGTGAATGGTGGGAGAGAACTTCTTGCATCTCTCGCACTTCTTCACCAGGGTCAGTGCGTCTTGTCTTAATGTGGGCCAGTACAGACCTCTCAGCAACATTTTGATCGCCAGGGCCTTGCCCCCTAGATGCTCGCCGCAAATACCTTCGTGTGTCTCTTGCAAGGCGACACGTCATTGCTGGGCCGGAGGCACTTTAGGTAAGTGAGGGTGTAGGACCTTTTGAACAGGTTCTCACCATCCAGGGAAAACTGGGCTGCTCTTTGTGTCACTTTGCGGGCTTCTTTCTTGGCTTCAGGTAGTTTCCCACTACGTAGGTAGTCGATGATCTCGTCCATCCAGCAGGACTCGTGCTCCACCTGCATTACTTCAGCGGCCTTATTCTCGATACTGGATTTTTGGAGAAATTTCATACATATATTCCCGAGAGTTGTGTATCAGGACGCGGCCAGCTTAGACAGCACATCTGCTTTTGTATTTTCTGTTCTGAGGATTCTGATGACCTCAAAACTTTTGAACTTGCTGGATAACTGGCGGACCTTGGAGAGATATTTGATCATGCGCTCGTCGCGGGCCTCATAGACCCCTTGAATCTGGTTTGTAACCAGCTGAGAGTCACAGTAGGCTTTCAGTCTTTGGACGCCGGTTTGGACTGCGAGATTCATTCCGGCGAGGAGGGCTTCATATTCAGCCTCATTATTGGATGCGCGGAATCCGAACCTCAGGGCGTAGTCTAAAGTGAAGTTGTCCGGCCCGGTTAGAACCAGACCGGCTCCACAGCCGCCCTTGTTCGAAGATCCGTCCACGTGCACTTCCCAGAGCGGTTCGGCGGTCGACGGATCCTGTTCTGCTGATGATATGGGGATGATTTCTGTTTCCGTTCCGTCTTCTGCTCGCTCATCAGTTGCGATTGCCTTTCCCGCAGCTGGGGTTTGGACAATTTCGGGCTCGGTGATCTGCTGGGGGATGGTGCATTCAGCCACGAAATCTGCCAGCACTTGAGCCTTGATTGCTGGCCTTGGCATGTACAGGATGTCGAATTCGCTCAGCTCCACGGCCCATTTCACGAGTCGTTCTGAGGTGTCCGGCTTATGGAGAACTTGCCTGAGCGGCTGATAAGTAAGGACCTTTATTGTGTGAGCTTGAAAGTACGGCCTCAACTTCCTGGCTGCCATGATCAGGGTGTAGGCCAACTTCTTGACCCGCTGGTATCTGACTTCGGCATCGTGCAGGACTTTGCTAACATAGTAGACCGGTTTTTGTTGGCTGTGCTCCTCACGAACTAGGACAGCTGCTAGAGCCAGGGGGCTCACGGACAGATACAAGAGTAGCTCCTCACCCGGTTCCGGCTTTGTCAATAGTGGTGGGGAGGATAAGTACTGCTTCAGATCTTCGAATGCGGCCTGACACTCCTCTGTCCAGAGCGCTGTCTTGAGCCCTTTGACTGCGTTGAAAAAGGGCAGGCACCTCTCTGCGGATTTTGAGATGAAGCGCCCTAAAGCGGCCACCATTCCTGTCAGCCGTTGCACTTCTCTGATGGTTTTCAGTGGAGTGACCTCCACCACGGCCTTGATCTTCTCTGGATTGGCCTCTATCCCTCTCTGGCTTACCATAAACCCCAAGAACTTTCCTGAGCTGACGCCGAAGGTGCACTTGGTGGGATTGAGCTTCATCTTATGCTCTCTCAGAACCTGAAATGTCTCTTTCAAGTCGGAGATGTGATCTTGTGCACTTCGGATTTTGACCAGCATGTCGTCGACATAGACTTCCATGTTGCGGCCGATCTGGTTCCGGAAGAGCTTGTTCACGAGCCTCTGATACGTGGCCCCGGCATTTTTCAGGCCGAAGGGCATGACGCGGTAGCAGTAGGTCCCCTGGTCCGTTACAAAGGAAGTCTACGGTATATCTGACTCATACATTCTGATCTGATTATATCCAGAGAAGACGTCCATGAAGATCAGTAGTTCGTGACCTGCAGTGGCATCAATGAGCTGATCGATTTTTGGGAGCGGATAGCTGTCTTTGGGACAGGCTTTGTTCAGATTAGTGAAATCAATGCAGGTCCTCCACTTTCCATTTGTCTTCTTTACCGGGACTACGTTTGCCAACCAGTCTGGGTATTGGATTTCTTGAATGTAGTCAGCTCTCAAGAGCCTCTCCACTTCTTCTTTAATCGCCTGCCGCCTTTCGAGGGCGAAGTGTCTTCTTTTCTACTTCACCGGCCTGCAGGTTGGGTCAATACCAAGTCTGTGCGTGCTGACCTCCGGGTCTATACCGGGCATGTCCACGGGAGCCCATGCGAAGACATCTGCGTTGGGTGAGGCTGTGTTGGGTGCCGCTGTCTAGAGAGGAGCCGATCTGAACAACCTTCTCATCATCATTTTTGCACAAGGGGATGGAGATGAGGTCTTCGGCGGGCTGAGTTCCCTTAGCTTCATCCCTCAGATGTAGTAACTCAATCAGCAGCGACTCCACCACGCTTTTGCTCTTGAGTGCCATTGCATAGCACTCCCTGGATTGTGGCTGGTCCCCCCGGACTTCTTCCACGTCGTTTGGCGTAATAAACTTTATCTTCTGATGATATGCTGACGCGATAGTGCGGATCAGGTTCTGGCCAGGCCGTCCCAAGATAGCGTTATAGACCGAAGTGGCCCTCACTACCAGGAAGTTGATCATGGCGAAATCTTGGCAGGGCGGCTCTCCGACGAGGACGGGGAGTTCGATCTGTCCCTCCACCTTGACGACCTCTCCTGAGAAACCGAACAGATCTGAGTTCGCCGGCCTTAAGCGGTCGTCACCTATCATCATTCTCTCGAAAGCGGATAGTACAAAATATCGGCCGACCTCCCATTGTCGACCAGGATTTTCTTCAACTCCTAGTTTGCGACGAGCATGGTTAAGACCAGGGCGTCGTCGTGTGGCAGTATCAGGTTGTCTAGGTCCGCATCTGAAAAGGAGATCTCATTCTCCGTCCTCATCTTCTTGCTGCACGTGTGCATGTCGTTGACTCGGCGTGCATATGCTTTTCTTGTAGCTGATGATGTGCCCCCAGGGCGGGTCCGCCCATAATCGTGCCGATGACTCCCCTTGGCTGGGATTAGTGTGCCTCTGGTGGTGGACTGGATGGCGGAGGAGATTGACCCTGGGTAGGGGGCGGCGGCGACCGCCGAGGGCTCCGGCCCTGAGGACTTTTCCCTTTGCGCTCACTTCTGTGGCCGTCACTTCGGATGTACTTTTTCAAATAGCCCCGGCCAATCAACTGCTCGATTTCTTCCTTCAGCTGCCAACATTCGTCCGTGTCGTGGCCGTGGTCCTTATGGAACCGACAATACTTCGACTTGTCTCTCCTGTTTCCCTTAGAGAGCATTCTGGTCGGCCACCTCACGAACTGTTCTCTACTGATAGCGGCTAGTATGTGTCTCCGGGAGGTGTTGAGAGGGGTGAAGTTCTGCTCCCTCCTCTGGAGGGACTTTTCTCTTCTGACGGCCTTGTCATCCCTACGCTGTTTAGTAGGGTTTTTGTCCTCAGAGGTTCTCCTCCGATTTGAGTCCAGGGCAGCCAGTGTCTCTTCCATCGATATATATTCCTCTGCCCCGACCATTAAGTCTGCTAGAGAGTGCGGATTCCGACGGGCCACTGCTCGGCAGAAATCATTAGATTTAGCACCTGCGAGAAGCGCGTTCGTAGCGGCTGAGGGGTCTAGATTCGGCACTTGGAGTGCCTCCTTGTTGAAGCGGCTGACGAAGGCTTTTAGAGGTTCATTATTCTCCTGCCGCAAGGCCATCAAGGATGCTGTTGTTTTCCTTGGCTTGCGGCTGCTCATGAAGTGGAGGACCAAATCTTCCCCGAAGTCGTCGAAGTTGCTGATGGAGTTCGGTTTGATCCTTGAGTACCAGTCCCTGGCCGCACCAGTCAGTGTGGTCGGGAATGCTCTGCAGAGGAAGCCGTCTGACGTGCCGTGGAGGAGCATTATTGTCCTGAATGTCTCCAAGTGGTCCACAGGGTCAGTTGTCCCGTCGTATTGCGGGACAGTTGGCATCTTGAATCCTCTGGGCGCTGGGGTGCCCATAACATCGTCGGTGAACGGTGTTCTGCTTGAGAACGCTCTTGAAGCAGGCCGGCTTTGATCTTTTGCGAGCTCCTCTATGTGGTGGTCCATTTCCTCCATCCTTCGTAGAATCGGATCGGCTCTACGATTTGGCCGGTTCAGTGACCGGTTTCTCTCCACCGATGGGTTCGCCGCAGAGCCGGACTGACTTTCCGGGCTCTTTCGACGAGGCCGGGATTTTTCTTGTGGCGCGTGGTCTTCATGGGCTCGGTGCTTTTGTGCAGAGCGAGACCGCTGACGGTGGGGTTCGGTATGGGCATGTCTTGATCTGGAGTGATGGACTCGCCTGGTGGAGTGGTGAGTCCTGTCTTCATCGTGGCGCGCTGACTCTCCCCTGTGAGCGCGCGACCTTTCCTGGACAGGTCGTGGAGCTTCTGGAGGAGGTTGGGGAGGCGCCTGGAGTAGTTGCTGGTACTGACCGACAAGAGCGGTCATCTGTTGAAAAAGAGCTTGAACTTGATCCAGAGTGGGCGTAGGATTGAGGTGTTCCGAGCGAGCAGGGCTCTGTTCGGCTGTGGCAGAGGTAGCCACCACCTGTGAGGCGATTCGCTCACTTCGGGTCCTGCGAGGTATCGCGACTCGGGTAGCCCGTGCAGTCGGTACCCGAGCACTCTTCCGTCCTGCCATTTAGTATATAGGGGATTCGAACAGCTTTTAGTCCACGGTCCCACGGATGGCGCCAATCTGTTAGGCCTAAAATCGGTAACAGATATGACAGTGATGTAAGAGCCGAGCTGGAGGATCCGAGAAACCGAGGTGAGGGAGCTGAGCCCTGCGTAAAGAGCAAACGAGGTCAGAATGACCAATCCGGAGTGTTACTCCGGACAGGCCCTTCGACACTCAAGTCAGTATGAGCAGGAGTGTAGAGCGAGTTTAAGAGTGGTGGGTGAGAAGTTATTACCCTTGTTTATGAGCTTTGGAAGCCCTTTTATAGAAGGAAGCCTGGGGTAGTTGGGGAGTTATTACTCCAGGACAGGTGTCAGCCAGCTATAGGTTCAAGCTCACCTACTCAGCTGTAATTACCAAACTACCCCTGCTGACGCGGGGTCTGTGGTGGGCCACACTTGGGCCACGTGTCGACAACTAATAGGCTGCTGTTTTTATACCCCATCAAATGGTAATCTTAATAACTAAGAAAGGAAACTTCGTATCCCACGAAATGGCTTGTTGCCCTTTGTGGTGAATTACAATTGGAAATTTTATAAACATTGCAATTTAAAAGAATGCCTAACTTAAAAACACAAAATTAGTAAGTAACTAATAATGTAAGTAAGCTAAGTTAAAAAATATAAATATACTAAGTTGGAAATATGCTAGGCCCGAGCGCCGATCTGAACCGTTGATCTGTCATCGCGCGAGATGCTCCTGCATCAGACCCCCCTTCTTGTAGAAAATTCGATCACGAGTTTCAATCCAAAATTTTCCAATGTGGGGAGTAAGGATCAGGATGGCTAAGATAGATGTACTTCTCATGGTTACCTCGAACTGAAGCCCCTTCCAACGAATTGAATATTTCCATCGAGCAACTCATGTAACATTTTTGGGCATGCAGTGAGATACTATTCGGATGGAAAGGAGCCCTCGATATACTCGTACCGGGGTGGTGAAGGAAAAATGAAGCCTTCACTATTCTCAAAATTAAGGGCCAGAAAATCATCAATGTGAGGCCAATATTTGTCCTTCATGTGATAGATTTGCTCATCTCCCTAGCTCTCTGCCTCTTGTTCATTAATCAAGCGTTTTGTCAAGGCCTCAAATTTCCTCTGAAGCTCATGCAACGCTCGCTTGATTCCCAAGCACAATTCTCGTTCATCACGTAACAGGCATGTCAACTCTTCCACTTGACATTCTAGTTTGCTATTGGTGATTTTTAGATCTTCTATGGGATGATTTTGATGCTTCAAGAACAATGGTGAGCAATTCGAATCCTCTATGTGTGCAACAAACGCCGCATGCCTGCAACGTAGATCCCTACAAGCATGCAAGGATACCATGCTCAAAATATCCCATACAACACTAGCAAAATCATCCAAATAAACAAAAATTTCTTTAATCACCAAAGTCAATTAGAGAAATACTAAGTATCTGCATCGTCATATGAACTAAAGTGTCAATGATACCACTCTCCAATCCCTTATTAAACTGGCGTCCCAATAGAAAATTTAAACCATTATAGATCTCCAAATTGTACAGAGTAAAATAATAAAACCACATGTCCAAAGTGCTAGTCTAATCAAGCACTCTACCTGATCTCATGTGAAATCAAGACTCAGGATTTGAAAAAATGGAAGAAAACATGAATGAGCTCGAAAGCTAGTAACATAACACATCCCTAGTTGGGTCCTGTGGGACATGATCCCGCGAGAGGGGCGTGGGGCGCGAGCCGCCGCGCTCTCTCCTTTGGTCTCTCGTTCCCACGCGATTGGCGTGTGCATTTTAATATTGATTTGAATTCGTCTTTCCTGTGGACTTGGGATCACTAAGGCAATCCGAATTCCACACGAAAGAGACTGACAGAGTCGCCACCTAGATGTGGGATCTAGGACCCATAATTAACCAGAAATCTAGACTCGCTACCTGGTTACGAGAATGGAAGGTATGGGGAGTTATCCACCACATGCACCATTCTTGTCCGATAATCGGTCTTCGATTCCAAAAGCTAACTCTTTTAAATTTATTTTAAATGGCTCATTCAACTCTATGTTAATGTGCGAACTAAGTGACATGCATCCTAGAATCTAATTTCAATGTGAATCCTAGATGTGTATCTTGATTTATTAATTTGTCTGGATTCATTCTAAGTGAAAGTTCTCCTAGAATTCTAATTTCATGGAAAACCCTAACTGATTTGATTAAGTATTTACAAGAAAATTAATATACAAAACACCACAATTTGTTGTGGTGCCGACTCGCGGGTGGTATGCCGTCAGACATCCAAGCTGCCTACGTACCCAAGCCTCACTGGGATCAGAGTCGACGTAGTTCGGTGCACCTAAGCTAAGCTACATATGCCTAACTCAACTAGGACACCGACTTAGACGGATTTGACTGTTTCAACAGTTTTAAGAGGAATTATTTAATTCAAGTTGAGGATTTTATTATCTTAGGATTTCATCTAAGATGCTATATGATTCTTATCTGAATGCAAGTTGTCCCTTAGACTAATGCAGGTTTTGCCTACATCCTAGTTTACTAGGCTTGTCCTAGGGAAAGATCGGGTGACTAGTGTAACTAGACCTATGGTACGGTTGCTATTCATAGCAAGCGTCCGTGATGAGGCTGGACTCCTAACTCTAGGACTCCCTAAAACCTAGGACACGGCACGACACCAGTGTTCCTAAATTGGGCTCTAATGGTTCTTAGATTGGAAACCATAATCCAATGGTTCCGAAAGACACAAGATAAATCGATTTAAGTTCTCGAGGTTAATGAGTTTCAGATTTCGAAGATTTTCAGTTTCTAGACATTTAAGGATTACCAATGGTTCTAGGGTTCACCAATTTCGGCCTTGAATGGCATCCAAAGGAGGGAATCGTGCGCTCTTTCCTTGTGCAATTTAATACTTAGGTTATAGCATCTTATTGCCTGGCAGAATCTCAGGATTTCCGTGGACACTAACCTCGGAGCCAACAACATGCTATAACTTAAATATTCAAATTGTCAAAGATCAAGTTGCAATTGGGATACGATTATGGATGCACGGGCCATTTTTCCAGGAAAATCTAAAGATCCTAAAATTTCTGTTTCAATGGATTAAGGAGTGAACATGTGACAGAATTTTAAAGTTCTTTAGGAATTTTTATATGATTTTCAATTAATTTCGAATTTTCCATGGATTTTATCAATTTTAAGCATATGAGCGGTTTTACAAGTGAAATTGTTGCAAATAAATTCGAAATGATTTGAAATTTCTACAGCAGAAAGATGAAAATGTATGTAGCTTACAGGATGAGTTTTGCATATTTTTACATTAAATTCACATTTAATCTTGATTAAACCATTAAATGTCCAGATTGCACAATTAACACATAAACTAGTAGAAATATAACTCTAAATTCTATGAAATTTCTACAGAAATACTATATGAATCAAAATAGCATGCAGTGAGATTTTCATGAATTTTAGAAATTATTTACTACCAATTTCGGATTTTACAATTTCCAGACCAGATTATAAATTAACACTACATCCCATATTAAAACAGATCCAAATCACACGAAACGTTTACAGTAACAAGTAATATGGAAGATAAGACTACTGTAAAAATTTTATGAATTTTAATGATGATCTGATGTTAGTAAAAATTCTCCTAAAATCTGATAAGTTTCAAAGAAAATATTAAATAATATACCAAATAAACTCCAAAAATCTTTACAAATTCATGGTAAAATGAATCAGTAACATATTATTTTCCCACGAAATTTCATTAATTTTAGAATCTGTTTGGTATATAATTTAATTTTTCTTCGTCAAAAGATGTTTTTTGAAGAGTTTTCCATTTTTAAAACACAATTTGCGGAAAAAATCAGAAAAATTCGGAAAAATACAGAAATATTTTGAGAACAATGCACCTACCTGTGGTGAAGATCTCCGCCCAATCCAAAAAATATAAAAAATCCTGCCGCCGCCGATCCGCTCCGCCGTCTTTCGCTTTCTCTGGAGTGTTTAGAGGGAGTGATTGAGGGAGTGAAGAGATAATGGAAGAAGAATATTAGGGAGAGGGATGGAAGAATATATTGAGGAAAGGGATTGGAGGGAGTGATTAGAAGAGATAATGGAAGAGAAAGAGATAATGAAAGATAAATTTTTTTTTTTTTTTTATGGATGGGAAGGAAGATATATATAGGGAGAGAAAGAGAGAGAGAGAGATATGTTGGTGGAGAGCTCATCATGTTGTCCCTCTTAGTGGAGAATCCATCATTATTGTTCTTAGTGGAGGGCCCATCATGTTTCTTAGTGGAGAATCCATCATTATTGTTCTTAGTGGAGGGCCCATCATGTTTCTTAGTGGAGAGTCCATCATTATTGCTCTTAGTGGAGGGCCCATCATGTTTCTTAGTGGAGAGTCCATCATTATTTGTCTTAGTGGAGGGCCCATCATGTTTCTTAGTGGAGAGTCCATCATTATTGCTCTTAGTGGAGGGCCCATCATGTTTCTTAGTGGAGAGCTACCATCATTGCTCTTCATAAGAGGCCTCACAAGAGGCCCCACTGAGGCCCCACAACGCGGGCCCCACAATGTGGGCCCTCGGTTGATTCGATTTTAAACAAATGTTCAATGCGGGCCCACCAAACGAGTCCAAATTTAATCAAAATGCATCATGCGGCCCCACCAAATGGGTCCAACTTTCTCGATCCAAATTTAATCGAAGCACCCAATGCGGGCCCACCAAACGGGTCCCAATTCTCTCTGGTTTAGATTTTTCTGAATAATCCTTCTCAACATTTAGCGGGAAAATACGAAACACGACGGAAACGACCAAAAATATTTAGAAATGTAACAAACGGATGCGGGAAAGAAAGACATTGGAAAACCGACGGAAAACAAACCCTAATTTCTTTATCGATTAAGGTAGAGCAAAATGGGGTGTCTACAGATGCCCCTCTTTGGTAGAGATGACGTAGTCATCGAATACCAAAGTCAAAATGACAGAGCCATTTTGCGTAGCTTTAATCGACAAAAGACTCTACACAAACGGAACTTAGACGCAAACATTTACTACCTAATGCAAGGCCCTAAATGAAATCCTAGAATTAGAACATAATAAGAAATCCTGATTCGAATGGATTCCGAACAGAAAGAACAAAGATCGTTCTCAAGCGTTTTTTTTTTTTTTTTTTTTTTTTTTTTTAAAAAGAAAATGAGACATCTTTCACAAGCGGGCTCAAGGAGGATAAGAGACCATTCACAAATGGATTCAGAAAATGAGGTACCGTTCACAAACGGGCTCAAGGAGAAGACGAGACCATTCACAAATGGACTCGAAAATGAGGTACCGTTTACAAACGGGCTTAAAGAGAACACATGACCATTCACAAATGGACTCGAGAAACGAGGCACCGTTCACAAACGGGCTCAAGGAGAACATGAGACCATTCACAAATGGACTCAGAAAATGAGGTACCATTCACAAACGGGCTCAAGGAGAATAAAAGACCATTCACAAATGGGCTCAGAAAATGAGGTACCGTTCACCAACGGGCTCAAGGAGAAGACGAGACCATTCACAAATGGATTCGAGAAACGAGGCACCGTTCACAAACGGGCTCAAGGAAAACATGAGACCATTCACAAATAGACTCAGAAAATGAGGTACCGTTCACAAACGGGCTCAAGGAGAATAAAAAGACCATTCACAAATGGGCTCAGAAAATGAGGTACCGTTCACCAACGGGCTCAAGGAGAAGACGAGACCATTCACATATGGATTCGAGAAACGAGGCACCGTTCACAAACGGGCTCAAGGAAAACATGAGACCATTCACAAATAGACTCAGAAAATGAGGTACCGTTCACAAACGGGCTTAAGGAGAAGACGAGACCATTCACAAATGGACTCGAGAAACGAGGCACCGTTCACAAACGGGCTCAAAGAAACAAGATAGCTTTGATTGATGAACTCAACAACGAAGAATTTAGAGTTTTTTCATGAACTTGAATTTGACATAGGATTGGATTTGATGAATTTTTGATTTTTCAGAAATAAGGCACCGTCCACAAACGGGCTCAAGGAGGACATGAGACCGTAAATGGACTCAGAAAAATGAGACACCGTTCACAAACGGGTTCAAGGAGAAGACGAGACCATTTACAAATGGACTCGAGAAACGAGGCACCGTTCACAAACGGGCTCAGGAGAACATGAGACCATTCATAAATGGACTCGAGAAATGAGGCACCGTTCACAAATGGGCTCAAAGAAACAAGATAGCTTCAACCACGAAGAATTTAGAGATTTTTCATAAACTTGAATTTGACGTAGGATTGGATTTGATGAATTTTTGATTTTTCAGAAATAAGGCAGCGTCCACAAACGGGCTCAAGGAGGACATGAGACCATTCACAAATAGACTCAGAAAATGAAGTACCGTTCACAAACGGGCTTAAGGAGAAGACGGGACCATTTACAAATGGACTCGAGAAATGAGGCACCGTTCGCAAACGGGCTCAAAGAAACAAGATAGCTTTGATTGATGAACTCAACAACGAAGAATTTAGAGTTTTTTCATGAACTTGAATTTGACATAGGATTGGATTTGATGAATTTTTGATTTTTCAGAAATAAGGCACCGTCCACAAACGGGCTCAAGGAGGACATGAGACCGTAAATGGACTCAGAAAAATGAGACACCGTTCACAAACGGGTTCAAGGAGAAGACGAGACCATTTACAAATGGACTCGAGAAAAGAGGCACCGTTCACAAACGGGCTCAAAGAAACAAGATAGCTTTGATTGATGAATTCAACAACGAAGAATTTAGAGTTTTTTCATGAACTTGAATTTGACATAGGATTGGATTTGATGAATTTTTGATTTTTCATAAATAAGGCACCGTCCACAAACGGGCTCAATGAGGACATGAGACCGTAAATGGACTCAGAAAAATGAGACACCGTTCACAAACGGGTTCAAGGAGAAGACGAGACCATTTACAAATGGACTCGAGAAAAGAGGCACCGTTCACAAACAGGCTCAAAGAAACAAGATAGCTTTGATTGATGAATTCAATAACGAAGAATTTAGAGATTTTTCATGAACTTGAATTTGACATAGGATTGGATTTGATGAATTTTTGATTTTTTTGAACTTAATGAAATCGAGGATGTTATAGATCGTGCCTGACAAAGATATCGGAAACTAGAACTTTGACGAATGATGAAACGGCAAACCGAAGAACCATTACTAACAAGAATGGATTAGAAACACTTTTATGAAACTTCAACAAGATTTTTCTCAAAGAGACTGCTGGTCTTGTCTTTGGGGATTTGGATGACTGAAACCTTGAACAAGACACTTGAAATTGGTAATCTAGAACAACGGCTCTCTTGGATATAATCATGGAAAAGTGGGACTTGCCTCTTGATAGGTGTTTAGATAAACATTTCTTGACCAGGAAAGTATTTAACTAACTGGAAGGAAATTCTGAATTTTAACGGTTCATCTTTCTGAGAAATTGGCTCGACCATCATTGCATCTGAGGCTCTTCCAAGCTTAAGATGCCTTCCTGGGGTATGATCTTTTTACGGAAGCTGGGCTTTCTGATGTTTCTACTTCTGAATTCTTATGGGTTGATCATCTTTGAAATATAGCTGTTTGACTAGATTCTCGAACTTTTTCAGGTACAATCGCAGGGAGCTGACGAGGCCGGGCCTCCTTCACCAAGACAGTTACATCATTTGGACATAGGAACGACGATTGACTCTTTCTAAAGAGAAAACTTAGATAAAAGACACTACTCAAAGGATTGAGGAGCTCTGAAGGAATGAACATAGAATAACAACGATTGATTAACTACACTGACAGACACAGTAATGCTTCTGACTTAGTTAACGTTTTATTTGGTAAGTCTATCCTTTCAAGGAATATTTTTTTCAATTGGTAAACACTGGACTTTTTCCTTAAAACAGTAATGCCTCAATGATTTAATTACAACTCCTAGGATTGCTTAGCTCCAATGCCCCCAGTTTTGAGGATGTCACTTGAATTTGTTTGAACTTCAATTGATCTTCAGTCCTGATACCGGCTGTAACCTTCTTATAAATTTGCTTGAACTTCAGTTGATCTTCAGTCTTGATACTGGCTGTAGCCTTCTTATAATGATTCTCTTACCGTGACCAAGTCACCTCTTCAGGGTTTTTAACTTGGCGGACCGTGGTAGCCTTAACTTTTGCCTGAACCGTCTTTCTAGGTTTTCGATTCAGCAGGCTATCCCCTTAGCTTTTGCCTAAGCCGCCCTTTCGGGTTTTCAACTTAACAGGGGAATGATCTTAAATTTTGCCTAAACCGCCCTTTCAGGTTTTCAGTCTAGCAGATCTTCAAACTCCATTTTTTTTTATTCATCATCATTTTATTTTTTTTTTGTTTCGGGACCTAGATCATTAGTTCTGAACACCGGAAGGACTTTATAGGTAGGATAGGGCTTTTCAAAGAATGGCTTAAGGTTCAACAAAGATTTCGACCGAACCTGTGAATAGGTTGCCTACATATCCCAAGGTAGGAATCAGGTCGTGTATAGTTCAGGGCGAATGCCCCTAGTTTGAAGATAAATTGTTCGAAAGTTTATTGATTTTTCTTTTTTTTCTTCTTTCTGGAATAATTGACTTCTCTTCTTTAGGAACTTGTCCCCTTTTTTTTTTCTGAAAGGATTGAATTTCTTTTTTTTTTGGATTGATTGAATTGCTTTTCTTTTTTGAATTGACCGAACTCAGTTTAACCGAGCTGCCTACGTACCCCAGTGTAGGGATCAGGTCTCGCGTAGTTCGGGGCGAATGCCCCTAGTTTGATGGGTTTTCAAGAAAATTTCATTTAGGCTCGAAGGGTTTGCAAACCAGTATTCTTTTGACGTTGGGTTCTGATTTTGGGATTTATTCGGCCAAAGGAGGCCTTCCGATGTTCAGATTGGGAGTCGATCTAGTTTACTAGAGTCCCTCTGGTACTGATTATTTATTTTTTTATTTTCTTTTTCTTTTTTTTACGGAGTTTGACGGCATTTCCAGGTAAGAGATAATAAATCTTCTTCTTTCAAGATTCTAATACGTGCCTTCGACTTTCATAGAGCGAAACTTGTTCTTCGACATCCTCCATCTATGGATTTGTAACTCTTGATATCTGATGATCACTTTTCAATGCTTGCTCTTGAACTTCTTATCTCGAATTTGATGGCTTCATGTTATGAATTTGAGAACCAAGGTCATTGATTGGAAATATGAAAGTTGTTTCCACTCCATGCCCCTTGCATAGCATATGATATTCACGTCATTCTTTCTTGAACCTTCTATCTGGGTCTTTCTCTTGGCATTAATGGTAACACTTACCGGACCATCTTTTTATCCTCAAAATGGGTTTACCAATTCTTCACACTTTTCAGAGGGTAATGTATTTTCAATCGGCATTTACTGGATCAAGGTTTCAGTGCCAGTGTTTACCACTTTAATTTCATCTTTGAAAGGCTGAGATTGGCGCTCCTCCTCTTGTTCAAGTAATTGTTGTGACTCAAGTGGAGTTTCGCCAATTTTGTCCTCATTTGAGGAGGGAGTCTTACTTTAAGATCAGAAGCATACTTAAGAAACAGACACAAGTGAACTATTGAAACTTGAAATTTTATTTAAAGGAAAGGCTATTACATCTGACGACCTATCCTGAACATGCTCAGGATTCACAACTCTGAATAAAGAGAAAAGCAAACGATAACTTGCCTGGACTAGGCATTAACCTTGAACTGTAAAACCGGACTCAACAATTGTACTGACCATGGTGACTGACTCAACATAAAATAGTAAATGACTAAAACTTTAACTGCTGCAACTGTCTAGCTTTGGAGGCTCGGCGAAAGCTGGCTCATAAATGGTACTTTCAACTTCTGATTCTTTTCATTGCAACCGGACCTGTGCCCCTTTGAGCCTTCAGTTATTTAAGCATTGCGAACGGCTGGCGGCAGTACTGCATGATTCGGTAATGGGTTATTGGTAGCAACGGGACTTGGCTCAAACACAAGGCTTTTATTGTCGAGCAACCTCTGGATTCTGAATTTTAGGGCAATGCAATTATCAGTGAGATGGCCAGAATTTCTATGGTATTCGCAGTGTTGATCTGTTCGCCAATTTGCTGGTAAAGGATTAGGAAGAGCCCTAATGTCGGGTAGGATTATGCGACCTGAGGCTAAACACTCCTTGAGTATCTCAGATGGCGGAAGGGGGAGAGGGGTAAATTCTGTCTGGGCCTGTGGCCGAGGTGTGACAGCAGGTTGGGTATAACCCATCACCATGGGGTTCTGAGGTTTTGAAGGCTGAGGCTTGGAGCGGGAAAGGTTATTAATTTCAGCTGATGGAGGCTTCCTGAATTCTTTGGTATTCGGGTTACTTCGGTTGAACACACCTTGAGCCATAGCCTCCTCTATTTGGGTGCCTGCCACGATAAAGTGTTTGAAGTCCGGATAATACTGCAACGACATGTGATACTGGAGCTGGGGGGAAATATTTTGCATGATTATTTGGACCTGCTCTTCCTCAGAAGGGCGCTCCATCATCTGAGCTGCTATTCTCCTCCATCTTTTCACAAAAATCAGAAAAGATTCCCTTGAATCTTGCTTGGTTCTTTCTAAATCCTTTCTGGTGATTTCTGTCCCATCATCATATGTGAATTGCCTGATGAATTGTTCACCGATATCCCTCCATGTCCTACAACGAGTCTTGTCTAGGACCATGAACCATCTCCTAGCAACCTTGGTTAGGGAAACCGGGAACAATTGAGCGATTTGCTCAGGAGATAAGCCTTGAGGCTGACACATGATGGTGAACATCTGCAAATGAGTGATTGGACAACCCACACCATCATATTTGTCGAAATCTGGCATTTGAAAATTGGCAGGGAGACGAATTTCGGGAAACAGTGTGAGGTCACTTGGATTGAAACCCCCCTGGTCCTGAAACTGAATGTCCTGAACCTTCCTGGTAAGACTTTCTAATTTCTCCATAACTACTTTATCAACCATGGACTGAGAAGGCCTGCTGCGATCTTCGCTGTACTGCTCTTTTTCAAAATCTTCTTCAGTTTTGTCAGGGATAGGAATGAACACTGGCTGGGCAGGTGCGGCTGAAGTAACTGTATGGTGCATGGCCCCAACTTTTCAGAAAGCTGGGCCTTGATAACTTGGTTCTCTTCTTTGAGTTCTTGAAGCTGCCGGAGAATCAAGGTGAGAGTATCGGTAATAGCAGCGGGTGGAAGACTACTGTTCTGGTTTTCTGCCATTGGGGAGGATGAGGATGGGAAAGAAGGAGATGCTGGGGTCCTCAGAGAAGGTGGCGGGGAGACAGATTTCCTCTGCAATCGAGAAGAGATCCGAACCCAAGGAATAGTAGGGTTAGCTATGGTGTTTACTGCCCTGTCATGGAAATAATGAACACGAGGTATATGAGCTTGACATTCATGGAGTGTTTCTTCTCAATGACTGAAAAATATTACACATTTAAGCAAGTAATTGGGACAATAGAATGAATCCAAATGATGAGGGGAATGCCCTTAGTTCAAGGATTATGAGAGTAAACTCTGAAGGATTTAGCAGAAATATTCTTGAAAAAGGTAGCCCCTAGAGGAGGAAGAGATCAAGGGTACAGGCAAGATTGGATCATCAAGATTGCACGATCAAATGATTGAGACACAATTTCCGCCAATGAAGACATAATCGAATCCCACAAGAGACGAATGATAGACACATGATCAAAATGTGAGATTGCATATGATTACTTTCAACGGGTAGATCAAGAATAACTAATCCTATGAGATCTTTAGAAATGATGGGATTTATATCCTAACCCCAAAGGAAAAGTTTTTAGTCTTCGCACATTTTAACAGTGTTACCTGAAGGCATCAACCCTAATCCTAATCTAGCGGAGTGGAGAGAGGATCTCGACTCATGACTTTGTTTGTGTACCTAGGACCGATCGTAGCCATTGGAAGATGGACTACGGCCTAATCTAGACACAAATGGGTAGGATATCCTAAACTAGGTTCACACATGTGGTGCACATGTGTTCGTATACTGCATGCATGTGTGGGTTAATCTAGGGGTAAGGCCAAGAGTCCCCTTAGCGCGAATCCATGTTCGATATACTGTACCAGTGTCCGGCGTATCAGTACGTGAACAAGAGATCCGTTTACGCACCATAAAGGTACTAGGCTAAGGGTGGAATGCTTCTCTAGCACAGAGGCACCAGGTGATGAAATCCCAGTCAACCATGCTAGATAACACTCCGGGTTCCTAAAATAGGACGTGTGTGCATGTGAGATGCAAGGGTTTAGATGCAAGTGATGTAAGTGTGTGCAATAAGTTCGCGCAATCTATGATGCCTTCAGGTTTTGTTAAATTAAGTTCGAGTAAAATGTGATGAGAAAATAAAACGAGACAAACTAATCTAACAAGTATAGAGTTTTTATGAGCCAGTTAAATTAAATTCAAATGAATTATCTTTTGAAATTTTAATGAAGTTAGGTGGTCCCCACCAGAGTCGCCAGACTGTGGGACATGATCCCGCGAGAGGGGCGTGGGGCGCGAGCCGCCGCGCTCTCTCCTTTGGTCTCTCGTTCCCACGCGATTGGCGTGTGCATTTTAATATTGATTTGAATTCGTCTTTCCTGTGGACTTGGGATCACTAAGGCAATCCGAATTCCACACGAAAGAGACTGACAGAGTCGCCACCTAGATGTGGGATCTAGGACCCATAATTAACCAGAAATCTAGACTCGCTACCTGGTTACGAGAATGGAAGGTATGGGGAGTTATCCACCACATGCACCATTCTTGTCCGATAATCGGTCTTCGATTCCAAAAGCTAACTCTTTTAAATTTATTTTAAATGGCTCATTCAACTCTATGTTAATGTGCGAACTAAGTGACATGCATCCTAGAATCTAATTTCAATGTGAATCCTAGATGTGTATCTTGATTTATTAATTTGTCTGGATTCATTCTAAGTGAAAGTTCTCCTAGAATTCTAATTTCATGGAAAACCCTAACTGATTTGATTAAGTATTTACAAGAAAATTAATATACAAAACACCACAATTTGTTGTGGTGCCGACTCGCGGGTGGTATGCCGTCAGACATCCAAGCTGCCTACGTACCCAAGCCTCACTGGGATCAGAGTCGACGTAGTTCGGTGCACCTAAGCTAAGCTACATATGCCTAACTCAACTAGGACACCGACTTAGACGGATTTGACTGTTTCAACAGTTTTAAGAGGAATTATTTAATTCAAGTTGAGGATTTTATTATCTTAGGATTTCATCTAAGATGCTATATGATTCTTATCTGAATGCAAGTTGTCCCTTAGACTAATGCAGGTTTTGCCTACATCCTAGTTTACTAGGCTTGTCCTAGGGAAAGATCGGGTGACTAGTGTAACTAGACCTATGGTACGGTTGCTATTCATAGCAAGCGTCCGTGATGAGGCTGGACTCCTAACTCTAGGACTCCCTAAAACCTAGGACACGGCACGACACCAGTGTTCCTAAATTGGGCTCTAATGGTTCTTAGATTGGAAACCATAATCCAATGGTTCCGAAAGACACAAGATAAATCGATTTAAGTTCTCGAGGTTAATGAGTTTCAGATTTCGAAGATTTTCAGTTTCTAGACATTTAAGGATTACCAATGGTTCTAGGGTTCACCAATTTCGGCCTTGAATGGCATCCAAAGGAGGGAATCGTGCGCTCTTTCCTTGTGCAATTTAATACTTAGGTTATAGTATCTTATTGCCTGGCAGAATCTCAGGATTTCCGTGGACACTAACCTCGGAGCCAACAACATGCTATAACTTAAATATTCAAATTGTCAAAGATCAAGTTGCAATTGGGATACGATTATGGATGCACGGGCCATTTTTCCAGGAAAATCTAAAGATCCTAAAATTTCTGTTTCAATGGATTAAGGAGTGAACATGTGACAGAATTTTAAAGTTCTTTAGGAATTTTTATATGATTTTCAATTAATTTCGAATTTTCCATGGATTTTATCAATTTTAAGCATATGAGCGGTTTTACAAGTGAAATTGTTGCAAATAAATTCGAAATGATTTGAAATTTCTACAGCAGAAAGATGAAAATGTATGTAGCTTACAGGATGAGTTTTGCATATTTTTACATTAAATTCACATTTAATCTTGATTAAACCATTAAATGTCCAGATTGCACAATTAACACATAAACTAGTAGAAATATAACTTTAAATTCTATGAAATTTCTACAGAAATACTATATGAATCAAAATAGCATGCAGTGAGATTTTCATGAATTTTAGAAATTATTTACTACCAATTTCGGATTTTACAATTTCCAGACCAGATTATAAATTAACACTACATCCCATATTAAAACAGATCCAAATCACACGAAACGTTTACAGTAACAAGTAATATGGAAGATAAGACTACTGTAAAAATTTTATGAATTTTAATGATGATCTGATGTTAGTAAAAATTCTCCTAAAATCTGATAAGTTTCAAAGAAAATATTAAATAATATACCAAATAAACTCCAAAAATCTTTACAAATTCATGGTAACATGAATCAGTAACATATTATTTTCCCACGAAATTTCATTAATTTTAGAATCTGATTGGTATATAATTTAATTTTTCTTCGTCAAAAGATGTTTTTTGAAGAGTTTTCCATTTTTAAAACACAATTTGCGGAAAAAAATCAGAAAAATTCGGAAAAATACAGAAATATTTTGAGAACAATGCACCTACCTGTGGTGAAGATCTCCGCCCAATCCAAAAAAATATAAAAAATCCTGCCGCCGCCGATCCGCTCCGCCGTCTTTCGCTTTCTCTGGAGTGTTTAGAGGGAGTGATTGAGGGAGTGAAGAGATAATGGAAGAAGAATATTAGGGAGATGGATGGAAGAATATATTGAGGAAAGGGATTGGAGGGAGTGATTAGAAGAGATAATGGAAGATAAATTTCTTTTTTTTTTCCTCCTTCTTATGGATGGGAAGGGAGATATATATAGGGAGAGAAAGAGAGAGAGAGAGATATGTTGGTGGAGAGCTCATCATGTTGTCCCTCTTAGTGGATAATCCATCATTATTGTTCTTAGTGGAGGGCCCATCATGTTTCTTAGTGGAGAGTCCATCATTATTGCTCTTAGTGGAGGGCCCATCATGTTTCTTAGTGGAGAGTCCATCATTATTGCTCTTAGTGGAGGGCCCATCATGTTTCTTAGTGGAGAGTCCATCATTATTGCTCTTAGTGGAGGGCCCATCATGTTTCTTAGTGGAGAGTCCATCATTATTGCTCTTAGTGGAGGGCCCATCATGTTTCTTAGTGGAGAGCTACCATCATTGCTCTTCATAAGAGGCCTCACAAGAGGCCCCACTGAGGCCCCACAACGCGGGCCCCACAATGTGGGCCCTCGGTTGATTCGATTTTAAACAAATGTTCAATGCGGGCCCACCAAACGAGTCCAAATTTAATCAAAATGCATCATGCGGCCCCACCAAATGGGTCCAACTTTCTCGATCCAAATTTAATCGAAGCACCCAATGCGGGCCCACCAAACGGGTCCCAATTCTCTCTGGTTTAGATTTTTCTGAATAATCCTTCTCAACATTTAGCGGGAAAATACGAAACACGACGGAAACGACCAAAAATATTTAGAAATGTAACAAACGGATGCGGGAAAGAAAGACATTGGAAAACCGACGGAAAACAAACCCTAATTTCTTTATCGATTAAGGTAGAGCAAAATGGGGTGTCTACAGGTCCAAGCATACCATGAACACAAAAGATTAAAACTGGGTTTTAATAGAGCATAATAAGAAATGACTAGGCACAAAACGTATCATAATGAATTCTTACTTTTTTATCAAAACCGATAAAATCCAAAGCAAGGTTTAACATTTAAATATACTAATAATCTCAAGGTTATGGGCTATGGCGACGTATAGCCCAATGACAAGAGTCAGATAACACATATCATGTGTTGAAGAGTAAGGGTAGTTTAGTCATTACTTATATGTTGAGGGGCATTGTAGTCTTTGTACCATATTGCCCTACTTTGGGCCTATATATATCATATTCATGTGAGGACTCCTTAGTGGAGACTCTCCATCCTCTCCATCACTCTTCTTCTTCCTCTTACCCTTATCTCCATTTCTAACATGGCATAAGATTCAAAGATCCTACGAAAGGAGGAAGAAGAGTTCTCTCCATCTCTCTTTCAGCCCTTTTCTCTCTCTCTCTCTCTCTCTCTCTCTCTCTCTCTCTCTCTCTCTCGCGCGCGTGCCGCTCTCTCTATCTCTCGTTGTTTTTCTCTGTTCTTTTTGGGGTTTTTGAAAATCAAACCCTATTTTCTCTCCCCACAAATCCCTAAAATCTCTCTCCCTATATTTCCTCGCTCCATGTCAGTCTCTCTTTATGAGTAAAAACCCTAAAATCTCTCACGCACTTTCTCTGGTTTTTGCGCATTTGTGCAAATCCTATTTGGGTTTTTCGTAAAGACCTATTCTCTTTCTCTCTCTCTCAAAATTCATCTCATCTCACGGATTTGCTGTAAAACTCATCTCCACTTTGCAATAAAACCCTCTGTTTTGGGTTTGCCGTAAACCCTTAAAAAATCTTATTATCTTTATCTCTCTGTATGTTTCTCTCTCTCTCAAAAATTTCCTTCTCTCGCAACCCCAATCTCTCGTTGCCTCTTTACCGAAAACCCATTATGGGTTTCTCTATCACCTATTCCTTCATAAATCCCTTCTCTAAATCTTAGTCATTGTTGGGTTTCTTCTAGTTTTCTACATCCCCTTTCTTTATGTTTTAAATCCTTTCTTTCTTTCTTGAAGTCTCATCTCCCCATCCAATCGATCCTAATCGTTGTGCTCGTCCTATTTTATGTCTTTTGTGTTGATGTCAAAGGTGCAAACCAAGTATTTGGTGAAATGTTTGAAAGAGATCTTGTGCTTGGAGTTATCTTTTCCACTGCTCGTTGAAGTTCGTAGGCCTATTGTAGTTCAATGGATGGAGTGTGGTCTTGTTGTCGTCTCTGGGCTGATGTAGTCTCACCCGATGAAGAGTGTTGATCGTGGTTCTCTTTATATTCTCTTTATGTTCTTCGTCCTTCTTGTTGTTGGTTGGTTGGTGGTTGTTTTTCCTTGTCTGTCTTGTTGTCTTCTCTAGTTGATGTTATTTCACCATTCTTCGTGTTGTTAGTTGTTTCCTTCCCCATGATGTAGTTTTGTCCTCCTTGTTGATGGCTTCTTCGTGTTATCCATTTTGTTCCTTCTATGGTTGGTCTCTTCTTCATGTTCTTGGTTGGTGCTTCTACACGCGTTTGTAGTTTCTCTACGTAGTTCTACGCATTCATCGTGGAATTGCGTTGCAATCCATTTCTTATTGTCCTGCTATATGCCCGGCTGTTAGTGTTGCTTTCGGCCTTGTCTCTCTCTAGGCGACGTGGTGTCCCCCGTCGGTGGTTGGTTGTCTGTCCAGGCGATGAAGTGTCACCTGTTGTTTGTTAGTTATCATCCTAGGCGATTTGTTGACCGCCATCGTTGGTTGGTGTTCTCTCCAGGTGACGTGGTGTCCCCCATTGTTGGTTGGTTATCTTCCCAGGTGATGTGTTGTTCGTTGCTGTTGGTTGGTGTTCTCTTCAAGTGACATAATGTCCCCCGTCATTGATTGGTTGTCTCTCCATGTGATGTGGTGTCCCCCATCGTTGGTTGGTTATCTTCCTAGGCGACGAGCTATCCTCCGTTGTTGGTTGGTTCCTCTCACCTTCTGGTGGTGGGAGTTCTTCTTCCATTGACGTTGTGCTTCTTAGGTGATGTCTTTGTTCGTAGTACTTTGCCGTTGCTTGTGTGCACACCTTTGGTGTGCGCATTTTGTTAGTGATTCATTATTGTTCTCTATTGCGGCACCTCTATTTGATCCTTATTAGTATGTAGATTTGTGTGTCGTGCTTTGATTAAGGGGGAGGCCCTGTTGTGATCGCTTTCACCGTCGTGCTGATTCTGTGGGAGCTTTTCTTTTTTGATGGTTGTAGATCTCGTCGTGTACTCATTGTAGCCATTGCCCTTTTTTGTTATGCTTTTCATTATGTATTCACCACACCAGCTTGAGAGGGAGTGCTGTACCAAGCTGGTTGTGTGTGTGGGTAGTTTTCTTTGTACCAAGCTGGAGTTCTATAGTATATACACTCCAGCTTGAGGGGGAGTTTTGAAGAGTGTGTAACGGTAGTTTAGTCATTACTTGTATTTTGAGGGCTATTATTGTCATGACCCAGACCCGGAATTCAGGGTCCGCCACACGTGACAGCCGCCGCACGCCCATAGGGTCGCCCCTACAAGCATGCAAGGCTCCTTTACAACCAACTATTCTCATCAAAGCGACTAATAAATGCGGAAATTTTAGTTCCAATCCAAGCGCTTGAATTCCTCAGCAAGTCTACTACTACTACTCGGGACCTGAAAATTGTTAAACCACGTAATGAGCTAATAGCCCAGCCGGTTTTCCAAATCCAAGTCAGCTAATAGGAAAACAAATACATACTTGTGCGGAATAAGAAGTAATATACTATAAAACTTTTTGTCTATGCAGAAATTGATAAGCAAGAAAATCATTTCTACATAAGAAATATACATGCTTTTACTAAAAACGGTTCCAACCACTCGGTTATGCAGTTTTCCACTTTGAAATCAATGACAAAGAATATATTTCCAACCACTTGGTTTTTGCAGTTTTCCACTTTGACATCAAATACTTAACAATCTTCTCTGTGGCCAATTTCCAACCTTATTGGCAAGTAGAGTACCCCAACGCGAACACTCGTTCGCAGGACTCACAGGTCCTAAAGCGCGCAATGTAATATTATCAATAGCTAGAGGACTCCCTACTGGCCGCCCGAGATCAACCTTACGGGCAGATAAACTCGACTGGTCAACGTGATAATGTCCAGTGTACCCACCCACTGGTAGGCTGGGCACTAGATCCCTACCAGAGATCAACCATACTGGCGGGACCGATTCCATACCAAGACTGGATACAAATATAGATAGAAGCAATTTAATGTTTGCAACACCGTGCCATAAATTTTGTAGATGTTTCAAACCATAGGGGGCTCCCCCGTTCCAAACCATTGAAACCATATCATAAATAGAATGCTTTTCAATAGTGTTTTATGAAATTGAGTTTCCAAAAATCATGTCAGTAACAAAAATCTTCATCTTTTTATATAGATAAGAAAGCATGTTAAGACTAAAGCATTTCATGGATAATGACAATTCAACCATTTAGTATGACATGCTAAAAGAGACAAGTGAGAAACCTTTTTAAAACAAGTTCCATATAATGAATTGTAATAAAATCTTGCAACAAATCTAAGTATATGAAAATACTAGTAATACACTGACATAGGGTAGGATCACCTACCTTAAGCGCTACTCTAGGAATTTCCTTTGCAAGGTCAAGACCCACGAAGAAGATCTTCCTAGAGCGTAGAGAGGTGTGATGTAAAGTAAGTGGCTGAAATGAAAGAAAAGCTTAGAGTTATATAGGACTGCTGGTGGTGAGAAATACACCCTAGAACACTAGCTATAAGAACTGTTTGTACTTGTTTTACTTGCCGACTTTGTGGCTATGAAAGCAAGGCACATGACCATTAGTGGGCTTCAAAACAAAGGGCAGGAGGTGATGGAGACAACTCCCAATAAGTAGTTTACTAATGCTAATGGAAGCCTCAATGGATATCAACCAAACGACTAGCAGTAGGCTTGGAGATGAAAACAAATAAAATAAGGGCTGCTGTCAACTGAGAATGTGGTGTTGGCTGATCAAGAAATGAGCAGCCAATCAGCTTCTATTAAAGGACATCAAGGGTAATGAGATTGGTTGATAAAAGTAAGAAAATATACTGGGGGGTTGCGTGGTTGCCATCAAGGTGAAGAAAACAATAAACAAGATGTAGGATTTGCACTTTTGTGGCAGCGTACTAACCTGGATTTCAGCGTGAGAAAAGATAGTGGATGTCATTGTTACTTTGCCCGATTGAAGCTCGAAGAGATCATGAAATTGCGAAAGGGAAGACTCTAATTGCTGATGACCATTCAGCAATATTCTTGCTGAAATTTGACTAAAAGAGGTTGTTTTGCAAGTGCTACGAGTTCTGAAATTCTGAACTGTTGCTAGATGGTTGGTCATTAAAGACAATGGAAAACAAGGTGGTGGAAAGAGGTTTATTTCGCGGGCAGCAATAGCAGTTTGCAGAGGCTTTTAGGGCTGATTACAGACTTATAAAGTGCTGTAGGAACTTACTAAAACCCAAATAGCTCTTACCATTCTCTCTCCATGAATCACTACACACTACCCATGTATTTTAAAGCAAGTAATTATCAACCGTGTATACACTCCTAAATATAGAATGATGAATTCAAATCCTTTACCAAGATTAGGATTTCTACTATACTTACAAATCCATAACAGTATACTCATATGGAACGTTCACAAATAAATAGAGGTGCTTCCCTTTTTGGTTTGCAAAGTGACAACTCGATTCAATGCATTAGGTTGGTATGATTCCTAATTAGAATTAATAATGGACCGTTGACTTTGCCTCTTACATTCTCAAAATGGTTTGAATTTCTAATGTTGCTAAATTCTATAGGTTTTCTTTCCTAATTTACCCACCTAGTAATTGATAACGACACCCATTAGAGGGTAAAAAAGGCTATAAGTTCAATTTGATATTAACACCAATTTCAAGTAGTTAAAACATGTTCAAGCATTGGGGCTGGGTATTACAATTGTAGTCTTTGTACCATATTGCCCTACGTTGGGCCTATGTATACATCATATTCATGGGAGGACTCGTTAGTGGAGACTCTTCATCCTCTACATTCCACTTCTTCTTCCTCTTACCCTTATCTAAATTTCTAACATCATAGATGTTAGATGTACTATAGTGCCACATAACAGAGCACGGCCACCACTATTGCGCCAGCGGCTTGGAGCAAAACTAGTTTCTTAGATTACAAGTCGATAGGCCAATGTTTAGTCCCTCAAAAAGCTAAACCACATTTGGAGTGAAACTCCAAGAAACAAGTGTAAGAACACCTTTTCTCCACAAATCACACTTTTCATTTGTTTGGAGTAGTCCTATAATTACATACCCATCTGGTGATATTCTTGTCATTCTACTTGTAACCCTAGTATCACACACATATATATTTCTCATGGGAGGGAGAGCTACTAGCTCTCTCATATTTTCTTCCTAATTTTCTTCTCCATTAACATGGTATCAGAGCCCTAAGGTTATCGTGCCCTAGGGACCACCCTTGGGGGTCACCACAACTTCCCATGCAAGCCCCTCCCCATCCGTGTTGCACAACCCATTGTATTGGCCATTCCGCCCCTATCAGAAACCCCCATTCTGCTCGTCGTGTGTAACCCCCGTCCATCACTTCCGCATTGCGCATATTGCCCAACCAACTTTTTACCCATCCCCTCTTCCATCTTGCGTAACCCCACTCCATCCTTGTTTCGTATTGCCAACCCCCCATCCGCAACCCCCCATTTCATATTTCGCAACCTCTCCATCCCTCCATTCCCCATTCCATATGTTGCAACCCCCTCCCATCCCCCATCCCCCCATCACCATCCATAACCACTGCCACTGGAAGTTGCCCATCCCAAACCCCACAACCCACAAACCACAACCCTAACCCAAAATCCCAAACCCATAACCACCGCAACTAGAAGTCTCCCATCCCAAACCCAAAAACCCACAAAGAGGAAGAGAAAAGGAGGGCACACTAGAAAGAAAACAATGGTAACTGGGTGAAATGTGAGCATAGATGACAACATCAGAAATAGAATGAAGCGTGGATGGGTGTTTACAGTGAAATACCTACCGGCTGGGACAGTTGAAAGCCTGAAGGCATGGTTGGTTACCAAGGATTATACACAAACATTTGGTGTTGATTACATGGAGATTTTCTCCTCTGTGGAAAAAATTCCATCCGTTCGAGTTCTAATCTCTCTCGCTGTTAACATGAGCTGGCCTCTCTTCCAATTGGATGTCAAAAATGCCTTCTTACATGGTGACCTGTAGGAAGAGATATTCATGGAGCAACCTCCAGGGTATGTTGCTCAGGGGGAGATAAACCATGTAGTCTGCCTCTTGAGTAAGGCCATGTATGGCCTTAAGCAATCTCCTCAAGATTGGTTTGGAAAATTCAGTGTGGCAGTAGTAGTACAGTTTGGCATGACACAGTGTGTTGTTGACCATTCTATATTCAGTTCACAGTACAAGGATGGTCGTATCTTTCTAGTTGTTTATGTAGATGATTTCATTGTCACTGTAACCAACAACATAGGTATACAGAGATTGAAGGATTTCCTTCAAAAAGAATTCAACACTAAAGACCTTGGATGTCGTAAGTACTTTCTTGGGATAGAGGTAGCTTATTCACGTGGGGGACTATCTTTATCACAAAGGAAGTATACTCAACTCAACTCAACTCAACTAAGCCTTTGTCCCAAACTAGTTAGGGTATATCACAAAGGAAGTAAGAACTAGATATGTTGGAAGAGACTGGCCTTTTGGGAATGAAACCCATTGTGGTACATATGGACCCCAATGTCAAGCTTCTTCCTAATCAGGAAGAGCTGGTAGAGGACCTAGGAAGATACAGACGTCTAGTTGGGAAACTAATCTATCTAATTGTGACCCGTCTAGACATTTCATTTGCAGTCAGTTCATGAGCTCGCCACGTACGTCTCATTAGTCAGTAGTTACCCAGATTGTGAGATACCTTATGAAAGCAACTAAATGTGATAAAAAGACAATTGCTAAGCTAACCTTTGCTACTTGCTACTTTAACTATTCCAATTAAGGGTATTGCTAATCTTAATAACTAAGAAAGGAAACTTAATATCCCACGAAATTGCTTGTTGCCCTTTTGTGGTGAATTACAATTGGAAACTTTATAAAGATTGCTTTTTGAAAAGAATACCCAACTTAAAAGCATAAAATTAATCATTAACTAATAATGTAAATAAGCTAAGTAAATTAGTAATTAACTAATAATATAAATAAGTTAAGTTTAAAAATAGAAATGTACTAAGCTGGAAATATGCTAGGCCTGATCGCCGATCTAACCATTGATATGTGCAATGTGGCTAGATGCTCCCGCATCACTTCATTCACCCCCAGCTTTTATCACCACTCTCTCTCTCTCTCTCTCTCATTGAGTGCTGCTACTCATTCTCATACAACTCCTTACCAATACACACACAACTATGTGTATACATTCTCTTACAGCACACACACAAGAAACTTAGTTCCTTCTTCAACTTCTATTATTCCTCACCAGGAAATCGATTGGCCGAGATCCACGTCTACATCAATTATGCAGTAAAATAGGAATGAAAACAAGTAAATTGGGTGGGCAGAAAAAATATATAGTGAAATATATGTGCCAAGTGCTAGTAGTTTAATGTTCTTTGTTGTAGTTTTATTGTTGACCAATTGCTTAAAGATGTGAGTTTACTTTCCACTGCAACGTATTTTCCAATTATTTTGACTTTTTACGAGATTTAAAACAAATATAAAAATAAATTGATGAATTATTTGGACATTTTGTTCTTAATTCTGAAAAACTCTACCCATGTATGTATAGTTACAAAAGATTTAAATGTATGTGTGCATGTATATAAAAAGAAATTGATGAATTATTTGCAAATTTCATTCATAATTCTGAAAAAAAAAATCTATCCCTCCATGCATAGCTACAAAATTCTCAGAATAATTGAAAAAAATTCAATTTTTTTGTCGGGATTGTTTCTTTAGTGGCAAACCAAAAGAAATGTTTCATCTTTGGTGGGCATGGTCCTAACAAAAATTTCTTCCAAAGAATTTCAGTGTGATAGGATAGACAGGTATTTTCAAAGCATTTGATGAAAACTTCAACGTTGAGATCCATCATTCTAAAGATAAAGAAACCACATTTTAAAGTCCAAGCCATAGATAAACTCACATTTTACTAACAGTGTCAATGGAATTGTCAACAAAAGGACAAAGCCCAAGAAACAGATGTATGATAGCCAAATAACATGCAGATAATTTTAGGGAAGCATTTTATGAGAAACTGAAATTTCATGGAATTCAATATTTTCCTAGAAAATCTTTGAGGATTGAAAAGTTGGGGTTTCAAGACAATGTAGTACTTTCCCTACACTATAAATTATGTCTTGATGCCCGAACAAAGATTGAAATGAGATTCTGTTTGTAAATTTAATAAAAATACAGAGGAAAACCAAAATGATGTTAAGGTCCTCCCCGTCCTCTTGAAAATCTGTTCAAGTAACTTGACATGCATGGTTCAAAATGTGCTTTAGCTCCAACTATATCTTCTGAAGAGCATTAGACACACAGCAAAGCATGTATCTATTGAAAATAACTCAAACTAATCATTCGTGGTTATCCTTCCTATTTTCTATTTCTTTTGTTGAAGGGATTAGGCTGGTTTATAATGTTCCTGTTCTTTCACTATTAGCTCTCCACTATGTAATGTAAGCTACCTCTATTTAAAGGGGATTGGTGGGTGTGAAACGCATGGAAAAAGAAGAGAGTCTCTCTAATGTTTTTCATTCCTTAGCTTTATTGTTTTAATAAAAGAGAACAGGAGTAATTTTACTTTTGCATTTCCTTCTTGGTATGAAAACCTCTGTTTCTGCTATAATCTTTCTTTGATTGCTCAATCCAAAATGAAAGAAACCTAACAAAGTTTAGTATCGGAGCCAAGTTGTGTAAGTGAGCATATATGACAACTACAGGTAAATAGTTCTCAACAAATGATTCCTATTTTTAATGGTGAAAGTTATCATTTATTGAGTATTAAAATGAAAATCTTTTTTATCACTTAAGACTTGTGGGAATTAGTTGAGAATAGATATACAAAGTTTGAAAATCAAGAAGGAAGAATCACTGCAGCCCAACGCACAAAGATGAAATCAAGTTTAGTTTCTTGGTGAAGATCTAAAATATTAGAAATTATTAAAAAGGTTTTAAGAAGCCTAACTTCTAAATTTGATGGTGTTGTTGCTAGATTCCTCAAAAGTTCTAAGAAGTCTAATTTGAGAACTTAGTCTAACTTCTAAGTTTAGTTTCTTGTTGGTACAATTGTTTCTACAATTGAGGAATCTAAAGTCTTTAGTAGCTTGTCTAATAGATTATCTAATGGACTCTCTTACAGCACGTGTAGAAAGGATCAATAGATATATAGAGAATTCGGCTGAACAAGCTATTCAATCAAAACTTGATATAAAAAGGGCATAAGTAGCAGTGCAGAAGCTCATTCATTCAGAAAAAACAAGGAAAACTAACAAAAGTTGAAGACAAGAATTTTGTGGTAAAGAAAGAAATCGGTCCAATGGGAACAAGAGGTGGGATTACAAATGTAATCATGATTCTCCTCAATCATATAATTGTAAGAAGATAGGCCATTTTGAAAAAGATTTTTGGTATAAAATTAAGGATCCTAGTGTACCTTAATGTACCAATTGCGAAAAAATTGGCCATGTTGGACAAAACCAAGGATCAAGCAAATTTTCATAAAGAAAAGATAGATGAAGAAGAAACCATTGAAGAAAATTTGTTTATATTATTCTTACTACAATTAATATTGTTAAACATATATGATATCTTGATAGTGGTTGTAGTAATCAAATGATAGGTGGTTAAAGAATATTTGTCGCACTTATGAAACTGTGAGATCTCATGTATGAAACTGTGATAATCAAATCCAAGTGTGAGGAAAAGGAGTTGTTGGTGACACTAAAACTTGTAAGAAACTCATTCATGATGTTATGTATGTGCCCAGTATAGCCTAAAATTTAATAAGTTTGGGACAATTAACGAAAAGAGAACTTTATGTAAGAAACTCATTCATGATGTTATGTATGTGCCCAGTATAGCCTAAAATTTAATAAGTTTGGGATAATTAATGAAAAGAGAACTTTATGCCCACTTTGAATCCAAACGATCCATATAACGATAAATTAAGAAGAGAGCACAAAAGTGAAATGAGAATTAGCTTCACTTGTATTGTCATTTCTCTATCATATAGTGGTTTGAAAAGTATGGGCTGGTCACCAAAAGTTTGAGTGAGAAGAAACTTCTTGCCCAGTTTTGACAGAAAGAGCCAGTAGCACTTACAAGTGCAAATGAAAACTCAAGTTTGGTCTTGTATAATAGTTAACAAAAGAATACCTAATATTATTTCTAAATTGTAAATGGATTTGCAATGGCTTTGTTACACTATGGAAGATGATGTTGAAAGAAAAAATAAAAGGAAAAAAACTGAAGCTGATATTATTTCCAACATTTCTCAGCTGCATCCAGTGTTTTATAGGTCTATGAGAGCTTCAATGGATCCAAATATAGGCCTTTCTCTATTTTGAACAAATTATGACTTGTTATTTCTTTATTCATGGATTGTAGACTTCAAGAAGTTGTTAACATATATTCTAAAATAGTGGGTTTTCAACTTTAACTAACTGTCACTTAATATTTTGTCTATATATATATTCATTTTTTATTATTCTAACAATAACTGATTTGAATGCAGCATTGGAAGTATGAAACCGCACAAATGGCAAATAAGATTGAGCTTCTTGAAGTCTCTAAGCGGTGCAAGGATTATCTTGGAATTTTCATATATAAACTAGAAATGATAGTTCTTGATTTCATGTCAGGGTATTGGGTTTCTTGAGCTTGAACTTGGAATCTTGAATATTTTTCTAGGAAGCTTTTGGGAGAAAATTTGGGATCATGTCCCATAGAAGAGTTACAACAAATAGAGAACCAATTGGAGAGAAGCCTAACCAATATCAGAGGAAGAAAGGTAAATCATAGATTGAATGTCTCTCACAACCCAAAATATCATTCTGAAAATTTGCATGTAACACCCAAACCTATTGACAAACTTGGTTTTGTGTTTCCATCAGACTCAATTATTTACAGAGCAGATAGAGCAACTCAAAGAAAAGGTAAATGATAACTTAGAGATTCTGAAATGTACCCACTCTAAATTTTTTTGCAAAGGAGTCAAATAAAAGTATGTCTTCACATATGACTTCTCATGCTGTAATAGTTAGGATTGCTAACTGCCACTTTTATCAATAGCAGGAGAGAAGTCTAGCGGAGCAAAATGCAATATTATCCAAGAAGGTGAATGATAAGTTGATATAGATCTCTTTTCATGACCCTATATTATGGAATGAGGCTAATTGATTTTTCATAGATTCATTTTCAGTGTGAGATACACTCACAAGAACAATCTAAAAGTGAGAGAGAAATTGTGCCCTATGAGAAAAGTACTCAACATCATGATGTGGAGACTGAATTGCACATTGGAAGGCCCGAAAGTGGAAGGACACTCTACCCACAGCAAAGATGATGTGTGATGCGACCCTACCAAATTCAACTACTATTCAAAACATTCAAGCAAGGCTAATTTCTGCCCAGGTATAAATAAATGCACAAGTATGTGTATTAGAACCAATAATAGATTAGCGTGTGAGATAATTGTACTGTATCATTGTTAACTTTCTTGGAAGGTGAAAAAATTTCAAATTTGAAGGACTTTATTTTAAGAGATTTTATCTGCGGCGTGGGTGTGAAGTCCAGTATTTTTTAAAAAGTACAGGATGGACATAAATAGGCAGTACCCCGAAAATCATTTCTACAAGACGATCCTAACCCTCCAATATGTATAGGGTCTATACATAATAGAAACAGCTATAGATCCAAGGGTTAGGATCATCATCTGAAGATGATTTATGGGATATAGCCTGTTTAAGTTGTGGCCCTACAAATTAACGGTTTGGATCATCCTATGAAGTGGATCCACTACTTTTTGAAAAATAGTGGACTTCTAGCGTACACATTATATAAAATCTCCAAAAAGGACGACTTCTTTGTTTGTTGGTAGGAATGCCGTCGCTGCTGATTTTGTAACCAAAGTCTAATCCCATTTTTCTTTTACAAATATAGAAAACTTATTAGAACAAAAAAAGAATACATTACGAAGGGGTAAATTGCCCAATAACAAGAACCTATCTGCAAGCAAATCTTAGCAAGTGAATTAATAATTACATCAGCTTTCAGAAACATGATCAAAGATAAATGTGAGTTTCTAACAAACATACTATTTCGATAAATCGAATTTGCATATCTCCAAGGCGGATCACTTCTTCAAGTGATACCGTTCGGATCGACGAAAGCAATCCTTAGGGTTGTGGAGAGATAACAAGAAGTGAAATTCTTGCAAATGCTTAGAAAAGCTGTTCTTTTTTTCCACTAAAATCTCCACATTACAGATGTTTGCTGGACTTTAAATAGAGTAATGGATGACAAAAAAACATTCAAGCTAGCCCACTACAAGTTTAGGAACTTACAAGCATCAAAAATAGCTTAGCAACTTCAAAACATTGATTACTCAAAGACCTACGGGCACAGTCTACTAAATTGGCCACAACTCTCAAACCACTTGGCCAAATTAAGATCTTAATTATCCGTTGGAAACAACAAAGAAAAGGCTACAACTTTATGGTTTATAATTTTCCATGATTCTGCCACTTAATAGTCTAAAAACATGATTGAAAATTGGTGAGAAGCTTGTAGCGGGAATGCACCTGGATCATCAAGTTATCAACTTTAAAATTATTGTCTCTTTGAATTCCATTTTTATCCACAATTTTCCTCCAAGAAGCTTAGGCCCTGTTCATTTAAGATTATTGAAACCGATTGAGACTGCCCAATCCATTATTGGACTCAAAATTACATTTAAATTTGAGTCAAATAATCATCTTGGCACTCACCATCAGTTGTCATAATCTTAAACGAACAGGGCCTTAATGATACCAATCATAGCAATTAAAGACAATCGAATACCAAGCAAGCAACCATCAAAATTCAATTTCAAACAAGCAGATATGGTTTTCACTAAGCATTCTTCCAGTTTTGAAACACAATCCTCTAGGATATGTTGATTTTGCAATCTAGAGAAAAATTTCACTAATCAAGATATGTAGAAAGACTACAATAGGCTCCTAAATCAATCAATCACTAATCGATTCCTAATCTCTTCCCTTGCAACCCCTTCTTAATCTCTTCTTAATCTCTTCTCTTGTAGAAAACAAAAGAGAATATAAAGCTTTCTCTTACCTCTCATGAATACGAAATTTTAAAATCACAATTTTCAAATTTTCCTCTAAAATTCTATAAATAGGGGGGTAGAAGTAAAAACCATATTCAGATCAGATTCAGAAGAAACCAGACCAAAAACCCTCTGGATTTTCCTAGTTTTCGATTTTCCCAGAAAATATCTTCCGATATACTTTAGTTTCTTTTACAACCAAAGAGAAGGAGTAGAGATAGAAATACTCGAAGGGCCTGCTATCTCTAGGCATTGACATTCTGCCGAATTTTCAAGGACTCAGAGCGCCACCACCTTTCGAGCGCCTTAACTTTGCCAAAGTTAAGAGGAATTAGAACGACACCATCTCACAAGTGTCGTTACGCCGCCCAATTTTCGAGAGCTATACCCGCTTTTTAGGTAAATTTTATAGTAAAATTCTAGCTTTCTGTATTTTAATTGTAAAAATTGGTAGTAGGTAGCTATAGAGTTTAGGAAACCTTTTGCCCTGAACCATGTAGCGTAAATCCTTACCTTTTTGAATAAACAGGATTCCATTCCCTCTCCTTATCCCACCACTCTGTCTCTGGTCCTACCTGAAATTCCAAGGGTGGTCCCGAGTACGGCAACTAATGAGGAGTGAGAAATTAGGTTGATAACAAGTTTTAACTCTTTTGAAAAATCAAACTCAACTTTGAAAATTAAGAGATCAACAATAAGATCCAAGCACATAAGTTAAATCTAAAGTGCAAATGCAAAATAAAGAGCAAGAGTAAGAGAGATTGCAGCCGAGATTTAAAGTGGTTCGGTCCTCCAAACGCGAGGCCTACTCCACTCCACCAACCAAACCCGTTGATGGCTTCACTATGTGATCTTCTTAACTTCGGCGAAGATCGGTGCCGATTACAAATTCCGATTACCTTTAACCTTGGTGGCAATCTTCACCACGGAGAGTGGGCTACGCTTCTCCGAACACTCGCCCAATACAAAGTTCTTGATAAGAAAGAAAGAACAAAAAATCCCTCACAAGGGTTTACAAGAATTGCAGAAGATGTACAAATTTAGCCTATGATCCAAATCCTAAGCTTTAGAGGATGAGAGGCATAATCAAGTTTGATTCACTCTTTGGATGTTCAAATGGAGTTTAAGAGTATTAGGATTGATAGTCTTGAAGTTTAGAATGCCCATATATATAGGAAAACCAAAATATGACCGTTCAATGGCATTGTGGTAATTCCAGCAAAATTCCCAACGGTTATTTTTCCGACTGTTGTAATGTTCTCGGAGTTCCGAGAAAAAATCTCGGGGTTCCGAGAAAAAATCTCGGAGTTTCAGGAATTCAAACAGAAGTTGGAAAATAGTCTACTGGACCATTTCTCGGAGTTCCGAGAAGCATATGTTGAGCAGATTTTCATTTCTTGTTTTTAGGCTTCCAACTTAACACCAAGTTGGGATTGCTATGAGGGTTCCAAGGTGTTGGAACTCCACAAAGACAATCGCTTATATATTTAGGGTGTGTGTTTATTTACTTAATTATGCCTCTAAGATCTAAAACTAAGATTGGATCGTATACAATCTAACATGACATTGATCTTCAATGAATTTTTGAAGTCTTCATTTGTCTTGGACTTCTTTGGCCTTCATGATGTGGTCCTAGCAGCAATGTGATCTACAACTTAGAAAATCAAACACATTAGTGATCGTAAATCACTTGTGTATTGGAATCATCAAAACAAGATGGGAATGCCAAGGTGGGAACCATTGGGCTTACAATCTCCCCCTTTTTGATGATGACAAGCACATATATATTTCCTAATACTAAATTCTCTCCCCCTTTGGCATCAATAAAAAAGATTGGGGTAAAAGAGAAACAAAGGGATGAAATATTTAATTTAATGCTCCCCCTTTTTCAAGGAAAAAGATAAACCTAGAACTCCCCCTATTTAGAATTTTTATTCAATATAAGAGGGGATATTTAATTAACTTTGAAAAAAATATTCAATTTTAAATCAAAAGCCCCTAATCTAAGCACATATGAAGATAATCATATGGGGGCTTTGGGAACCCAAGATTTCTTGGTTCCAACACTATCCCTTATCTTAGATGCACATTGGAATTGGTAATGACCATTTATTCCACAATAATGGCATCTAACATGAGGGTTAGATACGCTAGTCCTATCATATGCATGTTTAGGTCTTTGACTAGTTTTCTTTAAGATTATGTCAATAATTTTGTCACCATTTAAGAATCCACGGAGACATAATCTTAACCTTTGATTTTCATTATGAAGATGGGTTATTTTATTTAGAAAATCATTAAATTCATCTTCATAAGACTTGGAAGAGCTTGCCACATCTTGGAGTTTTGTAATTTGGCAAGTTTTCTCATCCAAACAACCCTTAAGGGTTTCAATCTCAAGTTTAAAAATTTCAAGTTGTGCTTGAGATTTGGAAGAAAAATCATTTTTCAAAAAATTAAGTTCATTTTCTAATTTTGAAATGGATTTCTTTTGAACTTTATTTTTAGAAATTTGAGAGTGCAAGGTTGAGCACAATTCATCATATGATATTTTTTCACTATCACTACTAGATGAATAACATGAGGGGTTAGAGTCTACCTCATCTTCATGGGTGAGTGGCATGAAGCAAAGATCATCTTTCTTTTCTTCCCCTTTAGTTGAACTCTTTCCCGAGGTGCTAGTAGCATCACATCCGGCGGCAAGAGCTTTATGTTTCTTCCATTCCTTCTTTCCCTTGTATTTTGAGGAAGATGTCTTGAGAAGTGGACAATCCGGTCTTTTGTGTCCGGTCTTCTTGCAATTATAGCACCTTATTCCTCCTTCTACTTCACTTTCTTCTTTCTTCTTCGTTTTATCCTTTTTATGTTTATTTCTCCATAAGCTTTTAAATTTTCTTAAAGCTTCTTCTTCATCGCTATCCGCCTCGCTAGAGGATGATGAGTTCGCTTTTGAGGCTTTTAGAGCTAGAGATCGACTCTCTTTTTCTTTCTCTTTTGGCTTCTTCTCCTCCTGTCGGCTAGTGAGGAGCATCTCATGGGTGATGAGAGATCCTACAAGCTCCTCCATGGTTAGCGTCTTGAGATTCTTTGATTCTTGTATGGCGGTTACCTTTGGATCCCAATATGGAGGAAGAGACCTAAGCAACTTACTCACAAGCTCATCAGTAGGAAAAGATTTACCAAGATTTGCTAGTTCATTAGAAATTTTAGAAAAACGGGTATACATTTCGGAAATGCTTTCGTTTTGATCAATTCTAAACATTTCATATTTGCTCTTTAACAAGTTTATTTTGTAATCCTTAACTTGAGATGTTCCCTCATGGGTAACGGCAAGTGTATCCCAAATAACCTTGGCGGAATCAAAAAGAGCAACTCGATTAAACTCCTCCGTAGATAGGGCGCAAAATAAAGAATTTATGGCTTTGTAATTTAAATTTGCATGCCTTTTTTCTACGACATTCCATTCTTCAAATGGTTTGGAAGGCAACATGTATCCATTTTCAACAATGTGCCAAAGTTCCACATCTATCGAAAGAAGATAGATGCGCATCCTTGTCTTCCAATGTCCATAGTTGGACCCATTAAAGAAGGGAGGTCTAGTTGTGGAATGGCCCTCCGGAAGTCCGGTTCCATTTCTATCCGCCATTTAACAATTAGAAAGTTGCCAAAGATCTTATGATCTTTCCCTTGTTGAAATTTTTAAAGAAAATTTTTCCGAAGATTTATAGAAAAAGAAAATTTTTTAAGAGCTTTCGCTCTGATACCAAGTGAAATTCCAAGAGTGGTCCCGAGTACGGCAACTAATGAGGAGTGAGAAATTAGGTTGATAATAAGTTTTAACTCTTTTGAAAAATCAAACCCAATTTTGGAAATTAAGAGATCAAAAATAAGATCCAAGCACACAAGTTAAATCTAAAGTGCAAATGCAAAATAAAGAGCAAGAGTAAGAGAGATTGCACCCGAGATTTAAAGTGGTTCGGTCCTCCAAACACGAGGCCTACTCCACTCCACCAACCAAACCCGTTGATGGCTTCACTATGTGATCTTCTTAACTTCGGCGAAGATCAGTGCCGATTACAAATTCCGATTACCTTTAACCTTGGTGGCAATCTTCACCACGGAGAGTGGACTACGCTTCTCCGAACACTCGCCCAATACTAAGTTCTTGATAAGAAAGAAAGAACAAAAAATCCCTCACAGGGGTTTACAAGAATTGCAGAAGATGTACAAATTTAGCCTATGATCCAAATCCTAAGCTTTAGAGGATGAGAGGCATGATTCACTCTTTGGATGTTCAAATGGAGTTTAAGAGTGTTAGGATTGATAGTCTTGAAGTTTAGAATGCCCATATATATAGGAAAACCAAAATATGACCGTTCAATGGCATTGTGGTAATTCCAGCAAAATTCCCAACGGCTATTTTTCCGACCGTTGTAGTGTTCTCGGAGTTCCGAGAAAAAATCTCGGAGTTCCGGGAATTCAAACAGAAGTTGGAAAATAGTCTACTGGACCATTTCTCGGAGTTCCGAGAAGCCTATGTTGAGCAGATTTTCATTTCTTGTTTTTAGGCTTCCAACTTAACACCAAGCTGGGATTGCTATGAGGGTTCCAAGGTGTTGGAACTCCACAAAGACAATCACTTATATATTTAGGGTGTGTGTTTATTTACTTAATTATGCCTCTAAGATCTAAAACTAAGATTGGATCGTATACAATCTAACATGACATTGATCTTCAATGGATTCTTCAAGTCTTCATTTGTCTTGGACTTCGATGTCTTTGGCCTTCATGATGTGGTCCTAGCACCAATGTGATCTACAACTTAGACAATCAAACACATTAGTGATCATAAATCACTTGTGTATTGGAATTATCAAAACAAGATGGGAATGCCAAGGTGGGAACCATTGGGCTTACACTACCATAGACAAAAGAGATATTAGGAGAGAGCCTAATACTCCAACAGTGTTGGACAAACGGAGGAAACCTAAATCCCCTTTTCTTTGTTTAAATTATTGTATTATCCAGATTTAGGCGGTCGCTATATGGTTCAGGAGTAATCCCTTGAGGACCCAAATCATGCAGTAAACACCCCTATTTCTGGTAATACAAATCAATTACTTTATTCTTTTAAAAATAGGGATTAAGTTTAATCATAATAAAGGATAAAATGTTAAAGTTTTTGCTAAAGTTCTCTAAAACTGCTAAGTCAAGTCAAGAGACTGGTTTACCAGGGCATGAGGGGTGCCTAACACCTTCCCTGAATGTAACCATATCCCTTACTCAGATATGTGTAAAGACCATGCCTAAAAACATAGTAAATTATGGGTTCTAGTCCCTAACCTAGATGGCGACTTTGAGATTATCTTTTCTGTGAAATTCAGACCCCGATCCCAAGCTGATAGAAAACACAAACACACTTTAACACTCCCACATAAACACGCCAAAAGCACACCGGAGCGACATGGCGTCCAGGGATACGGGCACCACAAAAGTGGTAGTCCTAAGAACAGATTGAAAGATGATTTAATATCAAGTACTTGGAACTCGACCTTGAAGCTTTCACCCCCTAGATGGATAGTGGTAAAAAGAGTTCTGACTACATCACGACGAGAATTATCATAGGCCATGATGCGTTGATCAGACAGGGAAAAGTCATCTGGGCCAAACACAATGGCGATGGCTGTGTTTAAAGGACAAATATTCAGAGCTGAACCATTGTCCACTAGAACATTGGGTACCTTCTTCTTGTTACACATTACAATGATGAGGAGAGGCCTGGAGTGGTTTCTACCCTCAAAAGTTAAGTCTTGGTTTGAGAATGAAAGGGTCGTGGAGGCTCTGACTATTGCTACCAGATTTGAAAGCTGCTCAGGAGTAGGGTCCATCGAGACTTGTGAAGCTTGAAGACTCTTTAGGAGTACTTGACGGTATTTAAGAGATACCATCAATAACCCCACAAAGAAATATTTGCCTGAGTCTTGCTCAACTGCTTGATGAAGTTCAAGTCTTCTTGGTCAAATCCAATACTGGTGGACCTTCCTTTTGACAGCTTCGACCTGATCATCTGTGCGAAGCTCTACGGGTTTGTAGTTCCTACCGCCCCTGGTGAGGTGTCCTACCTCAGAACTTTCGGGATCAGATGACACACCAATGATTTTATAATCGTCAAATGAAAAGACGAGGGGAGTTTCCTCTGATTCGACTTCTTAGAAGTTGAGGATGCATGGTTCCTCATCGAAGTCGTGCAGGCGGAAAAGGAAAAATCCTACCCTTCATTGACTTCAGGCTTATAATTGCTGTTATCTGTCCCCCCAGGATAGGGCTCAATAATGCAGATTAAGGATGAGAAGTCTATGGGTGGAGACAAAATAAAAATGGCATTTGAGATGGATGATGATGGGTTATGGTTCGGAAGAGGATTGGTGTTGATATTGGGACCAGACAGAAGGATGAACTGCTTCTTTTCATGAAGATCCTAGATAGCGTGTTTCAAAGCGAAGCACCTATCAGTTGGGTGTCCTTTCCCTTGGTGGAAGTCAGTACTCCCTATTGTCCCAATTGGATAGTAATGGGTCTGGTGGTGGACGCGGTGCAAGTGGGGACAAGTTATTCTTTTTGAGAAGGATTCTCATGATGGTGGAGAAACTAGCTGGCAATGGAGTGAAGTCCTTGTAAGGTTTGTTCATATCGGGAGCATGTCGGACACATTACTCTGCTGAGAAACCACTGGTGGTTCTGCTTTCATCGCGTTAACCTCTTTGGATATTGATGGTTTTCTAAGTGCAACATTTTTTTATTCTAGGGTGGTTTTGGTGAGCCAACCACAAATAATGGAGTCTTCAATCTTGTTTCCAGTATCAACAAAATGCTTGAGTTTTTAGAAGCACTGGATGGCCATAAGACGCAAGAAGGAGGGAGTTAGATTCTGCTGCATCATTTCAATCTGCTCTTCTAGGAATGGGTCCAATGGCTGTGATGTGGATTGGACAGTAGGTTGGGCAGGGGTCGAACTTGTCGAACACCAGGGGTTCTTGGTAAGTCCCAGGCTTTGTAATGGGTTGAAGGCGAGATTTACGGAAGGTGTTCTCCTCAGAGATCTGATCAAATTTTTGGGAGAGGTTTGCTATTGCCAGTTGTAGATCTTGAATGATCTGGGAATGATCCACTGGTTCTACCATGATGGAGAGAGGAGTTGACGGACTGGGTAGTTTTGAGGTTCTGGCTGGGCGGCCCCCGGTTTTCTTTTTCTTAGATGTAATGGTTCCAAGTGTGTGAATTTCCTACCTGCAAACAAGAATATCCATACTCTAGTTCAGAGTTTTTATGCAAAGAGAACGAATCATGCAAACATTCACAAGAACCAAGCGAAAGTTTCAGAGGAATTCTCTTCTTTATTCACATGTCTGATCTTTTTTCAGTTTTTCTTTTACAAAAGGCCTGTGCTAACCTGAGTTCAAAAGAATTTTTACAAGACTTGCAGAAAAGAAAAGAAGAATTTTTGACATGTTCTATTTTGAAGCAGTCTCCAAACTATGCGGATCTGGGTCGTGTGGACGACGGTAGAGACTGATCAGTTCCTATACCTCTGAATCACTGGAGGAATTTGAAGGCCTAGTATTGGAAGGGAGTTCCAGGCAAAGTGTCGAGTAGTACTCTGGATGTATCCTGTCTTCATGAGGAACAGAGAGGTCATGGATCATGACCAATCCGCATTTTTGCCAAGTTGAAAACACCGTTTTGGTTGTCCTTGCATCGAATTCCTCCGGCGAACGAAATCATGTGAGGGGCACCAAAGGTTGTTGCCTACCTCTGAACTGACGCATGACCCGGTGAGGGATGTAGAAAGAAGTATCTCGGAGGCCAAGGAGACGAACATAATTGGTCTCAAAAGTGGTCATGGTGACCCTATCAAGACCTCGAAGCTTCATAGATATGTTGTAATTCGTATGGGTTCCTAACCAAGCAGCCCATTCGAGTTCACTGTTGAAATGAACAATATAACTCCATGATTCGAAGTTACAAATGGAGGCAATTGTTCAAGGTTGAGGGATTGCAACGCGGAGCTTTAAACAAAGCCAAATATAGAGAAGGGTTGGACACCCTGCGAATGGGAGATGAGGATCTTAGAAGATATCGTCAAGTCCATTGAAGGATTCTCCGAGTATTGTAGGTACATGATTGGCATCTTCAGGTAACTGATCGACTACACTGAGGATGGAAAGGGAAGCTAGACTAGAACTTTAACATACAAGGTATTTGGAACTCCAACAGGAGAATAGGTCTGGATGAGTCTGTCAGTAAGAATGCCATTTGGTGTCATGAAGATGACCGGGTCTTGCCATGGCATACAGACTAATCGACGGCACAGGAGATTGTTTGATCCGTACTTAAGTTTAGGACGGATAACAGGTCCGTCATCGTGGTACTGTAATAGAGTACAACACTCCTCGAAAGTGGAACAAATTTCCTCAAGACCGAAATGAAAGAAGTGATACTAGGGATCCCAGAATCTTATCGTTGCTTTGAGGAGATTCCGGTCTATTCAGATGGATTCAAACAAAGGGAATAACTGCTCATTGTAATTCAACCACTAGATGGGTTTGGAATTCCCAGGTGTGTGGTAACTTTGAATCCATTCGGACATCATTTCCGCAGTCATAACTTGCTTCATACAGAAGATAAAAGAATTTTTAGACAAAAGATAGATATAAATACCAAACCTTATGCACATATTTATTCATTTACATTTCCTTCTTTTCTTTTTACATGGCCTGTAGTAGGCTGAAAAAAAAAAACACGATAAAGCGGAAAAAGGAAAAGAAAACGATGTCCCCTGTCTCCTCTGAGGACTAGCTCAGAGATCGAGTGCTAGCATCCTATCGACAACCTCCTTCTGTAGTGTTAGGTAATAATCTGGTGACACTGCATTTTCTTGAGCTACAACAATATTGAGCATGGGGATGATGTCCCTCTGCTTCCACTGGGAAGCGACAATCTTTGCGATCTGCCTAGTAAATTCTTCTAGAGGAAAATACTGCTGAGAGATCGACAGACTTCTTGCCTTGCTCCGTATTGCGCATGATGCGATTTGGAATGTAGAAGGAAGTATTCTCCAAGGCCAAAAATCAAATGTAGTTGGATTTTTGTGTTGCCAAGGTTGCGGTATCGTACCCAGACAACCTCCATGATATGTCCCTAGAAGTACGGGTAGACAACCATGAATTCCATTCTGAATGTGTGTTGAAATGCTGACAGGGATCCCAAGTATTAAAGTTGTAGATAGAACTATCTACCCTGGATCTCGGGACGAAAATACCGAGCTTTAAGCAAAGCCAGATATATAACAAGACCGGACTTCCAGAAAACAGATGATGTGAGTCATCACAAACCTCATCCAAACCGTTAAAGGTTTTTGCCAAGATAATAGGAACAAGATTAGCCCTTTCCGGTAGCTAATCTATTATGCTGAGGATGGCAGGAGAAGCTACATTGGAGTTCTAACATGTGAGGTATTTAGCGCATATGCAGAACAACAGGGCTCTGTGTCGGCAGATCTGGCAGGAAGCGTCCTCTAGATCTTCATCAAGAGCAAAGGCACGGACGAGTCGATTAGTTAAGATGTCGTCCGGGATTACAAGGGTGACAGGGTCCTAAAAGTATCTGCAGATCAACTGCTTGACTGGTGTCAGGTAACCACCTCTGATTATGGGTGTAACCGTAGGCCCGTCAGGTGATATTCCTAATAAGGTACAACATTCCTCAAAAGTAGGACATATCTCCTCTGTACCGAAACGGAATACATGGTACTTAGGATCCCAGAATTTAACGGATGCCCTGAGCATATTCCAATCTACTTGGATGGATGATAATAGAGGAAAGAAATCCTCATCGGAATCGATAAGCCATCGGAGCAGCTCACTGTTCTCAGGGAAAATAATTAGGGTTTAGAGAATGAGTCTAACCATGTTGAAAAGAATAGAATGATTATTGAGCAGAGCTCAGACATGTTTTAACAAGAATGCCGGTCAAAATTAGGAATAAATGGAAGGTAAGGGTTTCAAGAAGAACTCATGTCCTTCGGATATTGATTTGTGAGAAAAGATTAGACCACAATTTCTGTATTTTAGATTAGGGATCCTAACCATCAGCAAGACACTCCTCCAGGATCCATGATTGTTGATCCAAGGAAAGTAATTATATGGGTTGCAATCATGTCTCTGGACAAAACACAAGGTTTTTGAAAGAACTCATGGTTTTGGGTAAAAAGCTGCAACCGATGCGCATCGGGCTAGGGTAATGAAGTCCCTAGCAAGAACTTGGGCAACTCGGGGACACCTTTCTAGACTCAATAGACATGCCTTATGTGGGCCAGAGGCATGGTGTATCCTTATTCGGTACAATGCTCACATCTCTCAATAATGATGGGTTTTGGGTTAGCCTAACTGTAAGCTCAGTACACCCTATATGAGCATGGCGTATAACTATGTGAATATGCTTGGCGATGCAGTGGGATGAAGGCCGAAGGTTCCCCTGAGCCGGAAAGTGTGGACAACCCTTACAAAGAGGCCCTAATGCTACGGGAAGTCCATCACAATTTCGTTTTAACGCACCACAAGGGTAACGTGCGAAGGGTGGTGTTCGCATGTCAAACGGTATCGCAATCAACACTAAGCAGGTAATGACATCCTGTCGGCCACGGATCCAAACCAAGCGCTAGTTACTCCCGAGGGTAATGGGGTATACAAAATATGGTGTGTACAGTGTAACTGAACATAAATGGGAATCCCTAGATGCCTCTCGAGGCGTTTTTGCGCAATTGGCGGCAATTTAGAGCATTGGCTCAAGCAATCCTGAAAAGAGAAGCAGGCATATAATATAAGAAGTAAATTTATTCCCTTTTTATTTTGCTTGTGAGGGAGTAGCCGCAACTTGGGAGGGATTCACAACTTATGATTACCCCTAAGCACAACTCTAAGGTTTAAGCTTAATTGTAATAATGGAGAAAAAATGAAGTTTTTGCTAAATTTTTGAAAATCTTCCAATTCAAGTCACTTTAGAGCTATATATCATGTCCCCAGCAGAGTTGCCAGTCGGTGGTGCCCACTCTTGGACGCCACGTTTTTCCGGCGCGCGCGTGTGGGGGTGTTTCTGTGTGTCTGCGTTTTCTATGAACTTGGGGATCGGGATCAAATTTCATAGAAAAGAGAATCTCAGAGTCGCCATCTAGGTTAGGGCCTAGAACCCATAATTTACTCTATTTTTTGGCATGATCTTAACAAAGATCTGAGTAAGGGATATGGTTACATTTAGGGAAGGTGTTAGGCACCCCTCATGCTCGGGTAACCAGGTCTCTTGACTTGACTTGATAGTTTAAAGAATTTTTGCAAAATCTTAACTTTTTGGTGTAGACACCCAATTTTGTCAAAGTGGAACTAATGATAGGTTGTCGCGAGGAAGAGTCTCATGACGAATCTCAGAGCACCTGTTCTCTTTCTCTCAATCTCTCTCTAGGTTATGAAACTAAGGAAAATTCTAAAAAAGGAACTTTACCCCTGAGGTGTAACAAAAGCCCGTCTTTACACGGCGTCTTGCCTTTTACGGTACAACTAAAAAGCCCGTTTTCAAACGACATTTAAACTGAGAAATTAGCTTTGAGTAAAAAACCCTTCGTTTTTTACCCAAAAATAATTCGTGTTCCTAAAACCATCGATATTAGGTTAGTTGGAATTCCTCGGAACGAGGAATCCAACGGATCTGACCGTGTGCGATTTGAAGTTCAAATGGAGGAGTTACGCCTTGCTGAAATTCCCCGAAAACCTCTCAAAAAGGCGAAAAATCACATTTTTGGAGTCAAAACAAGAAGAAAAATCACATTTTTCAATGCAACCGACCTGACACTGACAAGTGTCAAATCAAGCAATTTCGCACCCTACGAAATTGCATGATTCCAATTTCGCAAAGTGCGAAATTTGCTCGACCCCTACAAATAGGGGGGTAAGAGTAAAATCCGATTTTAACTTTCTGGTTTTTATTTTTTAACTTCAAGAGTTATTTTTTGAGGATTTTCTTCTGTTTTTCCTTCTGAATTTCAGAAAACCCTAGTTTCTTTACTTTAGAAGAGAGAAAGTAGAGAAATTCTTAGATAGCTCACATTGGGCATCAACATTCTGCCGAATTATTGAAGACTTAGAGCGACATCCTCCAACTAGCATCGTTGTTCTGCTGAATTTTGGAGAACTATTGCGCTATTTTTCAATAATAGCGCCGTTGTTCTGCCGAAATCTCGGCAAACCCGAAGCCCCTTCATCTAAACAACGTCATTTTCTACCGAGATCTCGGCAAACCCAAAGCCCCTTTGTCTAAACAATGCCGTTGTTCTGCCGAAATCTCAGCAAACCCGAAGCCCCTTTCGTCTAAACAGCATCGTTGTTTTGCCAAAATCTCGGTAAACCCGAAGCCCCTTCGTCCAATTAGTGCCGTTACGCCCCCCGTTTCTAGACAAGCGCCCTCACTCCTCCGGTAAATTTATATTTATTTCCCAGCTTTCTGCCCTTCTATTATAAAAATCGGTGCAGGGTAGTTATGAGATTTAGGGCTTCTTTTGCCCTAAACCCTGTAATGTAAACCCCTCTCATCTCTGTAAATAGGGCTACATTCCCTCTTCTTATCCCACCACGCTGTCTCCGGTCATGCCATAGACAAAAGAGACAGAGACGAGAGCCCTGACGCTCCACGGTGTTGGACAAACGGAGGGAATCATAAACCCAAAGTTTCCTTCTTTTTTTTTCTGTACTCTCTTTTCCATTTGATTTAGTTAACCTGATTGTGGTCAGCTGCAAGATCTTTCGAGACTCATATTACAGCATACGACTTCAATCAGATAACAATCGTTTATTTTCTTTCTTTGTAAATTCATTTTATTTACATTCAGGAACTAAGCCTAATCCAAATATAGGATAAAAGATGAGTTATTCTGATTAAATCCTTCAAAAAATGCAAAATCAAGTCAAGAGATCAGGTTTACCCGGGCAAGATGGGTGCATAACACCTTCCCCAATTGTAACCAAAACCCTTATATAGATATCTGTAAGGACCGTGCCTTAACAAACAGAACAAAAGTACAGGTTCTAGGCCCAAAGAAAAAGAACCCCTTTGGTTACTGTTCCTCTAATGAAACCCGGGTATCTATCCTCGTTTCATTAGAAGAACAGGCACAGGTCTTAGGCCATAACCTAGGTGGCGACTCTGAGTTTCTCTTTCTTGTGAAATCCGGACTACAATCCCGAGTTCACAAGAAACACAGATCAACTAACACTCCCAGAAAATCCGACGTGGTTATCCCCCGTCGCCCAGCGCGCGGGGAAAAAATCGGCTCCCACATTTTCCCCGTGCTACGTAGGACGACAGGGAATCACCACATCGGGTTCTCAAGGGATTATTTATTTGATCTGCGCTACTTACAAACTCAGGACCAAGGTCCTAACTTCGCAAGATAGAGAAACTCAGAGTATCCACCTAGGTTAGGGCCTAGGACCTGTGCCTGTTCTTCCAACGAAATGAGTAACGACTCGAATTTCGTTGGAAGAACAGTAACCAAAGGGGTTCTTTTGCTCCGGGCCTTTGAACCTTATATTTTGCTCTGTTTATTTAAGGCATGGTACTTACAGATATTTGGGTAAGGGTTATGGTGACAATCAGGGAAGGTGTTAGGCACGCCTCTTGCCTAGACGAATCTGGTTTCTTGACTTAAATTGGCATTTTCGAAGAATTTGAAGGATAACTTATCTTTTTATCCTTTATTTAGGTTATGCTTAATTCCAAGATGTAAATAAAGATGAATTTACAAAAAAAACTGAAAATAAGCGGTTGTGGCTTATTCCTTTTTGAGATCATGTGTCACAAATCCCGAAAGGATCTTGCAACTGATTCTAAGCAGGCCACCAAATCTAACGAAAAAAGACTGTGCAGAAAGAAAGGCAGAGGGGTTTATACCATAAGTTCTGAGAGCAACGTGAGCTGGAGAACTTATGTTACCACCTCGTACCTTATTTTGTAAAGGAAATTATAGAAAAGTAAAAGAAAGGCAGAGGGGTTTATATCATAAGTTCTAAGCGCAACGTGAGTCAGAGAACTTATATCACCACCTTGTACCTTACTTTGTAAAGGAAATTACATTAAGCTTGTAAAAAAATGTAATTTTACAAGTGGAGGATTGGGTAGTGTAACCGTGCTTGTTCGAAAAAGAGGAGCTCGGAGGTTACCGAGATTTCGGTGGCGTAACGGCACTGTGCTGATGAGGGGATTTCGGGTTTACCGAGATTTCGGCAGAACAACGGTGCTATTTAGAAAATAGGGCGTTGGGTTCTCCGAAATTTGGCAGCGCAACAACGCTGTGTTGGCGAAGGAGCCTTCAGAGTTGCAGAGAAATCGGCGGCGTAATGGTGCTATATGGCTAAAGAACTCCGAAGTTGTCAAATTTTCAGCAGACCAACAACGCTACTATTGAAAGGCAGCTCGTAGTTCTGCGAAATTAGGCAGAACAACGGCTTAGAAGTAAGGATGTCGCTCCGAACCTTCGGAATTTCAGCGGAGTGCCGACGCCCAGTGTGAGCTACCTAGAGTTTCTCTACTTTCTCTCTTCTAGAAATAAAATTGACTAGGGTTTTTGGGCTAGAAATACACCGAATGGGTGTATATACACCAGCAGAGAGGAGAGAGAGAGAGATGGGTTATATTTTACTCTTACCCCCCTCCTATTTAAAGGAGCTGGGGGTTAAAAAATTTGGTGGTTCGAACCAATTTCACCATGGGCAAAATTGGTGATGTCATCTGAATGACATCATCCAGATGACATCGTCCCCCTTTGGCGCGATGTTTCGTCTTTTCTTGGTTCTAAAAAAATGTGATTTTTTGTCTTTTATCGGTTAGTTTCGAATGTTCGTAACTCTTCCGATTGAATTTCGATTGGCAAGTGGTCAGGTCCGTTGGATTCTTCATTCTGGGGCTTTCCAATGAACCTAATATCGTACGCTTTTGGGGAAACGAAGTGTCCTTTGGGTGAAAACAGAAGTTTCCGACCCAAAGTTAACTTTCCGATTGAAATGCTGTGTGCAAACGGGCTTACCGGTTTATGCCTTAAAGGGGGTGCTGTGTAAAACGGGCTCTTGGTTTGCCGAAATGGCAGGTGCTGTGTAAAAACAGGCTGTCCGGTTGTTTAAAACGGCTTTCGGAAATCACTTTCTTCTGAAAACGCCCTAAAGAGAGATTGAGAGAAATTGAACTGGTGCTCTGGAACTTGTCATAAGGTTCTTCCTCGCAACACCTAGCATTAGTACCGCCTTGACAAAATTGGGTGTCTACAGATGCCCCTCTTTGGTAGAGGGTGCAAGGCACCTGAATGCCAAAGTAAGGAGACATCAAAATTTTGTCACTAGAGACTAATGGTATGCTTGCAAAACTCACATCGGATCCTAAGGCGTGCAGCTTTCACCGAGGAATCTTGCTATCAGGTCATCGAGTATATATATATATATATATATATATATATATATATATATATATATATATACTAGTAAAAAACCCCGTGCAATGCACAGGCCGACAAAGAACTGTACGGACCACATCATAGGTTGATCCAAACCGTCCATGTGGTGGACCACAACATCAATAGGTTGTGCCCGTAAAATCATTTCCATAGGCTGATCCTAGCCCTCCATTCTATAGAGGTTTCCATAATTAAAAAGCATAAAGGAGGGAGGTAGGATTAAAAATACGTGGCTTTAATGGGTGCCTTTGTTAAAAAGCATAAAGGAGGGGGTAGGATTGAAAATATGTGGGTTGAATGGGTACCTTTGTTAAAAAAGTCAAAAAAAGTGATGTGTAATTCTCATAGAATTTTGGGAGAAATTCAAATAATTCTCTCATTTTCTCTTCTGCTATATAGTATACTAGTGGGACACCCCGTGAGATGCACGGGGAGTGGGAAAACATTATATTTAGCTTCTCATGATAGACAATAGAGAAACTGCATATTATGGAAACCTTATAGATCGGAGGGTTGCGATCATCCCATTGAAATGATTTTGGGGGCACAACCTATTTGCGTCACGGCCCATTAAATGGACGGCTTGGATCATCCTATGGCGTTGACCGCAAACTTAATTTGAAAAATATGGGTGGGGCCTACAATTTGGCCTTAATGTTAATGCACGACCCACACCATAGGAAGATCGAAACCATTCATTTGATGGGCCACAATGTAAATAGGTTGTGCCTAAGGGTGTCAGTTTGGGCTCGGGCTCGGAAGCTCGCTCGAGCTAGGCTCGGTAAGGGCTCGGCTTGAGCTCGGCTCGAATCCTTAACGAGCCAAGCCGAGCCGGCTCGTTAAGCTTAACGGGCTCGGCTCTGCTCGTTAAGGCTCGGTAAGGATTTATATATATATATATATATATATATATATATATATATATATAATTGCATTGTTTTCTTTAAGGCCCCACTTACCCGGGTCAAACCCCCTATACAACAAATAGCAATAGTAAATGCACTAAGGGATTGTCCAAAGAGAAAAAAAGGGGTCTAATATATCATTTTCCTTTAAATTACCCAACGAATTAGGGCTTTCAGGGAGTGGATTTTCGTTGAAAGAAAATTAAGAGAGGGAGAAACAGAGAGAGAGAGAGAGAGAGAGAGAGAGAGAGAGAGAGAGAGAGAGAGAGAGAGAGAGACAGAGGGCCGAGAGCCTCTTCTCTGGCCACATTTCCGGCCGGAATCCGGCCGTGTCTCCACTTACACCGCCCGTCCAATCGGATCTTGGCATCCCACCACCATCTTCTCCACTCTTACCTCCATTAAACCCATCTCAAACTCTCTTCTCCACTTTTACCTCCATTAAACCCATCTCAAACCCTCTTCTCCACCCTTACCTCCATTAAACCCATCTCAAACCCTCTTCTCCACCAATCCCTAACCCACCCAGATCCGACCTCACCCCATCATCATCTCAGCCATCTTCTCAAGGGGTTCCATTTTCTTGAGAAAAATCAGAGCAGAGAGGGAGGGGGTATTTACAGAGAGAGAAAGAGAGGTTGGAGGAGAAGGGGAATCCCATTTTCGTTAAGATCTAGAGAAGGAGAGGAGTTCGTTGACGAGCTCGGTAAGACTCGCGAGCCACTTGCGAGCCGAGCCCGAGCTCAGGTATTGAGCTTAACGAGTCGAGCCGAGCTGGGCAAAGCTCGGCTCGGCTCGGCTCATTTACACCCCTAGTTGTGCCCCAAAAATCATTTCTATTGGATGATCACAACTCTCCAATCTATAGAGGTTTCCATAATATGCAGTTTTTCTTTAGATCGGAGGGCTATGATTTTCAAATGGAGGGTTTTGATCATGGGGCGGTGCGTACAATTCATTTTGAAAAATATAGGTGGGGCCTACCTTGTTCAAAGATTTGAAGAAATTAATTTTTGGGCCCACCAACTGTGGGGGATAGACCAGTTCAAAGATTTGAAGACATTAATTTTTGGGCCCATCAAAAAGATTTTGAAAAATATGGGAGGGTTTGATCCGACCCGCAAGGGTCCGGGTGACACGGGCCAGGTCAAAATGACCTGGGAAAATTTATGTGTCACGAATCTTGGACCCATACCCGGCCCAAGAACTGTACGAACCACATCATAGGTTGATCCAAACCATCCATGTGATGAAACACAACATCAACAGGTTGTGCCCCAAAAATCATTTCCATATGCTGATCCTAGCCGTCCTATCTATAGAGGTTTCCATAATATGTTGTTCCTCTTAAATCAGATGGTTAAGATCACCCTATAGATTTTTTATTACAAAAGCATAAAGGAGGGGGGTAAGATTGAAATTATGTGGCTTTCATGGGTGCCTTTGTTAAAAAGCATAAAGGAGGTGGTATGATTGAAATTATGTGGCTTTAATGGGTGCCTTTGTTAAAAAACATAAAGGAGGGGGTAGGATTGAAAATATGTGGGTTGAATCCATGTGATGGAACACAACATACATAGGTTGTGCCCGTAAAATCATTTCCATAGGCTGATCATAGCCCTCCAATCTATCGAGGTTTCATTCATATGTTGTTAAAAAGAGTTAAAAAAAAGTGATGTGATGTGTAATTCTATTAGAATTTTGGGAGAAATTCACGAGGTGACAAAAATCCACGGGAGACAAAAAAAAAAGTTTCATAAAAGGTTGTGTGCTGAAACTGTTTGAATCAAATCTAATAAAAAATTTAGATTTAAAAAAGTAACAGATTTGTAAAAGTATTCACATTGGAAAGGTAAAAATGAGGAGGTAAATAGTGGCAACTATAGTTGTCAATTCTTTTACAACACCGTCAAGAATGAAATAAAACCAACTAAACAGCATGTAAAAGTGCACCCAGCAATTATGAAATATGTGAAGTGACCAAAGTCTCCTACAGTTTCAAGAGAGGTAAGAGACCTGGCAACAGAAAAACAAAAATTCAGAGAGAGAGAGAGAGAGAGAGAGAGATCCCTTTGCAAGTCTTGGACCAGTTTGTCAACATGTAATGGATGAGTAGGTTTATTAACTTGTATTACTAAAGACAACAATTTACACCTTAAATTTTCCATGGTAATTAAAGGGAAATGTTATAAGCACTACCGTATTTTGATGAGGGCACTCCTCACTTTATTACAAATACGGTATAGCCCACACCATAGGATGATCAAAACCGTCTATTAGATGGGCCATGGTCTAAATAGGTTGTGCCCCAAAAATTATTTCCATAGGTTGATCCTAACTCTCCGATCTATTGAGGACTCGGATCAACCCTATATCATTCAGATCGGAGGGTTGAGATTCAACCTATGGAAATGATTTTTGAGGCACAACCTATTTAGGCCGTGGCCCATCTAATGGACGGTTTGGATCATCCTATGGTGTGGGCCATACCGTACCTTTAATAAAGGGAGGAGTGCCCTTATCAAAATACAGTAGTGTTGATAATATTTCCCTAATTAAATTTTATAAACGTTTTGAACCGCCATCTTAAAATATGATGAATTTTGATGATCCTCACTCTATTAAAATGTACGGTATGGCCCGTACCATAGGATGATCCAAACCGTCCATTAGATGGGCCACTGCCTACAGAGGTTGCTCCCCAAAAATAATTTTCATAGGTTGATCCGAACCCTCCGATCTATAGAGGGTTATAGGTTGATCCAAACCGTCCATGTGATGGAACACAAACATCAATCGGTTTGTGCCCGTAAAATGATTTCAATAGGTTGATCGTAGCCTTCCAATCGATAGAGGTTTCCATAATTGTTGTTCCTCTTCAGGTGCCCGGAATCCGTCAATATTTTGCAAGTGTCCTGCATGAGTAATATATAGTAGCTTTGTCGTCATTGTCATATGTCGTTACCTGTTATTGGTAGTTTTTTTCCATAATTGTCATAGACAGGCACCCTTTGTCTGTACTTTTCGTATTCAGATTACGATTTTACCCTCTCATAGAGATAGATGTTAGATATCAACGAAGGGGTTAATGGTACAAGAGTAATGGTGACGTGTAAATCCAAGATAAAAAGAAAAGAAATTTCTTTTTCCTCATGCTGCCACCTAAGCATCGAATAGTAAACATCCCTCCCTCCTTATTATATTAGAAAGATTAGAAGATAATATATATACTAGTAAAAAACCCTGTACGATGCACGGGCCGACAAAGAACTGTACAGACCACATCATAGGTTGATCCTTCCGTCCATGTGATGGAACACAACATCAATAGGTTGTGCCCGTAAAATCATTTCCATAAGCTGATCCTAGCCCGTCCATGTGATGGAACACAACATCAATAGGTTGTGCCCATAAAATCATTTTCATAGGCTGATCCTAGCCCTCCAATCTACAGATGTTTCCATAATTAAAAAAGCATAAAGGAGGGAAGTAAGATTGAAATTATGTGGCTTTAATTGAAATTATATATATACAGCATCAGAAAGATAATAGAATATTGAAGTTTCCTCTTAGGGCTCTATGGAATCTATCGACCCACTACTAATCACATCCATCCGATTTTAATCTCAGCCGTTAATACTACTTTCTAAACAGACCTCTCTATTTATACGGCTCTAACTGTGAAACCGACTAAGGAATTTCCTAAAATCCTTCTCTCTCACACACACGCACACTTGCCCCATATTTATAGGAAGAAAAATCAGTTTCAGTATTCATAATTAATAGCCTTTCTAATTTTCCTCTCTCAAAACTCATGAATTCCATCCAGGCTGCCAAATATTCCCACTTACGCCTAAATTTGGTACTCCAATTAGAACTTGTATCACTATGAAACAATAATACTCTAGACTCTTAAAAATCTCAACCAACGAAGATGTGATCACCATTCCCACCGAGATAGACATCCAAAGGATATCTAATCCGTTAGGATATCACCCAACTAAAATTTTCACTTGACCGTTTTGATAATAACTCCCTTTTGCAGGAAATTTTTTTTTTGAAAGACTTAAGCTTAGTTTGATAATGGCACTCTTTGTAAGCTTCAAAATATTTATATCCGGGTTTTGATAAAGACACTCATTTGGGAAATCAATTTTCTTACGGTGGGGCCGGGTATCACACTCTCACCCAAATTTATCCAAACGGATGGAGAGGTCTCTTGGCCTATGTGGCCAAGAGTAAAATGGTAAAGGCCCCAATGTCCCTTGATATCATACGCAAGTGCTTCATCATCCGGCAAACGGCTTGTTGGGTGAATGTAAATCAACGGAGGATGTTGATGCTAGGTGCCGACATTCCATGTTCCATCAAACGATGGAAAAACGAATTCTTTTTTGTTAAGCCCCCTCAGTCAGCAGGTTGGAGGTTTCCTTTCAACTGGAGGAAGGCCAATGCCTGTAGATTGGAACTAAACCCATCCCTCAGGAAACTCGGTATCCTAGTCTTTAATGACGTTGTGGGTAGGGGGTAGAGGCTGGGAAGGTAAAGTTCGACGTTCGGAAGTTTAAGTCCGAACGAAGGTTGGTAGAGTTCGGCCTTAGCAACATGGTGTTGGATTTAGGTGAGGAGTATGAGGACGATGATGATGGGGAAAATGAGGATGACAAGGTTGAGTCAGTGGGGGTCGGTAGTGTCCAAGATGGTGATTCTCTTTTATATCCATTTTTGCATTCCTCTGTTATATTATTATGGTGCCTTCCTCTAACTTTGTGATTTGTTTTGTTGATGTAGAAATGGCTGCGATTTCCTCCTCGGCAATGGAGAAGGCCCTGAAGGAGAGGACCGAGAGAGTGGCTCGGGAGAAGCAGAAGAAGGCAGCCAAGTGCCGGGCTAACAAGGCGGCAAAAGCCCCCGACCGTCAAGCCTCAGGAGGCTATGGTTGAGGCCAAATCTCAGGACACTGCTGTGGAGGGCAAACGGCAAATGGACACGGTGGAGAAAAGCCCGAGCATAAGGGACAGGTTGGCGGGGGGCTCGACCCCGAAGGAAAAAGATCAAGTGGTGGTTCCGACGCATATCCCAGTCGAGGGTTGTGAGGGCACCCGGGCTCTCTATCGGAAGATCGTTCTTCCGAAAGAGAAGGCCCTTCAACAGGGGCCTTATTAGGATCCCGGTTGGAAGGTCGGTACTGAGGATACTGCGCTCCACAACCCGAGGGTGGCTGTGGAGATGGCCATGGAGAGCGTCCTGCCAAAGGACTTAGCAGAAATGGAGAGGTTTTCTCCCTACGCTTTGGGCTGGGACATGGCTAATGTGGCCAAGAAGGTAAATAACCTACTTTAGCTCATTGTTTTCACAAGGGTGGGAGGATTTTATCTTTTTCCTTTTGCGTTGCAGCTGTCTAATGTTTGCGCCTTTTCATCGGCTTGTATGGAAGGCTACTACTCTCTCTCCCTTCAAGCAAGCAAGGAGAGGAAGGGTTTTGAGGAGAGGTGGGCAGAAGATAAGAAGGCTTTTGAGGAAGCCTTGGCGAATATCAGCAACCTCCTTGCTACCGCCCAATCCGAGTTTCAGAAGGCTCGAGAAGATCTTGAAGGAGAGAAGGAGGCTCGAGCCCAGGCTGTCACGAAGCTGGAGGAAGCCATCCGGCAAAAGGAGGAGGCTCAGTCCAAGGCAATCGAAGAATTCAAAATGTGCCAGGAGTACCGAAAGGACATGGCTTTGTATGTTCTGAACTACAAGGCCGAGGGATTCATCGAGTGCCGGGCCCAGGTGAAGGACCTCGATCCCGGGTTCCTGATTGGGAAGTTGAAGGGGCCACCCGGTACTGATCTCTCTGAGGGAGAGGACTCTAATGCGACCGACTCGAATGATGTATAACCTACCGTCGTGTCACCTGGAGAGGGATCCTTCGTGCCTCCTGAGAAGAATCCTGCCGCCGAGCCTACCGTAGAAGAGCCGCTTGAGAAGGATGTTTGAGGGTCAGGCCCTCTTATTTTTCTTTTTGTAAAACTTTTTTATTTTCCCAGCCAATGTAATATATGAAGATTTAATGAAATATTTGCTTTTGGCTTATGCTTTTGGCTTGCTAACTAGTAGAAAGTAGACGCTTCACCGAGTCTTTTCGAGGCTATGCACCTTCTTTCGAAAGGTAGATGCTTTACCGGGCCTTCGGGAGACCACGGTTTTTCGGGTTGCCTTTCATTGGAATGTTTAACGAAAGGAGAAGGTAGACACTCTACCGAGCCTCTTGGAGGCTGCAGTTTTTTGGTGTACCTTTTTCCCGGAGTAATTATCGAAAGGAGAAGGTAGACGCTCGACTGATCCTTCTGGAGGCTACGGTTTTTGGGGTGTACTTTTTCCCTAAGTAATTATTGAAAGGAGAAGTTAGACACTCTACCGTGCCTTCTAGAGGCAACGGTTTTTGGGTGTACCTTTTGTGCTCCAGCACATCGGTCGTTGTTCTCTTGAGTGATCGGCTAAGAGGTAACTAACTCGCCCGCCCTGAATAGGTCGGTGCTTTTTCTTGAGATGTTTTGTGGTGGTATGTGAGGGATCAAAGTCGGGTGTACCCTTTTTTCGAATAGCCCAGAGGTCCATTCGATGGGCATTAACCTTTAAAAGTTAACTACCGGTTCACCCGGCCTTGGGGACTTATTAATTTGGAGAGTAATCATTTGGAGAATAATGGAGATAGCTGGAGACTAAGCTCAGAGAATAATGGCGATTTCATTGATTGGGTCAATAATTACATCCATTTCTGTGAGACAAAAGACAAACATACAAACTTTTGAAAAGAAAGAAAATTACATCTTGCTTACTGATAAAACTTTTTCAAGTACGTCATGTGCCAAGTGCGAGGGATCGAATTGCCTTCTAGGGTTTCCAACTGGTAAGAGCAGGGTTGAAGTGTTCGAGAGACTCGGTAAGGTCCTTCCCATGTGGGAGCCAGCTTTCCCGTGTTTTTGGGGTTGGAAACTTCGACTCGTCGTTGAAGTAGATCACCGACTCTCACCGCTCACTCCTTCATCTTGGAGTCGTAGTAGTGGGCGACCCTCTGTTGGGAGGCCGCCATCCGGACCCGAGCCTTTTCTCTGGTTTCTTCTAGGAGATCGAGGCTGCTTCTTATAAGGTTGGAGTTGGTCTGTTCATTGTATGCTTCGAGTCTCGGAGAATGGGCTCCTATTCCCACAGGTATGACTGCTTCCACTCTGAAGGCGAGGCTGAAAGGTGATTCTCCTGTGCCAGTTCTTAGGGTGGTGCGGTAGGTCCAAAGCACGTTTGACGCCTCATCCGCCCATAACCCTGGGGCGTTTTCCACTCATTTCATAAGCCCTTGGAAGAGGATCCGGTTGGTCACCTCCACTTGTCCATTGGCTTACGGGTGACCGATCGAAGTAAACCTTTGCTCGATACCGAGCCTTCTGCAAAAATCCTTGAATTGTCTGCTTGCGAATTGAGTCCTGTTGTCTGTGACTAAGATCCTGGGGATCCCAAACCGACAAATGATGTCGTGGTAGAAGAAGTTCTCAGTTTCCTTTGACGTGATCTTCTTAATAGCCTTAGCCTCGACCCATTTGGTGGAAGAAGCCTCGGCGAAGAATCTTTTGCGCCAGAACTTTCCCTCCCGAATGGTCTCCAAAAATTCCTTCATGAACGTCCCTCATTCCAAGGTCGGCGGCCGTAGGTCAGAGACATTTTAGTAGTGGCCATGCAAAGGAGCATTTGTAGAGTGTTTGCCCGTCTAAGATGTAGTGGGCGGATTTGGAAACTAGGTGCCGGGCTACCTTTCGATATTGGGGGAGGGTATCGTCCCTCAAGTACTGGGATATCGGATCCATCCAGCTAGGCTCTTCCTCGATTTGTAGGACTTCCTATTTTTCGATGCTTGGTCAGGGGAGGATTTCAGTGTAGACGTTGCCTGGTTCGACGATTCCCGATAATGCCATCTTGGAGAGGGCATCAGCCCGGGTATTCATGGTTCTGCTGATTTGGACTATCTAAAATTCCACGAATGTAGAGATTTTGCTACGCACCTTTTCGAAGTACTTCAACATCCCGGTCTCTTTGGCTTCGTAGAGACCGTTGACCTGTCCAACAATGAGCTGTGAGTCACTGTGGGCTCTAATTCGGTCAACATGTAGTTTCGTGGCGAGGACGATTCCAGCAAGGTGAGCTTCGTACTCCGCTTTATTATTGGATGATTTGAAATCCAATTTTAGGGCGTATTCTACTAGAACGTTGTCCGGCCCTGACAAAACTAAGCCGGCGCCACTGCCCCCAGCGATGGCTGAGTCGTCTACGTAGAGCATCCAGGGATATCCCGGGACCAGTGGTGGTATGGCTGGTTGCTCGGTTGAGACGTCCTGGTCTTCAGGACCTTCCACAGGCATCGTACATTATGCTACGAAATCCGTAAGGACTTGGGATTTGATTGCTGGGCGGGGCTTTACATGGATATCAAACTCTCCTTGTTCGATAGCCCAGTTGATCAGTCGTCCCGAAGTGTGATTTTTGCAGTATTTTTCGGAGGGGTTGATCGGTGAAGATGGTGATTGGATGTGCCTGGAAGTACGGACGGAATTTCCTAGCTGAGAAAGGCGAACTTTTCTATCTCTTGGTATCGAGTCTTCGCATCATGGAGCACTCTACTGACGTAGTAGATGGGTTGTTCTGCTTTGCCCTCTTGACGGACAAGCACCGAGCTTACTGCGGCTGGGCCCATGGCAAGATAGAGGTACAGATCTTCGTTCGGTACCGACTTGGAGAGTAAAGGGGGGGGCCTATAGGTACTCCTTCAGTTGTTCAAAGGCCGCCTGGTAGTCACTCGTTCATTGAAAATATTTGACGTTTCTGGGGGTTTTGAAGAAAGGCAAACATCGCTCGGAGGATTTATAAATGAATCGACTAAGGGCAATGATCCTGCCGGGGAGTCTTGTACTTCCCTGACTCCATTCGCCTGGTCCGCCTCCGACATGCAGGGGATCCCCTCAGACGTTGCGGTCCATAAACTAAATGTGGACCCAAACTTCAAGCCAGTCAAACAGAAAAAACGAAGCTTCGCCGCTGAAAGACAAAAGCACATCAGAGAAGAAATAGATAAGCTTCTAGACTCAAAGTTTGTCAGAGAAATTCGTTACCCAGAGTGGCTCGCCAACGTAGTAATGGTTTAAAAATCCAATGGCAAGTGGCGAATCTGCATTGATTTCACAGACCTCAACAAAGCATGCCCCAAAGATTGTTACCCGTTACCGAGGATCGATCACCTCATTGACTCCACCGCTGGACATGAGATGCTGAGTTTCATGGATGCCTTTTCCGGATACAACTAGATTCAGATGTACGGTCCCGATATTCCAAAAACCTCATTCGTCACCGACCAAGGATTGTTTTGCTACGAAGTCATGCCATTCGGCCTCAAGAACGTAGGCACCACGTACCGGCGTCTTGTCAAAGCCTCAAAGCGCTGGACCACATCGTTGATCTTGAAGAAGCCTTCACCGTACTCCGACGAAACCGAATGAAGCTGAACCCCGCCAAGTGCGCTTTTGGGGTTACCTCCGGAAAGTTCCTGGGCTTCATGGTTAGTCAGTGAGGAATCGAAGACAGTCCCGAAAAAATAAAGGCGCTTTTAGAAATGACGGCACCCAAAGAAGTCAGAGATGTGCAGAGGCTCACTGGCAGAGTCGCAGCCCTCAGCAGATTTATGTCCAAATCTGCTGAGAGATGTCTACCCTTCTTCAAGACCCTCCGAATTGCGAAAGATTTCCAATGGACGGAAGAGTGTCAAGCCGCCTTCGATCAGCTAAAAGCATATCTCCAAGAGCTTCCCCTGCTCTCCAAGCCAGTACCGGGGGAAAGCTTGTACTTGTACCTAGTAGTTGGGTCTGCAGCGGTTAGTTCGGTACTCGTTCGACAGGAAGGAAAAGCGGAGCAACCTATCTACTACGTCAGTAGGGTACTCCATGATGCCAAAATTCGATACCAAGAAATTGAAAAGTTCACCTTCGCTGTCGTCATATCAGCAAGGAAACTACGCCCATATTTCCAAGCTCATCCTATCATCGTACTCACCGATCAACCCCTCCGAAAAATATTACAGAAGCCTGACACCTCTGGGCGTATGGTTAATTGGGCAGTCAAATTAGGTGAATTCGGCATCCAAATAAAGCCCCGTCCAGGGATCAAGTCCCAGTCGCTAGCAGATTTTATCGTGGAACGCACGGTGTCGATGGAGGAGCCAGAAGAGCCAAACCTCCTGATCGAAGAACCGATCCTGAACCAGCAACGCCAGATGTTATATGTAGATGGATCCTCTAATGCTGGAGGCAACGGTGCCGGACTAGTTATAACAGGACTAGATAATTTTATTGCTGAATACGCCCTGCGCCTAGATTTCAAAGCATCCAATAACGAGGTGGAATATGAAGCCTTGATCGCTGGAATAGCCCTCGCTGCCGAATTACAAGTCAGCCGAATAAAAATCCACAGTGACTCACAGTTGGTAGTCAACCAAGTAAACGGCTTTAGCGAGGCTAAAGAAGAATGGATGATCAAATACCTAGAAAAGGTGAGAAGAGAGATCTCCGTCTTTGAAGAATTCCAAATAGTACAAGTCCCCCGAGAATGCCCGCGCCGATGCTCTCTCCAAGATGGCCTCTTCCGGAATATTCGAACAGGGAAACGTCTACACTGAGATCCTCCCTCAGCCTAGCGTTGAAAGAGAAGAAGTCCTGCAGCTCAATGAGGAACGTAGCTGGATGGACCCCATAATACAATACTTGAAAGACAGAATCATGCCCCCGGATAGAAAAGAAGCTCGACGCCTAGTAGCAAGGGCCGCCCATTATATTCTCGATGGACAGAAACTATATAAACGTTCCTTTTCATGGCCCTTGCTAAGATGCCTCCAACCCTCCGCCGTGGAGCTCGCCATGAGAGAAGTCCATGAAGGAATCCGGGGGATCACTCGGGCGGAAAGGTATTGGCCTACAAGATCCTCCGCCGAGGTTTTTTCTGGCCAACCCTCCAGCAAGACACTGCTGACTTTGTTAGAAGGTGCGGGCAATGCCAGAAGTTCGCCACCGTGCCTCGTCTGCCAGCGGTTCCCTACAAGCCCAACTCCAATCCAATCCCGTTTGCAATGTGGGGAATGGATTTGCTAGGACCTTTTCCTAACTCGACCAGGGGGCATCGAATGATGTACGTCGCTATCGATTACTTCACCAAATGGGTTGAAGCTAAGGCAGTTAAGAAGATTACTTCCAGAGAAATGGAGAACTTCTTCTATCATGATATCATATGCAGATTCGGCGTTCCACGGATCCTCGTGACCGACAACGGGACCCAGTTTGCGAGTCGAAGGTTCAAAGACTTTTGCGGAAAACTCAGTATCGACCAATGGTTCACCTCAGTCGGTCATCCGCAAGCTAATGGACAGGTAGAAGTAACCAATCGAACTCTTCTGCAAGGGTTAAAGAAACGTGTTGAGAACACCAGAGGCTCGTGGGCAGAAGAACTACCAAATCTCCTTTGGGCCTATCGAACTACTCCCAGAACAGCGACAGGAGAGTCGCCGTTTAGCCTCGCCTTTAGAGTAGATGCGGTGATAGCCGTTGTAGACACCCCATTTTGTTTTGTTTTAATCAACAAAGAAATTAGTGTGTTAAATCCATGTGAGAACCCCCTCTATCATTGATTTATATGTTTTAGGTCATTAATATCTTGATCTGATTTTACGGATCATCAATCGGGACAAAATAAGCTAGGGTCACTTCATAGCCCGGACCCTGATTCCATTCCGAGACCCGATTTCCGTAAATCGTTAGATCAATGGCAGATCTTGACCTGGGTCTAACCATCCAAAATCACCTAACCTCTCCTCTCATCCTAACCATCCAAACCTCACCTAACCTCACCTAACCTCTCCTCTCATCCTAACCATCCAAACCTCACCTAACCTCACCTAACCTCACCTAACCACCTAACCTCACCTAACCTTACCTAACCTCACCTAACCTCACCTAACCTCACCTAACCTCCTATCCCATTCTCCTATAAATACCCTCTCATCCCACCATCCAAAGGGAAGGAAGAAGAGAAAAAAAAAAGAACCCCTCTCTTAGAAAATTCATCCCTCTCCCTCATCTCTTCAAGGGTTCGGCCATCCTTGCCGGATCGGGTGATTTTATACGTTGGGCGATATATATCAAAAGCAGTCATTATCAAGCAAGGAATCATCTTCAAGGAATTAACATCAAAGAAAAATCAAACACAAAGTGGGTTTCCAAAGAGGTAGGCATTTATTTCAATTCTATGTAGGGTCTGTTTTCATGCATATCTTTTACTTTAAAAGAAAAACCATGTTAGGAAGCATGTAGGGTCCGTTTTCCCCCTGGTTAGCCTCTGGTTAGACCCTGGTTGCACCCAGGTTCGCTGCTGGTTGCACCCAGGTTCGATGCTGGTTGCACCCTGGTTCCCTACTGATTCGCACCCTGGTTCCCCTACTGATTCGCACCCTAGTTCCCCTTCTGGTTGCACCCTGGTTCCCTACTGGTTGCACCCTGGTTCCCTGCTGGTTGCACCCTGGTTCCCCTGCTGGTTCGCACCCTGGTTCCCTGTTGGTTCGCACCCAGGTTCGCTGCTGGTTGCACCCAGGTTCCCTGCTGGTTGCACCCTGGTTCCCCTGCTGGTTCGCACCCTGGTTCCCTGCTGGTTCGCACCCTGGTGCACCCTGGTCCGCACCCTGGTTTGTACCCTGCTTCCTCCTAGTTAGACCATGGCTAGTCTCGGGTTTGCTCCTAACTTAGACCTGACTCACTTGACCCTAACCATTAACCCAATCCAACCAAGTCATATCCCAACACAATCCGAGTCGCATGTCTGAATCCATTTGGCCAAATCTCATAAGCCCGCCCACTTTGAATTCCGAAAATTCAAACCCTTGATGATTCCTATATGCTCAATTCTTTGATGCAAATTCCCAATTCCAAAATCCCATTGCTAGATCAATGTTTCTGAATCTCAAGTCCAATGCTCAAATACAAACCCGATTCCAGATCCAAATACCAATTCTGTCTTCCAAAATCCAAGCAACCTCCCCAGTGGAACTACGTGTGGCTTGATCCCCATCACGGGGTACGTAGGCAATTTGGCACTCCCAAGTTCAGTCGCACCTTTCTCTATCTTTCCCATTCCCTCACACTATTCATCATCTCGATTCATCTCGTGTCTCTCGGAACCATTGGATTATGGTTTCCGTCGTAAGAACCCTTAGAGCCCAATTTAGGAACAATGGTGTCGTGTCGTGTTGTGTCCTAAGTTTTAGGGAGTCCTAGAGTTAGGAGTCCAGCCTCATCACGGACGTTTGCTATGTATAGCAACCGTGCCATAGGTCTAGTTACACTAGTCACCCAATCTTTCCCTAGGACAAGCCTAGTAAACTAGGATGTAGGCAAACCTGCATTAGTCTAAGGGACCATTTGCATTTAGATGAGAATCATATAGCATCTTAGATGAAATCCTAAGATAATAAAATCCTCAACTTGAATTAAATAACTTCTCCTAAAACTGTTGAAACAGTCAATCCCGTCTAGGTCGGTGTCCTAGTTGAGTTAGGCATAAGTAGCTTAGCTTAGGTGCACCGAACTACGTCGACTCTGATCCCAGTGAGGCTTGGGTACGTAGGCAGCTTGGATGTCTGATGGCATACCACCCGCGAGTCGGCACCACAAACAAATTGTGGTGTTTTGTATATTAATTTTCTTGTAAATGCTTAATCAAATCACTTAGGATTTTCCATGAAATTAGAATTCTAGGAGAACTTTCACTTAGAATGAATCCAGACAAATTAATAAATCAAGATACACATCTAGGATTCACATTAAAATTAGATCATAGGATGCATGTCACTTAGTTCGTACATTAACATAGAGTTGAATGAGCCATTTAAAATAAATTTAAAAGAATTAGCTTTTGGAATCGAAGACCGATTATCGGGCAGGAATGGTGCATGTGGCGGATAACTCCCCATACCTTCCATTCTCGTAACCAGGTAGCGAGTCTAGATTTCTGGTTAATTTCGGGTCCTAGATCCCACATCTAGGTGGCGACTCTGTCATTCTCTTTCGTGTGGAGTTCGGATTGCCTTAGTGATCCCAAGTTCACATGAAAGATGAATTCAAATCAATATTAAAATGCACACGCCAATCGCGTGGATACAAGAGACCAAGAGAGGAGGCGCGGCGGCTCGCGCCCCACCCCTCTCGCGGGATCCGGGTACCACAGTCTGGCGACTCTGCTGGGGATCACCTAACTTCATTAAAACTTCAAAAGATAATTCATTTGAATTTAATTTTAAATGGCTCATAAAAACTCTATACTTGTTAGATTAGTTTGTCTTGTTTTATTTTCTCATCACATTTTACTCAAACTTAATTTAACAAAACCTGAAGGCATCATAGATTGCGCAAACATATTGCACACACTTACATCACTTGCATCTAAACTCTTGCATCTCACGTGCACACACGTCCTATTTTAGGAACCCGGAGTGTTATCTAGCATGGTTGACTGGGATTTCATCACCTGGTGCCTCTGTGCTAGAGAAGCATTCCACCCTTAGCCTAGTACCTTTATGGTACGTAAACGGATCTCTTGTTCACGTACTGATACGCCGGACACTGGTACAGTATATCGAACAGGGATTCGCGCTAAGGGAACTCTTGGCCTTACCCCTAGATTAACCCACACATGCATGTAGTATACGAACACATGTGCATCACGTGTGTGAGCCTAGTTTAGGATATCCTACCCATTGGTGTCTAGATTAGGCCGTGGTCCATCTTCCAATGGTCACGATCGGTCCTTAGATACACGAACAAAGTCATAAGTCGAGATTCTCTCTCCACTCCGATAGATTAGGATTAGGGTTGATGCCTTCAAGTAACACTGATAAAATGTGAAAAAAAAAAAAAAAAAAATTTCCCTTTGGGTTAGGATATAAATCCCATCATTTCCAAAGATCTCACAGGATTAGTCATTCATGATCTATCCGTTGAAAGCAATCCTATGCTATCTCATCTAATCTCTTGATCGTGCGTCTTTCATTCTTCTGCCATACGATTCGATCGTATCTTCATGCCATCCCCTAACTGGCAGGAGCACAATCTCACAATCTTTCGATTATGCAATCTCATGATCTGATCATGCCTGGTCCAGATAATCCAATCTTGCTTGTACCCCTGGTCTCTTCCTCCTCTAGGGGCTACCTTTTCAAGATTATTTTGCTAAGTCCTTCAGAGTTCACTCTCAGAATCCTTGAGCTAGGGGCATTCCCCTATGCGAATCAGTCATCATTGTCCAAAATTGAAAGTATCAGCCATGATGATGTTCAGAACGAACCAGCCTTCGCCGAGCCTTCAACGCCAAACAGTTGTAGCAGTTAAAGTTTTAGTCACTTACTATTTTATGTTGAGTCAGTCATCATGGTCAGTATAATTGTTGAGTCCGGTCTTACAGTTAAAGGTCAATGCCTAGTCCAGGCAAGTTATCTTCTGTTTCCCTTTCTTATTTAGAGTTGTGAATCCTGAGCATGTTCAGGATAGGTCGTGTCCAATAATTCACTTGTGTTTGTTTCTTAAGTGTGCTTCTGATCTTAAAATAAGACTCCCTCCTCAAATGAGGACAAAATTGACGAAACTCCACTTGAGTCACAGCAATTATTTGAACAAGAGGAGGAGCGCCAATCCCAGCTTTTCAAAAATGAAATTGAAGTGGTAAACGCTGGCACTGAAACTTTGATTCAGTAAATGCCGATTGAAAATACATTACCCTCTGAAGAGTGTGAAGAATTGATAAAATTATTTCAAGAATAAGATGATTGTCTAGAAAAGCTACAACCGATACCAGGGGCAAGACATAGTTGGAAAGCTCAAAGAAAATGAAGAAAGTGAGAAGATATATGCTATACAAGGGGCATGGAGTGGAAACAGCTTTCATATTTCCAATTAATGACCTTGGTTCTCAAATTCATAACATAAAGCCAACAAATTCAAGATAAGAAGTTCAAGAGCAAGCATTGAAAAGTGATCATCAGAACGAATCCATAGATGGAGGATGTCAAAGAACAAGTTTCGCTCTATGAAAGTCGAAAGCACACTTTAGAATCTTGGAAGAAGAAGATCCATTATCTCTTACCTGGAAATGCCGTCAAACTCCGTAAAAAAAAAAAAAAAACAAAACAAAACAAAAAAGAAAAAAATAATCAGTACCAGACGGACTCTAGCCAATCTGAACATCGGAAGGCCTCTTTTGGCCGATTAAATCCCAAAATCAAAACCCAATGTCAAAAGAATACCGATTTGCAAACCCTTCGAGCCTAAATCAAATTTTCTTGAAAACCCATCAAACTTGGGGCATTCCCCCGAACTACACGAGACCTGATCCCTACACTGGGGTACGTAGGCAGCTCGGTTAAACCGAGTTCGGTCGATTCAAAAGAAAAAGAAAAAGAAAAATCAATCGTTCCAAAAAAAAAGAGGGACAAGTTCCAAAAGAAGAGAAGATAATTATTCCAGAAAGAAAAGAAAAAAAGAAAAATCAATTAACCTTCAAACAATTTATTTTCAAACTAGGGGCATTTGCCCTGAACTACACACGTCCTAATTCCTACATGGGGATATGTAGGCAACCTATTCACAGGTTCGGTCGAAATCTTTGTTGAACCTTAAGCCATTCTTTGAAAAGCCCTATCCTACCTATAAAGTCCTTCCGGTGTTCAGAACTAATGATCTAGGTCCCGAAACAAAAAAAAAATGATGATGAATAAAAAAAAATGGAGTTTGAAGATCTGCTAGACTGAAAACCTGAAAGGGCGGTTTAGGCAAAATTTAAGATCATTCCCCTGTTAAGTTGAAAACCCGAAAGGGCGGCTTAGGCAAAAGCTAAGGGGATAGCCTGCTGAATCGAAAACCTAGAAAGACGGTTCAGGCAAAAGTTAAGGCTACCACGGTCCGCCAAGTTAAAAACCCTGAAGAGGTGACTTGGTCACGGTAAGAGAATCATTATAAGAAGGCTACAGCCAGTATCAAGACTGAAGATCAACTGAAGTTCAAGCAAATTTATAAGAAGGTTACAGCCGGTATCAGGACTGAAGATCAATTGAAGTTCAAACAAATTCAAGTGACATCCTCAAAATTGGGGGCATTGGAGCTAAGCAATCCTAGGAGTTGTAATTAAATCATTGAGGCATTACTGTTTTAAGGAAAAAGTCCAGTGTTTACCAATTGAAAAAAATATTCCTTGAAAGGATAGACTTACCAAATAAAACGTTAACTAAGTCAGAAGCATTACTGTGTCTGTCAGTGTAGTTAATCAATCGTTGTTATTCTATGTTCACTCCTTTAGAGCTCCTCAATCCTTTGAGTAGTGCCTTTTATCTAAGTTTTCTATTTAAAAAGAGTCAATCGTCATCCATATGTCCAAATGATGCAACTGTCTCGGTGAAGGAGGCCCGGCCTCGTCAGCTCCCTGCGATTGTACCTGAAAAAGTTCGAGAATCTAGTCAAACAGCTATATTTCAAAGATGATCAACCCAGAAGAATTCAGAAGTAGAAACATCAGAAAGCCCAGCTTCCGTAAAAAGATCATACCCCAGGAATGCATCTTAAGCTTGGAAGAGCCTCAGATGCAATGATGGTCGAGCCAATTTCTCAGAAAGATGAACCGTTAAAATTCAGAATTTCCTTCCAGTTAGTTAAATACTTTCCTGGTCAAGAAATGTTTATCTAAACACCTATCAAGAGGCAAGTCCCACTTTTCCATGATTATATCCAAGAGAGCCGTTGTTCTAGATTACCAATTTCAAGTGTCTTGTTCAAGGTTTCAGTCATCCAAATCCCCAAAGACAAGACCAGCAGTCTCTTTGAGAAAAATCTTGTTGAAGTTTCATAAAAGTGTTTCTAATCCATTCTTGTTAGTAATGGTTCTTCGGTTTGCCGTTTCATCATTCGTCAAAGTCCTAGTTTCCGATATCTTTGTCAGGCACGATCTATAACATCCTCGATTTCATTAAGTTCAAAAAAATCAAAAATTCATCAAATCCAATCCTATGTCAAATTCAAGTTCATGAAAAATCTCTAAATTCTTCGTTATTGAATTCATCAATCAAAGCTATCTTGTTTCTTTGAGCCTGTTTGTGAACGGTGCCTCTTTTCTCGAGTCCATTTGTAAATGGTCTCGTCTTCTCCTTGAACCCGTTTGTGAACGGTGTCTCATTTTTCTGAGTCCATTTACGGTCTCATGTCCTCCTTGAGCCCGTTTGTGGACGGTGCCTTATTTCTGAAAAATCAAAAATTCATCAAATCCAATCCTATGTCAAATTCAAGTTCATGAAAAATCTCTAAATTCTTCGTTATTGAATTCATCAATCAAAGCTATCTTGTTTCTTTGAGCCTGTTTGTGAACGGTGCCTCTTTTCTCGAGTCCATTTGTAAATGGTCTCGTCTTCTCCTTGAACCCGTTTGTGAACGGTGTCTCATTTTTCTGAGTCCATTTACGGTCTCATGTCCTCCTTGAGCCCGTTTGTGGACGGTGCCTTATTTCTGAAAAATCAAAAATTCATCAAATCCAATCCTATGTCAAATTCAAGTTCATGAAAAAACTCTAAATTCTTCGTTGTTGAGTTCATCAATCAAAGCTATCTTGTTTCTTTGAGCCCGTTTGTGAACGGTGCCTCATTTCTCGAGTCCATTTGTAAATGGTCCCGTCTTCTCCTTAAGCCCGTTTGTGAACGGTACTTCATTCTCGAGGCCATTTGTGAATGGTCTCGTCTTCTCCTTGAGCTCGTTTACGGACGGTACCTCATTTCCCAAAAATAAAAAATTTAGCAAATCCAAATCCTTACTTAAAAAAAAAAATCCAATCCTACGAAAAATCTCATGTCCTCTTTGAGCCCGTTTGTGAACGGTGCCTCTTTTCTCGAGGCCATTTGTGAATGGTCTCGTCTTCTCCTTGAGCTCGTTTACGGACGGTACCTCATTTCCCAAAAATAAAAAATTTAGCAAATCCAAATCCTTACTTCAAAAAAAAAAATCCAATCCTACGAAAAATCTCATGTCCTCTTTGAGCCCTTTTGTGAAAGGTGCCCCATTTCTCGAGTCCATTTGTGAATGGTCTCGTCTTCTCCTTGAGCCCGTTTACGGACGGTACCTCATTTCCCAAAAATAAAAAATTTATCAAATCCAAATCCTTAATTCAAAAAAATCCAATCCTACGACAAATTCAAGTTCATAAAAATTCTCTTGTTTCTTTGAGCCCGTTTGTGAACGGTGCCTCTTTTCTCGAGTCCATTTGTAAATGGTCTCGTCTTCTCCTTGAACCCGTTTGTGAACGGTGTCTCCTTTTTCCGAGTCCATTTGTGAATGGTCTCATGTTCTCCTTGAGCCCGTTTGTGAACGGCGCCTCATTTCTCGAGTTCATTTGTGAATGGTCTCGTCTTCTCCTTGAACCCGTTTGTAAACGGTGTCCCATTTTCTGAGTCCATTTGTGAATGGTCTCGTGTTCTCCTTGAGCCCGTTTGTGAACGGTGCCTCATTTCTCGAGTCCATTTGTGAATGGTCTCGTGTTCTCCTTGAGCCCGTTTGTGAACGGCGCCTCATTTCTCGAGTTCATTTGTGAATGGTCTCGTCTTCTCCTTGAACCCGTTTGTAAACGGTGTCCCATTTTCTGAGTCCATTTGTGAATGGTCTCGTGTTCTCCTTGAGCCCGTTTGTGAACGGCGCCTCATTTCTCGAGTTCATTTGTGAATGGTCTCGTGTTCTCCTTGAGCCCGTTTGTGAACGGCGCCTCATTTCTCGAGTTCATTTGTGAATGGTCTCGTGTTCTCCTTGAGCCCGTTTGTGAACGGCGCCTCATTTCTCGAGTTCATTTGTGAATGGTCTCGTGTTCTCCTTGAGCCCGTTTGTGAACGGCGCCTCATTTCTCGAGTTCATTTGTGAATGGTCTCGTGTTCTCCTTGAGCCCGTTTGTGAACGGCGCCTCATTTCTCGAGTTCATTTGTGAATGGTTTCGTCTTCTCCTTGAACCCGTTTGTGAACGGTGTCTCGTTTTCTGAGTCCATTTGGGAATGGTCTCATGTCCTCCTCGAGCCCGTTTGTGAACGGTGCCTCATTTCTCGAGTCCATTTGTGAATGGTCTCTTATCCTCCTTGAGACCGTTTGTGAACGATACCTCATTGTCCGAATCCATTTGTGAATGGCCTCCTATCCTCTTTGAGCCCGTTTCTGAACGGTATCTCATTTTCTGAATCCATTTGTGAATGGTCTCATCTTCTCTCGTTGCCCGTTTGTGAGCGGCACCGCAGCGGGATCTTTTTTTTTTTTTTTTTTTGCATTCCAAATTCCAGGATTTCATCTAGGGTATTGCATTATGTGAAGGTTGCATTATGTTAAGGTACATTGTGTCTAGAGAGTTCTTTGTCGATTAAAGCTACGCAAAATGGTTTTGTCATTTTTTGCTTTGGTATTCAATGACTACGTCATCTCTACCAAAGAGGGGCATCTGTAGACACCCCATTTTGTTTTGTTTTAATCAACAAAGAAATTAGTGTGTTAAATCCATGTGAGAACCCCCTCTATCATTGATTTATATGTTTTAGGTCATTAATATCTTGATCTGATTTTACGGATCATCAATCGGGACAAAATAAGCTAGGGTCACTTCATAGCCCGGACCCTGATTCCATTCCGAGACCCGATTTCCGTAAATCGTTAGATCAATGGCAGATCTTGACCTGGGTCTAACCATCCAAAATCACCTAACCTCTCCTCTCATCCTAACCATCCAAACCTCACCTAACCTCACCTAACCTCTCCTCTCATCCTAACCATCCAAACCTCACCTAACCTCACCTAACCTCACCTAACCACCTAACCTCACCTAACCTTACCTAACCTCACCTAACCTCACCTAACCTCACCTAACCTCCTATCCCATTCTCCTATAAATACCCTCTCATCCCACCATCCAAAGGGAAGGAAGAAGAGAAAAAAAAAAGAACCCCTCTCTTAGAAAATTCATCCCTCTCCCTCATCTCTTCAAGGGTTCGGCCATCCTTGCCGGATCGGGTGATTTTATACGTTGGGCGATATATATCAAAAGCAGTCATTATCAAGCAAGGAATCATCTTCAAGGAATTAACATCAAAGAAAAATCAAACACAAAGTGGGTTTCCAAAGAGGTAGGCATTTATTTCAATTCTATGTAGGGTCTGTTTTCATGCATATCTTTTACTTTAAAAGAAAAACCATGTTAGGAAGCATGTAGGGTCCGTTTTCCCCCTGGTTAGCCTCTGGTTAGACCCTGGTTGCACCCAGGTTCGCTGCTGGTTGCACCCAGGTTCGATGCTGGTTGCACCCTGGTTCCCTACTGATTCGCACCCTGGTTCCCCTACTGATTCGCACCCTAGTTCCCCTGCTGGTTGCACCCTGGTTCCCTACTGGTTGCACCCTGGTTCCCTGCTGGTTGCACCCTGGTTCCCCTGCTGGTTCGCACCCTGGTTCCCTGTTGGTTCGCACCCAGGTTCGCTGCTGGTTGCACCCAGGTTCCCTGCTGGTTGCACCCTGGTTCCCCTGCTGGTTCGCACCCTGGTTCCCTGCTGGTTCGCACCCTGGTGCACCCTGGTCCGCACCCTGGTTTGTACCCTGCTTCCTCCTAGTTAGACCATGGCTAGTCTCGGGTTTGCTCCTAACTTAGACCTGACTCACTTGACCCTAACCATTAACCCAATCCAACCAAGTCATATCCCAACACAATCCGAGTCGCATGTCTGAATCCATTTGGCCAAATCTCATAAGCCCGCCCACTTTGAATTCCGAAAATTCAAACCCTTGATGATTCCTATATGCTCAATTCTTTGATGCAAATTCCCAATTCCAAAATCCCATTGCTAGATCAATGTTTCTGAATCTCAAGTCCAATGCTCAAATACAAACCCGATTCCAGATCCAAATACCAATTCTGTCTTCCAAAATCCAAGCAACCTCCCCAGTGGAACTACGTGTGGCTTGATCCCCATCACGGGGTACGTAGGCAATTTGGCACTCCCAAGTTCAGTCGCACCTTTCTCTATCTTTCCCATTCCCTCACACTATTCATCATCTCGATTCATCTCGTGTCTCTCGGAACCATTGGATTATGGTTTCCGTCGTAAGAACCCTTAGAGCCCAATTTAGGAACAATGGTGTCGTGTCGTGTTGTGTCCTAAGTTTTAGGGAGTCCTAGAGTTAGGAGTCCAGCCTCATCACGGACGTTTGCTATGTATAGCAACCGTGCCATAGGTCTAGTTACACTAGTCACCCAATCTTTCCCTAGGACAAGCCTAGTAAACTAGGATGTAGGCAAACCTGCATTAGTCTAAGGGACCATTTGCATTTAGATGAGAATCATATAGCATCTTAGATGAAATCCTAAGATAATAAAATCCTCAACTTGAATTAAATAACTTCTCCTAAAACTGTTGAAACAGTCAATCCCGTCTAGGTCGGTGTCCTAGTTGAGTTAGGCATAAGTAGCTTAGCTTAGGTGCACCGAACTACGTCGACTCTGATCCCAGTGAGGCTTGGGTACGTAGGCAGCTTGGATGTCTGATGGCATACCACCCGCGAGTCGGCACCACAAAAAATTGTGGTATTTTGTATATTAATTTTCTTGTAAATACTTAATCAAATCAGTTAGGGTTTTCCATGAAATTAGAATTCTAGGAGAACTTTCACGTAGAATGAATCCAGACAAATTAATAAATCAAGATACATATCTAGGATTCACATTGAAATTAGATTCTAGGATGCATGTCACTTAGTTCGCACATTAACATAGAGTTGAATGAGCCATTTAAAATAAATTTAAAAGAGTTAGCTTTTGGAATCGAAGACCGATTATCGGACAAGAATGGTGCATGTGGTGGATAACTCCCCATACCTTCCATTCTCGTAACCAGGTAGCGAGTCTAGATTTCTGGTTAATTATGGGTCCTAGATCCCACATCTAGGTGGCGACTCTGTCAGTCTCTTTCGTGTGGAATTCGGATTGCCTTAGTGATCCCAAGTCCACAGGAAAGACGAATTCAAATCAATATTAAAATGCACACGCCAATCGCGTGGGAACGAGAGACCAAAGGAGAGCGCGCGGCGGCTCGCGCCCCACGCCCCTCTCGCGGGATCATGTCCCACAGTCTGGCGACTCTGCTGGGGAACCAGGGTGCAACCAGCAGGGAACCTGGGTGCAACCAGCAGCGAACCTGGGTGCGAACCAACAGGGAACCAGGGTGCGAACCAGCAGGGGAACCAGGGTGCAACCAGCAGGGAACCAGGGTGCAACCAGTAGGGAACCAGGGTGCAACCAGCAGGGGAACTAGGGTGCGAATCAGTAGGGGAACGAGGGTGCGAATCAGTAGGGAACCAGGGTGCAACCAGCATCGAACCTGGGTGCAACCAGCAGCGAACCTGGGTGCAACCAGGGTCTAACCAGAGGCTAACCAGGGGGAAAACGGACCCTACATGCTTCCTAACATGGTTTTTCTTTTAAAGTAAAAGATATGCATGAAAACAGACCCTACATAGAATTGAAATAAATGCCTACCTCTTTGGAAACCCACTTTGTGTTTGATTTTTCTTTGATGTTAATTCCTTGAAGATGATTCCTTGCTTGATAATGACTGCTTTTGATATATATCGCCCAACGTATAAAATCACCCGATCCGGCAAGGATGGCCGAACCCTTGAAGAGATGAGGGAGAGGGATGAATTTTCTAAGAGAGGGGTTCTTTTTTTTTTCTCTTCTTCCTTCCCTTTGGATGGTGGGATGAGAGGGTATTTATAGGAGAATGGGATAGGAGGTTAGGTGAGGTTAGGTGAGGTTAGGTGAGGTTAGGTAAGGTTAGGTGAGGTTAGGTGGTTAGGTGAGGTTAGGTGAGGTTAGGTGAGGTTTGGATGGTTAGGATGAGAGGAGAGGTTAGGTGAGGTTAGGTGAGGTTTGGATGGTTAGGATGAGAGGAGAGGTTAGGTGATTTTGGATGGTTAGACCCAGGTCAAGATCTGCCATTGATCTAACGATTTACGGAAATCGGGTCTCGGAATGGAATCAGGGTCCGGGCTATGAAGTGCATTGGATTATGGTTTCCGTCGTAAGAACCCTTAGAGCCCAATTTAGGAACAATGGTGTCGTGTCGTGTTGTGTCCTAAGTTTTAGGGAGTCCTAGAGTTAGGAGTCCAGCCTCATCACGGACGTTTGCTATGTATAGCAACCGTGCCATAGGTCTAGTTACACTAGTCACCCAATCTTTCCCTAGGACAAGCCTAGTAAACTAGGATGTAGGCAAACCTGCATTAGTCTAAGGGACCATTTGCATTTAGATGAGAATCATATAGCATCTTAGATGAAATCCTAAGATAATAAAATCCTCAACTTGAATTAAATAACTTCTCCTAAAACTGTTGAAACAGTCAATCCCATCTAGGTCGGTGTCCTAGTTGAGTTAGGCATAAGTAGCTTAGCTTAGGTGCACCGAACTACGTCGACTCTGATCCCAGTGAGGCTTGGGTACGTAGGCAGCTTGGATGTCTGATGGCATACCACCCGCGAGTCGGCACCACAAACAAATTGTGGTGTTTTGTATATTAATTTTCTTGTAAATGCTTAATCAAATCACTTAGGATTTTCCATGAAATTAGAATTCTAGGAGAACTTTCACTTAGAATGAATCCAGACAAATTAATAAATCAAGATACACATCTAGGATTCACATTAAAATTAGATCATAGGATGCATGTCACTTAGTTCGCACATTAACATAGAGTTGAATGAGCCATTTAAAATAAATTTAAAAGAATTAGCTTTTGGAATCGAAGACCGATTATCGGGCAGGAATGGTGCATGTGGCGGATAACTCCCCATACCTTCCATTCTCGTAACCAGGTAGCGAGTCTAGATTTCTGGTTAATTTCGGGTCCTAGATCCCACATCTAGGTGGCGACTCTGTCATTCTCTTTCGTGTGGAGTTCGGATTGCCTTAGTGATCCCAAGTTCACATGAAAGATGAATTCAAATCAATATTAAAATGCACACGCCAATCGCGTGGATACAAGAGACCAAGAGAGGAGGCGCGGCGGCTCGCGCCCCACCCCTCTCGCGGGATCCGGGTACCACAGCCGTAGAGATTGGAGCCCATTCCCCGAGGCTCGAAGCATACAATGAAAGGACCAATCCCAACCACCTAAGGAGCAGCCTCGACCTCATTGAAGAAACTAGAGAAAAGGCTCGAGTCAGGATGGCCACGTACCAGCACAGGGTCGCCCGATACTACAATTCCAGAATAAAGGAAAGAGCAGTGAGGACGGGCGACTTGGTACTACGGCGGTCTGAAGTCTCCGACCCTCGTAATTTCGAAAAGTTGGCTCCCACTTGGGAATGACCCTATCGTGTTTCACGCACCCTCCAGCTAGGGTCATACCAATTGGAAGACTTAGGGGGCAACCCCATTCCCCGCACTTGGCACCTTTCGAATTTAAAGAAATTCTACCAGTAGGCAAGAATGTAATTCATTTTCATCTTTTCATTTATTTTCAATAAGTCTGCGTGTTTGTTCTTTGTCTTTGTGAAATTACAGACATGTAAACATCTCCCACAAGTAATGAAGTCTCCTTTGCGATTATCTATCTCTGAAAACGATTACTCCGTAAGCATTTAACGAATCTCCACGTCAAGCGAGCTATGAACGAAGGATAAAAGAAGTGACCCATAAACTGACGCCCCTAGAGGCTCGGTAGAGCGTCCATCTACTTAAAAGATGTGACCCATAAACCGACACCCGAAGAAGCTCGGTAGAGCGTCCATCAACTTAAAAGACGTGACCCATAAACCGATGCCCTAAGAGGCTCGGTAGAGCGTCCATCTACTTAAAAGATGTGACCCATAAACCGACACCCCAAGAAGCTCGGTAGAGCATCCATCAACTTAAAAGACGTGACCCATAAACTGAAGCCCCAAGAGGCTCGGTAGAGCGTCCATCTACTTAAAAGGTGTGACCCATAAACCGACGCCCCAAGGGGCTCGGTAGAGCGTCCATCTACTTAAAAGGTGTGACCCATAAACCGATGCCCAAGAGGCTTGGTAGAGCGTCCATCTACTTAAAAGATGTGACCCATAAACCGACGCCCCAAGAGGCTCGGTAGAGCGTCCATCTACTTAAAAGATGTGACCAATAAATCGACGCCCCAAGAGGCTTGGTAGAGCGTCCATCTACTTAAAATATATGACCCATAAACCGATGCCCCAAGAGGCTCGGTAAAGAGTCTATCTACTCCAAGGGAAAGTTAAGCATTCTACGAGGATCGACAAAAAAGTCATCACCGCCAATGAAAGGTAAAAGTGTTTTAAGTGCATCTCCAAAAAAAGTAAGAGTATCTGAAAGTACATCACTAAAGTCACTTCGAAGGACAAACCCCTTCCATCCATCACAAAATAAAGTTAAGTTTTTAGAGAACCGGATTACAAAAGGCAAAGATAAAGTTCCAAGGGACCTGTCCCTGAGTTTCCTTCTCCAAAACTTCCTCGGAAGAAGGTGCCACAATGCTAGGGACCGATGATTCTATTCCAGGAGACACAATTGCCAGATTTGCCTCATTGACTTCGGTCGCCTCGGAATCCTCTCCCTCGGAAAGCTCAGTCCCTGGCGGTCCCCCAATCTTTTGATGAGAAAAGAAGAATCTATGGCCTTAATCTGGCTTCGACATTCAACGAAACCTTTCGCCTCAAACTCCAAAACGTGGAGCGCCATATCTGTTTGATACTCCTGAGATTGGCGGAATTCGGAGATCGCCCGAGATCGAATCTCCTCCTCTCGCTCAGCGGCCTTGTCCCGCGCTTCTCCAGTTCAGCACGAATCTCCTTTTCACGGAGAAGTTCGTTCTTGACCTTTTGAAGTTCAGCCTCGGCATTCGCCCGAACGTTCGCCAGGGAATCCTCGAACACCTTCTGGTCATTCGCATGAGCCTCCACTTGATTCTTCATCTCCTTGGAGGCGTGAGCATAAAGAGAGCTGTACTTTTCCATGCCCCGCGAGGCATGGGAGCAAATATCTGACAACTACAGGCAAAAAGAGAAAAGGTAAATGGTTGCAGGAACCAAAGGATATCCGGAAAAGTAAAAATAAAATACGCACCTTCTTTGCTACATCGACCATGTCCCAGCCTACGGCGGAGTGCGAACTTATCTCCAAATCCGCCAAGTCTCTCGGTAGAACACTCGTCATCGCCATTTCTACAGCCACCCTCAGGTTGCGAAAGGCGGAATCTTCAATACCCACTTTCCAGCTAGGGTTGAAATAAGACCCCTGTTGGGTCGCCTGATCTTTTGGAAGAGTCCCCGGCTTGAAATAAGCCTGGGTTCCGTCGCAACCCACGACGGGCAAAAACTCCTGGCTCACACCTTGGCCTTTACCCTTACCCCCCTCTTTGGTCGACATACTCTTTTTACTGGGGCTCTTCTCCAACATTTCTACTTGCCGCTTGCTATGCACGGATTTCTTCGGAGATGTGGCACCCGTAGTCCCCGCAGCCAGGGCCGACCCTTTGCCTGCCTTAGCTGTTTGGCTCTTCACGGCTCTGTCCTATTTTTGCCGAGCCACTTCCTCGGCCTTCAATCTCCTCACCTCCTCCATTGCCGAGGCAGAAATATTAGCGCCCGAACCTTGTGCCGCCATTTCTGCGATAAAACCAGGAAACCAATCACAACACAATAGAAGGAAAGCGAGCAGAAATACGAAAAGGAAGATCAGAGAAGAGAATCACCAGACTGACTCTCGTCAGTACTTGTTTCGTATTTCTCCCCCTCGCTCCGAGCCTCGTCCTCCGAGTCTAACACGACGTTGCTCAAACCAAACTTCACCAATACGTATTTGGATTTGAAATCCCGAATGTTGAACCTCTCCTTCCCTAGATCCACACCCCTACCCACGACATCGTTGAAAATTAACTGACTCAAAGTCCCTAGAGAAAACTGCAACCCCATTTTGTCCCCATTGGGCTTTCTCCAATCAAAGGGGAATTGCCATCCGGCTATTTGAGGCGGTTTTATAAAAAAGAACTCATTCTTCCACCGTTTAATGGAAGAGGGAGCTCCGCCCGTGATCATCAGCGTCCGCCGCTGGGACACGTCTACCCAGTCCCCTTTCATCTTTATAAGGAAACACTTCCTGATAACATCCAATGATAGTGGGGCCCTCACCATTTTACTTTTCACTATGTACGCCAGAAGACGCCTCCACCAATTTGGAAGAATCTGGGACGGTGCTAGACTGAAAAAATCAAAAAAGTCTATAAGAATTGGGTGCAGAGGGAAGTGGACTCCCGCTTCAATAACCTCCTTATAGAAGGCCGTCTCTCCCTTCGCACTACTACTACACGCCCGTTCACCAGGGCTGGGAAGCCGGACCTCATAATTGTCCAGAATGTGATACTTCTCCCGCAGATGATCAAGGTCCGAAGGTTGAAGGATACCTATCGAACCCATGGCTACTTCAGGACGATATGCTACGCCATGGGGCATCCGAGGCTTATGAAATTCCACAGATTCCTGAACCACAACTCTAGCCTGGACGTCCATCGGTGCCGACCGAGAATTGCTCCTATCCTCTCTTAAAGCGGCAATTACTGGTGCGTCACTCGGTATCGGCTCCGCCACACCTGGAGCTTCGACGGGAAGAATCGGACCCACCTCCTTTCTTGGCCGTGGCTCTATCCTCTTCAATGATCCTCCGCTTGTTGCGACCGTCGTGACACCACCAACCTTTTTGGTCTTAGTTGTAGGCCTCACCTCCGACGGCCGCCCCAAAGCACTCCTCGCCTCTATCTCCGACGATTGCCCCAATATGCTCTCCACTTCCGTCTCCGATGAGACTTGGGGAGAAGAGGATGTTTCCTCCATCCCCACGGGCTCAATCAACTGATTTTGGGAATCTGTGTTCTCCGACATTATTACTCTAAAGAAACGAAATGAAAAGTTTGGGTTGAGAAACGCACCGATGAGATTGGAGGGAGGAAACCGTGAAACTCGCCGGAGAAGACGAGCCAGCACCTTGAAAGAAAAGAGAAATCAAGCCGAGAAGGAACTTAGCGCCCTCCAAATCTCCGGTTAACACAAAAGAACGAAGCTAAATGAGAGATTCTAACGAAAAAAGGGAAGCGAACCACCGGAGAAAAGATCTCGCTGGGGCAGTGAATGAAAAGAGAGAAAAAGAGAAAATGGTAGAAAAAAGAAAAATGGGCGGGCTTTTAAAGGTCCATGCGCGGGAAAACTCAAAAGTCACGTCACTCTAACGTTATGCGACACATGGAGCCACGTGACACTCGCACAATTACCAAAGTCATTAATGCGCCGTTTCTTCAAAGCGCCAAACCACTGTTTCCCATAAAGCCACGACTGTTACACGTGTCTCCTCCAAATACCCCGTGGAACGAATCGACAAACACTCCTCCGGTACCAAGTATCTCCTGAGAAAGTCATACAATACACTCAAACTACGTTACGTCTGCGACGAAGTTAGAATATGCCCAGGGCTGAACGTTCTCATTTGTGTCATGAGCGTAACTCCAACTAAAATGACGTTCCTTCGCATGATGATGCGAAGACACAGAAAATGACAAAAATCCTTTCATTCACAAGTGAAGGAAACTTTATAAAAGGTGGGCTTCTAGGCCAGATACAAGAAAATGAAAATGCGTTCGGGACCGTGCTAAACTACGGCTAGCTAAAAAGACAAGAAGGAATTGAGAAGAGTCGACGCCCGGAGCTTCAGTATCCTACGTCTGGTGAACCGCCAAACGCTATCGGACGTTGGACTTCAGCATCACCATGGCACCCACTTGGCACGTTCTTCTTTGCCCCGGAAGGAGGCTTCAAAACCGACCATGCCAAGGTCGTAGCCGAAGGTCCCATCATTCGCCCAGATCTTCCTCCGGATCTTCCTCTCGATCTTCTTCAGAGTCCTCCTCCGGCGAATTCGCCTCTAGATGAGGCTCGAGACAGGGCAACGCGGAGCCGGCCTTCTACCACCTTCGGTCGCTCCTTGCAGCATCACCCTCAGGGCCTCATTCTCCATCTCCAACTTTTTGACTTTGGCCCTCAACCGGAGAAGCTCCAAGCCTTACTGGAGAAGTTGATCTGCCACCCCGTGTCCCCTCTCAATGGTATACTTCAGGGACTGCTTATAATTGGCGACGAAGTGGGGAACGTCGCCAGGAGCAAGGAAATCCCTAGGGGCGGGGGAACCTGAGTGTTCTGAGGTCTACACCTTCGCTTCTTCTTGCTTTGGGGGCTGTGACTCACTCCCACAGCTCCAGCCGATGAGGAAGCCACCGCCACCGGAGTTACCATTTCCGGCGGACTAGGCTCCACCGCCGGCGACCCCTTCAACCTCTGCGACCTCCTAGTTCTGCGGGCCACCGGTTCCCCAGTGACGGAGGGGTTTTCTCCATCTCCGTTCGAAAGCGACTCCACTTCCACTACCGGGACTATCGCCCCTAGATGATCATCACCGGCGGCCTCTTGAAACATTTTTTAATAGAAAAGTGACAAAAGGGGATAAAGAAAAGGAAAAAGATGATGTATATCTCTCTCCCTCAACCCCCTTTTATAAGTGCCATGAGGCGAAAAAATCGAGCGCGATTCAATGTCCCGCCGATTTTCGAAATCTCCCATAAAGAGGGAAATAATGGCCTGACCCGTTTTCCAAAAAAAACATGTTGAAAATAGGCGGGAATTAAGTATTTTTGCCATTTCCCAAAAAACCTTAAGGATAGATAACGCGCCTATTAAATGACGCGACATTGATCCGCCCGCCGATTCCTTAGAAAGACACTTCGACTCCATCACCTTCAGAAGGTCGGCACCGGCCTACCACTTGAAAATTTAACTACTTCCTTGACCCTTACAAAGGGACAAGAAAGTAGGGGGCAGTCTGTTGGGGGTAAAATCGGTATATTCGGCACCGAAACTCAAACCCCTTATCCATTACTCAACTGGATCGACACAACCCCGCACCAACACTCGGTAATGAACCTTGATTGGACCTCCTTGATACTCCTCCCTTGAACGGTACCGAGTTACTAAGGGAACCAAACACAATCACGGAGATCTCGCCCCCAAACGGAAAATCCGGACTGCCGGTACGCTTAAGGCGCGGCTTTCGAATTCAAAACATCCCGCCTAAATCACCATCCCCGATCTTCGCTCATAATCATTGGAAATCGTATCTCCACTTGTTTATTCGCCAGCTATCAAGCTCCACGTGGATTTAATCTAGGGTATGATTGATGTCTCCACGATCTTATTCTCCCGCCATCACGCTCCACATGGGCGAAACCAAAAGCACGATTGATATCTCCAAGATCGTGGATCTCCACCCCTATAAAAAGGGGACTACGCACTCAAGCAAGAGGATCGAACTCACCCTCTCTTCTTCTCGGGTCTGGTAACTTGACTTAGCTCTCTCCCATTCTCCGTCTATTGTCTGTGATTGCCCGTTGTGGGAGCCAGATCCCGCGAGAGGGGCGTGGGGCGCGAGCCGCCGCGCGCTCTCCTTTGGTCTCTCGTTCCCACGCGATTGGCGTGTGCATTTTATTTGTTGATTTGAATTCGTCTTTCCTGTGAACTTGGGATCACTAAGGCAATCCGAATTCCACACGAAAGAGACTGACAGAGTCGCCACCTAGATGTGGGATCTAGGACCCATAATTAACCAGAAATCTAGACTCGCTACCTGGTTACGAGAATGGAAGGTATGGGGAGTTATCCACCACATGCACCATTCTTGTCCGATAATCGGTCTTCGATTCCAAAAGCTAACTCTTTTAAATTTATTTTAAATGGCTCATTCAACTCTATGTTAATGTGCGAACTAAGTGACATGCATCCTAGAATCTAATTTCAATGTGAATCCTAGATGTGTATCTTGATTTATTAATTTGTCTGGATTCATTCTACGTGAAAGTTCTCCTAGAATTCTAATTTCATGAAAAACCCTAACTGATTTGATTAAGTATTTACAAGAAAATTAATATACAAAACACCACAATTTGTTGTGGTGCCGACTCGCGGGTGGTATGCCGTCAGACATCCAAGCTGCCTACGTACCCAAGCCTTACTGGGATCAGAGTCGACGTAGTTCGGTGCACTTAAGCTAAGCTACTTATGCCTAACTCGACTAAGACACCGATCTAGACGGGATTGACTGTTTCAACAGTTTTAAGAGGAATTATTTAATTCAAGTTGAGGATTTTATTATCTTAGGATTTCATCTAAGATGCTATATGATTCTTATCTGAATGCAAGTTGTCCCTTAGACTAATGCAGGTTTTGCCTACATCCTAGTTTACTAGGCTTGTCCTAGGGAAAGATCGGGTGACTAGTGTAACTAGACCTATGGTACGGTTGCTATTCATAGCAAGCGTCCGTGATGAGGCTGGACTCCTAACTCTAGGACTCCCTAAAACCTAGGACACGGCACGACACCAGTGTTCCTAAATTGGGCTCTAATGGTTCTTAGATTGGAAACCATAATCCAATGGTTCTGAAAGACACAAGATAAATCGATTTAAGGTCTCGAGGTTAATGAGTTTCAGATTTCAAAGATTTTCAGTTTCTAGACATTTAAGGATTACCAATGGTTCTAGGGTTCACCAATTTCGGCCTTGAATGGCATCCAAAGGAGGGAATCGTGCGTTCTTTCCTTGTGCAATTTAATACTTAGGTTATAGCATCTTATTGCCTGGCAGAATCTCAGGATTTCCGTGGACACTAACCTCGGAGCCAACAACATGCTATAACTTAAATATTCAAATTGTCAAAGATCAAGTTGCAATTGGGATACGATTATGGATGCACGGGCCATTTTTCCAGGAAAATCTAAAGATCCTAAAATTTCTGTTTCAATGGATTAAGGAGTGAACATGTGACAGAATTTTAAAGTTCTTTAGGAATTTTTATATGATTTTCAATTAATTTCGAATTTTCCATGGATTTTATCAATTTTAAGCATATGAGCGGTTTTACAAGTGAAATTGTTGCAAATAAATTCGAAATGATTTGAAATTTCTACAGCAGCAAGATGAAAATGTATGTAGCTTACAGGATGAGTTTTGCATATTTTTACATTAAATTCACATTTAATCTTGATTAAACCATTAAATGTCCAGATTGCACAATTAACACATAAAATAGTAGAAATATAACTCTAAATTCTATGAAATTTCTACAGAAATACTATATGAATCAAAATAGCATGCAGTGAGATTTTCATGAATTTTAGAAATTATTTACTACCAATTTCGGATTTTACAATTTCCAGACCAGATTATAAATTAACACTACATCCCATATTAAAACAGATCCAAATCACACGAAACTTTTACAGTAACAAGTAATATGGAAGATAAGACTACTGTAAAAATTTTATGAATTTTAATGATGATCTGATGTTAGTAAAAAGTCTCCTAAAATCTGATAAGTTTCAAAGAAAATATTAAATAATATACCAAATAAACTCCAAAAATCTTTACAAATTCATGGTAAAATGAATCAGTAACATATTATTTTCCCACGAAATTTCATTAATTTTAGAATCTGTTTGGTATATAATTTAATTTTTCTTCGTCAAAAGATGTTTTTTGAAGAGTTTTCCATTTTTAAAACACAATTTGCGGAAAAAATCAGAAAAATTCGGAAAAATACAGAAATATTTTGAGAACAATGCACCTACCTGTGGTGAAGATCTCCGCCCAATCCAAAAAAATATAAAAAATCCTGCCGCCGCCGATCCGCTCCGCCGTCTTTCGCTTTCTCTGGAGTGTTTAGAGGGAGTGATTGAGGGAGTGAAGAGATAATGGAAGAAGAATATTAGGGAGAGGGATGGAAGAATATATTGAGGAAAGGGATTGGAGGGAGTGATTAGAAGAGATAATGGAAGAGAAAGAGATAATGGAAGATAAAATTTTTTTTTTTTTTTCTCCTCTTATGGATGGGAAGGGAGATATATATAGGGAGAGAAAGAGAGAGAGAGAGATATGTTGGTGGAGAGCTCATCATGTTGTCCCTCTTAGTGGAGAATCCATCATTATTGTTCTTAGTGGAGGGCCCATCATGTTTCTTAGTGGAGAGTCCATCATTATTGCTCTTAGTGGAGGGCCCATCATGTTTCTTAGTGGAGAGTCCATCATTATTGCTCTTAGTGGAGGGCCCATCATGTTTCTTAGTGGAGAGTCCATCATTATTGCTCTTAGTGGAGGGCCCATCATGTTTCTTAGTGGAGAGTCCATCATTATTGCTCTTCATAAGAGGCCTCACAAGAGGCCCCACTGAGGCCCTACAACGCGGGCCCTACAATATGGGCCCTCGGTTGATTCGATTTTAAACAAATGTTCAATGCGGGCCCACCAAACGAGTCCAAATTTAATCAAAATGCATCATGCGGCCCCACCAAATGGGTCCAACTTTCTCGATCCAAATTTAATCGAAGCACCCAATGCGGGCCCACCAAACGGGTCCCAATTCTCTCTGGTTTAGATTTTTCTGAATAATCCTTCTCAACATTTAGCGGGAAAATACGAAACACGACGGAAACGACCAAAAATATTTAGAAATGTAACAAACGGATGCGGGAAAGAAAGACATTGGAAAACCGACGGAAAACAAACCCTAATTTCTTTATCGATTAAGGTAGAGCAAAATGGGGTGTCTACAGATGCCCCTCTTTGGTAGAGATGACGTAGTCATCGAATACCAAAGTCAAAATGACAGAGCCATTTTGCGTAGCTTTAATCGACAAAAGACTCTACACAAACGGAACTTAGACGCAAACATTTACTACCTAATGCAAGGCCCTAAATGAAATCCTAGAATTAGAACATAATAAGAAATCCTGATGCGGTGCCGTTCACAAACGGGCAACGAGAGAATGAGATACCACTTTCGAATGGATTCCGAACAGAAAGAACAAAGATCGTTCTCAAGCGTTTTTTTTTTTTTTTTTTTTTTTTTTTTTTAAATGAGACATCTTTCACAAGCGGGCTCAAGGAGGATAAGAGACCATTCACAAATGGATTCAGAAAATGAGGTACCGTTCACAAACGGGCTCAAGGAGAAGACGAGACCATTTACAAATGGACTCGAAAATGAGGTACCGTTTACAAACGGGCTTAAAGAGAACACATGACCATTCACAAATGGACTCGAGAAACGAGGCACCGTTCACAAACGGGCTCAAGGAGAACATGAGACCATTCACAAATGGACTCAGAAAATGAGGTACCATTCACAAACGGGCTCAAGGAGAATAAAAGACCATTCACAAATGGGCTCAGAAAATGAGGTACCGTTCACCAACGGGCTCAAGGAGAAGACGAGACCATTCACAAATGGATTCGAGAAACGAGGCACCGTTCACAAACGGGCTCAAGGAAAACATGAGACCATTCACAAATAGACTCAGAAAATGAGGTACCGTTCACAAACGGGCTTAAGGAGAAGACGAGACCATTCACAAATGGACTCGAGAAACGAGGCACCGTTCACAAACGGGCTCTAGGAGAACATGAGACCATTCATAAATGGACTCGAGAAATGAGGCACCGTTCACAAATGGGCTCAAAGAAACAAGATAGCTTCAACCACGAAGAATTTAGAGATTTTTCATAAACTTGAATTTGACGTAGGATTGGATTTGATGAATTTTTG